>NC_066604.1:3753836-4377673 GCF_905475345.1 Vespula vulgaris
AGAAACTGGTCCCATATAATATAGGATTTCCTAATCGTAAGCTAGCCTACAATCGAAACTAAATATGCCATACCACCATTTTTCAACTCGGACAAATTTTGTTCTCTGTACAATATACTCTTTTATTCTCAACTTTATTTTCTTTGATAAAAATATAATCATTGTTGTTATTATGTATTATTGTTCACATTGTTCTCTTTCACTGACAAAGGATATGTCAAAATTGAAAAACTAATGAATCGATGTTGTTTATTTTACGAAAAAAAAAAGAAAATTATTTAAAAGTTGTTCTCCAACGAGCAAATCTTTGAAAGAAAAAGATTACACAATCATATTATTTTGTACGCATGAAACATAAAAACTTTTCTTTTTGATCTTTTTATAATAAATCCTACATAAAAATGTAAATAGGTGTATGCATCTACTCTCGTATGTATCTAAACTGCTAGATGGATCGTCTTGAAATTTGGATCATTAATTTTTTACGAATACTACTAAAATATGTAAGTACAAAAAAATTTATAAAATTCGTAGTCGTTCACAAAGTGCATATATCTTTAAATAAACTATAGAAGCGAAGCTGATTAACTGTGTAATGTAATAAAAATAAAAATGAGATGAATCTTTTCTGTTTTTTCTATTTAACAAAAAAAAAAATAATGCCGAAAGTATAAGACGATTAAAGAGAAAGCTCGTTCGAAAAAGATAAAAATAAAAATTAGTTAAGTTGCATTTTCATAGCGGACAACAAAAGTTAGAAAAAAAATCTGCACCATCGTATTTCGTTGTTAGTATTAACATACTACTTTTTTTTTAGCTTACGACGTTTCACGACGTTTCTGAAAACGTAAACACGATTATCATCCTGTGGTGAAGATAAAAATCACGAAAGGAAATTTGTATATGGGTAAATACTAGAAATAATTAAATGCGAGAGAACGTTCTGTTTAAGCACGCACCACTTTTATATCGTTTAGAATCGCCCATGATATATATATATATATATATATATATATATATATATATATATAAGCCACACACACATCTATACATAGAAGCTTTAGCACTCACGCGGATAAAGATAGTAATTTTTCAAAAATCTAGGTCGTCCTTTCCTCCAGCAAGCGACATGCTAAGATGTACGTTTTTCACGACTTTAACTTCCCTCTCTTCCTTCTTTTTCTTGGAAGCCTACATACTATTTTGTCATTCCGTACTTTGAACCATCGAATTTATAGTATTTAATACGTTGATGATTTTTAAATTCTACAAAATATTTACAATTGTGAAATTGTTATTTTTTAAAATGAAAGGAAAGTTTGATTATCATAAAATACAGATATGTAAATTACAGTTTTGAATATTAATGACCACTACACCATACTCGCGTCTTCTTTCATTTACATCTGATTTTAATTAATAAAAATACAATAAATAATAATAAAAGAAAAAATGAACGTGTTAACGAACATGTTAAATCGAAGATTTAGAAAATTAGCTTGCTTTTACACGAATTACTTGTCTCCGACGTTTTCAATCTAACAAAAGTGTAAGGATCTAAAAAAGAAAAAATGCAAAGTAAGAAATGCCCGAGAGTCGCGTTCAGACTCAGGTATGCGTAGAAACGAGTATGGACCAGACAGATACGAGGAACACGGATGTGAATGCTAATTAACGTGAATGTTTTCTCTACGGAAAGAGAAAGAGAGAGAGAGGGAGAGAAAACTGCCAAACGAGAATTCCACGGCATAAGTGCTATAATCCGGAAGAATTTAAGGGGATTAAATAATAAAATACGCTTGTTACACAAACAAACAAGTACAGTACGCACACAAGAGTGCATTTATCTTAACCACACGAACGAATTCCTTAGACGGTTATTTAGTTACTTGAAAAGGATCCGACAGCTTGGTCACGCGTATATCACTACTGTCTCTCTCTTTTTCGTCCTTCTATTTTCCCGAGTAAAAGCGACTTTTTCCTTGGGTCATTCTCGTTTCTCGGATTAGAAAATTCTTCCTTGAAATTCTCTGTCCTTCCACGTTCAACTTTGTGAAAAACACGATGGCCGTGTCTGAGTATTATTTTTCTCGTTTTTTATTTCCGATGAATAAAAGGGATTTCTATAATGAAAAGGATATAACGTGACGCAAACAGTACGAGCTCAACGCATGTGAATATTGCACATGTAAAATATAAGATAGGAATAGAGGTGTAACAGAAGAGATTTGAATAGTGGAAGGGGTATTTCCAGCAGGTACCATTAATGCATCTCATTGGATGTACACAGATAAATAAAACAAAAAATAAAACACTTTGAATTTATCGCATGCAACACGCGTCGGCAACGAAGGCTGGATTTGTAAAGCAATACTTTTGTTTCCGACGGTAATCCCTTGCGAGCCATTCGCGTGGTTTCGCGCCAAGTTTCGACGTTTCGTTCGTTCGACAAAATTCGATTTCAATTTTATTGAAACTGATGACGAATAGAAAGCGATTTTGATAGCTAAACACATTTTGCTCGTTCCACTTCTCAAAAATGTAAGTAGTATTTTGTTTCTTCTTCTTATTCTAACAAATTTACTTCTTTCAAGGAAATGTGCAGCCTAAAAAATTGATAAATTCGAGTACGATTTGGAAGAATGGTCCAGTATGAACTGGACCATTAATAAAAATCGTATCAAATATAAAATATCTCGAGTGAAAAGACTTTAGCAACCCTCTCATAACCGTACCACAATCATTGAAATTTTTACCGACTCGGCTAAAAATTCGCAAGTAATTTTGCAAAGTACAAATATACATTGCACTTGTAAGACTGACGAAACGAGTTACGTGATATATTAGCTGCATCGAAAGCGCGCGGGAAAACTCCGAAATGGACGATTTTTGTCGCGTCAGCTCAAAGAGAAAACGCCCTCTCTTTCTCGTCTTTTTCCTTTTTCTTTTTCCTAGAAAATTTGCGTTCAAAGAGTGAACAAATATCGATATTTTCTTACTATCTACTCGTTCCCCATTCTCGAAATATATTTTATAAGCCTGTACAAATAGACAGGGGTTTTCAGTTACCATTGCGCATAAATAGCGTTTACATATTTAATAAAAATGAATATGGAATGCAGAGAGAAAAAGAGGAAGAGAGAGAGAGAGAGAGAGAGAGAGAGGAAGATTAGCTTGTAAAAACATCGGAGAAACAGTCCATCATCTTGTGTCCCACCACACTCCGCTTGACGACGGTGATAAAAACGTGTTCTATTTTTCCATTCGACGTATAGCCGACGGATAGAGAATTCAATATATTTTCAAGCTTATCGAGCAATACATACGCGTATTCGAATACCGTCAAACTCCAAAAAGCTCTCGCAGAGAAAAATCTCGAGTAACACAATCGTTCCACATCCGTGACTTTGATGTACTCTCAGAGTTCGTCACAAAAATTTCATTAACTAGGAATCATAAAATTCTTTTGAAGAATCACGAAAGCTTTTTTGGCTATTATCGTTACAATTGGTACTTCGTGAAAGAGGGCAAGAGAAAAAAAATAGATTTCTCTCTTTTTCTATTTTTTTTTTGTGTTTTTTTTTTTTTCTTTTAATAGCTACTCGTCATATAAAGAATTTTGAACGTGGAATGAGCAGAATTAGGTTCTCTTCGTAAAGAGATTAGACCGAATAGAACGATGAGGAGATGCGTAATCGTATAAAGTCAATTTTCCACAAGTGCATTCGCAATATGCAGATCCGCCCATTCAAAGCTTTCCTCCGTTTCTAGTCTCGGACGCAACGTCCACTTCGCGATATTACGAGAGGTTAGCTCGTATGTGCTTCTCCACTTATATCTACACCTATTTACATATATGTAGATACATATTTTTGTTCTCTCACCTTCTGCATCTCATGAACTCGCTCGAGTGCGTTAAATCTAACGAAACTTCTCTTCGTTTTATATTCTTTTTTTTATCAAAGAAAGGATTTTTCTCTTTCTTTGTTAATAAAGCGCTATTAAATTAAAATCGATAAACTTAATATATTTCCTTGTTAATATTCTTCGGCATGTTTGAAATACGCCAAAATTACTAATCAGTTTTCTTTTCGCACTGATGCGGCAACTTACTCGAAAATTCTACGACGCGTTTCTATCTAAACGTATTGAAAAATAAATAATAATAAGCGCGTATCTTCCGACGAGAACAGAGAACAAAGAACAGAGAACGAAGAGAACTTAATTTTTCTCATCGAGTTTCGCGCGCAAAATTATGATCATGTTCGCACGTATAGCTTCTAATTCTAGATACATAAGGATCTAAGTTTAACAAGAAACGATCAAAGAGCGAAGGAAGCTTATCGCGGGAAACGACAAGACCATTAAAACTTTTATACCCAGCAATGTCTCAAGAATCGATCTTTTCGTTCGCGAGTAGGTATCGTCGGAGATCAAAGTTCTTAGAATACGGTTGTGCCGACGAAAAGTCAGGGGAACACGGCTTCGATATATAACAAAACAATATAATTTTCTCGTGAGAGAGTTTCGCAAGAAAACGATTTAAAAAACATTTTTGCCTTCATAATATATAACGCATTAGGAACGAAGGATTGCCTCTGTTAGGGAGTTCGTCGAATGGACGAAAGTTCGAAAACGCATCACTTTCCGTAAATTTATTCCAGGCACGTAACTTCGCTCTCTCTCTCTCTCTCTCTCTCTCTCTGTCTCTCTCTTTCTCTCACATTTCCGCTATCGCGATCGATCACGTATCCGAAAAAAAACAAACGTACCGAGGTAGGTGCTGTTGGTAATAACCCAGAAGAGTTTGAGCGGATCAACCATTAAACCACGTTCATCGCATAAACGAACGATCCACACAAAGTTGGCCTTTCGACGCTTCCCTAAGGATCAATCCAAAATCGCGGAGAGAACGCACCCTTTGAAACGATCGATTTCACGCACTACGCGAAAGTATTAAACACTTAGGAGCACAAAGTAGAAGAGCGGCGGTCGGAGTAGGGAACCGCGGCACCACCTCCAAGTTAGCGGCTCGTAGTCGAGAGACTACGAGGACTAGGACAAGGAGAAGAAGAAAGAAGAGGAAAAGAGAGAAGGAGGAGGAGGAGACGGAGTAGGAAGACGAGAAGCGCCGCACGCGCCTTTCCCACTTCCTCTTCTTCGACTTCTTTGGTCACCGAGTAGTAGTCTCCTTTTCTCTGCTCTATTTTCCACGGCGTCTCGATCTTACAAAGAATACGTTTGTCTATTATCCCTTTCTTTCTTTCTCTACTCGTCTCACTGCTCGCGGTCCCAACGTTATCTCGAAGCGAAGCGACGTATCCGTACGTCCAGTACGGCGGCTGTCATCGACATGTTTTTATCGCGGTGTATATCGCCGTCCTGCGGGTGGGTGGGCGCGCGCGCGCGCGCTCGTGCGCTCCTCCGAGAGTAGGAAAGAGAGGGAGAGGGGAATGACGGCGAAGGTGGAGTGGTGGGTGTTAAGCGCGTTCTACGTACGCGTTGGTGGTAGCGATGGTGGTAGCAGTGGTGGTGATGGCGGGGCTCCGGCCCGAGCCCAGATTTGCGCAGCCGCGCCAAATCAGTCGGGGCGCACAATCCACCCTCAGTCAATATACTGTGTCACCGCGTACAGAACGCGGAATCGTAGGAATGCGGTCTGTAGGACCATCCGAGGATTTCTATGACGCCGAACTCTCACCAACGATCTCTTCCAATCCGTTTTCTCCTCTCCTCTTCTTCTCCTCTTATTCCCACGCTCTATAATATTCGCCGAGATATACTCGTCGACTGATTTCTAAACGAGCTGCGTCGTTATTGTCTTCTTTCATCGGAAATACTTCTCCTCTCTTTCCTCTTTCCGAAGGTTCGGTATGATTAAAGGAAAAAAGATATCGTACGGAAGAAACGATCCGAAAGCTGATGTTCGATCGCGTAACCCTGCATTTTGCGTGCAACATTCAAACCGGCTTAGCTGCGTAAAGCTCTATGTTGAGCACATTCTTTCTCAGCATTTTTGCAGCAACACGGTGTAATATAATTCCTACCCTAGAAACTCGATGAAACAATGACATTCGATTTGTATCGTACGAGCAACAGGCTTCCAATAGAAATATCGAGAGATCTGATACGCGTCTCGTTACAATTGCACGGCCTGAAATGCCAACTGCTCGGAAAGAAAGTGTCCGAGGTGGGATGACCTAATCTTCGCACACGATACCGGCAAAGCGGTTAGCGAGAATGTAGTCGTGCGTTGTATGCACAAGTCCTATTACGTAAGCCAGCACTATCGAGACGGACGAGAGGGCTGGGGAAGATGCTGGGAGACAATGTCGGATGCGAGTGTGGCCCGTTGTCTATCTTCATGAATGTCTCGAGCTATTTGGCGAGATAGGAGCATGCGGGTGCGGCCACACGGACGACGCGACAGCACTCTCTCGTCGACTCGATCGGCCTTCTCGACGTCATCGACGTGCGGATGCCTTCGAATCTACCGTCAAAACTTCATCGAACGATAAACGTTTCGGACAGGAGCTTCCCTTCTCCTTTTCTTACCCTTCATTACCCTTCCGTCGATATGACGTCGATGTTGTCTTGCTAAGAACAACGTAACTTTAATTTATACTTTTGTACTCTCCGATCGTCTTAATTATGCGATTAAAACTGTTTAAAGAAAAAGGCGCGATGTGATTTTTCAGTTAAAGCGATATATGAAACATTAATTTGACGGAATTCTTTTCATTACGCGACAAATAACTTGATAATTATCAAAAGCTTGGCAATAAGTCGTTTTAATACATTTTAATCGCAGCTCTTCTGAAATTTTCCGAAAATATGTTCTCATTCGAACACTCCATTGAGGAGAGAAATAGTGACATAGAGTGAACTTACTTGAAAGAGAAAAAAAAAACCTGCACATATTTTGTGAAAGGAGAATGTTTAATAACTTCAACACAGAGCGTTTTTAGTTGGCTTCTTAGTTTTAATGCATAAATTAATTTCTTGGTCGGCATCTATATTTATATCTCTCCTCTCCCTCTCTCTCTCTCTACACGTATATGTATATAGATAGGTATTTTAATATCCAAAACTATATTAATCATTGAATTTCTTATAATATTCTAATATTTTATTACGAGTACTACACTACCATGAAACTCTATTGTGCATTATTTTGTACCATATTTTGACTGCATTTGTTTCTTACTCTCTTATAATGTTTTCTCCTTGCTTTCTGCACTGCTTTTGAAACCAATGGAAATAAATTATGTTTCTTTCTCTCCTTCTCTCTCTCTCTTGCGCAAACATATTGTAGTATAAATTTTGAAAAATAATGTAAAATGTGCAAAACACGTCCTTCGGGTATTTAAAAAGTAATACACTTTCTTTTACCACGCTCTGAATTTCCGAGAGGTCAAAAACCGAGATAGATTTTTCAATTTATTCTGTAGAAACAACGAGAAAGAATGTATCCGGTGATTTACGAATTCGAATGGTCAGTATCGGAAAGAATGCAGTTTCTTTCTCGCTAAAACAGATATACAAACTGTGCCAAGAAAGTAAAGAAAGAAGAACAAATTTCCAATGCTTTTTCTCTATTTACTTTAGCAAACATTTTTGAGTTTACTCGGTCAGGCCGTACGGGAATTTCTCTTGGCCCTTCTTAGTTCGCGTCGTCCCATTACTGCACTTTGCTTCGAAGAGATTTCATTTCGAAGACAGAATACCCTGATAGCTAGCGAGAGCTCAGGGTAAATACGTTGTCTCGAAGCTTATTTCGGGGCGCGATCTAACGAGGAAGAGAAGAGACAATCGATTGACACGCACTCGTACGTATCTACGAACTGGAAACGATGAAATTTTGTAGATACTTCGTAAATATTTCCATCGTTAACTGGAATGATAAAACCGTACGAAAATATCTCTACTAGTTACGATTCGATTACTTCCCATTCCGCGCACGCTACTATTGTAATAACAATTATTATCATTATTATCACCGTATCATTTGTAATTCTCAAATTATGATTGTTTTTATACCATTATCAGGTTTTTATAATTAGCATCATTATTATTAATTACTTTTAAGTATCATTCTAACTCGAATGGTCTCATTCTCACTTTTCAATGTAGAAAATTACAATGAATTAAGATCCGTAAGAAACACAACGCGTCACGTTTAATTATAGAAGAAAATTTTAAGAGAACTTGTTACTTTTGGGAATCGACCTACCCATTCGTAACAATTATCGAAATTTACTCGTTCTATTCGGCGAACTAATGTAACTGGAAGTTGGAGAGGGTCGATCTACGAGAAGGTGCTAGAAACTAATCGAGAGAATCCGTCGAAAAAGTTCGTCTTACGGGGCTCCTAAAAAGCACTTGAGAAGCAATACCCTTTCGATCTTACCTACCATCGAGAGTATCGCTTCTTTTTTTTATGGCACCTTCGAAAGGTAGTCAATGAAACACGCTAGAGAGATTGCTACGACTTCAACGTAGTTTTTCGAAAACTGCCGTTGAAATAATAAAAGAACGATTCGTAAAATACACTCTCGAATCGTCAATGTTTTTCATTTCCCTTCATTATTATTTATAACGCAAACATAGTAGATGAAAAATAAAGAGAGGGAGAGAGAGAGAGAGAGAGAGAAATGCTAGTTAAATTTAAGCACGTTTCATAAATTTCAAGAATTTAAATACGTAAACGTTAGTTGAAGGCAACAATGTGTCACTTTTTCTTTTCAATTTTTACCACGTCCCGAGAGAATAACCAAACGCAAAAATTGGAGCATAGGCGTCTAGGGAGGAAGCTCGTATTACTCTTATTGAATAACTTTGCACGAAACCATAGTATGATTCGTGTTATTTAAAAAAAAAAAAAAAAAAAAAAATCAACGATTATTAAATCTACCGAAAAATTATATCCGTTCTGTTTAAACACTTTTCTTTTTATTCCAAAAGTATTTAAAACAAACTTTTCTTATTCGAAAATAATTTTAATGGAATTTTTAATAAGGAAAGAATTTTCAAAAGAGAGATAAAGTTTTATTTCAAGATAATTTCATAAGAATTTTTCTTCTTTGAGATTAATTGTAAACGTATAATTTAATTAAGCGGACAACACTTTTCTTTCGGTAGATATAAAGTTTGTCCATACATTTTTCGGATTAATACATTCTTTCGACTAATCCTAAACGATCGATCCTTCCATTACAAGTTACGATAGATATAAGAAGATCGAGAGAATACTTTCCGTCCAAAAATATTACTGGCCATCTCGGAGTTCTCTCACGTAGACGAGACGGAAAAGAATGGGACACCTTTGCAGTGACGTACGAGTTTCTTCCTTCTCGAGGTCAGAAGTAGATTTTTCCAACATCTCGAAGAAGAAGAAGAAGACAAAGAAAAATAAGACGTAGAGAAGAAGAGAAAAGAAAAGAAAATAAATGAGAAGGAACGAAAAGAAACGAAAAGGAGGCCGAGTTCCGCGGGATTAAAGGCAGCTGCTCGTAAAAAGGAGTTACGCCATAATTCCTAAACCTCTAGTTTTATTAGAACGATCCAAAGAAACGAGGACACTGGTTACGGGACTCCAAACACCGAGAGCTCGGATAACGCGAGACGATAAAACCGTTTGTTACTTCTCCTTGGAAAATGCAAGAGAATTCTTCCTTCTTATCTTACTTCTATCTCATGATCGGCCTTCTTTTGTTCTTATTTTCGATACGCGACTTCTACGTCTAAGATGATAGTTAAGATAAAACCTATTGGAAGATGCTGCGAGCACGAGCGTATCATTTTTTTCCCGATTCGAGAAATCTCGATCAGCAATAGTATAAAAGATATATGCATATCTGAATAGAAAAGATAAAACGACGATATTTTCTATGTTTTGGTTAAGAAAAGAGATAAGTGGGACGTTTACTTCTACTCGATATTCTTTTCGAATTAGTACTACTTCCTATTATCGGTATCATCGTAGTAATCGTTTTACCATTACGTTATGTTATTACACAAAATGGGGCTATAATTTTTATCACTTTTAATATCTCCATGCTTTTCGAAAATATAGAGAAACTTTGTTTACAAAAGTCCTACGATAATAAGAACAAGACGGGCGCAAGGTGAGCCCCACAATACTTGTAACGATGGAAAAATCTTTCGAGTTTCCGATCTTTCAATTTCGCAGATTGGCGATTATTAATAAATCTTTTATATCTTATTGTAAATAAACAAAATCAAATTTACGTAATTATAATAAACATTTTTATGATTTTTTTATCGTTAGGTCGTTTTCATGAAAAAAAAACAAAAAAAATTCAATCTTAAAAATTATTAACAAAATCGATTTTATTATAACAATATTATTGCTATGTTTAAATAAATAGAGAATAAATTACGCTTGAAAACGGTGGTTTTTTCAAGTCTCTACGACTTTTCGTTCCGAAGATATTGCCTTCGAAAGATTTCCATTCATAATTACTATAGTACAGCTGTTCGTAGTACGAGTAGTAGTAATAGTACGGTTGCGTAAATTCTCGGAATTTATATAGGTCAGTGTGTCACCAAGCCAATATGAATGAAATTATATAGATTAGTAGGTCAACGTAAATGCCTTACATTTTGATGGCAATATCTCCGAAACTAAAAGTCGCACAGATTTAAAACAAAGATCATTTTAAAGGGCAAAATTTTCTCTATTTGTTCAACTTACTGTTAATAATTAATCAACGATTTGTTATAAACAATTTCTTATAAACAATTTTTATAAACAAATTCTTACGAACCAAGGTCATCTTATTTCACCAAAAAAAAAATAATTTGGATTGCGATTGACACGTAAAATTACTTAAATTAAAAAATTGTTAATAAACAAATCATTTTTTATCGAATAAACAATTTTTTGTTAATAGGACAATATCTCTGGAACTAAAAGTCGTACAGATTTAAAACAAATATCATTTTAAAGGGCAAAAATTTCTCTATTTTTTCAACTTATTGTTAATAATTATTCAACGATTTGTTATAAACAATTTCTTATAAACATTTTTTATAAACAAATTCTTACGAACCAAGATCATTTTATTTCACCAAAAAAAAATAACTTGGATTACGATTGACACGTAAAATTATTTAAATTAAAAAATTGTTAATAAACAAATCATTTTTTTAACGAATAAAATTGTTTTCTACGTTATTAATAGCCACGTGTCCAACTTATACGAGAATATCTCTGGAACTAAAAGCTGTAGAGACTTGAAACAAATTCGGAAAATATTGGCAGAATAAGCTCAAAATAAACAGAGAATTGCGATATAAGAAAATTATTGTCTTACTCTGCATCATTATCATCTTCATTAAATCGATATCACAAAGTATTATTTTTCCTACAGAAAGAGTAGTATTGTACGGAAGAAAACAAACGCTTGTGCAATTCTATGCTCCATTAAACCATGTAACCTTGTCGATCGACTATGAAAAAGAAAAAGAAAAGAGTTAAAAATCGCGAGTCGATGATTTCAAAGAGCAGGTTAAATCTTTCGCTCGATAGCTCTCACAAGCTGAGTATTATTTGAAAGCATATCAGCCATGGATTGAGTTTTGCATACGTACTCGAATCTCTCTCTCTCCCTCTTCTCTCTCTTTCGCTCTTTCTCTTCGTAGGCTTCCATCGATATTGTCGCAGGAATTTATAGGTTTCCAGGTCAATAAGTATCGGTGTGCGGTAAGAGGAATAGTTGGTGAAAGCACGTGGATGAATAATCGGCGATCCAACAAGAGAAAAAAAGAGAGAAAATGCGAGAGTAATCATCGAACCGACGATTCGTTTCGCGTTGGTAAACGTCGAAGCAAAAATCAATGAGGAATCTCATCGAGAAGTTGAAATCTCGAGAAGGCACGTAAAACGGCACGCGAAGCGGTTTCAAATTCTTTGAATTAGTCGATCGCCACGCGATCGATTCTTTCAGAGAGATACCTATTAACTATTTACTCTCGTTATATAATAATTGATCCGGACATTAATTTAACTAATTTAAAATAAGATTATTAACAAAGCGTAAATTTTAACGTAACATAAATTATGGTATGCACCTATTACAAATACAACACATTAACGCAACTCAGAACCGTGTCGAGAAACCTTTGGGAGGTTACGACTCGATGCGCTATACTACGATACATTTTCGACGCTCTCCGATATCGAAGCCCCATGCAAGTTGGATACGGCCGAGTAACGATGAATTCACCGATCCGTGTCGTTCCATTATGCACAAATTCCCGTATCTGAATTCAGAGAGATACGGATCTCTGAATTATGCTACGCACACTCTCAACATTTCTCTTTCTCCTTTTAACATTTTTTTCTCTCTGTATCTCTCTGTTTTCTTTTTTTCACCTCGCCATCGTAACAGTTGACGTGTTATTCGGAAAGAGAGAGAGAGAGAGAGAGAGAGAGAGAGAGAGAAGGAAGCTCCAAAAGGAAAACAGAATGACATCATAGGAAGGCAAACGATTTAACGGAACGGACACTGAACGTATCGTGTTTTGATAATGTTAGCGGACACATCCTTGTCCATAGGTACGCGTCGCTTTCGGGAAACCATGTCGGCTTTTCGACGATGCGTGCCACGTTATGAAATCGTATCTCAGCTGGTAGTGGCTTGGTGAACGAGCAAACACCAATATGCTAATGTTGTCCGCGAAACGCATATCCGAATGACAGTATTAATAACGAGAGGAGTCTCGTGGCTCGAGTACCATCGACGTTCTTGCATTTCGTACGCACGAAAATTTCATTTCCCAACGTGACACTAACTCGCTAAATTTTGCCTAAAACTCAAGCGTACCTTTTTCGATTTAGATTTTTTAACGAATCGGTCCAAGGTTTGTCGATCATTTCTCCACTCACAACATCGATGGTATACAAGATTTAATTAAAATTGTTTGCTTTGGAAATTGTTTACTTTTGCAAATCGATTTTAAAATTACTTTTGAAGAAAAATTTTCATATTTATCGTCCGATATAAAAGTGACTTATTTGATTCGTCGTCGGAAACGGGAGCTAAGATGTTCGACAAACGCTTTGATCGTAAAATCTTCATTTATAAGAAGACTAAATACAATAAATATATATATATATATCTGTAACAAAATGAGTAATGACTGAAAATAGAACTAATTTCTATCGTATTTAAATCGCATTTGGAAATGTCTGGTGCTCCTGTCACGTTCATAAACGAGTTTTCTAGCGTAATTCGCAAAATTATGTTCCGACCGAAATTACTCGTTTGTCAGGTAATATCATTAAGGACGACTACATTAAATTCGAAATGAAATGCAGCGTTTACTTTAGGAACGTCACACCAATAAATGTTTATAATGGTAATTCAAGCAATCGTTATTATTGTATTTCGAGAAAGGCTCAATTTTATCGAATCTAAACGAATATCAATTTCATTATAATATCGACAAAGCCGATAAAAATATTAAACGTTCGATCGCCGCGTTTCGATTGCTCTTCAATGTCCGATAAGTATCGATAGTACTTTTCTTTCCCTTCTAATCGAACGTTATGATCGTTATACGACTTCGATAATAAATTTAACGAACTAACGAGTTCATAATTTGCTCGACGTATCGGCTCACAAAAATTTCCCTTCGTTCCCGAACATGGTAAAAAACGCTCGACATTCTTTCCGCCTCGTACGTCCAACAAATTCGTTATGCCGGAAACGCGTGTGTGCGCTCGGAAGTGTGGGCTTGGCTATACGGCACTACTGTTTTCTCTCTCTCTCCCCTCCTCCCTCTCACCCTCCTTCTCTCTCATATACAAGCCAGAAACATCCTTTCCGTCGTATTCTGCCCATGACGTTGTGTCTCGATTCGCAAATCTGCCTGACGCCGTTTCGTGCTCGGAAAAAAATTTACGCTCTTGGAAAGACGCATATAAATTTCACTGTTTCCGTTTTCCTTGCTTCGGCTAGCTGTTGTTTCCCACATTTATCGTATCGTGATACCTGTACTCGTATCTTTTTTCCTTATCGATTTATAATTAAAATATGTTTTACTCGTATCTATTACATCTATACCTATATATGCGCTTGATTATAATTACATAAGACGGAAATAGAATATAATTATAAAGACGCAATGAGAATCAGAATTATCTATGAAAGTATATTTTACCTGCGTACTCGGCAACGTCCGTCGATTGACTGGCTCTCTCCTTGAACAAGGCAAAACTGTGTATCCTTCAAAGTGACTTTGAGAGTCTACGTATTGTATCATTGTTGTACCTACGATGTGTATTCATAACAATGAACCTCTGATAAATTCGAGGTGATTCCAAAGATTTGTTTTTTTTTTTTTTTTCTATACGAGTTTTAAATCGACATCTTCGCACGCTCTTCTTTCTCTTTTTCTTTATATACATAAGTATTGGCTCGAAAGCATTCTTTTTCTCGAACTAAAGAAAGTTTCTAAACACGGATAAAATTTAAAATACGACATTACGATCGAGATCGCTTTTTCGGCACTCTTGTGTGCTCTCTGGGCGAAAACACTAGGATATCGATCCTGCCCGGTACAATGTCCGAACTCGAGAGTGGTCTCCCTTTACGCGTTATAGTTCAGCAAAGCCTGCTGCCAACTTACGAGGAAAGTTTCGAAACGTCCCACACAATTTCGTGTTTATCTCTTCACGGTCTGCCTACGAGATATAAAGCGTAAGTTCGTGTCGATTTCTGAATTCTGTTTCAACGGAAATAAGCCGACGGAGATAAAGGGACCAAGACTCCGGTGTCCTACGATTTTTCTTTTTTTTATTGCGGGAACAAAGTTACGTCAAAAGAAAAAAAAAAAGAATGATCTTCCATAAGAGAGAAAAGAACTAAAACCGGAAAACCATCCACGAAAATATATACGAGGCGTGTGCTCTCTAACTAGACTGTTTCTCCCTGTGCAGATTACAAAGAGGAATAAAATGTATCCTTTAATGAATAAACGATTCAAAGAGTATCGGTCTACATACCTTTGAATGTTATTACCGTTTACGTAAAATTCCTAAAAAATTCATTTAAACGAATAATTCGTTCGTACGAGGAAAGACTCGCCTCTGTTCTCTCGATTACAACAAATTAATGAAATATTTCACTCCCGAATGTAAATAATAATATTTGCGTGCGTTTGAAATTGCAAGAAGGAAGGAAATTGCAGATAGTTTAAGCAACGTGGCACGGCACGATCAAAGTTGGCGTATCAAATGTTGATTTACATTCAACCGTCTATCATATACTATTTCTCCTCCGGTTTCTTTATTAAATATATATTTAACGTCTGACGTGAAAAGTAGTCACGATATTCATTCATCATAAATCGAACTTTCCGTGAAGAACTAATCGTTATGGGGGAAAAAAAAAGATATGTGACGAACGTTTGAAAAGCGCGTGCACATAATTAAAAAAGTGTCAAACACAGCCGACAATGTTACGATCCAATTATATCGCAATGCAAGAAGGATGCAATTAATTACCAGGCCGAGCTGGTAAACGCACGAGCGCACTCTCGTAGAGGCAACTGTCGTTACTTCCCCCTTCACCTATCCCTTGTATTTTACAACCCTTCGACTCTATTGTTAACAATACGTGCGCGGATCGTACATACATACGGTCCGTTATATTCTCGTTTTCAACGGCAACGTGCCAAGTAGCCTCTTGCAATTTAGTATAATTGCAATTTAACAGTTTTCATCCTGCTTCAAGTAGAGCAAGGTACGTATACTTAACGTCGCTAACGCGCACGGATTATGGCTGTTTAATAGTAATGGGACGTAAGTAACATGTGCGTAAGCCCGTGCTATATACGAAAATGAATCGATTTTTCAAGTTCGCTATAAATTCCTTTGATAGATAGCCACGAGTCTACGTATCGCGTGTTGCCATTATACGCATCGATAGAAGCACGTAACGTTTACACTTTGAATAACTTCTAAATTATACGTTGTATGAGAAATCCTGTTACTTCAAAGTTATATGGTTTCGAGTAAGATTACTTGTTGTCGACAAACACTCTCGAGCAAACAACGTTGGCTTATTGAAATCTTTGATCCCATTCGATTCCCAGCTCGAAGCAAAATATCTTGTTAACTATTAGATTGAAGATCAATAAAGATTGATACGTTTGTGTTCAGAATTGGATATCCTTTCGAGTTTTGCCATTAAAAATGTGACATTCTATTTAATACAACGACAAGTTCTCGTAAAGTGTTTAATTTACAAGTTATTCAAAATAGGTACGTCTCACTCCCGCATATATATCCTGGAAAGTCAACGAGAAAGATTCGGTTGTCTTTGCCTAGCGGTAGAATCAATCAGAAATTTATTAGAAAGTCGATTGCGCCCCGGAATTTTCGAATCGGCAAATGTTAGCACGTTTTACGACGTCATGGTGGAAAAAGAAGAGAGTGTATGGGGAACGATTCGGTGGGTTTGCGAGGGCAATCAAGTTTTCGCTTTTCGAAAGATCATAAAAATCCTATGACTCGGTCGGAATCAGACTTGGCTCTTTTCCATCCTCGAAAAGATTTTTTCCACTGTGGTCTCGACATTATCGCTCGGAATAAAATCCTAATCCCTTATCTTTATCTTCTTTTCCTGGTTCTACTCATTGGAAATATTCACCTCGCGGGAAAAAAAAATGTAGTAAATTTTCTTTCGGTCGTGAGCTTCTTTTAATCTTCAAAACGAGAGGGACTCCATTTTTGCGTTTGAAATAAAAGGCCTTTAACGAGATCAACGAACTTGGATTTGCGAAACGCGTAATCGGTTTATAGGATTTCGCCGAATTAACGTACTCGAATAAGCTTCAACGTAGCCACTGACTTGAATGCGTTTATCCGAATTTGTTAAATACTTATCGTTTGTGATCTGGGAATATTCTGAAGCAACAATAACGAAATAAGCTAAACGTTTTATATCGTCGTCTGAAAACCTCAAATGTTTTCGATATCAAAGAAATTCGTTTTCATTTAGAAAAGACCTTTTCGTTATACGCGAGTTCGTTACGTCTTACGAATCTATTCGTATAAATAGTAGAACGCGTGGTCCCTCAAAATTCACCCTTGGTCAATTCCGTCGAGGGTAACGATGTAATTTTCATAAATAAGGAAATACAAAATTAGTTAAAAATTGATTCCTCCTTAGACTCCAAACTCCAAACTAATTTTCTTGGGCTAAATAGTTGTTTGAACAAGAAAATCTTTTAAGAGAATCCATCTTCATTAATCTATGACAAATATTAGTATAGTGTGTAACGGAGATGGCTAAAATGTAAAAATTATAAAAGTTGAACGAGAAAGCTGAATACGAACGCTTCGGTTGAGAAGCATTAGAAATATTGAATCTCTTGGAGAACTTCGCTGCTTGTGACGAATCGTTATTAATTGTTAATTAAATCGGTGTACGTTTGATACTTTGTCGATAATCGATATTTTACTGCATCGATACGTATATTTATAATCAAACTACAACGTTTATCGAAATATAGAATTTGATCAACGTTTCGATATAGATATTTCGAGAAGAGCATTCTATAATTCGGGTATCGATGTTTGGTTGCTGAAAATGCTGGGTAATTATAACAAAAAGTAAATATCAAAGTGACAAGTACCTGAATTAGGTTGACCGTTGTTATTTGGTCTCGCAGATGGAGCTCCGTCTCTGGCTTCGACCTCGAGAGCATAGGCACCTTGTTTCTCACGATCGAAGACCACTTTTGTGAAGATCTCGCCGGTTTCTCGATTAATCTCGAAGTAATCCTTTCCTTCGTTCCTGTCGCTGTCCACTATATAATACGTAACCTGCAAGGATAAAGAGAAATTTATCGGTCTTGCTCTTCCCACATAATCTTCCTTCGATTTATTTCCCTATATCGAACATATCCGTATGCGTGCTGTATGCACAAAACTAAAGTGACTTCAAACAATTGTTTAATGTGCAATGGAAATTAAACAAAATTCTAAGTTAAGATCCTAATTAATAAACAAATAAATTCTAATCAATTAAAGAGGAATGAAAATAAAGTAAAATCTGACGCAAATCGAAGTTGAGTTGGGTCCAAAACTTCTTTTGGTATTTGTATCGTGTATGATCGGTTATGCTAATCGTAAATTCATTGTGATTTTACCCTACCGTTACTACCGAAACATTAGAAATTTCAAAAGCTCGGTTCCGTAATGCAGCTGCATCAACTTGGGACGATTTCTAGGATGTTATATGCGCTTAAAATGTGCAGTTACTTAAAACCATTCATCGATCTGGTGCAGTTGTTTACGTACAAATACTGACCATCGCTTTTCATGATAAATAAAAACGGGCTCTACGGCCAACCTAATCAATCGTGAAGCTCCTTTTGTTTTTTCGCAATCGAGTTTTTTTGCCTAAAGCAGAAAAAAGAAAAAAACTAGACACTTGGCAGAAGTCCATCGATTTTATCCGGTGCAATTAGAGAGATTGGAAGAAATACCGGAATTTCGATCCGTCGTCTTTAAATTATTCGCCGGATAATTATCGCTATCAATGATGCGAAGATATGCGATTGGATCATTCGAAGCGAATAAAAACGCTCTCGTGAATTCGGTCAGCGCGAATAATTCTTCCAATGGTTGATATCGTACAATGCACGGAATTTATCATTTCTTTCCGGTTAGTTACTTAAATATTTCGACAGCGGTGCATTTTTGTGAGCTTGTAAATAAGACGGGACTTGATTAATTTCTTTGACAACTACCGAAGATATAAAGGCGAGCCTTTAAAAATACGAGAAGTTACGAATTCTTGTATAAATAATATTTCTTCTTCAGCCGTATTTCTTGCGAAGTTCAAGAGCAAACAATTGAAAAGAAACACGAGAGACAGCACACTTATCGAATCGTTTCGAGAATATCCGAAAGCATCTTTTCCAGGTCGCTGAGCCGACCAAAGGAGTACGTCGAAGGTAGGAGTTTCGCTCGTTTCTCTATGCGAGCGTTACTTTATACGTCGTTACTTTTCTCCTGAAAACAGTCCTTTTCTCTCCGATATCAAAGAGCAACGATAGCTGGCAGCGACCGTACGCTTTCACGTTGCTACTTCGAATAATAGAGATTCCTAAGAGACTCGTTTCAGGCTCGATCTCCAGTTCGTACGAGCTTGTGCAACGTGCGATGTACGAATCACGTACCCGATTCTTTAACTTGCGAATCTAAAAGGTGCGCGTTCGAAGTTTCTCTAAAGATCGGCGTTGAATTTCGAAGAACTACGATTACAATTTCAACTACTTCGTATTTTCCTTACGAAACCTACTCGTAGAGAATACAGTTTCGAACTTTATGCGATCTAACGAGTAACGCTTAAGATATTTCATGTCGTATTTCCTATTCGATTCCAATTTCTACGTAAATTAATGCGAGAGGGTACGTTTAAGATTGTCCCAACAAAGAATTAATTTTTTATGAGTCGCCTAACTCGTACCTCCTTCGGTGCATTCGTGAGATGGGAGTAATAAAAGATATAACAACGAAAAAAGAAGGATTTTGGTATCATTAGGTTTGGCACGATGTAAAAAAACATTTAATTCGATGCGATCAAAATCAAGCCGAGAGGTGTAAATTCTTGAAGGATACGAGTTAAGTTTATCGTAAATCGTATCTTAATACTCTCTTGGAAACAAAGGACGGGACACGTCGATCGGATCGAGCTTACCTGATTGTTTGGGAAAGTACCGTCCTTGTCGATGGCGTTGACCTGAGTAACCTTACTGCGGATCGGCTCGCCCTCGAGCACGGTCTCCTGTTCGCGTTCGGTGAAAAGTGGTATCTCGTCGTTAACGTCCTCCAGCATAATGTGAACCGTCGCTTCCGATGCAAGTTGTTGCGCTCCATTGTTCTGTGGAAGACGTAATAGGTGTGAAACGTAGGCGCGCGTGTATGCGTCGAAGCGCATCGAACGATCACGATTTGATCGCTCTACCAAATTCCTGTGGATTTCCGCGGGATTCTGTCCGACACTATTTTCTTCGACGAGCGCTATAGTTACACATAATTTGAAATCCCATGTACGTACCTCCACTCGTATCGTTAGATTGTATTCCTTTATACTCTCATAATCCAGCGGATGATTGACTTTGATATCCGCCCAAGTTACAGATTGTTCTGCGCGCTGCTGAAGGTAAAAGGTGTGATACTTGTTCGTTTGTGCCGTAGAACCAGGCATTAAGTGGTAAAAGACCGTTGGATTATTGTCGATTCCAGAGCTGCCGACACATATACACGAAAGTGAAATGTTATTACGTGAGTTAAAGATGACGACGGGAAAAGGGTAGACTGATCAAGCGAATTCGAATCGACTTTAAACAAACGGAAACGGAAAACTTAAACAGAAACGAAGACGGAAATGTATCCCTTATCGTTATAGTGATTAATATAAACAATGAAATCAACTATTCCTTTTACTATCGATAAAATGTCTCGAAATGAAAGGTCTCATCATGCGACGTATCAAATATGTAATATACACATACGATCGTAATAAAGACAAAGAAAGGAACCTTTACCTAGAGAACGAAAGTTACCCGAGAGAAAAGTGCGAATCTTATCTCGTCTCAAAACTCGAGAGGGACGATAAAGAACTGTTTGAAGAAATAGTTCTCGAAAATCGTTTTCTCGTAAGCTCCGAAACGAGAGAGATCATCGAACGTATTCCGTCTCGGTGCTCTCGCTCTGTCTATGTAATGTACTCAATGAAAGAAATAATGATAATAATTAGAAAGAAAACATTTTTTTAATACGATTAACTTTTTTTCTTTCCCTTTGTTACCCTTTTTGCGAGCTAGAAGAAATCGTCGAGCTTGGACGATTTCCATGGATTTTTCGTAAAGTTAATTTTAAGATTTGTCGATATTTTTTTCCGACTCGTCGTCCGTATTTTCCGTTTCTATAGCAATCGATATTCGTGCCTCAGGTTCGATACATTTGTACGAGCCTGATACATATTCTCGACAAAAGGAACATCATAAAGTGAGAGGTGGTTGGCATGATCGACGAACACAGAACGATAATGAACACTAGCTACGTTCCCTCTCCAACACAACACCTTTTGTAGACACGAAATTGCTCTGACAAATGTTAGTCTGGCTGTTTGTCACTTTCGTATTTACCGCTGGACTCGTTACGACCGACGATCTCTATCGACGTTTATATTCCTTTGTACTCTACCTCGAAAAATTAAACTGATGTAAACAAGTTGCATTCAAATCAAAGAAAATAAATTCATCCTCAACTATTTTCTAATTAAACAGCATCGTTAATAATGGTCGCTCTATTACAATTTCAATAAATTATCTCGATTCTGGGAAATAGATATGATTCATTCATAGTAATTATCACGCGTACTAATAATAAACGAGACGCTCTTGCTCGTAAACGTCGATTAACGAGAGCTCGAATAGGAAACTCGTCAAATTGTCCAAATTTATTCATTAGACTCTCGATAAAGCGTGATATCAACTTTCGTCCGATCTCGTTCGTTTTCTTTTCATTTGATTTCATCGATCTTCATGAAATCCTAGAAAAACAAAAAATATATATATACGTAGAGAGAGAGAAAAATCAACGTATTACACGAGTAGAGGAAATGGAAAATTAGATCTTTCATTAGTCCCAGTATTTTTTCTCGCTTACACGTCCGTCCTTTTCTCCTTTTGAAGAAAAAGAGACAGAGAAATAAAATAAAAGAGAACGAGATCGTTCGAAGGGAACCACACACACATACACGCGCGCGCGCGTTCAAATAGAACGGCCTGTACGACGTGCTTTCCGAGTCATCCGTTGGACGTCCGAACAGAGCATACGGTTCATCGATCCGTGAAAAGGATGAGAGAGAGAGAGAGAGACAGAGAAAGAGAGGGAGAGAGAGAAAGAGAGAGAGGACGAGGGAGATACATCCTCTATCTCCGTCTCTATCCACACGCTAGAACTATACGTCGTGACCGCTTCTAAAGGACTCCAGCCAAATTAATAGCACCGTTTGTCAGTCGAGAATAGGTTGGCATGAGAAAGCTCGTACGAAGCTTCATCGAAGCTGCGTTCTGAACCACGTCGAAGTAATAGGTGAATTCAATGGTGCGTGTCGTCATCGTAGAACCTGTCGTTTGTGAATACTCGATGACGCTCTTTATTTTTAAACACTTGTCGACGTTTCCGAATAATTCCTCGTGCTTCGGGCGTTCCCTACCAAATCGATATCTTTTTTCTACAACTTTTCCTCGGTTCTTTTTAAAAGAAAAATGGAGAACAAAATTAATGTTTTTAACGCTAGAAGTATCGAAGTATCACGGCTTACGTACGTCCTTTCTTTCGTAATTGGAAAGCAATAACAAAAAAATTATCTATCTTCGAAATGAATCGAGAAACGAATGCACGAGTAAAAAAAAAGATATCGGTAATTCCAACGTTAAAAATTTAATACTCTCGTTGTCATCTGCGACACAAAAACTTTGTCCTTTTTTTTTTTAATAAACTATCTAACAAAAATAGAAAATTGACCGGTCGTGTATGTCCAGCGGATATACCTACACATGTGTACATACATATGTACATACATGTATATGTGTTTCGGTTAGTAGCGCTAGCTCGAATAAGCACGACCCCTTTACCCTTGACAACCCATGTGCTCGCGTGAACTAGTAAATACTACGACGCATGATCGTAGCTCGTATGTGCATTGATATATGTGTGTGTGTGCACGAAAAAACGTTGAAAGAAAACATTTATCTCGAATTACAATTCGTACGTATGCACATAAACGAGACTAGGACGAAGCTTTATCTACGATACACACAAGAATATTGTCCTAATACGAGATATATCGCATCCTATTTTTGAATCATAGTATTTCGTGTCTCTTTTCACATGTTTACACGTAATACAACAAACGACTAGTTTTCGTTCAAAGAAAGAAAGAAATAGAGAAAGAGAGAGAGAGAGAGAGAGAGAGAGAGAGAGAGAGAGAGAGAGAGGGAGAGAGAGAGATAGAGAGAGAGAGAGAAAGAGGACATACACAAAGTACCGTTAGTATCATTTCCACCATGAATCCTCGCAAAGCATGTCATTTTTTTTGTTTCTTTTACCCCTAAGTTACGTCAAAGCTGCAAGTACGAATATAACAAGAATAGCAAGTTACAAAGTCGCGTTTTCAGAAGTTTGCAAAACGCAACATTTGCTATCCTTGTCATGTTCAGTTCTTTACTCTCGTAATAAAATTGTCATTTTTATAACTTGCGCTCGAACTTTCCGTTTTTTCTCCTTTTTTCTCTTTTGCTTTTTTGCTTTCTTTTTTCTCTGCACTTTCGAATTTATAGAAACTCTCGTTCTTTCCTCGCGTTCTTGCTGCTTTACAGGGCAAAACAAATCGTTCGTCGACAAAAATACTACGAAGAACACAATACTACGCTCTCGAAAAGAATAGAAATGTATAGTATGTAATATGTATGTATACAATGTGTTAGACGATAAACCTAACGCATATATTAAGCAACTCGTGTAACGCATGCCCAAAAACGAATTGACGGCATTCATAAAAAATACATTTCGGCGATCTAGGGTCTTATAATATATGGAAATCTTTGCGATCGTAAACAACAAAATGGGAGAAAAAACGAAACGTATATGTCGATGTTTTCGAAATGAAAGATAAAAAAAGATAACCATGGCGTCTACGCCAAAAAAAGAAATGCGACGTTTTTGTTTGTTCAACACTCTCGTCAGATTTATTTTAACTTTGTCGTTTCGTCCTACGCGTGCTGCCATAATCAAATTGACAATGACATCGTCGAAAACGTGCTCGAAAAGAGCAAAAGTAAATTTTGAAAATAAGCCAATCTGATGTGCAAAACGATGAAAAAAAAAATACAATGGTAAAAAACACGCGTGAATGTGAGAGTGTACTTGGTGGGAGTGATTCTGGAAAGCATCTAGTCGTAAAACATGCCCAAAAAACTGTTTACGGCACACACGCGCACGCATATACACGCACGCACGCACGCAAACAAACACACACCTTTTTTATACAATGTTTCACGTAATGCGCGACGTACTTTGATCCTTGTTGCATGACGCGCGCGTTGTTTCGTCGTCGATTTTCTTTCGACGTATCGACCTTGTTGTACGAAGAAGAAAAGTAAGAAAAGAATCGACTCGTAATTTCGTTTGAATCGAAGCGAATACCTTTGTGAGATATACAAATGATCTTTAAATTGATGTTTCATTCGCAAGAGACTAATGAACGTTATGAAAACGACGAGAAATGAACACCGAAATTCTTTTTTCAAAGTCCATTGTGATTTTTACAAAACGCGTTGGAAACGCTCAAAGTAAACTTCATATTTCGCTTCATCGAACCTCAGTGAAAATGATTCGATAAGAACTGGAAAAAAATTGTCGAATCAAAGAGACCAAAGTAACTATCACGTTGATATTGCCAACGAAAGATTTTCACGTCTCACAAAGTGTTCTCTTAAATTTCAACGTTGGATCATTCGGTGTCAAAAGAACAGTTTGTATCGACTTAGGCGTGTACATGTGTTTGTATGCGTGTGTATGCGAATTCGTACACAATATCAATTATAACGTGCACAAGAAACAATATACTGCGACGAGATTGCGTGCAGGGCGGCGGGTTCGTGCAGAGAGCCGCACGGAGCATTAACAGTGTGACAGACCTGGCTTTAACAGATACAACTTTAGCCCCAACGGCCATGTTCTCTCTACAGTAGATCGGGCCATACACTACGTGGTCCCATACGGGCGGATTATTCGCACGGTCCACAACGTCAATCTGAACCTCCACCGTTCGCGACATGGGGTTGGCGCCCTTGTCTTGGGCCTTCGCCTCCAGCTTGTATGTCTCGCGCTACGCACCAGACCGCGAGTGTATCGCAAACGGGAACAAAAAACAGTCGGTGTTAGTGTCAAAGGTCGAAGCTCGTGACAGCGATAGGTACTCGCTCTTCCAGCATTTTCTCTTTTTCTTAGCTCAACTAATAGATCGAGCTAAATCAGAAGAGATCAGAGGTTGTTTCGTTGCTTCGTTCCGCTGTTCACAGATCGACGCCTTTAAAAACAAACAAAATTCAAAAAGAGAGAAAGAGACCAAAAGGTCGAACAAAATTAGCACGAGCAGCAGCTGGAGGCTAAACGAGACAGATCGTAAGGGTGTAAAAAAGGGGTGTAGGGGGTGAAGACTTCGGACGATCGACGAAGAGATGGCTAAAAGCTCTTGCCTGCCTTTGTTCTTCCAAACTGCTAGAAACTGCGCCTGAAAAAACGCTTTTTTCCCTACGAGACGATATCCTTTCGATATATATATGCTATATATATATATATACCTATATATATATACACACGTACGTATATGTATATGTATATGTATATCCTAATATAGCGCCTCCATTTTCGCGGCCCAAGTATCGACGACGACGCCGACGAGTGTGATGGATAAACGGTTCCCGCTTATTCGCCCTCGCACGATGATTGGATATTAAATTTATTTTGCCCACGAAGATCACGACGACCATTGCAAAAGAGTCGTCAATTGTCCAAACGGATATACGACGTCGTCCGAAATATCTTTGGTCGTCGGGATTCTTCGTGGTGCCAATAGGGGGGCAGATGGTGATAGTAGATAGTAATAATAGTGATGGTAATGATAATGATGATGATGATGATGATGATGATGATGATGATAGTGATGATGATGGTGATGACGATGACGATGACGATGATGATGATGGTAGTGACGATGTTGGTAATAGTGATGGTAGTAGTAGAATAGTAGATCTAATTACTGTAGTACCGATGTTTTCCGATTTAACGAGCCGTACTTAACCATAAGTGCTTCCATAAAAAAAAAAAGAAAAAAGTAAGAAAAGAGAGGAAGAGTATAACACAGATATAGATATAGATACGAAATCTATGTAATGTGTAAGTATGTAATACCGAAAAGAAGGTAAAAAAATGATTGGTAAGAAACGAAAAAAGAATGAAAGTGTCTGTGTGTGTTATCTGTTACGTGTGTTTGTGTATAAAATGGAAAAAGAAAATAAAAAAGAAAGAGAGAGAGAGAGAAAAAGAAGGTAGCACACTGTATGGCACGGCACGGCATGTCACGTGTCTTGTCTCGGTCATGTCGTGGTATACAAACCTGGCTTTCACCGACGTCACTACAGTACCCACTGTGACATTTTCTTTGATGTGAATGGGGCCGTATACATTCGCATCCCACACAGGTGGTTTATTGTTCCTGTCTACGACGTCTAACTCAACGTCCACGTCTGCGTACAAGACTAGCATCCCTCTGTCGGAGGCCCGTACTCGTAGGCGATAGGTGTCACGCTATAGTGGCAAAACATTGGGCCGTCAACTTACACAGGACAATTTTCTTATTGTTTTGATTTTTTTTTGATTTTCATTTTGTTTTGTTTGACTGTTTTTGTTCGGCAAGTTGTTACTTTTCTTTCGATTTTCTGTATTACTCATTTTGTTTGCGTCGATCGTATTAGAGTTTTATTATTTAATTTCGTTTCGTCACTCGAGTCCGCGTGGACGTTTTCAGATCAAGTCGATATCAGAAATCAAATGTAAACAAGAGAAAGAAAGAAAGAAAGAAAGAGAGAGAGAGAGAGAGAGAGAGAGAGAGAGAGAGAGAGGACGACGCGTGCTCGCAAGTATCTTCACGATTAAGGATCCAGACTTCCCAGTAGATTATCACAGGCTTCTTTATCGTCCTTGTACTCCTTCGTGTTTACTAGGAATGTTTTTCTCACTGCTGATCTGAAACCTCTCGAAAATGTTTTTTTTTACAGTTTACAAATTTTTTATCGATTTTACGTGCTGTTTACTTTGCGATCGCGATCAAAGGAGAACTTTAGACGAAAACCTGGAATATATATATATAATAGAGCCATCGAATTTATAGATCCTTCTCATACGGATACTTACGAGCTTAGGACGAAAATAAATAAATGCCCCGCAAAATCTCGTGTGTGTATATATATATATATACCAAAAAATTATATATACCGCGTTTAACGAAAGATTCTTCAACAAAAGATACGTAATAACAGTAGGGAAAACGAAGGTTAAAAGAGAGCAAAATAGAAAGAAAAGAGAGAGAGAGAGAGAGAGAGAGAGAAAGAGAGAGAAAGAAAGAAACTGTTCGAGTGACAATAATAACAACTGCAAGTTGCAAAAAATCATCGAAAGAATAACATTCTGTAGTAATCGAAACTCAAAGGCTCTCTGTATTAATACATTGCAACGAATATTATGCTTCCTGCATACGTACGATAACAATGACTATCGCATCGTTTTCATATTTTTCGATGCAGTGTCAAACACAAGAGTATTATTCCTACTTACTGGAAAACAGCCCTTTTTTTTGTCATCATCAAATCCGAAGAAAGTAAATGGTGCAATAAACACAAACATAAACAATAAGAAGTTGAAATTAGTTCCTTTACGAAATCAACCAATGCAGGCATTTTCATGCAAGCGAGAATGCATTAAAGAGGCATCTTGGAAAAATCTTGGAATTTGGCTAGGATAGGAAGAGATATATATATATGTATATAAAGATAAAGAGAGAGAAAGAGAGAGAGAGAGAGAGAGAAAGAGAAAGAGAGATAGGGCAAAGGACGATTAGCTGGCCGGCTAGCTGTGGTCGGTACAAACGGAGAAACGTATTCCGGAATCGAGGGTGGACGGAAAAAAATGACAAAGATTCCTGGGGCTCTGATTCGTTCGTTCGTTTTAACGACACTCAAAAACCGATGGACGTTATATGTATACTGTTGTACGTATAATATCTATATACGTATGTAGATAGCAATTTCTACTGTATCTCGCATCGGTCACAAGTCGTACATTATCTGCGCCGTATGCGTTCGTCCCGTTACGACAGTGGTATGCTGCCCCAATCACAGAAGAAAAAATGTCACACCACGGACAGATTTCTTGCGATCTACTTGCTTTTTCACGCTCTCGACACAAAAAATCGTTCTTTTTTCTTTTTTTTTTATATTCGTATATATAGGTATATATATATATTTATATATATTTGTCAGTCACGTCGTGATGTAGCGGGAAAGTGAGGCAAGGTAGTGAAAATGGGAAATAAATGGTGATTTTGCGAGAGTAGAATAGATGATAGATATCGATGAATAGAATGTGATGATAGAAGAAAAGGATAAAAGATCGCAAACGATGAATATATAACGATCGAAGTCAAAAGAAACGTGATTGTAACGAGTCAAACCAAAATCAAACAGCAGAGAACAAAACGCGATAGACAAATAAATTATGAATGAAGAATGAAGATAGTAGATGGAAGAATTGACAAACAAAGATGCAAAAGAAAATAATGAATCGAAACATATAACGAATCAGAGAAAAAGATTGAAAGCATACGATGAGAAAGGAATAAAAACAAAGGTAGGACGGCGAGCGGAAAAGAGAGATAGGTGTAGAGAGAAGAGAGAGAGAGAGAGAGAGAGAGAGAGAGAGAGAGAGAGAGAGAGTTAGATAGAGCATGATAGTGAGCAAAGTGACGTAGAGGTCGAAATAGAGGATGGATGAAGGAGCGAGAGCGAGATCCGTTCCTGTAAAGGAATCAAAAATACATTCATATAAAATATGCAAGCATTTGTCAAAAATTGTTTATGTCTGATGCACCACAAAATGCGTAGAGGTTGAAGTACACCTTACGTGGGGGTCAAAAAATGTCGTTCCCACCTGCTCCTGGAAGTTCAAAAAACATCACTTCCCTTTTGAAAAACATTTAAATTAGTATGTTAGAAGAACATTAAAGATTATTAGTCAACTTGTTCGTTTTCCTATTTTTTCCTCTGTGTCATTCTTACGTATCTCTAACGCGTGACGTACAAAAATCGTAGACTTCTTTTCTTTGGCTATTTTAGAAAAGGAAAAAAATTCACGCGCAGCGCAAAAAACTTGGACCGGCGGAATATTGTGAATTTCGGAACAGTCGAATTTAGGTCGAATGGTCGATCGAAATGAACGTGAAAAATCAAAGGAGCGAAGAATAAATCGCGTTCAAAGAACGATTTATTGATTGTTACTCGCGTAATATCAAGAAAAAATAGTAGAGTCGAGACTTGGACGAGAGGTGTTCGAAGCACGTTTGTATTGAAAAAAAAGAAGAAAAAAAAAAGAAAAAAAAAATTGAAAAAAAGATACTCGCGCCGCAGACAGAATGAAAGAGAGAGAGAGAGAGAGTGTTCTGATGCAAAAATAGCCCGAACGGTCGATCGATTCAGGTACATGAAGCGTTTGAGGAAATCAGGCATAGCTAAGTATTTACCATAGTGAACACATTGTGCATATCAATGGGAATTAAAAAGTTCTATACATGTGCCGTAAAAAGGAAACTCATTTCGTTGCATATTAGTGATGAGAGAAATAATTATCGACCAAACGCATATTAGTATACAAGTTTATCCGGCCAGTAACAAAACGGATTCGTGTTAAAGAACGTAAGTTAACGCAAACGTACAATATATCGGCATATAATGAAATATGTATATATGTATATATCTATAAATATATACACACGATATATAGATGTAAACATATATATACATATATATATGTGTGTGTGTGTGTGTGTGTGTATATTACATATGTATATATGTATGCGGATACACACGCATGTATATATGTATAAATTATATACATTTACACTGTCCGGCGTACGAGATCTTGGATAACGCACGTGAACGTGACAATTTTGACAAGAAAGGAATCGTAGAAATCGAATCGTTCCGAATAATTCCAATGATGGCTAAGTGCACGCGCGTGTTCCACCGAACCGTGGCCGTCTTTACGATTAAAGAGATAAAATATGCGAGTCAACGTTGAAGTAGATACTCACATCTAATGGCTTCTTTAATACGATCCAACCAGATTCTGGTTGTATCTCAAAGTACTCCAAGCCTTGATCGTTGTTGGGCGCGCTCAAAGTATATGTTATAGCGCCATTGTTGTCGGCATCTTCGTCAGAAGCCGAGACTCTCAATATATTTGTTCCAATACTCGCATCTTGTTTCACATTTTCGACGTATCTCTGTAAAATAACGTTTAATAAAATAATCCCATTTTCGTTAATCGAATCGTCATTATTATACAAGGCGAATCGCCAAAAGTTGACGTTCTCTTATGTCGTTGAAACTATCAAAGATATTTTGAACAAAAACGATAATTATAATTATAATAATCTTTCTTATCTCGTCTACGTACTTGACGGTCAAATAATGGCGGATTATCATTAACGTCAGTTATCTCAACGGTGAAGGAACAAACTCCTTCCAAGGAGGGCTCGCCTTGATCCGTCGCTTTAACGGTAACCGATACGAACTTTCCGTCGTCGCCCTCACGATCAAATACCTGAAAGTAATTATGATGAGCATAATCGGGTCGTGTCCCTAATTGCTCTCTCTCTCTCTCTCTCTCTCTTTCTCTCCGTCGTTGCAGCAGCCTGTTTAAATACTCTCCGTCGTTGCCATGGTCGATGAAGCATCACTCGGATTCGTAATTAAGGTGTAATAGTTTTAGCCTTCTAGCAAATCTGCTACTAGTTCGAGGTAAAAGATCGAGAGCAATGCGTGCAATGCAGATCATACGATTTGGCATATGACGAAGATAACATATCGAGCTACGTAATCGAATAAAAACGAATAATCGTAATAAAAATGTGAAGGATATTTTTCTACGAATTTGTTCTTTTCCTCGGATGAAATTTGACTGAATACTTACCTTATTCGTGGATACTTGGCCAGTTTCCTCGTCCACCATGAACTTTGTTCCTTTCTGATTGGGTTGTTGTACTATAGAATATTTTACTTGTCCATTGACACCTTTGTCTTCGTCGGTCGCTTGTACCTTTATCACTGGACTCCCGTTAGGAGCACCTTCTTCTACTTTAGGATTATAAGTTCCACAATCCTTAAACACTGGCTTGTTGTCATTCACGTCGGTTATGAAAACAACAACGACCGCTGTACTAGTATGAATCGTCGCGTCCCCGTTCAAACAACAAGCACCATCGTCCAAGGCCGTGACATTGAGCTCGTATTTGTCACGATCCAATGATATTTTATCCCCGTGAAGACGTATAACGCCAGTAATCTCTTCGATAACGAACTGCCCGGACGTAGTATTTCCACCAACGAATCTAAACCGAACGTTGTCACCATCCTTGTCCGACGCTACCACAGTCGTTACCAAAGTATTTGGTCCGGCATTTTCGTCCACGTTTGGCGTATACACTTGCTGAGAAAACTTCGGCTCCTCGTCGTTTTTATTTTTCGTGTAAATTCGTACGGTTGCCGTACCGGTCTTGGAAGGTGTACCTAATCACATTTATTGTATTTGAATTTTAATCATTTTCATCGCCCACGTGATATTAAAGTTTCAAATACTCACCTTTGTCTTTAGCCGTAACAACGAATTCGTAGTAAGCATTGTTATTGTCGGCGTCGAGTTGTTTATTGTTAACGATGATACCATTGGAATCGACGCTGAAGTGATCGTCCGACACTAAATATTCTATCTCCGCGTTTGCGCCAGAATCGGCGTCGGTTGCTTTAACTTTTAATATGCTGGTACCCAGAGGAATATCTTCGTCGACGTTGTGAGCTTGATAGTCCGGTAACTCAAACTTTGGGGCGTTGTCGTTCACGTCGGAGACACGGATGGTTAACTGAAAATGTATGGTTCGATATATTCGATTTATACATTACGTATCGCAGAACGGTAATAAACCATCGCAACCAGTAAGCTACTTTCGCTAACTCGCGACTTTAAACGTCGAATATTATTTTGGAACTAACGAAACTACCTCGACCGACGTTGAAAATCCACCAGAATCTTCGGTAGCGGTCACTATCAGCGAGTAGATGTGTGGTTGTCGTAGATCCTCAAAATCGAGCTCCTTTGCTAATTTAACGATACCGGAAGTAGGTCCTATATTGAAAGTTCCTGCAGCACCTTGTCCTTGAGCTTTCAAAGTATATCGGATTTCACGATCCGCAAATGACTTAGCTTTCACCGATATGATGCTGCAAATCGAAATGTATAAAAATTTTTGTCGCGAAAGATAATTGATCTTTTTTTTTGATTGAAAAATAGTAACAGAAAAGAATTGTCAAAAATATTGAACTTACTCAGAGTCTTTCTTTTGATTTTCTGGTATCTCAGCTTCGTAAGCTGTCATGTAGAACTGCGGTGCTCGTTTGCCACCGACGATCGATAGTCGTTCCTCCGGAGTCGACTGGAAATGTCTCTCGTCTATTCGACCATTCTGGTCTTCAGCTTTTACGTAAAGAACGTACTCCATGTCCAGCTGAAAGAGATCCGTACCTCGAGTACGTACTACGCCTGATCTTTGATCCACTTCGAAACGACCACCGGCTGCAAAAGAAAAAAAAGAAGGATATCGAACGTGCGATTGAAAAAACTTTTTATTCGTTGACACTCGACTTGTAATTCATTCGATAACGTTCTAATTCCACTGAAAAAAAAGTAAGCAATCGTCGCTTATTAAACGACTATCAAAGTACTAAAATAAGTATCGAAGATTCGTTTTCCGACGATATTCACGTCTAACCGGACATTGCACTCGGAAAAATCGATCGGCTGATTAAGAATGAAAGACAATTTCCAGATCCGAGATATCACGTAAATTATTCAACTACTAGAAGAGTACTCTAATAGACGTCTATCTTATCTATAATTAATCTAGAAAGGTAATGAATTACTAAAGAATCGCATAATCGCGTAATCGTTAAGATTCTATCAAAAGTCGAATTGTCATATATATTTTTAAAGATAATTTTAATAGCAATGACAATGATTTTCATCTATTCAAAACCAGATGTAATCGAAGAATAATTACTAGAAAATATTACCAAACGTACTAATAATTATCACGTACTCTAATAACGAAATAATGAATGAAACAGACGCAGGTCAAATTCAGCCGAAAATGATGAAAAAATATTAGTAATCGAACATAATAATAATTTTTACGTACTCCGGTCTCTGACAATAAAGTAGTGAATGTTGTGATCAGTATCGGGATCCCTTGCTTGTAATGTGAACACGTGCGTGTTCGGTGGTGCATTCAGCTGTACAACAGTCTGCATGGGTAGAGGACGGTTGATGAAGTACGGTGGCTCATCGTTCACGTCCTTCATGTTGATGATCACACGTTGATTGTCCGTATCTGCAATTACGTATCATTTTTATTTCCACGTTTCAATAGTAACCATGCAGCATATATAAAAGCATTGCTATAACGACACAGGGATTTCCATGTATTATAAAAGATACAATTATAGATATATAGTTATATAAATTATACACATAAGCAAACGAAAATTAACATGCTTTTGCAGAATCGATAAAATAAGCTGTCTTTCGTTACGTTTGGCAAAATGGATGGAACAAAACTTTATTAATTTCCGGCGAAAAAACCCTGCTCAAAAATTATTCAATATAATTCACCAAATGGATCGTTGTACGATATTTTGTATATTTCGTATAAAGCCACTACGGTTAATCCGATAGCAATTTCATTAATTTAATGATACGATATGTATGTTTGGTTACTCATCACGACCTAATTCGTTTTAATCAAGTACGTTTTGTCTGACTTTGAAACCGCAGAGATAGACGAAACATAAAATATGGATTTAACGAGCGTTAATCGTCATTCGTGAAACATTGATTTAACGACGGAAATTAATTATTTTTCCAAACGTTTCGTAAATAAAAAATATATATATATAGACACACACGCGTACATACATAAATATACACATATACAAACACGTATGCGTGCAGAAAAATGAATGATATGCGATGATACTTACATTGAAATCCTTTGGAAGCCGATAAATGCGTGAAAGAAAAGATACCAAATTAGTAACGATGATACGTGCCAGAGAATGATCGTTTCTAGAAACTATCCCCTATTGTCCGGTAATTAAGAGTGCAAAATGTTAAATGAGTGTGCTATAGTATTTGCTACGCGTGTATCAGACTGTCGAGAAAAGCGACAGAATTTCAAGAGCTTTTCGAAGCGATCTTTTAATAAAATCAAATTATTGTACCGTCTTCGAATGGACACGGGTAATCGATGGGAAACCGTGCACACCGCTCTTCGGACGCCGACAGATGAAATAAAACAATAACGATTAAGAAAATAATTGAAACAAAAGTGAAGATCAAATTTGAGGCATTTGAACGATCGTAAATATCGTAGGAGGTAGTAGAGAAAAGATAATATATTTGCTCTATCGAAAAGTTCTGCCGATTGAGAGAACAATTAGCTTTGAAAAAAGAGAAAGATAAAACAAACAGAACTGTTCGATAGAGCTAATAAAATAAATGATTAGAAATAAAAACTGATGAGAGCATGAAATTACCCATGTTCGTTATAGTAACCCAAAAATCGATAGTCTTCTCGAGTCCAAGCGCTTCGTAATCCCACTTTTGTTTGACCATGACAGATCCGTTGGATCCAACCGTAACCCACTTGTTCTCGTCTCTGATCTTATAAGTTTCCTTCTCGTTTTCCTTCTCAAGATGAAAAGCTATTTTTCCAACGACGTCACCATCAGCCTCAGAAAAATCAATCTTCTTTGTAGGCCTGACAGCTCTGGTAACGCGTCTCTTTCGAATCTTGTGAAGTTCGGGCTCAATAACGTTTGCCGAGGTAAGAAATCTGACGATTACTTTAGCAGGCTTTTCCGAGATTTTCGGAGGAGAACGAAGATCGTGAGCTTCGATGAGAAAACGACGTTCGGCGTCTTCCTCAGGAGCAAGGTCGGGTTCGTTGGCAAGCAAAAGTTCGCCCGTTTGAGGTACCACGACAAGAAGATCGGTACCGGTGAGCATCCTATACGCCAATTTGTCTCCGTCGGCGTCCTTGGCAACGAGCTTGCCTATCGTCATGAATCTTTTCCAAGATGGAAGAACGTTGATACCTTGTCTCAGATCGTCGATATTCGTAGGCCTAACTTCGAAAGTGTAAACGTCCTTCTCGAAAATCGGACCGTTGTCGTTTTCATCGAGTACGCGAACGAATCCGCCGATCTTCGAGCTGCTCACGTAATTCCCATCAAACGCACGTATCACCAACGCGTATCTTTCTTTCCTTTCGCGATCGAGGGGCTTTGCAGTAACCACTCTGACTCCTTGCCTGTGGTTAACGAGTGTAACGTTGAACCCATGATCGACCGAATCGTTTTCCCGTAAGGCGAACGCTCTCTCGCCGGTTTCGTCGGGCACGATCGCGTAGTGAACGGGAAAGTTGCCGCGTGCTCTTAATAGAGGAAATCCTTCGATCAGAGTACCCGCGGGTGAATTTTCAGCTACCTCGCCTTCGCCGAGACGTTCGTGGGAGAAGGTCAACAAGTGGCGACGATCGATCACGTATAATCGAAGATCGTGAGCTTCGGTGCCATTGGCCAATTCTTCTAAAACGACCAAATCGATCGGTCGGCGATGATCGAGCAACGGTCCGAGTTCCGACGTTGTCATTACGAGGCCATTCTTCAAGACGGTGAAATACTTGGAGAAGGCGTTGTCTAAAAGACGAAACCTCGACGGTTGTTGTCTCGGGTCGCCGTGAAATCGCGTTATCTCGTAGCCGGGGTAGACGTCGTGCGGTAAAACCGCTACTTTTCCGTCGATCCTCGCCAAGTTGATCGCTAGGATCCAGAAGACGAGTAATCGCCACATCCTGCCGCTCCTTCTCGATGACTTCGTGATACCTTCACTAGAGCATGGGTGCGAACACGACCTGTAACATAAAAGTCACGAGATATACCATCGTTGGTCGGGTAGAGGCAACCAGCATAGCTGGTTCGTCAATGAGTTGAAACATCGCGACGCATCTCTCGGAGCTCTTTGTACCTTTTCAACGTCATAAGTTCGTTTCTTTCCCTTCTTCCGTTCTTTCTACGTACTATACATAGGTCTCGTGCGAGTCAGCTGCCAGACGAAATCAATACGTGTCGGTGACATCGAGCTACGCGAGTCCCGTCATTGCTGCCGCGATGCGACAGACAACGCGATGAACAATGTCCGTAACGTTGCACCGGAAATAAGAACCGGCGCGTACGAGTTGACCATTGTCATTTAGTAACCCTCCGTTCCATTTGATTCCATTCACGCCCCGAGAGAAACCGGACGTGAGGTCAGTCGCGGCTCGCTTAAGTACTTCTATCGTTGAACTCACAAAAAAGATATATACATATATAACGACGAACTTATTCGTAATCGCTCGATAACTCACGGGTCAAAATGATTTGCGATATTGATTTGCTCAATGGAACACATTATATAATCTACAATGTCACGTATGATTTATAACGTACAATAAACTGTACACATATATACGCGTACGTAGATACGCGCATGAAACAATGTAAAACGAGATGCCTCAATGAGATGCGAGGCACGTTAATAAAATTTGCCTGACGTCTATGCGAAAAAAACTTACGCGTGTTCCGAAACACAGGTATCGCAGTTATACGTAATGATATATTAAAACTCGTTAGAATATTTCTCTCGACGCAAAGAACGATATCTTCCACGAACGCGTTCGGTAAGCTACTACTACGTTGTTTACTTTTAGGAATGTCGTAGATGGCCGTCTCGATAAGCGTCCAAAATAGAACCGTGTGCTCGCGTTGTTTACATCATCTCTCTCTCTGTATCGATTCAAGTTTACATTCGACATGGTAAGGGCATCCCCTCCAATTTAGTAAACTATACGTTACGAACTTATTCGTATACTCGTGGGAAAGAGTATATTAGTATCTATGTGTACTTCGAACGATCCGGACCTCTTCTCTCGAACGCTGGCGGATTCGAAACGGTCGAAAGTCGAGATCGACTCGAGACTGACCTAAGAGAGCGGATGCTCGTCGACCAAGCTGCTGGTATTATATCAAGTTAAGTCCGTAGAAACACGACACCTAATCCCTCCTCGAAACGTATTAAGTGACTGTCTTTGGCCTACTACTGGCTGGCTCTCTGTTCTGAAAAGCGATACATCGAGTAAAACCTGCTCGACTTATTTTCACGATGTTGACCTTCCGGGTCGAAAACAACAATATTATTTCGAGCGTTCTTTCCACCGACGATAAGTAATATTTTTTCTTTTTTGTTACTACGTAGCGAAAAGAATTGTGTGTAAATCTTTGTAATATTTCTACGATCAATTGTATATTTTCGTTGTAATTAACGAGAGTACGAAGGATATGATTTAAGGAAATACCGATCTTGCATTATGCGCCGATCGTTTGCTCGCATTTCCATCTTAGGCACGATTAGAATGCATGAATTCGTACGCAAAGGATAGAACTAGTCGCCGATATGAATAATGCAGAAATCTCCCTCTCTCTCTCTCTCTCTCTCTCTCTCTCTCTCTCAATCTACGTACACATTTCTACTACGATCGATTTTATTTCCAGACATGGCCAAAGACAGCTAAACCGTTTTATTAATTTTATGTATAAAAAAAAGCTTAATTGATAAATTAGCATGAGAAACAAAAATAGAAAAAAATGATATGTACGCGTGCGGGTACACGGTAGAAAGAGAATACGGTACATGGACGAGTTACGATTCTCATGGCGAATTAAAGTGACGTTTTAATCTTTTCATCTTCTCCGTAGCCGGAGGAAAAGCTCTAGAATCGAAAAAGTCCGTAATTGTGGTCGTAAAAAGGGCTGCCGACTCGTCTCCCGTGCTTACTCATACCGACCACTTAAAGTTCGAGCGAAAGTTTAAACGAGCTCTCTCATCTTTCTTACGTTTCGATCGAGACGAAAGACTTGCTTCATAATTCGTCGTATTTAACTCCTCCTTTATAATGACACGTAACTTTTGAGCGACGTACTCGTATACGTGTATTTTTTTAAATCTTCACTCTTTTCATAATTATAACTTTCTCTCGTACGGAATACCAATTAACGACTATCGCGTCCTCGCGTAAATATGCGATATTGCTCGTATCAATTATGAACGATAAAGGAAACGTGAAAGTACTTCTTTTACTATTTTTTTTTTTTTCATTTTTTTCGAACGAAAATCCCTCGACATTCCTGCATTGTTGATGATTTCTATAACGTCCCCTGCCTCGGGCACGAACTCGGGATCATCTGGCACAGCGATGGAGCCCACGTTTGAAATGAACTTCTCTCTCCCTCTGCTTCTAGAGACGTTTCCTTTTTAATTGCAAAAGTATCTTCTTCCTAGTCTACTCTTAAGTACGTTTTAGCCAAGTCCACTTTCAAATAATCAGTAAAAGTCTCATCGTTGTTTGCAGTCTAATGCAGCCTCGAGTATAACGAGTTAATTGTTAATCGACGATATTTCAAGGCGCGCAATAGTACTGAATTATTGTTAAAATAATCGATACAAGTACGTTAAAACCTTTGTACCAAGAGTCTTTATATACAAGAGTTTCGAAAAAGATTCAAAGTCGATAGAAATTGTCAATTCGAATAAATTATTCCGCATTTTAAATCGAGCGATTTTTGTTTGAAACGATTTATCGATAAAGCAAAGTGTTTGTAAAAACCGTTCGCAAACAGTTTGATAAAAGCCAACCTTTTGTACCGAAAAGGCCAATTTTGCTGGCGATATTCATTTGAGCCTTTTAAACTGTTTATTAGCGAAAAAAGAAGAAAATACCTGTCTCGTAATTTTTAATATCCTACACATTGTTCCCAACAGGGATGTTCCTTTGTTGGCTACTATCTCGAAAAGCGAGAAAAATATCTCGTGGCAACGTTAAATACGATTCATTTAGTACATTAGCAAGGAGCTCAACGCATTACGGGCCAGACATTTTCTTGCTTATAACGTTTCTTATATTACTTTTACACACAACTAGGTAATTATATCTAATCGTATTAAGGTATGCAAATTTAAATGGTTCGGGTAAACAGTTAAAATCATCAAGTCTGCTCTTATAAAATATAAGTTATCGTTAATCCGCGATAAGATAATAAAAGTATTTAAGTTATTAAAATGAGGAAATATATATCCCATAATTTGGACTATTCTACACATTTCTGCAATGTCTTAATGAACTAGTTAAACTTTGGAACGAGAATTCTCCACGTAACGTTACAAGGATTAATGGTCTTTAAACGCAAAGTATACCCGCCTAAGCACGGTCTTGACCTCATCGGTTCCTCTCCCTCTCTCCTTGGCCTTCCTTCCATCGTTCGAAGAGCCGTTTGGCCGTCCTCATCATCGCGTCGGAAATTAGCAGACGGAGCGAGGAGGCATCCATTGAGTCAATTAAGACGAGTCTGAGGCTACATGCTAACGAGCTACGTAATGCTTTCTACGAAAAGTCTCGGAAGGGGGGCCAGGGGAGAAGAGGGAAGAGAAACGTCGTTCCTTCGAGCGGACAAAAGGATGGATGCATTAAAAAAGCAAGGATATATCCGTAAGGACTGAAAGAAGGAGAGGAAGACTCGTGAAAGGGTTAATGAGGGATTGAGAGTACGTACATAGACGTACGTACATACGTCTATACGAGTTGCGACGAGAAAAAGGAGACAACGGCCGTCAAAGAGGAACGCCCGATCGACTTTTCTCCTCTTCTTCCTCCCGTCCTCTCTTCTCAACACCCCGCATTGTCAGTCTCGATTGTGGCAACTCGCCAGTCGCGACTTCCGTCCTACGTATCCAACGAACAATGAAATACCTATGACCCATGTACTCGGACATGTACGTATGTATGTACATGGATACATAATATATTTATTTCTAAGCCTTCTTTATCCTTTTGTTTCTTTTTTTACTTTTCGTCAACCATAGAAGCAGAGAATATCGAACCGTAGGATATTACGAGAACGATGTTACGAACTACATGGAAAACAATTTATTTATAATTATCAAACTCTTTCATCCCCTTCGATTTATATTTTATACACGTATTTTATGCACGTACCATGAAATTGTATTATTTTTATTGGAAATAACTTAGACGCGTGTCGTTATTAAATGTTACATGTAACAGGTATTCGAACTTTCCCATGCGTTTTCCGTGTGCTTTTTACAGCGATACTCTCTCTCTCTCTCTCTCTCTCTCTCTCTCTCTCTCTCGTTGGAAAAACGTTTTTCCTGAACTCCGTCCGACGATAAATTAAGCCTTTTCACACCGAACAAAGAATGGAGCTCTTTTTTAGCGGAGACTCTGATTTAATTCCGCACCGTGCATTTGAAAAACAGACGGTTTTTTGCATATGCCAAATGTATTCGTCTGCGTCGTTCGACCTTTCAACGCGATCGTTTCCTCCCAACGAATCTTTTCGTATCATTTTCTAGTACTTCGACTTTAACCCACGTCGTATTTTTTATCTAACGAAATTCGTTACGTCAGTCTCCGTTTGTGCACTTGCACGAGTTATTTTCGTGTCGCAAAAAAATGTTGAGATATTCAAGAAGTGTAAAGAGAGAAAGAGAGCTAAAAGGAAATAAACGGGACCATCGGAAATCGAAAATTGCTTCTTTCTTATCTTCGATCGAGGAACTAATGTTGCTTTCGAATACGTAAAACTTTCTCGGAGAGAAACGAACGACGTTATTCACTCGCGATAAAGATCGTACAGTTCTTTTTTATTCCATTACTTGCAAACGATAACGGATATCGAAAGACGTTAAAAACATCTTCTTGCGGACAATAAAAATATTTATAAAAAAGCATATTTATAAGAAAGTATTCTCCACGAATAGAACTTTCATAACTTTTCGAATTTTCACTTTGAGATATTTCCTGGTAAGAAGGGTGCTAAAAAGAGGAAGAGAGAAAGAGGGAGGGGACCGAGACGAGAGCAACTTTGTCGGCTGATCTTCTCACATCGATTCGTGCGAATGTGCAAAGGCCGCCGGCGCAGTTTAGCCCGTAAAATATTTTGGGGGCGTCGGTCGGAGGACGTTGATCTCTCTTTCTCTATTCCACCGACGTGTTCTTTTCTTTCTGCGCACGGCTCTTCCTCATCCCTACAGATTTCTCATCTCTCGTCGCAAGGGGAACTCTAGAAAGCAGAGGGGTTCACGGAAATCCTGCAACGATGGCGACTGCGACGACATGGAACACTAGTATATAGTAGTTTTTGAGTAAAGGAGAAAGAGAGAATAGGAGAAGCCACGACAGCGAGGGCGGTGTGTAGGGAACGCGTTCGTGTGAGTTAGGGTGAAGGGTAGCTAGGTACGTAGAAACTCAGCGACCAAGTGAAAAGGGGAAAGAGCAAGGGGAGACTCGTACACACTCACAAGTTTTCCTTGCATTTGGCTCGACTCCGAGAGCGTGTAGTACTTTGAAATATACAGGGTGTATCGCTTGATTTTTCTACCAGCGCTTTAAATATCGACGATAACAAAAATGTCAAAAAACAAAATTGTCCTGTGCAGAGATTTTACGCCTTCTTCAAGTTCATCTTTGTCGAGAATTCGTTCGAAAAAAACTCGAACGAAGACAATTTCATAGTTTACGAAAGAACGAACTCGACGATATCTCGTTGACGTTTCAGAAGGTATGACGTTCGGAGGAGAGGTGAAACACTCGGTATATAGGAACTACGAGAGAAAGAGAGAGTATACGTACGGAAAAAGGGAAGGAGAAAGAGAGAAAAGGAGAAGGAGCGAACGCTACTTGAATTGATTGAGAGAAAAGCCAAGAGACGACGACGACGACGGCGGCGGCGGCGGCGGCGGCGGCGGTGGCGTCGGCGGTGGTGCTGCTGGAAGCTTGTCAATCGATAGCGGTTGCATGCGTCCTAAACCAGCCCCCCATTGCTCCACTTACTACGTTTACTACACCGCCTCTATTATTGCTCGAACCAGTTAATCCGTGAACTTTCCAGACCCCATTCTTTTATATTCCTCTCCTCGTAAATAGAAACATTTATTTTTAAATATTTCGATCGAATGAATTTTCTTCTCTCTACGTCACGCGGATGATTCATACATTTGTATGTCCCATCTTACTCGTTTACCCTTTTCTCATTCTCTACAAAAAATAATAAAGAAACGAATGTCTATCCATAAACTTATTTGAAACGATGCGGGTTGAACCTTTCGATTTTATTGGAACAAACCGTTCCGTCCGACGTATCTTGGTCGCCGTCACAGTCACCGAAAAGGCAGGCCGCAAGGGGACACGCTCGTGCGACCGTCTAAATCATCAGGCTCTACCGACTTCCGAGCCAGATGCGCCCAGTATGCCTCCTGGGGATAGAGGCGTATTTCATGGAAGTCGTACTACGACAAAGGGACTTTTCTTTCTCTGTTTTTCTCCCGTTAACTTCGTTGAAACTTTCCAGAAAGAAATACTACTTTCTCGAACGCTTAATAACGAATAAATTTTAATTCCAACAAACAAAATGATTCCTCGAAATTCTATTAATTCAAGATACGCTGAAGTGTTGTCGGGCCAAACTGTCTCTTGTTGTTATTAAACGCGAAGTAATATCAAATTATTCGAGATGGGAAGAACTATGACTCGTTATTTCACACGTGGAAGAGAGAGATAAATAGAAAGAGACGTAGGACGTAGAACGTTCATTGGCCGGACATGCGATCCATTAAGCGTACTGAATACGGATACTCGAGGAAGAGAGAGAAAGAGAGAGAAAGCGGGAGAGAGGCATTTTTCGAAGAAGATAACGCGTCCTTTGACAGAACGTCTAGGGAATATAACGCGGTGGAGGGTGCGCGAGAGAAAGGTCTTTTGTCAGAAACGTCGCCTAGCGAACGTGCGCTTGCAGAAATATGCGCATACGAAAGAGAGAGACGAGGAAGTTCAAACAAAAGAGAAGCGAGGTCTCCTTCTCCTTGTAATGGCGACCTCTCGAGATCCAAGGTGAAGGACTAGCAAGCAGCTTTCAGAGTCTCGAGTACCGACAACCCTTTACACGCTCCATCGACACCATATGGCGTGACCAACTTTATAATACTCGCTGGATATGTAAAACGACGGCCGCAGCATGGCACAGTGCGACGCAGCGTGAAACCATACCCGATAATTTCGTCCAGCGTGTTGCGAGTCTAATTCGAGGAAACTCGTCGAACCGTTCCACCTTCCTTTATCCCTTTATTTTTTCGTCAAAAAGAGAGAAAGGGAATACAAACGCATGACTCGTCGGTAGAATTTTTTTTTTTGTCAAGATTGGCAACGTTAAATATTATCGTAAGGGATTACTGCCGGCATTAGTAGAAAGTTCAAGGAAAAGGGTGAAGCTTCTCGAGTGTAAAGTCAACCATTCTCGCCTAAATCCTCGTTCGATAGTATGCAAACAGTTCCGCCCTTTCTTCGTTTCGATTCGACTGAAATATAGAATTCATTCGTGTTGTACGACTCGAATAAGATTTTAGTTGAAATTTCGAAAAGTTATTTCTTACTTGAAAAATTGCACTTTTCCCCTTCGTAACTGTCGCCTTCTTTGCTCGTTCGTCTTCTTTACCGCATTGTATCGCGCCGTTGATGCAAGAGGGGGAACGCCCCTAGACCAATAGGGGTGTCCTCCCTCGAGTCCTTAGACTCGGTGCTCCCTACGATCCAGGAAACCCTTATTGCCAGTGAACGGAAGCATCCTAATTAGTATTACTTTCTAACGACTCGTTTCTCTCGCCTTTCTTTTGCCAAAGATTAAATACTTTTATATTCGATGACTCTCGAGAGTCGTTTTACCTTCGATTTCCAGAGTTCCTACTACATTTTCTTTCTCTCCGCATTCCTTCGTCGCTGAAATATTCTCACGTTTACCGTCGTCGTTGTAACGAACGTTGTAAACGAAAAATCCAAACCTTATTCTCGATATGAGGAACCGGTTAAACGATAGAATTAATGGGATTAGAATGGAATAGAAACACGAAGGTGGATCGAAGCGACAAAGTGTGAATTTGCGTTTGGATAGAGAATGAGATAGAGAGAGGTGTGCAAATAACAATGAGCCTTAATTAGATGGCACACGGCGCAGTGCACGGCTCGTCGACGGAATCTAGTCCAGGAACGCCCATTCGTGGTAAAGGCCCTCGAACTTTATACGACCATTCTCTTCAACGAAGGATTCTCGCGCTCGAGAAAGAAAGAGGGAGAGAGAGGAAAGAGATACGAGTCACTTGCATCTAAAAAGGTCCTCCACGGCTCGTTAACGACAAAAAGAGGAACCCAGCTGGATCGCGGAAGGCAATATTCGCGAAACTATGGAAATTTTGTCCTCGATTCCTACCGGCCTCGTTAAAGGTCGCGTGCGTGATAACAAAAGTGCTAGAAGGAAAAAAAACTTTGAGATAAATAGATAATTTGTGCAAACACGTGTAAACGTAAATGATGATCGAAATGATAAAAAATTCTCGAACCTTTCTCTCGGTCTATTCTTAAATTAACATAAATTCTTCGAAACTCGACATCGCTCAGGAAGAAATGTAGAACAGGTAGAACGCTTGAACTCTGACCTATCTTACGCCAAGTACAACTTGGCAACACGCGAACGTTAACAGAGTCCGCGAGAAGAATGAAAAGCAGAGACGAGGTAGTAGGTTTCTTTCTTTTTTATTTTTTTATTTCTTTTTTCCTTTTTTTTCTTTTCTTTTTCGTGGACCGAGAGAAAAAATAGAGCACCTCGGAGAAGAGAAAGAAATTCCGGGCGATAACTAAACTTGGATTCGAGCGAAATTACGTCCAAGCAAGCAGTCGACGTCCTCGTAAAAACGAAACGAGATGAGACCATCGAAAGGGTGTCAAGTAAGCGAAGAAAGTAAAGACGAGACATACAGTAGTTTTAATAATTATTAGAGCGTCAATCTCTTTTATTCTCCCTCTCCCTCTCTCCCTCTCTCTCTCTCTCTCTCTCTCTCTCTCTCTCTGTCTCTCGAATCAAAAGAGTTGGAAGCGACCACGTTTCATTCGACGAAAGAGCGATGTAGGTATTTCACGTTGACCGTAAAATACGATTCTAAGTATTTCCTAACTCGCTATCTCCTGGCATATTTTCAAATTTATTTCGAAATCTTTGCGTTGTACGTCTCCTTGCGAGCTATAACTTTGAAACGACTACGGCCGTCGGTAATAGAGAAGTTTCGAGGCACGCTTCAAAGAGCATCGACGTTGATCGAACGGTTCCACGTGAAGCCAAGGAAGAAGCCGACGTCGGTCCCATAGAACGAATCTTGGACGAAGACCGAGTGTCGGGAACACTCGCCACCAATTGTCTCGTCGATAACGAACCAGACTACTCTGCTATATATGACATCAAATCGAGGATATAGCGATCGCGTGCTACGATCCTTCTCAATTTCCAGGACTCTTATTGAAAATCATCATCTCTTTGGTCTATTCGAAACGTTCTAATTGATTGCTGAGTTATAATAAAGCTAACTCGAAGTACCGAAATCGTGAGGAATAATGCTAACAAGAGATTGGAGAATTACAAAGAGAACGACCGACTCTCTCTCTCTCTCTCTCTCTATCTGTTTCTCTTTTAAGCAAAGAGAGTCCTCAAAGAGAAGGAAGAGGAAAGTAAGCGAAGGAAAGAGAAAAGCTTGAGAGAGACAGAGAGAGAGGAAAGCCTTGTTGTAACGAACCGCTTTCACGAATATCTCTCGTCTATATTGGCAAAAGAGAAGCGAATCTGCGCGCGCAACCTCAATGGTGTCACGTCCAAGTAAAACGTTCCTCACCTATTTCCCACGAAAAAATACATTTTCAACGAGTTTCGAAAGAATCTATATACATACATACATAGAAATAGCTTCTTTCCTTTCCGTTCTTTATTTCATCTTTCGCCGATAAACTTTTTCAAAAGAAGAAAATATTCAACGTTCGTCTCGTGCGTCGCGCAAAGCGAAGTTTGGATGAAAATCAAAGAAAGTTATTAATCGTTCTAGTTATTAACGAGCAGCGAAGCATTCTGCAAGAGTTCGATCAACGATTGTATAACGAGAAAGGGCATTCGATATCAAAGAGCAACGGCATAATTATCAACGATCCAGACGATACATTAACTCACGAACGTTACTTCCGAAGTATTTTGGGACTGGCGGCTTTCCACTGGTATACAGTAGAGAGAAGAGCCAACAACTCTCTCGGGAGGGAAGGAGAAAGAGAGAAAGAGAGAGAGTCAATGGCCTCGCACTCGCGAACCATTTCTACGCGAGGCACAAAGAGAACATTCCGATAAATCCTATATTATGATCGAGAAACATATTACTGCCGCCATTACCGCCATACCAGGCCATACCCAGGCTTCGTACATTTGGGTTACCGAGAATACGCTGCAACGCTCGCTCTTAAAAGATACGAGCTTTTTGTTTATGTTCCTTCTCGCGAACGTACACATTTCATTTTCTTCTTGAAATAAATCGTATAGGCAGGTATATATATCGGACAATTGGAAATAAATGGAAACGCGTTGAGAGTTGCGTAAGTTTTATTTTTTGCACGGGTCTCTATTAAATCCAATTAAATAAATAAGAAGAAACGATAAAGATCGAGTATGAAGCTTTTAATTCATTTTTTAATACATTTTTTTTCTCCTTTCTTCTCGATCAATTTATTTTCCTTTCCCCAAGACGTAGAAACGTGAGTTATAAAGAGAATTTATATCGTACGGTTAATCGCTAAGATGTCTCTTCGGCATTTTGCCAAATCGCGTCGCGTTCCTGTTTCACTATTGTAAATTTCGTTCAGGTAGACACGATTCATTGAAATCGCAACGGTTCGTTGACTCGTTCTTAAACTTCTCTCTTCCTTCCTGCTACGTATTTACAATGATTTCTTCCTATAGCTACTTTCTCATCGTTATCGGACGAACGTTGTGATAAAAAATAAAACTAAACTTGATACGAGCGTCGAAGAAAGAAAGACAAAAGAGAAAATGATTAACGCCAATGTGCTCGATCGTTCGAGTATTTAGGGGATGTCCGTTCGATCCTTCCAACGAATATTTCGCATAATTGAATCGCACGCGACTGCGAGCGTACGCATGTATCTATTTACTCGCACGCATACTTACTCACACGCATATTTACTCGCACTTAATGTTACATTTATTCGTATATACGTATATCTACATTTTCAGTGGTCTCATTCGGATTCTATAATCTGGCATGAGTAATTGCATCATAAATATTATATTAAATTACACTATGGCGTCACGAGTATTATATTAAATTATATTATACCAAATAATACTTTAACTTTAAACCGAATTAATAGAGTCGATGCCAAGACGAAATTTATACCAATAAAACGAAATGCGGATTAAGAATAAGGACTTGAAACATACGGATATTTGATATAAGGAAGGTAACTTTTCCGGAAATGCAGAAATCGAGCCTTGTATCGAATCAATGATTTCTAGCATGCACCTTGAATTTAAATGATTAAGGGCGAAGGTAGAAACCCATGGAGACGGAGGGAAAGAGGGGAAGAGAGAGAGAAAGAGAGAGAGAGAGAGAGAGAGAGAGAGACTCTCCTGTCTCGCCGTCTCGTGGTTCCTATCGATTTACTACGAGGCGGTGGTCTTGCGAAACAACTGCGGAGCATCACGTCGCGAAAAACGAGGATACGATAGATTCGAGTAGAATCGATGAACCCTCGTTCACCCTCCACTGGAATCCCCTCGCGAGTGCATCGTACCGCGTGAACACGATACATAATACCTTTACGGTATCTCTTTCGTGTTGGTTCAACGACACTAACTCGCTTTATTAACTTCGATAGAGTGAAACACTTCTTAACCTCGTATTTGAATAAAATAATACAATTTTCCGAAATTCTATCAAAAAATTCTCTTTCTCTCTCTCTCTTTGTTGTGGAAAATTCTATCCGTTTTATTCGAAAAATGCTTAATCAACTACAATCGACTTTTAAAGACAACTTTTCCTTCTACCATTTCCCCATTAAAGGAAAAAAATGTTGTCGATGGAGTTAACGTAAAAAGATGGAGTAACGTGGAAGAGATTCGATGTAATATGACATCGTTTGTAAAAAGTTTCTAGGCCGAAATCGAAAGGGTGGTAGGCGCGCCCTAAAATACTCGACGAGAGATCGCGTTGCGATCACCTGCCAATCGGAAGAAGGCTAAGAAAGTACGTACGTATTCGTAACGTGGGGTTAGCCAAGCTACCAAAGGAGAAGGTGAAAGACGAGGAGGAGGAGTAGGAGGAGGAGAAGGAGGAGGAGGAGGAGAAATAAGAGGTAGTGATGGAGGAAGGATCAAGGACAAGCGAGGTCGAGGGGTGGCGAAGGTGCGACGGAGAAGGAAAGTCGCAGGGCGTACGTCCTGTGCCTCCTTACTTCAACAAAATCAATAACCTGTTCTGGGGATCGGCCGAGAGAAAGCTCTAAGGTTTTAACGATGACATCGAAGAGATAAGAAGAAAGGAAGAGGAGGGGAGGAGAGAGAGAGAGAGGGAAGATGGAGAAAAAAGTATCTGACAAAAATATTGGATTCTAAAGTGAAAAGCTAGAGAAGAGGACAGTTCGATAGGGGTAGTACTCACTCGTTGTTTGGGCGGCGACGTTTCTGGTCGCTCGTGAAGATCAAAGGGGGTTGAAAAGCTCGAACGAAGACGATAGCGGCACCTATCCAACGACACAGAGTTCTCTTACACTTTTCTCTTCGTCCGTCCTACCTGCGGACGTGTCACACGACGAGCAAGGGTGGTCCGCGACGCCAGCTTTCACCCCAAGCCGAGCTTTACCGAAGCACGTCGATCGCACGCGCCACTTCGAATAGTTTTCTTTTTTTTCTCTTTTAGCGTAGGTTTTACCGAATCTCCGTTTGCGTATCAATGACCGAAGGACTCTACGAGAGATCACAGAGAGACGTCACCAGAGCTCCTGTCTTTTCTCTCTCGCTCTCGCTTACTCCCTTTCAATGCAACCCTCTATTCGCTCGTCTCGACACCTCGCGGCGAACGGCGTCACCTAACGCGACGAAACTCTCTCGCGCGCCGACCTTTTCCCTTCTAAAGAGGGAGAAGGAGAGAGAGAGAGAGAGAGAGAGGCAGACAGAGCAAGAAAGAAAGAGAGATGCAAGTACATATAGCAACCTATTTCTCTCAAAAAGGAAACGGAATGAAGAGATACTTCACTGTTGAGCAGTCGTGTCCCCGTTCGTCCTCGGTCGTTTCGCTTTTTACAACAAAAAAACGAGTGAAAGAATAGGCTGAAGATAAAAAAAGATAATTTTAGAAGCGAGAAACACGCTTCGAAGTTGACGCGGCTGTGGGGCGCGGGCCACTACCTCCATGAGCCTCCCGGATCGTTCGGTAAAACGATGGTGGGGCTGTTCCACTCGGCGTGCCGACTCCCCCACCAACTTACCCCACTACTTCCCATCCAAACCCATCTCTAGAGCACCTCACGCATGCTCCTCAAGCGGTCTCTAGCAGCACGATCCGCAACTCCAACGTCAAAGGTTACGCTCGCTTTTACGCTCTCCCTCAACCCTTTCTATCGTACACATATTGTCACTATAAAGTCATCCGTCCGAGGATGCATGCATTTTCTACTGCTTCGTTTCAGCAGAAAATTAATCGTTCCTTCGTATCCTCGGGTTAATGCTTAGCTTGGACAAAGGCAGATTTTAGAGCACGGACATTTTTTAAATTACGAGAGTTTACGAGCAAAGAGCGTTTTCCCGATTAAAACGTCTTCTTTGCTCGCGTGACATTATTTGTTAGCCAACGAGTAGGTAGTAGAGTTAGAGTCATTTATACCTTAAGTTAGAAATTAGCCGATGCCTCTGTCTTAGCTTTACTGTCTCGCTCGAGCTCTTTCAGATCGGGGTAGCCTAACGTCGACCACTTGAACCATCCAAGACGAGATATATGTATCTTTCCCTCGAAGGGGAGCTTACTCTCCGACGATATCTGAATATTGCAATTTCATCCACTCCAACTCGACTTCATCATTCGCTTCGAGTTTCTCGCTTACTTCGCTTATCCACAAGATGTAATCGCGTACGCTTAAGGGTTTAACGAGTCGATCGTGCCCTAGAAAATATTTCATACGACGTAACGCTTATTGGATATATCGGAAAAGTTGAAGACGATTTTTGAATTAGAAGCGAATCCTGTTAAATAGAATCCCAATGATGGATCGGAGAAAACTTTTTGCTAAATTTAATATCGAGATGCGTAGGTTTGACTCGGTCAGTCTGCTCGTAACAGTCAGAGGTAGACGTCGATCTCTTCGTGAGAGAAACGATGCGTTAACGAAAACGTAGAATGTACGTATTAACCGCGTTAGTAGGAAAATTTATCCAACTCGACGATCGATCCCTTGAAAAATCTGACGTCTCTTTTGATCCGATCAACGAGCCGGAAGAAGCTACGATCTTCTTCGATTCGATTTACTCGAAATAGCGAAGTTATAAAGGTCTTTCGAATTTAATCGCGAGACGAAATAAATTGGACTACCATCGATCGAGTTTCTGTTTCGACGGAAAAATTCAGCGACGAAATCATTCGACGCGTCGCGTAACGATATTAGAAATGACGGCCGCGGAACACAAGAGAGGCACGTTTAATATCGAATTATCTTTTCGATTTCGAACGAGCTAATCGCGTTACGAACCTTGCGAACCTTCCATACATACCGATGTTTCCTCTTACGCTGATAATTTTAATAAATCTATGAATCGATTAAAAAACCTAAGAGTGTAATAACGAATCGAAATGAAACGTGGAGCGATAGAACGTATTGATAAAAATAAATGATCGAGTAGAACGGGAAGAGTAAGTTGGCTTTCTCGATGAAGTCGATATACTCTGGAGAAGATCAAATAGCTTGATGCGCAACTCGGTTGAAACTATTTAGTTTGGCTCGTTTTGGAAACTTCGTAATCTGGAAAAAAGAAATTTGTTGCATGCTCGAGATGGAAAGAGTGCCAACGTAAGACCGAACGATTCGTGTTTCCTCGCTCGAGAGGCTCGAGAGCGAAAGAAAACGAAGAAGGGAGGGGAAACGAGAGGAGTGGAACGGCCTATCGAGTCGTACTAACGAGATGAAGCCGGAAGAAACGATCGAAGACGTCGAAGGTGTAATCGAGTTGCACGAATCCAAGCGATAAATTTGTGTGCCTCTGCTAAATCGTGCGAATAATTTTAAACGAACTAGTGCAAGTCCCAGCATTCGCGTCGAAACGTGTGTCATTAACTTTTCTCGTGCCGTTGTGCAACGCTTCGGACTCTGGAATTATTCCGTGACCACCGTCGACTTAAAATCGCTCCAACTGATAATTATAACGTGTTTTTACCTTTTGGGAAACGATTGAACGGAAACAAAGCTCCTCGTTGATGCCGTCGTTTGTACGGCTTAATGAACGTCGTGTTACATAAAAATTGTATTACTCTTTATTTTGCCTCATTATATTTATAGGAAATACGTTCGACGCCGATGTTACGTAGAACGATCGATGATAATAGGATAGTTCCATTTGACTCGATCATACACGAAAGATCAACAACAATTTGACGATTACGAGGAGGAGCTGAAGAAAAGCGATTGAACCGATTTAAACGGCGGACGTAGTAGAGACGTAGCGTAATTGAAAAACGTCGTACTCACACGTTCGCATTGACTTCGCCGCTTCATTAGATTCAACGTCCAATCGATCGACCACGACGACACGAAAAGCGAATTTCTCTGGAAGCGAGCGTGCTCTTATACAAAAAAGGAATACGAAAGTACAATCGATTTTACTTACGGATTCAGACGTTCCCTACTGTATAGCATTTATTCCCTTAAGCCTCGGAAATTCTGTTTTACTCTTGACAATGAGTGCCGATGCTTTTCGAAGTGCCTGTCATTCCTGAAATCTTTGAATTCTTCGAGCCTTTCGCAAAATACGAGTGCCTTCGAGAAATTGGCCCTTCGGCCGTAACGTACGTTCAACGTTTTTATCGTCGACAATTTTATTTGGCAAATGCGTTTAAAATTGACAATTGTTACAAATGTGTTTCGACGCTTGAGACATACGCAAATGCACGATCCCTTCTTCGTTTCTCATTCGTACGATTCTCTAGGGCCGATTTTGAAGGAAGAAAAGGGATAATACGTAAGTACGATATCGCGCTAGCAAACGCCATGAATGAACTTTCAAAGGTCCTCACGATTTTCGCTGGTTCCATTGGTCAGCAGAAAAGTTTCGCTCAAATTTTCGATCAGTTGATTTTTCCTATGGATCTCCGCCGTTTTGCAGTGGTGCCTATAGCAAAACTCTTGAATTCTCTGACACGCTTCTTCGAGCATATCTTGGGGTATGGTGATTACCAATCTCATGTAAGAAGGATAGTCGAAACACTGAAATGCAAACGATTGCTTGAGGTAAAACGAAGAGAATAGTCTGAAAAGGATCAAATTTATTCTTGACTTACCTGACCCGGCAAACAAAAAACGGACTCCTCCATGAGCAAACGTTGTACAAATTCAAGATCAGAATTAAACTCGGGAAAGGAGGCTAAATCTATAGAAACCTGAAAATCAATTCGACGACGTATCGACCGTTCTATTTAATATACTCGCATAGGGATAATTAAAAAATGAAATTTATTGGATCGCGCAAAAATTGTTTGGAAAAAGTTTCGACTTCCAATCAAATTATTATCTCTCTACCGAAAAGTTTTTATTGACAAAATGTTTTTCGTTTAACGACAACTCTATACTTGGAAATTGATGGAATTGCGGATCGGTTGGCCCAAACGAGCGTTTCGAATAAAATCGCAGGAAGAGACATTTCTAAGAATTTACGCGAACGAAATTTTATCGGACATCGAGTTCGATCGACCGTCGTTGGACATTAACGTGCACGATCGAGATTATATCACGGTTGGGAAGAGACGTTCGAGCTTAATCGTAGCTTACCATCATATACATCGCACCGTCTGGCATTATCGGCTTCAAGCCAGGTATCTTCGCTATACAATTATAACACAGTTTCGAGTGAGTCTGTAAGAGGAAAATACTATTCGCTAGAAAATTGCGCGATTAGGATAAAAGAAAAATATACGAGTGTAAAGATGTGAAGATACTCACGTGCAAGGTACGCATCACGTCGTCGTAAAACTTTTCAGGCGTATTTCGCAATATGGCCGGTAAGGCACCCTGTATAAGCGTATTACTACCGATGATTCGTTGACTCAAACATTGCAAACCCTTGCGAATCTGTAACGTGACGGTCGATATTTTATTCAAAGCGACTTAAGTGCTCTCTTTAAAAGTAGTCACTTTTTTGCCCCCAAGGACAGAATCAAAAAAAAAAAAAAAGAGAGAGAGAAAGAAGGACAAAGAAGAAAGAGAAAGGTTTACGTATTACGTTTTATAGATACATACACCTTTTATCGATGGAAAAAAGGATTAGTTGTTAAAGTTAAATTACTGAGCGAAATTAGAAAGACAGTCGGTACACTCGGAGGAGACGAACTTAAAAGTTTTATCGACGAAATTTAATCCGATCCACTCTCGAGCTTCGTACAGCGAGTTAAGTTGAGATTCGCGGTACCTCGAGCGACCTCGATTCGAAAACAATGCTTCGCAAAAAGTAGGTAATTAATTTCGACTTGCCGGTCTTATTATAAGATCGATCTTTACGTACCTCTCCCTCGAGAACGTTTTGTTTGTCGTGAATGATAATCCATCCCATACGCCAGCCTGGTACCAAAAACCTGAAAAATGTCGACGAATAACTCGTCGAATTATCGACCGATACGTCGAACGTTCGATTCTTTTCTTTTAAGAATCCCTTCCGTTCTCACCTCTTTCCAAGACCGCTGCACAATAAAATAGGAACCTCGCTCGAAAGAGAGGCTAACGAGTGAAAAGTCCGTCCAGGGAAAACCTAGGGAGCGGAGAAAAAAATGATATTAAAATTCAAGCATAAACGCAGTTTTTACGTCGAACGAATCGATGAATATTTATGTTCAACGCATCCGTTTTTCTATCATTAGGTATCGAATATCGTGCAAACTACTTCCATACTATTTTTCAAAAGAGTGCGATTATTATCGAGACTAACGACGCACGACGAGGACACGTCTATGTTCCCGTTAGTATCCAGCTGCATACAGATGGAAAGATTAAAGGGTACACTCGTCAAAGGATTGATATAAAAACGGACGACGATCTCTCTTTTTCTCATAATTTGCACGTGTAACTTATTAACTCTAATCATTACATTCGAGGAAATGATAAAACGAATGAATGGAGCGCGATCGAAGTATTTGACAACCGCGTTATGTTCGAAAGACGTTCACCATATGTTCGTAAATTTCGTCGGCGATAATAGGCACGTAGTAACGTGCAGCGATATTCAGAATATCGAGAATATGGTTGCGGCTGAACACAGAACCGCATGGATTCGAGGGATTGTTTATAACTATCGCTGCTGTAGATTCGTCGATCTTCGTCTCCAGGTCATCGAGATCGATTTCCCAACTGCGTTCCGGCTGAAAGCAAACGATTAATATTAATAGAATTCGACGAGAAGGAGCCTTTCGATTACCATCCGACGCAGTTCGCTATTCATTCCCGTCGCTAAGGGAGAGAAAAACGGGGAGCGATTGCCGAGAATATACGAAAATCAGGGCAAGTAATACCCGCGAGCTATTATTGTAGTACCTGCAGTATCTATGCTTTCTCTTTTCTCTTTTAAGTCTCCGAAATATTTTCTTTCGATATCCTCCTTTCTTTCTTTCCTTTTTTCCTCTTTCACCCGTAGTGGATATCTTGCGAACGTGATCGCAAACAACGCGGCAATGAATTATTTCAAATCGCAGCAAAAAAATTCTATTGCGATAGTACGTATCGCGTATACCCGACACACGTATGACAAATTATTACAAATGACAGATTCTGATAAGCTAGCATTTATTCGTCGAGCCTTCCCTCGAAACTCTCAACTCAATACGATGTAGAAACTCACGCATAGATTGTAAGTCTTCACCGCGATTCCTAGACCTTCCGCTAACGTTCGATAAATGGAAAAACCGGGACGTGGAATCAGAATGTTCTGCCCTTCCCGTGCTAGCGCAGTGATGCAGAGATCGAGGGCGCAGGAGCAACCACTGCACAGGATCACGTCCTGAAGAAAAGCGGATATATGTAAGTAGGGTGGAAATATTAAAGAATTTGCTTCCAATTTAAATTCACCTTGGAAGCCAATTCGTAACGTGTGCGTTCGCTATCGCGCATCTGTTATCAAGGAAGATCGTTAATCTGATATTTCTAATATTTTTAACAACGAATCTCTCTCTCTCTCTCTAAAGAACGTTTCAAAAAGTATTTTACATGTGCATCCACATCGTACACGTCGTAGATGAAAATCCGAGCGCAATTAAATTACGAGGCGCTTGTTTCGTCACAATAAAACGCGATCGTATTTGTAAAATGTATCGCAAGAAAATTCCAAATTAGCATGATTAGTAAAGAGACGATAGATATCGATGAGTTTCTCTTGAAAAACTAAATGCGCTTCGAGGGAACGATGTTTATTAATATTCATGAGGATACTCGATATCGAAACATCGAATAGAAAGTAATATCATCGATGGTAGAATAACGAAAAGAAAAGAAAAAAATATAGAAAAGGAACAAACTTAACGACATCGTATCGATCGTACTCTGTCACGCTCGCTCTTCCAACTCGAACGTACCTTGGCTTCTACCTTAACGAAATCGGAAGAACCGTACTCGGCTACGGCTTCTCTTGCTTTTTCATAACCTACGTAAAGGAAAAAGTAAATAAAACTTATTCTTGGAAATACGTCCGCATTTATCCATATTTTACCTGTACTTGGTGCATAACCGTTGTACATTTGAGAAGCAATACTTTCTTGAACAGCTTCGATCACTTCCTTTGCTGGTTTCAAGTTTCCAAACGTCGTTGGATCACCTTCGGACATCAAACGTGATTTATTCTCTTTATCTTCCTTGACATAGTTGAAAAATATTACTTGATCGATTGTCTCGAAAATTGATCGAATTAGTCGATAAAGTACTTATTCTAAAATCCTTTGTGGATTTCTTATCGAGGTCCGAGTCGATGCGCGCTGGTCTACGTTCCGTTTTATTGCCCGAACGGTCCAACAGATATACTTAAAAAACTATACTAAAAAACATTTTTCATTTCGAATTCATTAACGTGGTTATCAATATTTTAAATATATCCACAGATATTGCTTTTTTATTTATTTATTTTTTTTTTTTTAATTTCTTTCAAATGCATCGGTCTGAAAATGACAGATCGATCGATCACGAGCCGATCATAAAAAATAATGCCATCTCGACGTATCGTTTACGCGTGCTTCATAAAATATCAAATTTCATCGAATAAATATTTTTTCAACGTATTACTTTTTTTTAGTGCTTTTCACATATTTCCTTTCGAAAAATCATACCCCATAACCAAATAAACTCCGAGATAAAACTCACCGATCGACAAAGCGATCATTCTCTTGTTAGGATTTGGTTCGACGACGATGTTATCCACGATGGATCTTATAGGGTTGTGCGTTAGCTTGGCAATATGGGACGCTCGAACTTCCCATCGCTCTCGCGAATTTAGACCAGACATTTCGCTCGATCGCCGTACCTAATTTATTCTTATTTAAATAAAATTTATTTGTTTGGAAAAAATAGTGAAAGAAAGTTTAAGCGAAATATAATTTCAACAACAACAAGTTGTTGCGATCCAGGAGAAAAATAAACGAGAAATGTTCGAACGATTCGGATGATCTCAACGTTCGACAGTTCTTCGATCACTGAGTGAAGATCAACGCGTAAGACTAATAATCGAAATGTTCCAAGGAGGTTGGAAAATAAACGAACCGGTCGGATTGGTTAGTTCGGTTCCACACCTTCTTTTATAATTAATTAAATACAGATTCCCTGCTTACGTAGATTAACAGCCTCGAACCAATTCGCTGCTCTAATAGAACTGTCTTTCATGGCACGTTCTCTCCTTCCTCGTTTCTTTTAATTCTTATTTCATTCGCCTTTCAATTCTCTCGTCTTTCGAGCACACAAAGCTTTCAAATTTTCGAAACGACGTTATCTAAGAGATCGGACCGTTCTTCCTCCTTCTCGTTCTTTGCTACTAATCGATAAATAATGATCCGTGAAAAGAGCAGTGTAGAGTGGTATATTTCAAGGAAAGTTTATAAGGAATGTCGCGATTCCGGTTTTCATGAATAAGTTTGACGACGATCAAGGATTCGAACGTCGTCGAATTTTTGTAAATCGTCCGACTCGTCCAAAAAGAGTGTTCCACTAAGGCCCTTTTTTTAGAATCCTACATTCTTTCTTGTTTTTATAGCGGATAACAAATCGCAACTTTGTTGACGGAGCGATCGCGATGAGAGGTGCGCCGTTCGCCGTTCGCCGTTCGCCACTTGTCGTTCGCCGTGAAAATAAAACAGATATGCTAATTCGGAAAGATCAACACGAGCGTTCGCAATAATATGAGAAAATACGATACGTATACAAATTTTCATTTATGCTTATTCAACGTAGATCGCATTTGCATTCTAATCGAGAAACAACGGCGGAACGTTCTACATCGTACGAGCTTTGGATCAACCAACGCGCTCTTATGGAAACATCTAAATGTTATTCCTTGCTTCCATCTCAAATTTTCCGATAGTTGTCCAGGAACGTCGGTGCCCTTGCTAGTATCTTGTCAAGGTCGGCCTTATAAAAAAATATTCCATCTTACTCACCTGATAGTTTCGTTTAACGGGACAAAAAAAGAGACAATATCGATAGGCCAGATCGGAGCGCCGTAATAAGAGCGATGAGAAAAATTCTACAGTCGAGAAACGCAACACCCGTAGAGACAATGGCGTTACAATAAGGATGAAAAAGGCATCGAGATTTACAGAATGCTTTATTTTTCGGTGAATGCGTCGTTAAAAATAATAGTTAGTCGATGTTAAAAACAAGATTAAAAAAAAAAAAAGAAGGCAAGGTTCGTGCGCACACGGTTCGACCGTATTACGTATAGATACGACGTACATATGTACATATTTATGTATGCAGATGTAGTGCATCCTGTCGGCAGATGGATTCAGATAGATTTGAAAATATAATTTTATTATCTACGTAGCAAAATACCTATTTATTTAAATATTTGGCTTCACACAATTACGAGGCTAAGATCTTTTATATTAATATACAATATGTAAAATGTGCCATATTGGATATGGGCAGTGTCCGTGGTAGTACGATAATCTTAAATGTTCATACGTTTTTTGTTATTTTTTTTTGTTGATTTTTTTTGTTGTTTTTTTTTTTCTTTTTTAGCGAGATATAAATATATATTATTTTACATGCTAAGTGTGCCAGCGCGCTAAGGCACTTGCTTGAATAGTTATATATAAAAATACGTAGGGAGAGAAATTCTGAATGGATCGAAGAAGAAACGTTAGGATCGAAAGTTGACCACCGAAACGTTAAAGAGGGAAAGGAGGAAGGTAGCGGAGGAGGGAGACATGGATGGAAGTTGGAGAATGAGAGGAGGAAAAAGGAGAAGACAAAGATTGAATAAAAAATGAGGAATCGTCGTGTTTGATTCGGTTCGACTTCTCAATTTTCTATCGTCTCTTCCTACAACCAATTCGTATGCTTTCTTATTTCTTCGTTTCGCCATCGTTGTTGTTTCTTCCTCGTTACGATCGTTGTTATCGTTGTCGCGATAATAAAATAAAGATAGAGAGAATACAAAGTAAGGGAAAATTTACGTATTCTTTATACAAACTTGGCAGCGACTTATTCCCGACCTAAGGTTTCCTGCCTTTAAGGTCTGTTTTCTGGGCACTTGGAATTGTTGGCTGTCCTCTATGGTAGCCATCCAAAAACTAAACTCGTTCGAATAATAATGGCAGTGACCTTTCGCGCCATTGCACTCGATGAAAGGAGTCGCCCGGAAATCCTCCAAGCACGAACCAGAACTGGACAGCGACTGTCCGCCACCCTGAGCACCTGCGCCAGTGTGCTAAGAGGGAAAAAAGGAAAGGCGCGTGAGTGAACTCGTTTCGAGACAATTTGGGACAAATTTGGGACAGTTTCTAAAACGTACCATCAAGAAACTGTATCCGATCCAAAGCCCGGTCCATCCGCTTGGACAGTCCGGGATGTTTAGAGACTGGCTGTGTACCGCCAGAACGTTTGCTGGAACTTCGCATACCACGCACCTGCGAATCAGTTATTGGCTTATTTCACGTTTTTACATATTTTCATCTACGCACATAGGTTCAACTCGCTGTGATCGCGCATAATATGCATCGTACGTAATATGTAACGCGAGGCATGTCGCTTATTAATTATGAATAGCGACACTTCATTTTCATAACCTCGTGCGTATACCGTGATCGGTCATGTTTATTAATAAGGATACATTTATCGAGGATGTTTGCTCGATGCAAATTTCGATACAAATGCATTTCCAAAGAGAGGGAGAGAGAGAGAGAGAGAGAATTTTCTCAAAAAAAAAAAAGATCTCAAATATATACCTGGAGATGTATTCTTCTATCGCCGATTCCTCGGCTGGCATCATAGGGATTGGACTATTCGTCGATAGCCAATAAGAACGATCGTTGCGACTGGCGTAATGACAAACGCTGTTGACGTCGCAAACTAGGAAGGGCATCGTCGAGAATTTTCTTACACACGAACCAGCATAACCTGTTTGTCGAGAAGGATTTATTGGACGTGTCAGTGTTGGTTAATTAATAATCAAGCGATTCTAATCGTCTCGATCGTGCATTACGTGGCAATAGTTTACGAATCGATACGATTATCTTACCTAGATCCTGAGAATGGGCTCTCTCGTCGCCGTCCGTGAATAATAAACTATATCCTTCCCATAATTTGATGTGACCCGGTTCGCAGGTCGGTACGTACTGACTTTGACTGTGTCGGACTAGTAAAATACCGGTAAGATAATCGGGTGTGGTTTCGCACGGTTGTCCTGGCTCTCCGACTGGTCCAGGAGCTCCCATAGGACCCTCGAGCCCTGGCAAACCGGGAGCCCCGGGAGGACCAGCAGGACCTGTTAATCCAATCGGACCGGGTGGTCCCATGAATCCTTGAGCTCCTTTTATGCCGTTCGCTCCTGGGAAACCCGGTGGTCCCGGGAGTCCGTTCTCGCCTGGTTTTCCAGGTAATCCGACAGGGCCTGAAATAAATGAAAAACGATTGACGTAATAGATCATGATTTTTCTTTTCCTTTCTTTCTTGCTTTTCGATCGATTTTAATCATTCGTCAGATCGCATCGGATAAAACGGAAGGTGGTCCGTACCTGGATAACCGCGATCACCCTTTGGTCCTATGGGCGGTGGGATACAGTCGTCACCCTTGTCACCTTTAGCACCGATGTAACCAACGGCGCCCATTAAACCTATCGAACCAGGATATCCTCGATCTCCCTTTTCACCGAGTTCTCCGGGAGGTCCGTTCGCTCCGTCCCAACCTCTGTCACCTTTCTCTCCGGGAATGCCATCCAAACCGCTCTGACCTATATGCGCGAATCGATGCATGCATCAAAGTTTTCTTTCTCTAACAAGTATCCATTAGTAATGTAACGTAATTTCATCGATTTTTTCTTCGCAATGCGTATTAACGAAAACTATACCCGGTAGCCCAGGCTCTCCTTTTTGTCCAGGTGCACCGAAGAGTCCTGGTTGTCCTCTGTCTCCTTTCGGACCCCTTTCACCCGGTAAACCTGGTACTCCTTCGAGACCTCGCGCGCCATCGCGTCCAGGCGGACCGGTAAGACCGATAGGGCCTACGTCACCCTTTTCACCTTGAGGCCCGGTAGGACCGTACGGCCCAATATCTCCTTTCGGTCCGGGCAATCCAGGAAGTCCTCGTTCTCCTTTCTCTCCTGGAAGACCCGGGTATCCGTCTCGTCCGTGCTTACCCATCAAACCTGGTAAACCTTTCTCGCCCTTTATCGTTATTCCAGGAAGACCGGGAATACCGGAAGGACCTTGGTCGCCTATGAACGAAATATTATTTCCAACGTGTCATTCCGCACGTCTTAATCGTCTGATCGCGAATAAAACAAATATGATTTTACCCTTCAGGCCCATTGAACCAGGCAATCCAGTATTTCCAACCGGGCCGGGCAGGCCTCTATCCCCTTTCTCTCCGTCGTATCCGGCCAAGCCTTCCAGACCACGTTCCCCTTTACTTCCAGGTATTCCACTTAAGCCAGGATGACCGGGCTCGCCCTTTTCTCCTTTTACCGTAATCGTCGGTCCAGGTGGTCCCTTGTCTCCTTTCTCGCCAGGTGCACCAGGAATGCCAGGTTTGCCAACAGGACCTTAAAACGATATCGTTCGTTCGTTAGACTCGCGAGAAAGTCACGAAAGAATGTATTCCATTTACCGGGAAGACCGCGATCGCCTTTAACGCCGTCGAGCCCAGATCGTCCTGGAGCTCCCATTTTTCCTTCAGCTCCAGGGAAACCAGGTGCTCCGGGAAGTCCGACGTCTCCAGTTTTACCCGGTAAACCATCGATACCAGGCGTACCTGGTTCTCCCGGTTCTCCTGGCAATCCCTAAGAAGACGATAATGAAATTAAGGAAAACAAAACGTGTGGAAATCTCGTCTGGAAGAAGGTCGTTACGCGTAGATATGAAATATTTACCACATCCCCTTTCAAACCAACGAAACCTCGTACGCCCGTGTCACCTTTCGGACCTTGCAATCCTGGCAAACCATCGCGTCCTTGTATTCCTGGTTCTCCCTTTAAACCGGGCAAGCCGTCACGTCCTACACCTGGTCTTCCGGGTTCTCCTTTGAGACCATCGTATCCATCTCTTCCTGGTGGCCCAGGAGGTCCACGAACGCCAGGCATTCCGGGTTCGCCCTTCTGTCCTTTTTCCGATACTTGTCCTGGCTCCCCTTTTCGACCCTTCGTAACATAACGAAATACATAATTACGAATCTCACAATGTCTATTTGACAAATTATTATAACAAATATATTAGAAAAGCACTTAGGGAAAACGTACGGGTAATCCTGGTGGTCCCGTATCACCTTTCGGTCCGTCATATCCGGGTAAACCCGGCGCACCAGGAAGACCTTCCGGACCAAGATCTCCTTTTGGTCCTGATAAGCCCGGCCGACCGGGTTTTCCTTCCATGCCGGGTAAGCCAGGGAAGCCTGCTGATCCTTTCTCGCCTCTTTCTCCTTTCAATCCAGGCACACCTTCGATGCCGGGTCTACCAATCGTACCAGGCAATCCGCGTCGTCCAGGATATCCTTTTGGTCCATCGATACCAGGAACTCCACGATCCCCTTTCGTACCAGGGAATCCTGGAAGGCCTGGTCTACCCTGTTCTCCTGGTAATCCGGGTTCACCTACAAGCGATAATAGTAAAAACGGAATATTTCTTTTCCCTTTTTTTTTTTTTTTATCAAAAAGCAACATTCTACCTTTACTGCCATCAGCTCCCGGTGTTCCGGCGACCCCAGGAGGTCCTGGCGGTCCGATCGGACCAGTATCTCCTTTCTCTCCTGGTATACCTGGTAATCCGTTGTTACCTGGAACGCCGACGTCACCTTTTTCACCAGTAAATCCCGTTAATCCCGGCAATCCGACTTGACCTTCTTTTCCTGGCGGACCAGGAAGACCTTTCTCTCCTTTCGATCCCGGTAGTCCAGGTAAACAAGGACTGCCCTTCACAGTTATTCCTGGTTCTCCTTTATCGCCTTTTCCACCCGGAATACCTGCGTGTCCTGGAAGTCCATCACGACCAGGTTCACCCGGGAAACCCATTGGTCCTGTATTACCCTTTTCTCCTCGAGGACCAGGTAAACCTCGTGGTCCGACAGGACCAGTTGCACCAATCGGACCAGTAGTTCCTGGAGGACCCTGATTTTTTGCACAAACAACGATTAAAATATGCATCTCTGAACGATTGGCAGCTATAATAACAAAAATTATATTCCAAAAATTATATATCTACTGACCTGAAGTCCTTGCAAACCTTTATCACCTGGTAATCCATCTTCTCCGGGAGGTCCTGGTTCACCTTTATCACCCGGAGGACCTCTATTGCCTTTCAAACTTTCCATCCAATTCAAAGGTCGACACATACCTAAATATTGTAAGTAGAAAAGTTCCTATTAAAAATCCTTTTTGTATCTCCCATTGCGAAGTTGTTATACTATGTATGTATGTATGTATGCATGTGTATATATATATGAAACTTACCAGGTTCACCCTTTTCACCGTAAAGTCCAGGTTCACCTTTCGCTCCAGGAGCTCCCGGCCTTCCTGCTTCTCCAGGTTCTCCCTTCAAGCTATTTCCTTTTTCACCCTTGCGTCCAGGTGTTCCTGATCTACCAGGCGTACCATCCTGGCCTGGAAATCCTCGATCTCCCTAAAATAGTACCATCAATATACGTCAACATGGTAACATTCAAAATTATATTTTATAAATAATTAGAAAATGGATAAATGAGCTCAACGATACCGGCTGTCCTTTTAATCCTGGGAATCCCTCCAAACCAGGTCTACCCTTTTCTCCTGGTGGTCCTTCTAGCCCTGGTGGGCCTTGCCGTCCTGGTTCTCCTCGCAGTCCCTTCTCGCCTTTTTCCAATTTCAACATATCTTTCGTAACTATTCCAGGTGCTCCGGGAGATCCTTGAGGCCCAGGGGATCCTGGAGTGCCGTCTCTTCCCTATTCGAACAAAAGTGAATAGTGTCGTTAGGTGCCCTTGCAATCATAAAATTTACCGTTCACATTTTATAAAGGCAACTTTTTAAAAGATATACCGGTGGTCCTGCTGGTCCCATAGATCCTGGTAGTCCATCCATACCTGGTTCTCCAGGAAATCCGCGTTCCCCGGGCGGTCCACGTAGACCTGGCAGACCAGGATTACCATCGAATCCGCGATCACCTTTCGCACCTCGCAAACCCGGTATGCAATCTTGACAACGACCACCGACATCTCCTTTCTCGCCAGGTGCCCCGGGGAAACCAGGTGTTCCATCTCTTCCTGCTGTTCCAGGCTCCCCTGGTAATCCAGGTGCTCCCGGTGAACCCGGAATTCCATCCAAGGAGTCTCCTGGTCGGCCTCGTACTCCAGCATAACCATGTTCTCCTTTCTGACCTTTTTCTCCATCTCGACCAGGTATACCATCCATTCCTTTAGGACCCTACGCAGTAGATCAGCGTGGAAAGATCGATGATAAAAATAATCGTTTTCTTTCGTTTGTAAAAGAGTATAGGAGAGAAATCAATGCTTACCATAATCGATAATCCCTTCTCTCCTGGTAGACCTCGCGGGCCTACCGGTCCTGGAGGACCGTCGTAACCACGAGGACCAGCACCACCAGGAAATCCAGTAAGCCCTGGCTCTCCTTTCGCCCCTTTTTCTCCCGACAAACCTTCCGGACCTGGAATTCCCTGTAAACCAGGCCCACCTTGCAAGCCGATAGGACCTTTTGGACCTGGATCGCCTGGAAATCCATCGGAACCCCGAGGACCGATCGGACCAGGAAAACCTCGTGGACCTTTAGGACCTGGCGGACCCGGTCTTCCCTTGCCACCCTGACAATTATGATCTCTTTCTTAAGTCGATGTCAACGTCGGTGTGTGATACGACGCTCTACGATACGATATGATCTTGGACGAGTTTAGAAAGATAACTTACTCCTGGTGGACCAGGTGGTCCTCGCAATCCTGGAACCCCCATAAGTCCATCATGACCGGGTTCTCCTTTTTGTCCTGGCCGACCAGGAAGACCGTCCAATCCGTCGTAACCTCGATCACCTTTGCGACCAGGTGGGCCCGGAGGTCCGGAGAAACCGTCCCTACCCTATAAACGTCCAATTTGGCAAGTTTGTCCAGAGAACAAAGTACCCAAATAACGATGGAAAAACTTACACGGCCACCTGGAGCTCCAGGAAGACCTTTTTCTCCCTTCATGCCCAATGCACCGGGAAGACCATGATCTCCGATTATTCCTGGTTCTCCCTTTTGACCATCCAACCCCATGTCGCCCTAAATCGTATAATTTCGCGCATAACGGAGACGTGCGTGCGTCGTATAAAATTAATTGTTGACGAAAATAATCGAAATGTAAGATGCAATTACCCTATCTCCTTTTTCTCCTGGTTCGCCAGGTGGTCCGGCCATTTCCGAGCCTCCTCCTTCAAACGGCACGAGAGGTCCCGACGTACCAGGAGGACCTTGCTCACCTTTCTGCCCTTTATCTCCTTTTAATCCTTCAAATCCAAGCCCCATATTACCTTTCTCTCCTTTCGGTCCTGGGATACCAGGTGCGCCCTATAATCAAATACACTTCTCCGTACATTATAGAACTTTAAAAATACGTGTAGGAATAAAACCAGAGGATCATTTACCTGTGAACCCCGTTCTCCCTTAGGGCCCGGATAACCTCGCTGTCCTTGCGACCCTGGAGATCCTGGCGGACCTCGTACGCCGTCTATTCCAGGCTCTCCTTTCTGGCCAACTGGAAAATTCCCTGCGAAAGCTGGTTGACCCTTCTCCCCTTTTGGACCTCTAGGACCAGGAAAACCTCGAGGTCCCATTTCACCGGGTTGACCGTCCCTACCCGGAGCACCCTGCCAATGTTTCAGATGATATAAGTATGCGAATGAAGTCCATCGAGAAATGAGGAAATGAGCGATAATGAGAAATTCCGTATGTACATACGTCCGTTCCGTTACAACCGTCTCTACCAGGAAGTCCAGGGAAGCCAGGCGGACCTTGAACTCCAGGAATGCCATTTATTCCGGGAAAACCAGGCATACCCATTTTGCCCTTTAAAACGTCAGATTATATGTAAACGATAACGGAGAATACGATAACGCCATGACGTGAAGTATCTTAAAAATGATAATCACTCTATCTCCTTTCGGTCCACGCGGTCCTTGAGGACCAGGATCGCCTTTTTCCCCTTTCGGACCTAGGAGACCTTCGGATCCGGGAAATCCTTGCTGTCCTTTCGGTCCTTGCGGCCCAACCGTGCCAGGTGAACCCTATTCGACCAAGAAAACATAGTCGTTCTTACGGACTCCAAGATACTCCGCCGAAAAACGTCGCCGTTAATCCTTCAAAACTCAACTCACGCGTGATCCTTTCTCGGCAAAGCACTTTGGTATGCAATTCGCCGATCCGGTACAATTACGAGATCGAGTTGCACCAGGTACAGGGACAGCCGAATAACTGCTCGGATAATTTTCCGATTCTCCAGCGGCTCCATATCCACCTTGCCCTCTACCGTTACCAGCGTTGTAACCAGATTCCCGTTCGTAAGAAATGGAAGGATCGACGGCGGCTCGATTAAGATCATAGGGGCCTCGAACGTTGTCGGTTCTTGAAATTTGGCTTTGGCCATAATAGCGAAAGTTGCCGCGATCACCTTCGTAGCCTCCTACAATATTTATACCGATCGTTTGCTACATGATTGCACAGACGCACCTATAGTTACTAACTTTTCTCATAAAGATCCTCCATCGTATTTTACCTCCGTATTTTGTTCGATTGAATTCTCTTTGTCCGGGAGGGTAACGATGTCGATCGTCATTATTTCCCGATCCATACGACTCTTCGCCATCTGAATATCCACCGTATCGTCCGGCCGTCTCTGAATCGTACGGATAATTGTTCAGATAGTCTCGGTGTTCGAATCTTACAGATCCGGCATTTCTCGATCCCTCGGGATGATACTCTTGTTGATCGTTATTTCCGTAATCGTGTTCGACGTAGTCGCTGTTGAAACGAAAATTTTTACGGTTCGAAGTTCCATAATTCCACCTTGAATCTTCGTCGTCGGTGCCATTTGGTCCTCCATCGCCCCGTATATCGCCTCGCGATACGTTCAAAGGTAGGACCGACCGCAATGTGTCATTACTGGGCTGATATTCCTGACATTGCAAAAACAAGAATTTAAGCACGAGCTAGGATTCGTATCCACGCATTTGAAGCTATTCCGAAAAGAAACTCAACGAGCCGAATTTATTCGTCATTTTCCAGGAAAGTTCATCCTCTCGTATTCCTTTTTGTTTTTCTCTCTTTTAAATCTCGCAGTGACACTGCCGCCGACGGGAAGCGCGGAGAGATAATTGCCTCGTTATCGCTCGGTAACGACGAACCGCCGTTGAGCCTCGCACGCTCTTCGGACCTCGAAACGACTACGATCATTGAGAGATCATCGTTCATTGACGAATCTTGGAATTGAAATGCCGTCATTTTTATATTTATTCTTTACTACTCAGGGTCGAAGCGCGTAGCGGGATACAACGATTTACAAGAAATCTGTTGTTTCTATCGTTAACTCGCATGACCGATAAACCGACTTGTACGTTTAAGGATCTTCCCTCGAGTCGCGAACACAGCAAGAGTTTGTGTGGCAAAGAGAGTAAACGAAAGCGTTAAGTCGAAAAATTCGAAAAAGTCAATCGCAACAGAATATATACCGAATAATAACCGAAAGGTGGATATTTCTATGGATCGGTATCCGAAAATCGGTCGAGTTGCGTCAGAGTAAAAAGAGAACGACCGCGTTTACGATCGTTTTGATCAAAATTGCGCGATCCACGCGCGGTCCGAACAATTTCGTTAAACGCGTCTAACCTAATTTTCTTATTTCTAGATAAAAGATATCTTTTCGTGACGGTTCAAGAATTGTCCCTTTTATCGCCTATCTCGGTAGCTTTCGTGAAACCACGATTACGTAATGCAAAGCCAACCAGAGACACGCGTCTATCGCGCCTACCGATCCCTTGCCCGCCCCCTCTCGTATCCTCGACCTTCTTCTTCTTCTTCTTCTTCGCCTTCGTCTTCGTTTCTTTATTCGTTTTCCTTCCTCTTCCCCTTGCCCCGACCCGCGCATCCCTCGCCATCTTTCACTGCAGCGCGGTACCGCGCGTCAACCGTTAACTCGACGCTTCGGAACAACATCGAGGTTGTGTATCGGTGCGCGTGTACACGCTTATGTACTTACGTGGGACGGACGAGGACCACGCATGCTGACTCCTCAACTCGGCATTTTTTCTTATAAATCGTTCGCGCGCACCGCCAGGCAATCACGCCTCGAGATTGCCAGACGAGCCGCTCTCGGCCTGCAAACCGGTGCAGCGAAAAACCGGTATTCTCCGGTCGGTTCGTTACCGTGTTACGACATATTTATCGAGCCCTTAAACGCGCACCCCACCGACCGTGACGTAAAGTCAGCCGAACGCAGCGAAAATCCTTCGAATCTTCGTAGATTCGTCGATCTTCGTCGCCGGAGAGGGAGGTTCCTTGGGAGCACGTTGCTTCTGCGTCAACGTACCAGCGAACTAGGAAATAGACCGACCCGAAAACTACGTCGACGTTGTCGAAGAGTTCTCGCGACGTATCGCGCTTGGCCAACTGGTAGTACTTTTCTCGAGCAGCGATCCAACAGAATAGATATCGGCGGCATGGTTAACGCGGACGTAAATCAACGAGGAATTCTGACATCGCTCGTTGCCCAGGCCGACAAATTCGATCTCGAACGCGACTATTTCTTTACCGAGCGATCGCTTGCCGCCAGCCTCGCGCTGCTGTACTCGAAATCTCCAAGAGGTTTCTTGTTGTTCTTAGAAAGTAGTTAATCTCGATCTTTATGTAGCACGACGGCAGACTTCGATTTCATCGAACGGAGAGCGAAACCAAACGAGAAGCATTTCCGAACTATTTTCAGTAGTGAGTAAGCAGTCTCGCGTGTCGGTGTACGTACTAATGTAATAAAATTATGGAGAGCGCGGTTACGGCGCCCCGTGGGCGGACTGGTTCGCGACGTACGACTGCCCCATTTCCGATTTTGCAGCTTTTTGCAGCTGGCAGCAGTACCGTCGCAACGAATTCCATTCGAATCCAATGCGAGAATTTCCCTGGAAAGGTAGCCCGTTAAGCGTACGCTGGCGTGCGTCGAATAAAAGTCGGAACATCAAAGGATCGGACCTAAAGTCGGATCGAAAGTTAAATCGACGATTCGCTTTGAGAAGAGCGCGCAAACGTAGCTCGCACGTGCGTGCACGTGCGGCCGACGGGGTGCGCGAGAGAACGGTCGGAGTAGGCGCGCTCTCGCTAGGTGTTTCTCCGAGTCGATGAATGAAAGAACGAAATCGGACCCGAGGCGGCGGTTTTCGATCCGTTTCGTCGCGGTTCCTGCGCGCCTTACGGGGAAGGATATTTATAATCGCGTTCGCGTTCCGCGCGTTCGTAATCTCGACAGGGTCAGCTCCTCCAGCGTATATCCGAGCGCGCGTTTTCGTACATAGAAATATTATACGTCGTCTACGTACCTCGCTGACGATCCCGGTCAAGCAGACTAGGGATGCGACGAGTCTGTAAAAAGAAGAAGAAAGGATAAGGAAGGGTACGAGCCGTACGAGCCACCCCCTGCGGCGTGTCGAAGGGCCAAGAGGACCGAGTCGGGAGAAGAGTAAGAGAAACAAGAAACTCACCGCAATCCCAACCGGGTCATTTCGAGCTCCCTATTCCTGTAGCGGAGCTAGGGAGCCGAGAAGTCAGACGAACAGGCACAGGTCAAACGTTGGCGACTCTTGGAACGGATCTCGGTCTCACAAAATATCTCGCGTAACCCGGCACCGAGTGGACGCGCTCTGTGGACCGTCCCATCCAGGGAGGGCTCTGAATGAAGTCGGGTGGAGGGAAAGAAGGTGGAGGCAGAGTGGCGAGCCACGCAAGCTAGAATTCCTCCGCCGAAAGGATCCGCGTGCGCGTACGGCGGAAAGAAAGAGCGCGAAAGAAAGAAAGATTGTCGTCCTCGTCGTTGTCCTCTTCCTTCTCCTCTTTCTTCTTCTGGTGGTGGTCCACGTCTCCCCGCCTTAGCTCCCTCCTCGTGCGTTTATCTCTCTCGTCGGTCTAACCACTCGTGGGAGGGAGAAGGAAGAGGGGAGGAGAGGAGAGGAGCGAGAGAGAGAGAGAGAGCGAGAGAGTCGTGCATCAGCGGGGCTGCCAGCCGCTCCTTCTTCTTGGCCCTCCGTTCTCCGCTTTGGAGCACTCCTCTTCTCCACTCGCTCGCGAGCGGCTACACGGCCAGCTCCGAGCAGGTCGCGCGTCGCTCGACGACTGTTGCGCGGTCGTGGTACTCTCTCGCGACCGGCGTACACTCGCGTAAGGATACCGGTGCTCTCGAGAGAGAGCACGCTTTCCCTCCCGCCCTCTCTTCGACGACACGCCGGCTCTCTGTGTGTGGCGGCTGGAGCGATCAAGCGGACGCCCCGTACGCGCCGAACGGCTTGTCCTATCTCTCTCTCTCTCTCTCGCTCGCTCGCTCGGTCTCTTTTTCTTTCTTCTCTCTCTCTCTCTCTCTCTCTCTCTCTCTGTCTCTCTGACTCTCTGTCTCTCCGGCTCGCGCGCGCGCGCGCGCGCTTTATTTCTTTCTCTACCTCTGACTGCGGGCCCTTCGAGACTCGTCCGCAACTCGACTCGACTCCTCTACGCCACGCCACGAAGAGACACCGAATAGACGCGACCCGGACGCCGTCGAACGGATCGCTTGCCTCACCGAATTTTCGCGAAAAAGGATCTGGCAGAGCACTGAAAAGCAATCGTTGCCGCCTCGTCAGGTAGACGAGCGAATACCGAGGAGAGGGAGGTAAGGAGGAGGAGTAGGAGGAGGCCCTCCGCGATGCGGCCCTTGGCCGCCAATTTGGATGGGCCTAGCCCTGGCGTCTTGCGAGTCGCCTACGGCCTTGTCATACTCGTCGTCGTGAAAATATCTGCGATCGAAGCTACGGTGAGTTCAATCTTCCAGTCCTTATCTTTCGGTAATTATCTATTCGCGAGCATCGCGACTCGTCGTCTTTAAGTTCTCGATGCGCTTATCGAGATAGGGCTGACATTTGCTCGCTTTGACCGTCTAGAACGATCCAATAGATCCGGCGAGAAAAAAGACGTAAACTCCGTGACGGCACGCTCGAAACACGCGAGCTCGCTTACGAACGTGGGTGAACGCTATTCCCATTTCTCGCCTATAACTTTCTAGCAGGTCACGGCAAAACGCGCAAATCGATCGAGACGTACAGAGATCTCGTGCTTTCCAATCATCTCGTATAGAAAAGTGCTTCGATGACGTAAAATTTCGCCTTCTCGGATTTGTCCCGGTATAGGCCGAAGGAAAGTAAACCTCGACGAGGATTCCCTTTAAACTGCTAGCTCGAAAAGAATCGTCTACGTTACACGGAATAGGTTGTCCCTCCGTCGGAAAATATCGAAAAGTTTCGCTTTTCAGAAAGTTTGATCTTTCTGTCTCATTGAAGTCACTCAGCAGGCAGTTCCGCAGGCGATTTCGACGCCCGATGGTAGGGAACGGTCTTTGTTGTACGGGACGAAAGAGGAAGGCCGACCGAGTTAGGGGAGGTGTAGGACGATCTCGTCGGTTTCGCAAGCCCCAGCCGGAATCATCCTCCGCTATTATGTTATCCATCTTCTTTCGAAGCGATGCCCTTACGAATTTTATCTCGTACGTGTTCTCGTTTTCTTTCTTTTTTTTTTTTTTTTGATTTTTTCTCTTCTTTTCGTCCTCTTTTCAACCGTCCGATTGATCGGCCCTTCTCGGCCAACCGTTCGATTCGCATATTTTCGATCGACCGTTTCGGCCAACCCAACGATCCGTTGCTACGTATTACCGATTAGATCCCGGTACCGACGTCGATGGAAAACCGAGCTGGAAGAAGCAGCTATTTCGAGAGTCCCGGTAACGACAATGGTACTACTTTCACCGAACTGGAGTTAGCCGAGTTAAAATTACGATGTCGGCCACGATTTTACAAGCACGAAACTCGTTCGGCTTGCAAATCGTATAAAAATCGGTATATCGTAAAGCTAACTCGTAAAGTCTAAAAATAATTTTCGAGAAATTCACAAAGAACGTACGTACTTCCTTTGCGCAAATGAAAAGAGAAGTATCGAGGCGATAAGAGAATATCGTCGAGCGTCCAACTCGACGAACGAAGACAACGTGCGAGTGACATCACGCTTGAAAATAATTTATTAAGAACGTGAATGAAAGTGTTCGTTGTGACGACCGACGACGATAAGAGAGCGAGTCGAGAATCGTCCGAGAATCATCCGAGAATCGTTTAATAGACCAAAGTGTTTATGGATGTCACGATAACCCTTCCCGCGTTTATTTTGCTTGTACGCAAGCGTAAACTCCCCTCAAGTTCGTCGCATCGTTCTTGGTAATGGCTTCTTTTTGAAAAATGTCAAATTAAATGAACCACGAACAAAGTTTATCGCCAATGACTTTTCTACAATCACCGTCGATTCCCAGAAATTCTAAAGATTGCAAGAAAATGAAAGATACCGTTTCGATTTCGTTCAAAGGAAAAAAGTCTATTTATTAATCGTGACTTTGGTATTAAAAGGAGGCGATGATTCACCTAAAAAACAGTTATATCCGGCGTATCGTCGATAAGCACCAGAGAAATAGGTACCGATAACGTTCCATGAATCGTTTTCGTTACGACCGCACGGTTTCCTCCAAATTTTCTCGTCGACCGCAGCAGTGCTTGCCGATTCTGTACAAGCCCGACGCGCACGACGACTTCGAGGAATTGTTTTTATTTGTCTTCGGGGAAGATATCGATAGAATTCGTTTCCAATTGTGTCATAAACACGGTTTCGGTTCCGTAACTGTACGCGGTCCGTCAAAAGGAACTTATCGCTCGACGAAGTTCCTAGAGGTCTTTAATAACACCGACGCAGATACGACGATCGTGAAGCTACTTAGGTCGAGTGCAGTGGTTGACTTCTCGACAACGAACGTCGAAATAAAACAAATATCGAACTTTTAAAGGAATGCGTGAACGGTAGATAGGTTCGCATAGGTGATCGCGTTTCTTCACACGTTTACCATCTTTGGAGAATATTTAAGGGCGAAAGCGATATCTCTTACGAAACGAGCAACCTCGATATAATATTATCGCGCGGAGTTCAAGGGGTTAGCCGCGATGCGTAACGTTCTTTTGAAACTCGAGGAACTTGCCTTGACCAATTCACATTGGTTTGTTACTCGAAAGCGTCGCTTCGACGAAGGAACTCGGGTGTAATACTCTGATTAACAGTAATATCCCATTACCCGTCTACGCTACGTCTTGATATCACCTGTGTTTTTTCTTTCAATCTAATTTTTTAAACGCACCTCGACTCGTAACACGTTTCGATTCTTCTCTATGATGGGAATCGTTGGGTCTCTCTCGGATACAAGAGTGTCTATTGCCGACTAAAAATAGACTCGGTTTCGTCTTCATATCCGTTTCTATTTCCGCGCGAGCCGATAGTCTTTAGCGATGCAACCAAAGCGAGATATTTTTTCCTTCTTCTTCTCGTTGTTCTCTTCCTTCTCCTCCTCCTCCTCCTCCTCCTCCTTTTCCTTCTTCTCCTCCTTCTTCTCCTCCTCCTCGTTCTCATATGTCGTCGATAAATTAAACCAGGAAGAAGCTCGACTCCTGGTATCATCGCATTTCGCTGCATTCGGAAATACGAGGTCGGCCCGTATCGTTGAAAGAATTCGAACGCGTCTATCGTTCTAATCTCTTGCCTCTAACCTGATCCGATGAAAAAAATCAAACCATCTTTCGAATTTTATTCTAAATTTTACAAAATGCATCGTCCAAATTCCATCGTCCTAATCTGCGATCGTGGAAACGATCTTCCGATGAATTTTAATTAAAGGGAGATCCGTTCGCCGGAGAGGTCTCTTGGGAAACGACATTCGACACTTGCAGCAGAAACTTGCAAGCCCGATTAGAATTAAGTCGAAAGATTCGGGGTTAAGTTGGAGCTCGACGATACGTTCGTACCGATCTCGTTCTTCTTTTATTACTGATTTATCGTTTAACGTTTAATGCAGTAAGCATTTGCGATATTACTTTTTCTTCGAGCTCTTCTCCAAGAAGTAATATGCTATCTCCTTTCAGTCCTTTGGATATATCACTTCTTTTCGAAAATCATTTTTAAAGCGTTTGACTTTAAACGCGACTTAATCGACAGTGTTGACGGCATAGAACTAAAGTGCTATCAATTACGGAAATTGTGCTACACTCTAAAAGCGTAAACTTACGTAGCGCGTTACACAACGCTGCCACAATTTTTAATTAACCCCTAATTGAGCGATCCTTTCGAAAAATTAGAAGCGAAGTACTTTTTACGGTTATCGAGGCAACGTTGCAATTGATGAAATTTAATGGAAAAGAATCGAGGAACATGGTCGAGTACTGAAAGGGAAGGAGTGGAAAGAAGAGGAGGACGAAGTCGAAGGTATGCGGACGGACGGACACGCGGAGAGAGAATTAACCAGAGGGAGAAGCTCGCGAATCAGCCAACTCTTCTACCTACGTCCTACGACATCCATCCGCTATTTCGCTTGGTCAGCGTCATCCTCGTCGTTGAAGACGATCGTTTGTATGCCGCGCGTTATGCAGATTCCAAAAGACTCGTCTTATACTTTCATTCGCTTTTTACGTCACGCGTAGAAACTTTTTTCGCGAAGAAAAAATTGTTGATTTGGGGCACCGCGCGATGGAAACGTTTGAAACGTTAATGACCGATAAGAAATCGAGTTTCATCGATAGCTAGCTTCTACGGTCTTTCTCGTTTAACGATCTTTCTAATCCTATCGTGACCCTATTGTTTCTTATCAGTCTTTCTTCCTTATCGGAAATAAAAGCAGGTAGACCAAACATCGTCGTACATCGATCCAGATTCCGAAGAAGTGCAAACTTTTGGTCGTTGCGGGAAAGATGATTCTATCGTGATCGATAGTACACTTTAGCGACTTTTTTTCGGACGTTAGAAATCGGATCAAGGATTAGATATGCGTCATTCGTTTACAGTAGAAAACGCAACGATATTTTCTTCTACGTTCGACTATTCTTTCGTCGTCGAAAGATGCGTAGACGCATGGCCCGACCGTATCGGTGCAAAAAGTCCGAGGAGAGAGGAGGGACAATCGGGTGCGCGAGCCATCTTGGAGAATCTCTGATCTGGATCATATCTTTAACGAAGATACCGGTTCCCTCGAGGAGTTCAATAGCCCCACCCATCGGTAGACCCACGGGTAGAGGAGCGAATATTTCGAGTGATCTCGTAAACTTCCTCGATTCGTGGAAAGCGTTCGACACGTGGCGGACCTTTCTATCAACGCGACGAGCCAAACGAAGAAAGCAAACTCGAAGAGTTTGCCGGATCAAAAGTAATCCGAAGGAAAGAATTCTGGAACGGATGTTACGGCGCGACAGATAAGCGAGTGGAAGGCGCCTCCGCGAATCGAGGCATAATTCGCCGCAGATCGCCGGAGCCGACGCGTCGAGTGCTCGCGAAATTATGTCACGCGGCGAATTACCGTTGCGCTCGTTACGTCATCGCAAGGCGCAAGGAAAAAAGAAGCGACAAGTACCGACGGTCTCCTCGATGCGCTATCGAAGACGACGAACGACTTAAGTGGCAACGCGAGGAAGAACGTTCCAACTCGGACGATCCGAGTTTTACTTTTGCCGATTAAATCGATTTTGACGATATCGCGACGAATCTAATCGCAAGTACTTCTCTTCGTCGTGAAGGAGAGAATTAGTAAGAGATTGAAAAGTCGAAGGTCTCGCAGCAAATTTATCCAGCAGATTCGTCGAGAGCGACGAACACGAAACGCTCAGTTGACACAAGCGGAATATTCATCCGCAAGGCAAACGCGTGGAAGCGACTCTCCATTTTCGTTCGCCTCCGACGCTCTGCAAATAGAGCGACGTCCTTCGACGCTCGACTCCTCCTCGCTCTTCTAAAACGAAAAGAGGAAAGAAAAAGATGAGGAAGGGAGACGTTGGAACGTTAGCACGTCGACGACGAGGCTCGACGGTACCAAGCGTTCTTCTTTCGATCTCCTACGACCTCGCTTTTCTTAAGAAAAATAATCATGAACGCGACGCGAGTCAATTCAAACGACTTGATTTAATCAAGGCGCAACGGGTTATCAAAGAAAGGAGGCGGACGCACGCAATTCGTTTCCTCCGATCCGATCGATCCAACGAAAGTCCCCAATGAACTTTTTCCCAAAATGACTTCATCGACCGAACGGAAGACGACTGATCGCCGTATTAATATCGTAAAAACGTCGGCCTCGCGGACGAGCGTTCGACGAGAGCTGCCAGCCGAGGCCAAGACCGATCTACGCGATGTCGAGCGAGTGCATTTTCGCGTCGACCTCGCGATTACGCTCGCGCATATCCTATGCATAAAGCGACACTCGCTGCCCGTGTCCTTCGTTCGGTTCGTCCTCGTCGTCATCGCTATCGTCATCGTCGTCGTTATCGTCATCGCACGGAACCGTCTATTTTCTCGCAACGAGTCGCGTCACGTTCAATCCGATACCCGCCTGCGGATGCAGCGAATTTTTTCTCCCCTCGTTTTTTGCCTCTTCTCTCGCATTTCATTCGTTTCTTCTTCCTCTTCTACGCGGTAAAAGCAAGTTTACGGAAAAGCTGTCGGAAAGACGACGAACGTCGACGAGTAAAACGATCTCGGCGTTGAAAAGATTCGTCGGACGTTGCCAGCCGAGTCCTACGTGACTGCGCGGATGCTAGCTAAAGAATTTAATACGCAGACACTCGCGATTCGTAATATTTTACGCGATGATTTGAACAAACAACGGAGGACGTACTCTCTCGCGCGATGAGAAAGCAAATAGCAGCGGCTCGTCCGTCCAACGTAATAACCCGATTCGACTCCTCGTCGAATAATATTATCGCAATGCCGAAGGAGTTTACCTCGAACGGAACGAACGATTTGTCGTCGATGCGATCCTACCACAAAAATGTCCGTTATAATGGGATCGTGCGTTTCAGATTTGCAAGGACACCTACAAATGCAATTGTACCGGCATAAAAGGACAGCCTGGTTTTCCTGGTATACCTGGACAGCAAGGGCTAGAGGGTCTTCCGGGCGAGGTCGGACCGGACGGACCTCCTGGACCCAAAGGTGAGAAAGGCGCAGGCGGCGAATATGGCGGTACCGGAGAAAAGGGCTATCGAGTGAGTATTTATGCGACGGCTTAGAAATATTTCCTCTTAGCAACGCTATCCAACGTTGCGTTACCGTCAAATCTCGCTTATTCGAAATACCAAGACTTACGGCCGTGACACTCCCACGCGATTTACGCTTCTCAATGAAAAAATTAATGGGATTCTCTTTGTTCGTCGTTCGAAAAGAAATATTATTGCTTGGACGAGCGTGTAATATCAGAGATAAAAAGAGTCGTAACGTCAGCGTCTAGAAAGAGAACCGCTTCCAAATGTGGAGAGGCAGAAGCGTTTTACAAGAGCAACTCCCACGGCTCCGCCCGCACTTGGTCGTCCGTACGAGAAAGCGAATTCTGCTCGCGTCCTCCCTCAAGCGTCGTTAATTGCATCGAAAACCAATCGATACGCGATCGATCTTTTCCCTCCGTCGTTTCTCCTCTAAAACGTGGACTCTCTTAAAAGTGAGATTTCTAAAAAGCGTTGCTCGTCGAGAGAAGACGTAAGATCAAACAAAGGAGTGTCCCGCTCGTAAAGAGAACGGGAATTGGGGCATCGGTAGGAGCTGGAGAGAGGGAGACAGAGGATATAAAGGAAAAGAGTCGTAAAAAATAAGATCGCGCGATGATGCAAATCACAATTTTACGTCGGAGCGATCTGCGTGACAAAACATTGGGCTCGCGCTCTCTCTCTCTCGACTTCTTCTTAACGAACTCTCATCGGTTTGCGGAGAAACGAACGAGTTTACGAGGAGGCATATCTCGTTTTATGCGACGACCGAAAGACACCGGGGTTACGTGCAAGCTGGTGGAGTCTCTTTCGATGACGTCATGCTTCTTAAGAAGATCGAAGCGCGCGCGCTCGCTCGGCACAGCGGACCAGAGAGATAGATAGAGAGAGAGAGAGAGAGAGAGAGAAATCGCCCACGGCGTTGTCTTATGTTACCCAAAAGCAAGCCGTCGGACCACGTCGGACATTCTCGAGATCTTCACAGAATGCCTTCGTGCGCTTCCAAGATCTCTTACGTAGAGTCAAAGTCGTCGATGAAAAAAGACGACACGTCGAATCCGTACAACGAGATCAGCTTGGAATAAAAAATAAATGGAAGAAATTTCTTTTTCGTCATCCAAATGCGTTTATCGCGAACGGAAACGATGCGTCGAAAAGAGAAGATACTTGGAGACGTCTCCCCCAACGACGTTCGTCTCGATCTCGCTCTTTGCATCGAGAACGATTTGACGCGTGAACGATCCGTCTGTCTGAAATTGCCGTAGGAGTAACGGGAATGGCACAATTCTGCACTTTGGGTTAACGAAACGTAAACGTGGGCGTTTAATGATAAATTGCGGTATCTCGAGTTCCAACGCGTTTGGCATTGATCCCTATCTAACGTAACGATTACCCAGATATTACGCGTGTACCCACGTGCTTGACTGCATTCTCTCTCTCTCTCCTCTCCTCTCTCTTTCTCATGCGCGCTCAGACCTCTCAGTCCTCTCTCGTACGAGCTAAATCGCCTTCGCACGTAATCTCTCGTTATCGAGATCCGAAGGAGCATCCCTAAACGGTTTTGCGACCATCGACGTTCGACAACGTCGTACTTTCTCCGTTATGTACTTGCTTATGTAAGAATATGATCGCGTATGACACGTAAAGTTCCTCCGTAGATAGAATTAGGTTCAACGAAAGTGTCTCGAAACTGTTTATCTTTCATTGCCGACATATTAAATGGATCTCTTTTCGTTGGCACGTACGTAAAACCGTGTAACACGAACGGAAAAGAAGGAACGCACGTGGTAGACCGCTGTTTTGATTCGCTTCAAGAAACTAGGCTATCTAAGCGCCGATAAAGAAGTCTCCGTCGAACGATTCGCTGAAAATAACGAGAAGGAGAGAGCCAACAGACTCCGTACTCGTTTCGTTTTTATTTTCTCTCTTTCGAATTATCTCCGCTATTACGCGATAAACGAAGGAAATAAAAAAGAAAATCTTGAATGCCCGCGTAGGTATACGATAGGTTTTTCCCAAATAAATTTAGATCTCGAACAACGCGCGTAGTTTCGCCTCTTTATTCGCTACGATCGTTGTTTCAATGGATTAGTAGATGGTAGGCTCGTTTGGTAGTACAACGTTCGAGATGGCTGCTACCATCGTCGTTGCTGACAAAAGGAACAGCGTATTTTGCGATAAGGCTCATCGAACGGATACGCGAGCCAATCCTACGCGTTCCTTGCTCTTCCTATCGCAAATGCGGGGGTGAAGTCACTCTCGTTTCCGTCCTACTATTCACCAAGTCGAGGACGCGTTTCTCTCCGAAACGAAAGAATTTATTTTCTTCTCTCTTATCTAAAACGTTCGTGCGTACCTACGAATAATAATTACCATTGCTTTCCCTTCCGTTCGTAATATCTTCAAAGTTCATCGTTCGTCTTGGACGATTCCATTGTCTTTTGCTCTCCATCGCCTCTTCAACGGGGGAGAATCATTGCGAAAGGAAAAGCCGTTCATTTTCCGTTACAACTCGGACCGATAACTTCGATGCGATAACTTCGAATCGTCTTTCGGGGACTTCGAACGGCTTTTTCGCGAAAAATGGTCGAAAAAGAAACGTTTCGAAACCTCTGCGAGAGGCACGAGTAACGATCAAGGACTCGAGGAGGAACGTAGCTATCCTTGTCCTTTGTTAGAAAAGCGATGAGAAGAGCGTGGCTGCTGCCATCGAAATCAGGTCGCCATGATCTCGGAATCTCGCGTGTGTACGAGAAGGAGAGAGAGGACGAAAGAGACAAAAGATGGAAGTCGCTCGTTGATAACGCACTTCCCATTGACAAGTGTGCGCGTCTCCGTCTGTCTCTGCCTCTCTCACTCCTTTTTGCATCCCGACGTACGTCCCAAGCCGGACGTCGAATGATCTCATATCCAGATATTCGTCGATGCGTACTCTTCCTCCTCCTCCTCTTCGAATCCCCATCAACCACGTCCTTTTTGCGATTCATCGTTGTATCCTCTGCGACGATTATAGTACCGCCCTCTTTTTCTTTCTTCTCCTTTTTCTTTTTTTTCTTTTTTTCTTTTTTTTTTTTGATTGTGCTGTTCCAAGGTTGTATCCACTATTTCCCTCGTTCGCTCGCTCGAAAAAATGTATTCTTCCTTTCGTAAAGCTTTCCCTCCCTCCCCCCATTGCGAATTGGAGAAAAAAAGTTGTTATCGTCACGTTGATAATAATGTCGCGCTGTGAATAATGGTAGCGGCAGTGAGAGACCATTTATGGGTACGTTTTAATACCAGACTGCGATTGGGCCTTTCCTTTTCGTGCATACGAAAGTGGTCCATCGATATGAAAAAACTTTAAATGGAAGTGTGTCAATTTCGTGCGGAGTACGCCCGTAAAGGACATACGAAAGAGTCTTTACAGCGATGCGTTCATCGTTTCGCGTTCGTCGAAACGCGTCCTTGTAAAGCAACGCTTTACGCTTTCCGTTACCTTTATCATCGAAATTTCGATTAAATCGTCTATCGAAGAGGAACAAATAAATCGTCGTATTCGAAATGATCGTGAACGAAAACGAACGTGACGACGAACGTTCGATTAAACTCGAGCCACTCGTACGAGCGGAGGAAAGGAGAGAGAATTAATGATCCGACGCGAAACCCATTGCTATGGCAAAGATCAGCATTGAAGCTTTCGTTCTTCTCTTTTTTCTTTTCTTTTTTCTTAGGGCGAGTCCGGTATACGAGGATTCACTGGATCTCCTGGACTTTCCGTACGTATGATAACGCTTATAGACGCATCTGATCTTTGAGCAAACTATCAAAGTTTTAGTCGAAACGGTGCGTTTGAAAATTTCCCGTAGGGTAACACTGGGCTTCCCGGTGTTATGGGACCGGACGGTCTCGATGGATGCAACGGCACGGACGGTCGTGCCGGTGCACCAGGTATGCCAGGAGTTTACGGTAAACGAGGAGGGGAAGGAGATGTGGGAGATCATGGTCTTCCTGGCGAACCTGGCGAGGGTGGAATCAATTCGGTCGGTGTGAAGGGAATCCAAGGTGATTTCGGTATCAACGGACCACAGGCAAGTAGATGCCACAGTTTTATACGCGTCCGACATTTAGATTCTCCTCGAGGGGATGCATGTATATTTTTTGCTATACAATTTTTCTCCGTACCTCGAAGCGTCGGATTAATTTTATTTAAAACGTGTCCCCCACGAGGAATTAAATTTTATACTTTTTCTTCGCCATCCAGGGCTACCCAGGATCGTACGGAATTCCAGGAGACACGGGTTATCCAGGAGAGACCGGCGACTTCGTAAGTATTTTCTAATCGTACACGATAATGCCTGACAATTACGTAACGAGTAGACAAAAAAGAAAGAACGATCGGACGATAGCATTTTACACGATCGAATACGATTTTACCGATAAGGCGATAATGATAAAACAATGTAATCGTCGTCGGGAGACGCGACCATTTCTCCTGTAGTACGATAAAAAAGATCCATCGTCGTCCACGAGAAAGAGATTAGTTTTCAGACGACAAGTAAGAAGCAAGTTTTAATCGCTTTTGCTAAAGCGACTGCGCGTGTACCGAAATTCGAAGCGATGATACTCAATCTGCTGACACGAGCATCGCCGCTGATAGCACGAATCATCTTTCTCGAGGGAAGATTTAAAAAGTGACGAATAATAATAATGGACCAGTCACTTTTCCGACGAAACATCTCTGTTTCGATAAGCCCGTTGCTATTCGCGTGGAGAAAGTTCCTTCGAAAGAATCTGCATTGCGTGGAAACTACGTTCAACCGTCCTTGTTGCTCGCCATTAATAGAATTGGGCGCTTCTCTTTTAATATTTAATTTTAGGGCTATCCAGGTGCTCCAGGCCTGCCAGGTATGGGAGGCGATCGTGGAGAGACCGTTTACGGTGTAAAAGGAGTGCCTGGTGAACAAGGTGATAGGGGTGAACCGGGTTCGAGTAATGAACAGTACAAAAAAAAAGTGAACACTAGCCACGTGAAGGGTGTTAGAGGTTGGAAAGGACAACGAGGAGATTACGGATATCGCGGACGCAAAGGAGAAGTAGGTGCGAAAGGACCGCAGGTAAGGAAAAACAATGGTCGATGGTCGATTGACGCGAGTATGAAAGTCGTTGAAAAACGTTGGCCAGTAGGACTTGATTTCTCTTATCCGTAGGGTCGGCCCGGTTTCACCGGGATCAAAGGTACGAAAGGCGAACGAGGAGATGACGGTCCAAGGGGAAAACAAGGCTTCGAAGGGCCAGCTGGACCTGCCGGAAACAAAGGAGAGAAAGGTGCACCGGGTTACGCGGGAAAACCTGGAACGGACGGTCCCGACGTATGCGTCGTTCCAAATTCTCCAAGAAAAAATTACATCGATCGTTTTCATAAACTTCCGTTACGATTTCAGGGAGAATCTGGTGAAACTGGTAATCAAGGTCCTCCAGGAAAGCAAGGAGCTGCTGGCGAGCCAGGAACGTACATACCTGAACTCGACGAGATAATCGCTGGAAGTATTGGAATTCAGGGAGATCTCGGTTAGTTTCCTAAGATAAAGTCGATTAAATATCGCAATTCGTTGAGGATTAAACGCTGCTCGTTTCGCTTTCGATCGAAGGACCACCTGGTGATGCCGGCGAATCGGGAACTCCCGGGCTTCCTGGAAAAGTCGGATACATCGGTTCTCCGGGACCTCCGGGACCTGCTGGACCGCCTGGCGAGCCAGGACAGAAAGGCTCCTCCATCAAAGGAGAACAAGGAGACGACGGTACGACGGTCTTTTAGACATCTATAAATCTTACCAAGAGCTACACGCGAAACATTATTTTCGTATCTTACAGGACTTCCTGGTACTATCGGACCGCAAGGACCACAAGGTCTTCCCGGTCAGCCTGGATTCATTGGCGCGAAAGGATTTCCAGGTGTAACGATCATAGGTCCACCAGGCCCTGACGGTAAATCGGGATTATCGGGACTAACTGGTCCACCTGGAGATCGCGGAGACCCTGGACCACCTGGTGATTAAAACTTCCTTCGGAGGATCAAATGCTATTAAAGGTTATTACAGAATTACGTCATTAACGTTTGCGATTTTACGTTCTTAGGGGAGAAAGGCTTTCCTGGAAAAGGATTTCAGGTCAAAGGACCACCCGGAGAACACGGTTTACCCGGATCTCCTGGAATGCCTGGCCCAGATGGATGGCCAGGCAGACCCGGTCCAAAAGGAGTTAAGGGTTTTCGTGGAGACGATTGCGGTATATGTACGCCAGGTAAGCGAAGAAACGACGAGTAGATAGACACTTATCTATCGAGTGTAATATTAAAGCTCGATCATACCTTCGCGCAGGATTACCCGGTGGAAAAGGCGAACGCGGTGACTCTGGCGTGAGCGGATACCCAGGAACTCCTGGATTTCCTGGATTACCCGGATCTCGTGGATTGAAAGGTAAACAAGGTAAAGCTGGCCCAGTAGGACCACGAGGGTTAGAAGGAGACAGCGGAAGGCCGGGTATCGCAGGACCGCAAGGTCCCAAAGGAGAACCAGGAAAGGTCTTCTTACCACCGGAAGAACATCACGTCAGTCCGCCCGGGGATATCGGTGATAAGGGCTTCCCTGGACCGGATGGTCTTACGGGACCGTGGGGTAAAGTTGGCCAAATTGGAGACACTGGAGCACCTGGACCGAAAGGAGAAAAGGTTAGTTAAACGTCTTTCACCGCGTATAACTAGTTATTATCTGTATTACCAAGTGCAACTTTTAGGGCGATCATGGTGCTCCCGGATTTCCTGGTCGTAACGGAACGCATGGATGGGATGGTATACCTGGTGAAAAGGGTGAACCGGCATCCGTACCGATCGAATTTTTACGCGGTGATCCAGGATACGACGGCATTTCGGGTGCAAAAGGTATTACAGGAGAATCTGGTAAAAAGGGAGAACCAGGAGATGCTTCGCAGTTTTCGATCGAGAAACAGGGAGACAAAGGATATAAGGGCGAGCGTGGTGCTCCTGGTTAGTCGAAATCAAATAGCGTTCTCCTCACTTGTAAAAGTTATCCCTCCAAAATTTAATATTCGTAAAACGATGTTTGCTAGGCGAAACTGGCTTCAAAGGTTACCAAGGACAAACCGGCGACGAAGGTTACCCCGGTTTGCCAGGGTCTGTAGGATCTCCTGGTTTGTCGCTACAAGGACCGATAGGTTTGAAGGGATATCCGGGAATGCCAGGACTGCAAGGACCCCGTGGCATTGCTGGTACTCCTGGATCTCAAGGACCAGTCGGTGTTGCTGTAAGTTGAAATCTCCTGTTAGTAAAAAAACAAGAAACGTCTCAAAGAAATTACGTACAATGATCGACACGTGATTTAGGGTCGTCCTGGCAATAAAGGAAATCGTGGTGATCCCGGCCCGAATATCTTTTACGGTGAAATAGGCGAACCCGGTCCGTACGGGGATAAAGGAGAAATCGGAGATCCCGGTCCACAAGGTTTCCGTGGCCGACCAGGCTTAGATGGACTAAAAGGTATGAAGGGTGGGAAAGGAGCTCCTGGTTTCGAGGGTTTTCCAGGTCTTCAGGTTAGTGCTTTATCAAAGGTTCTAGATATCTTTCTGTTAAGTATACTGTCGTTATCGTTATCATCGTTCATCGCAGGGCGGTAAAGGCCAACGAGGATATACTGCACAAGGCAAAAGAGGTTTTCCAGGAATCACAGGACAACCTGGAATGCCTGGGAGAATAGGCGACGTAGGAATTCGCGGTAAGTTTAAAAAAAGGGAGGATTGTATAAAAGTAGACAAATCGTAAAAACGTGAGGTATTGCGTAGCACGCAAATAACTTGGACGTATTCGCGCGCCATCCAATGATTTCAGGACCCGACGGTCCGTCAGGATTCGACGGCATGAAAGGATTGAAAGGAGAAATTGGTTTTGTTGGACGCCGTGGCGACGATGGAGACAGCGGTCCTCAGGGTTTCCATGGTTTAGACGGAAGTATAGGATTGTCTGGCCGTCCAGGTCAGGAAGGTGACGTCGGAGAGATTGGTGAACCTGGACCACCTGGTTGGCTTGGTCTCGATGGAATCGACGGTGCACCAGGTGCAAAAGGAGAAAAAGGAAATATAGGTGTCACTGGTAATCCGGGTTACCCTGGCCCAATGGGCCTCAAAGGTATCGAAGGTGATATTGGACCGGTCGGAGTACCTGGTCTACCAGGCGACAATTCGTACAGTGGTCCGCAAGGTGATATGGGAGATCCCGGCTTCACCGGAGAGATGGGAACCGCGGGACGCTCTGGATTTGATGGTCGGCCCGGTTTACCGGGAGAACCTGGCCTAGCTACCGATGGATTGGATGGTTTGACCGGAGAAAAGGGAGAGCCAGGATTCGATGCGTTTAATGGACCGCCTGGCCCAAAAGTAATAATCACAAGAGGAATAACGTTAGTGGAAGTCGGCTCGTGGTCAAATTACAAACGAAATACTTTTATCGTATTTAGGGAGAGATAGGTGACATGGGACCGGATGGATTTAAGGGAGAAAGAGGAGATCAAGGTTTTAAGGGACCACCCGGCTATCCCGGTATTCGCGGTAGATACGGGGAGAAAGGTCAACGTGGTCCGATGGGACCACCTGGTTTCGATGGTCTGGACGGAAAGCAGGGTCCCGACGGTGATCCCGGTATAATGGGTCGCCCAGGTATAACTGCCGATACCTACTTAAAAGTCAAGTCCTCGATTATGCCATAGACTTTATCGCTATGCATATGTCTCTGCAATTATAAATTTGTTAAATTTTCTTTAAGGTATGCCCGGAGACGAGGGCTTGGAAGGTTATCCAGGTATTATGGGTGCACCAGGTGCCAAAGGTCACGTAGGAGAACCAGGAATGCCATCGTATGTGACAGCGGAAACAGGCGATCAAGGAAATCCAGGATTAAATGGCTTAACAGGCCAGAAAGGAGAACCAGGTGATCAGGGATATCTTGGAATACCGGGTCGTAAAGTTAGTCCACTTGTACCAAACGTTTTCTTCTTTAAAAGAATGGATAACGAAAGAAAAAAATACGTAGGGCCAACAAGGTGACGTAGGATATCCAGGGCTGCATGGCTCGCCAGGCTTCCCAGGGCTGAAAGGGATAGTAGGCGATGTAGGTCCTTCTGGTCTACCCGGTAATGTATCGAGAAAAGAAGCGAACCAACGATTCTCATTTATGTGAATGCACGCAAATGTAAATTATTTTCTTACTCCGATAGGTCCAACGGAGGACTCAGCCGAGCACGGTGAAGCAGGACGTGCCGGTCTTGACGGGATGCCTGGAATTCCTGGTCGGCCAGGACAAAAAGGTGCTCCTGGAGAATACGGATTGAACGGTCCTAAAGGAATTCGTGGAGACGTTGGATATTCGCTTCATGGGTCTAAGGGGATAAGAGGGGATCAAGGTAAACGTCGCCGTATATTTGCATGTACCTTTTCAATATCGAAGGACTGAAAGTAGACTCGAATTATTGGTATAAACCTTTCTATTAACGAATTACGACGTGCAGGTCACACGGGATACGTAGGTTTCCCTGGTACACCCGGTTCCCAGGGATCGTCAGGTTTCCCAGGTATACCCGGTCCCAAGGGTTACGTCGGTGAGCCGGGTGTATCCGCTAGCAGTGCAAAGGGTGCAACAGGTGAACCCGGTTGGAGGGGATTGGACGGTCGACCAGGGCCGAAAGGAGCGAGAGGCGACTCGGGATTATTTGGTTTCCAAGGCATGCCTGGACCTAAAGGAGAAAGAGGAGACGACGGTGAACCAGGATTACCAGGATTGCCTGGTCCTCCAGGGCCACAGGTTACTTCTTAAAAAGAATCTTCTTCTTTTACAAAGGAATACTCAAGTCTTTGGTAACTTATCTACTAACCTTTGTTTCAATAGGGTCCGAAAGGAGATCGGGGTATAAATCTATTTTCAACTTTCTCTGGACGTGGGCCACCCGGAGACGTAGGGCCTTCGGGATTGCCAGGTAATATGGTGGAAGCTAGTTCGTTGCAAGATCGCCCTATAAACATAACGAATAGTTCGAAAACAAATCCCATCGCGATCTCATTGTCAATCTTTATAGGCTTCCCTGGATCCCGAGGCCCGATAGGCGAACCAGGTAAAGACGGATTTCCTGGTCGGGAAGGAGAACGCGGTATGATCGGCTTACCCGGTCCGCAAGGGCCCGATGGTAAAGAAGGCCCGCCCGGTTATCCCGGCTCGCCTGGCACGGTTGGTAGACAAGGTCTCACCGGTGAGTCTTCGCATCGATCGATCATTATATCGAGTAAACGAGCACAGACAATACACCATGAAATATTCCTACAGGAAATGCCGGGCTCCCAGGCATACCAGCGGTGGCACCTCCTGGTCCTAGTAACAGAGGATTCCACTTTGCTAAACATTCTCAATCCGAAATGATTCCACTTTGTCCAAAGAATACGGTAAAGTTATGGGATGGATTCTCTTTGCTCCATATCATGGGCAACGGCCGAGCCTACGCGCAAGATCTCGGTAGGTATAACCGGTACATGTTCGCTCGCTACTCCTTCTCGAACGAAAAATCGGAATAAAATCTGAACGTGCATCGTCGATGCACTGTACTTGCAGGCACCGCGGGAAGTTGTGTCAGAAAGTTTTCAACGATGCCCTTCATGTTTTGTAACATGAACAATGTTTGCGACTACGCCAATCGTAACGATTATAGCTATTGGCTCAGTACGACCGAACCCATGCCAATGATGATGACACCTATACCAGCTCCGGAGGTCGGCAGATACATATCAAGGTGTTCGGTTTGCGAAGCTCCAACGAGGATCATTGCCGTACACAGTCAATCCATGGATATACCAGAGTGTCCTGGTGGTTGGGAAGAATTATGGATCGGTTACAGTTTCCTTATGGTAATGCCACTGCGAATACACGTATCGACGAGAACTCGCTCGCTATCGATCGATCGACAACGTTTCGATGTTACAGCATAGGGACGCTGGTGCGGACGGTGGTGGTCAGTCGTTGATCTCACCAGGATCGTGTTTGGAAGAATTCCGCGCTAGACCATTTATCGAGTGCCGCGGCTTGGGTACCTGCAACTACTTCTCCACGGCGACTTCCTACTGGTTGGCGACCATCAAAGACTACGAAATGTTCCGAAAGCCTTTGCAGCAGACACTGAAAACCGATCATACGTCGAGGGTCAGTCGTTGCGCCGTCTGCCTTCGACGTCGCATCACCGAAGATCGGTTCGTCAGACCAGAAGTAGGCAACATACACTTTAGACCGAAAATTTATCCGCAGTCACGCTATCCGCCGGATTACTCGCGGCAGAGAGTACCGTATGGTAGAAGCAAAAACCCAAACAGAAATGTACCATATCAATATCGAAGAAGAGGTCGCCCTCGTAAAGTCGAACGAACCACCGAAGCAACGATCTTCTAAACGAGTTTCCAAATTACGTATGCGTAGGACTCGTTCGATGAAGCCCTCTCTGTGTACATATAAATAAATACATATGTATATGAACTCTATTCTTTTCACGGCTATCGCGAAATTGCACGAGGCTACGTAGCTTCGTACGATAGCCAGATGCGAAACATTATGCCAAATAAAAAGAACGGCGTGCGTTCCCTCGCGAACCGACGCAACGAATATCGACTGTATATCGCGATATTCACCGATATATAATAAATTAATTAAATTAACGTTCATCTATATTATTACATTCGTTATTGGAAGAGCTTCTCACGTGTATCGCATCGAATAAAAATGTTTTCTATAAGCTATCCTCCTTCGCATCCTCTCGATACATCCGCTGCTAGCGAAACGTCTCCATCGTTCTTCCTACAGATTCCATCTCTTGTAAAAGAAACCTTACAAGATCTTTTATAATAAAGAAGAATCAGAAGTGGACCGGTATTGGGCATTTCGACGTACAGAGATTCCTTCCATCCGTCGCATCAAGTTTATCGAAAAGTTCTGTCGCTCCCGTAATGAAAAATTTTCTTTCCATCGATACGTAAAATGAATGTTTTTTTAACGAAGGAAAAATTATCAGCCAACGAAAGGAGACAAAATTTGTCGATAAACTCGATAGACGATTCGATCCCGAAATAAATGATAAACGATAAAATCGGTATTATATTTATATTTATAAAATTATTCATCATTAGAAAGCACATATGATCTATCTATATGACGTAATTCGCTACGTACATGCGCGTACGAGCGCGCGAATTTACGAACACTCACGCGCACCGGACGCGCCCATACACTCTCCTCTCAACCGCAAACACACACGTAACAGGAGACACACGCGTGGCTATACACGTACACGTACGTACGTATTTATATAAATTTATACGTACGTACATGTACACATGTGTAAAGATGAGTACATGTCTCTTTCTCGCTCGCTCTCTCTCTCACACACACACACACTCTCTCTTTCTCTCTCTCGCTCTCTCTCTCTCTCTCTCTCTCTCTCTCTCGCTCTCGCTCTCGCTCTCTCGCTCGCTCGATCTCCTTTTTTTCTCCCACGCTCTTTTTTCTTTTTCTATGTATGTACGTGTACATATTCAGAGTACCTCACGAATGTGTTTTACAGAGATTATAACTTTGTAACTGTTTCGATTGGAAGAAAATGCAACGGAGAACGACGTTGAATGTTCATCGTGTAGCTCGAAGAAAATCATACTGAGCGTAATTTGATTGATTAATACACTATCTATATAACGCCGATGAAAAATTTTTTAATTACATTCATATTAAAAGCAAAACAAGCTTGAAATGTCTAAGATCGTGTATACGAGAGATGATATACATACAATATATTTATATAAGAGAAAAGAAAAAAAAATAGAATCAACAATCGTATATATTTTTCATTTTGGGCTCGCGTATTTTTAAATCGCTTTAAACATTTCCACGTAACGCCTTAACTTTCGAAGCAATTCGTAGCCTTTTTAAATTCGATTTTGCCATCTTTCAGCGATACATACGACATTACTTCTTTCTTTCATAAAAATAACACGAACGGTAACAATAAAATTTTCTAATCGAGATCTTTTCGTAATCTTAAGAAACATTAGACGATATAATAATAATTCGTGAAAATACCACAGCATAAAAGATCGAAAGTTATAAACAACTTTCTGTAATATAAAAAAAAAGAAAAAAGAAAAAAGTACAACAAATGTAAATGTATTTCAAAGTTCTATGATTATCGGACGTGTAAACGATAAAACGTAATCTTTAGAAGGCATGCTATGCAGGCTCTCTTTTTACAACATATCTCTCTTTAAATTATATCGTACTTCAAAAGCAATCGAAACATTTCAATCCTTTTTTTTTGTTTTTTCGATATATATATATATATATATTTCTACCAAACATAATTTCTAATCTTTAATATCTATCATACCGATGCATATTTCACAATATATACGCTTCGTCGCAATTTCTTCCAAATCTAGTAAATGGTGAACTTCCTGAAAAAATAAGACACTTGCGTGAGATTTCTTTCATATGTATGTATATGTATATACACACTTCACGTGTGTGTACACATATAGTATTGTAATTAGAAGTTTTCTCATTTATATAACAACAGATGTCATTTAGAAGTAATTCAGTGTGCATCTAAGATCCAAAAGAGAATTACCGAGCTATGCAAAATAGAAGATTGATTTCATTTCTTCACACGTATACATATATAAATATACGTAAGTTTATATAGTAATTATATATAAATAATCTATCGAGCAATTACTTATATATAACACGTATATAAATTAATATACATATATATACATATACATTCATACAATATATTTATATTGATATAAAGGTACTCTTACTATCAAATAGAAATACGCATACGCCAAGTGTTCAATAATATCAATATTAATAAAATAATAATAATATTAATAATAATAATAATAATAATAATATAATAATAATAATAATAATAATAATAATAATAATAATAATAATAAACCTTAATCTTATAATAATATAGTAATTGCAACAATAATATTGGTAATAATGATAATGATGATGTCAATAATATTAATAAAATAAAATAAAATAATAATAGTTATAATCATATTAACAACAACAAGTATTCTTTGTCACATTTTGGTTGCAGATTCTTACAATCACAAATATATTATTCATAATGTAATAGTCAAAAAGATGTTAAATTAAGAGAATACATGATAGTGCTCTATTCTTCTGTGTACAATAATTAAACCTATAAATAGTTTTATGTTCAACAGCCAGTGGTATAGTAAAGTATACCTTTGAGGTACCTACGTAGTTTTCTTTTCTTTCAGCGATATCAAACGAAATATCGACGGAGAACACGTGCGCCATTGATTCGGGGAGTAAAACGTGAATTCATCGCCGATATTATACTTTTTATACATCTAATATCGCTCGAAGAAGCTGGGACGCCCCGAGAAAGGTTTTCTATATGTGAACGTGTGTTTTGTGTACGTGTCTCTGTATTGTGTATAACGTGTTTATATATATATATAATGATATATATATATATATACACACACATACACACACACATATATATACACACACATATATATATACATATATATATAAAATAATGAATTATTGTAGCATGGCGACGTGCAATTCTATCGTAATTCCTTTCCTTTCGTTACAACAGATAGAGTAAATTAAATCTAATCAACGCTCATCGTTAATTCCCATGTCCATCGTTATGTCACATACAGCCTCATCATCTTTTTCCTCTCTTTCTTGATTTGCCCATCTAAATATCTTTTTTCGTGTTGAAAAGAAAAAAAAAAATCAACAACACGATATCGTGTTAAACAAATGGTCCAAGCAATGACAGCCGTAACACGTACGCACTCACTCACATCAATACCAACAAAAGTCTCGACACAGCCAAACGTAGAAACGAAAACTTTTGGTCCTTCGAGTTCGGATAAAACGACAGATGCTGTTTTTGCAAGAAAAAAAGCTCCTTTTCCATCACGGATTATCACGATGAACGAAAAGGTTCTAGAGAGCGCCGCGCACTAGAGCTTTGCATTGTATTTGGTGATACGTATCTGAATACTGACTTCGTATGTTAAACGTTTACATATAATACAATAGTACCCATTACGTATAGCGCGTATAATGCATCTTTGACAGCAGCCTTTCTTTTCAGGCTTCGATTTTCTTATTCTTCTCTTCGTTCTTATTTATTTATTTTCTTTTTATTTATTTTTCTTGCCTCTTCAAACGTATATCACACATAATCCTTTACCGTCCAACAGTGTAGCCCGCAGTCACTCGGACAGCAGCTTCTGTAGCAACGATGATTTGGGATCACCTCGGACCGCTTCCTCCATAGTAGTCTAAAAGAAGAAAAAAAGAAAAGAAAAGAAAAAAAAGGATTATGTTTGTCAACGATAAGAACGAACAGGTTTCTTTTCGATCTGCGTTCTTTGTTCCAACAGAGAAAGAGAAAGAGAGAAAGATAGCCAAGAACAACCGAAGTTGCTACCATCGAATAACACAAAATTAAAATCTAATAATTAGCTGATCGTTTAAAACTCTCCTATAAGCCTCTACGAATTAATGCGAAGAAAGAAGAAAATAAATATTTAAACAAGAGGAATTTTCTATGCATTTTTTTAAAAAGCAACGACTTCACTACGCGAAGCAGGAGTTATTTCGACCTATCATGAACGATTTTTGTAAAGATATTAAAATATAGTTTTATGTCGTCTCGCTGTACCAATGCAAATCTACTATTGTGTGACACGTCATCATGCAAGGAGAACGCCTACTCCAATTTTAGATTTATTTATAAATCATTTCAATAAGTTTCCTGTGAAAAAGCATTACGATACGATATATCGGCAGTGTAATTACTCTAATTGCGGTAAAGCTTACAAAATCATCACTTTGCGATGAACGAAACATAAACTCGATCCTCGTGTAAACGTCACACAACACATTCGCATAACGCCAATAGATAAGAAGAAATTCACCCTACGAAAAGAAAAAAAGAGAAAGACAGTGAGAGAGAGAGTCGTACAACTGACCATTGATAACTACTCTCTTTCTCTTTCTTTCTCACATTTCCTTTCTTTCTCTCTCCTTTTTCAATTAGAAAACTATCATTTTATCGTAATAAAATTACAAAGGAATGCAAATATCGACTTATATACAATTTCATATGAAAATTAACACTAAGTATTAAACTCAATGGATATTAATTGAAACAAATTTTAAATTACAACGAAATGAAACTAGTATAGCGATAAATTAAAGAAGAATAGAATGACATGCGATAGTTAAAGATATAGAGAGTAGAGTAGAGTAGAGTAGAGTAGAGTAAAATAGAGAGAAAGAGAGAGAAAGAGAGAGAGAGAGAGAAAGAGAGATTGCAAAGAGATCTACCTTTTCCCTAGTACGTACTAACGCTCAGTGCGAAGAATTAGAAATCGTTAATGAATATATCGTGCAGCGAATACAGTTTGAAGCAAAGCATAAAGAGGGTAGACATAGCATAAATAAAAATCAAAGTACGTAAGAGTAATTGTCGGAAGGGTCTTACCCTGGAGGATGAGGGGGCACTTCCGGTACTCCCAATGGCCCAGCTCTTGGCAGGGCCATCGTTAACCACAGTCTCACCTAGTTGGGACATTGTAACAGCACGCGTTACCAGAGTTACTTCAATTGCAATGTTATGCCTTTCTAAGAAAAAATCTACCTCACAAGTATTTTTTTCCTTTCTCAATTTTCTTTCATAAACGTGACGCGTTCGGTAAATCTGATTCGACGATTAAAATATTTAACGACAAAACCTAATGATAGTATTACTCGTGTCTATACGTACGTATATTTGAAATAAATATATTGAATTCTGAAATAATGTTCAGTCTAATGCTGTCAATGTCCATAACGTCGATATCAATTTTTATACATATATATGCAGTTTTTATATGTATATATGTACATACATAATCGTAATCCGTACGATATCATAAAACTGATGATGAATTTACCTAACTACTGATTTACCTAACTGTCCGCATGCATGAAATAACGTACGTTCGACGTAAAAAAGAAAAAGATTAACGTTCTTGAGATTTCTATCCCTTCAAGTTTCAACCAAAGAATTCTTTATGCCTTTGCCTGAATATAGAATAAGATTGTGTTCTTTACGCTTACAACTGCCTGTAATACTTTTTCACAGTACTTAAAATGAACGATAAGTTCGTCGTAAGGTAAAAACGTCGGTCTTATTAATTGTACTAATAAAAATATATACTTTCATTGCTACTTTCTGCTTAAAAGATAGAACACACAGAATCGATTAATCCCCTTACAAGCCATCATGAATTTATTCGATTAGTTTATTATTTCTAACACGCAACATTTACGAAATCACTTTCACCCTAAGCCTTAATTTCGAGAAACGAAAAGATCGTCGCTGTATCAACGATCACGAAATTTCTAATGAGAATAGAAAAAAAAAAAAAACATAAAAAAAAGAAAAACTGTAAGAAAACGAAACGACGTGTCTTCCGAAGAAGACGTTTTACTGAAACCTATTAAGATCGTACCATCCTACGAATGTGAAATCAAATCGACATGTAACAAAGTCACGATAAGAAAATTTGTTATTAACGTTTATACCTGCAGTGGACATTTCGAATGTCAAACCAAGTGCTTCCAAATCGTCCTGAGAAACTTGACCAGAAAGATTGTTAGGTATACTGTTGGGTACCCTTTGTTGTTGCTGCTGTTGTTGCGTCCTCGCTCCCACTATAGCCCTTAATTCTTGCCGAACGAATTCTGACGTCATACTTCCGGTGGTACTTGCATTACCTACGACAAAATCAATAAGTTTCATCACTTTTACATTGATTAACGTCGAATGAGAAAGATAATTTCTCTCTTTCTTGTTCGTTGTTTTACCGTTAGAACGATCGGGTTCTATTAAAAGGGGAAAAACAAAACATAGAATAGAAAGAATATTATTGGTTTTGTGCATCTCAATTACGTCGTATCTTAATTACCCTCACACCTTTCTTCAAAATAACGAAATATAATGTAAAGGATCGTGCAGAGAATGTCTTACAATGGCTGAACAATTCACTTCCTATATCGTAAGCATAAAAAATTCTCCTGTAAATCGATCGAGGGACAGGGTATTGTTTCTTTTTTATTACACAATGGGATATTTACATTTTGTTAACATCCATGACATCGATCCTACTTTCTTTTTTTTTCTTTTTTTCCTTTTTCCATAAATCTTTTTCTTCGATTCTTTCAGAGTTCGATTTCAATTTTTTCCATTGAAACGTGTGTCGAACAACTTTCGCAACTGTTTTAAAACTGTAATTTCTCAAATCGATAGCTCGAAAACAAATATTCAGAGTTCAATAAGATTCGATTTCTAACACGGATTATACCAGCAAATATTTAGAGCATCGAAAGGAATATCGAGTTTGATCGTTTACGAAACGTTCGTGTTCTCTAATATATATCTACTTAATAAGGATGAACCTCGTCGTTAGTAAATCTTTTCCACCGTGCTTATAAATAAGTGATACTTAAGATTACTGTTTTACATCAAAGCGTTACTGTACATAGGTGAACACAGGAGAGTAATGAAAGGATGATTTAGATGATGTACATCTTTCGGATGAACCTCTTGCATTGCTGTTTCCATTAATAACATGGTCTCATATACACAGAGCTGTGCCGATATAATTCTACGCTTCAAAAAAACATTTTCAGTATCATTATTCGTAATAAATACTAATTAAAAGCAAATAAATAAATATATATATACACATATATATATATATATGTGTGTGTGTATGTACAAAGTAGTACGCGTTTATAGAGAGAATACGTACATCGGCCCAACTATCGTCACGATGCGTTAAATCACGAGCACACGAAGAGTAAATGGTCTATATCCATATCTCTCTCGTTTGATTAAAACCAAGTATGTAAAAAAGGTAATCTCCGCAAGAATAATTTATTAAGGAGTTATGAATATAGATCCACGATGCAGGATGGAAATTAATGAGACGAAACGCTATTAGTTTCTTGATATATTAGAAGCATACCAAACGTTAGGCTTTCGTATAACCCTTTTTCTGGTCTACAATTAAAGAATTGACTAATTAAATAAGAAATCTCCGCATCTTTCATCGAAATGGTAAGAACTAACATTCGAAAGTAGTGCAAGTGAATACGATGCGAAGGTGTACCGAAGATAATTGGTGCTGAGGTATTTACTAAAGCACAGTGTAATTACTACGGTATCTACTATCAATGGGATATTAGAAAAGACCTAGTACATGTTTCGTGACAAAAAAATGCATTGTACAGGCAATAATCATCTCTCAATAACTAAGATTAGATTTTGGAACGTCGACGTGTTCGAATACGTACTATTTTTTCAAAACTTGATAGCGGTGCATCATGCGCTATAAGAGAGAGAGATAGAGAGAGAAATAGAGAGAGAGAGAGAGAGAGAGAGAGAGAGAGAGAGAGAGAGAGAGAGAGAGAGAGAGAGAGAGAGAATGCTTCTTAATACAAAGTGATGGGAGTATCGTTTAATTATCATTCCAAATGACCTAGAGCCTTTGGGGGTTACATATTCGCAAGAGCGTTATCCGTTGGAATTACTATTGAAAATGATGATATATTATTTACAACGTAGTTAGATATGTGTTTCATGAAATAGCCAAATAAATGAATGATAAGCGTAGAAACGTTGGAACGAGTATGGATGCGAAAGCAAATCTTGTTCTACGATTTTCAGCGGCCAATAATGCTTTGTTTCGTACATAAAGAAATGTTATAAAGCAAATATCGTGTCAACTTTAACACCAGCACGATATAAAGGATTCGAGACAATGGTTGTTATTAAGTAAAACGTAGGATCGCTTTCACGAAGAGAAAAAAAAAGAAAAAGAAAAAAAAAGCACGTATATGGTGGACGGACATTAGAGAAACATAGTTTTCGAGTACAAGATGAAAAAAGCGTATTTTCGTTGATATATATATACAAAATTCATTACTCGTGATAAAAGTAGCCGAATGTACGAAACATAGCGTTGTAACGCATAGTAACCATCAAGCGATCCTTCTCGACCACGAGAATTTATATAAACATAAATTTAGTCGTCGTCGAAGACAGTCGTTTGGCCGCAATAAATATATCCTGACGTTTGATGAAACAAGATTCGAATGTTCGCGTTAAGACAAAATTACATCGACTCGTGATTATAGCGATTATCTCAAAACGATTGCGATATGTACATTTGAATGTCTGGATGGGTGTCGTGAAAGAATGATGTGCTTCCATGTACCAATCTCATGCCTGGTACCTCCCAGTGGTACAATATTTTTGGGTAAGGAGTGTAATGATGGCGAAGTGATGGTCACATGACATTAAGAGGTCATATGACTTACCACCCATGTGGTGATTGACAGGATTACCGGGAGGCAGTGACCTGACATCCTGCGTATCCCCAGAAGAATAGAGTGGTACGGACGTCCGATCGTAACAGAACTGATTGTTCTGCATATCTGGTGTGTTGATAGTATTGGCGGTCGTGTGGTATATCATAGAAGAATGTTGTTGATTCGAGAAGTGTTGGGTATTGGTGGCATTGTGTTGATTGTGAGTCGGTGTTGCGGGGCAACCCGAATGTGGATGACTAGGTGAAAGAAGAGGTTGTTCCTTGTTCACTCCGCCATAGTGTCGGGGCGAACCAACCCCACCTGCAACATTAATTATGTCTATCTTCTTGCCTTTTACTTTAACGCGACGAATCTAACTTTGATCGATCGCTAAATTAGGATTAGCACGGTTGATACGGCTCGTTCGATCTTTCGATATACTTGTAATTCTTTTCAATCTTGCGAAAAGTTTAACTTGGACTTTAATCTCATTCCAATGACTTTAAGTCTTCAAATCGCATTTCTATAAAATCGTATGCTTCGTAAAATCAGGAGAAGACGCATATGTGTGCGTGTATATACATATGTGTATATATATACATACATACATATACATATCCATGTATCCATAATTCGATGCTAATTCAGTAATTATTAAAAGTATGTATTTGGAACAGTGATATACTTACCCCTCACAGAACGATCTACCTCCGTTCACATCGATTCCGAATATACATTAGCGTTTACGTTATATCGTTACTTTGTACAAGTGACATGTCAGTCTGTATAATCGAATCATACAGAATCAACGAAGACGTAACTATTATCTTCGACGTAATACAATTCACTGGGTAGTAGGTAAAAAGAAGTCTCTTAAACTACGATCTACGTTTCATGAATTTCGAAGCAAGAAGATGTAAAATGGAATGCATCAATTACTCACAACGAAGCTCTTACAACGACGATACTTTTGACACAGTACATATCATTTGATTCATCACGAACACATCTTCGTAAATTGAGACCATAGATACACTTCGTCTTAGTTAGTACGAAGAAAATTACATCACTCTTAGGAACGCACTCGTTGCACTTTCAACGTAAAAAATTCCAAGAGGATAGAACGAGAGAGATCGAGAGAAAAAAAAGGAGAGAAAAAAAAGAAGAAAAAAAAAGATAGAAAAAAGAATAAAAATAAAAAAAAAATAAAAAATAAAAAAAAGAAGTTTCGTACAAAGAACCAGAATACTCACGTTACACTGACATTACTAACATAACTTTATTACAGATACGTCAACATGAAATATATACCGTCTAATAAAATATCTTAACGGCCGCACATCCTCATTCGTCAACCTACATACGTTTTATCGTCAGACGCGTCCTTGACAGACACATCGGGGGAAACGAAAGTCTTATCGATGTGGATATACAGCAACGTTTGGTACGATGTTTAACGAATGTAACGATGATAAAAAAGAACGGACGATAATAAAAAAAAAAAAGTGAGCGAACTGTTAGACGGACGTAAGTCCTTACCTGGCAACTGAGTCGTCGCAGAAGGCGTCGACGTGGTCCGTTGCAAGCGATACTGGGCAGTAGGATTAGGAGCACCGGGATTTGGACCGGGTGGAAATTGGCTGGCGGTAGGAGACGTGGGTGGGGGAAAGGTTTCGGCAGGAAACGGGGATTGCCTTGCTGAGGCTGGAGTTCCAGGCGAAGGCATCGACCTCTGCTGTTGCTGTAGTTGTTGTTGCGCGGTCGGTTGTTGCTGAGATCTCACCTGGTTAACGTTAAATAACCTCGGAGTGGTGCCGTAATTGCCCTACGTCACAAAAACGATAATGCAATTCATCGAGACGGTCTCGACACGCTGACCTCCCTCCCGACCTCACCCAAAGATACCAAAGAAGAGGCTACTCACTTGCGTTACCCGAGGTGACAACGGTTGCGGATGAGAAAACGACAATATGTTCGCAGGAGAATGCGGCGAGAGTCTCGCTGCTGCTGCTGACACTTGTTGACCGCTGTTAAAATTATTATTCACAATGGGACTATACAAAGAGAAAGATTCGTCAAGTACGACCGATCGAGATCAAATTAAGATCGATTGCGTCCGAAAAAAGAAAATACTCACTGTTGTGGTAACGTCGATGGGTGAGAGTACGAATGAGCGAGTCGGTGACCGGAAGTGATCTGGACGGATCCCCCGTAACCCGGAGAAACTTGGGAGTCAGGGACGCTCGATCGCTGCGGAAACGAAACGAACGGCTCGTTAATCGTCAAACTCGATCTTCTCTATTCTCGATCGCGAAAGGAAATTATCGTAGAGATACCTGTAGAGATACGTTTGGCGCAACGGTATTATTTAATAGATTATCGATATTATGTATGCCAGTCGTTATTTGGTCCGTCGCTGTTGCGTTCGATGGGATGAGCAGTTGTTGCTGCTGTTGTTGCTGCAGCAATCTTTGCTTCAATTGTTGCTGTTGTTGCTGTTGTATCAGTTTACTGCGCTGCTGTTGCAACTGCAGCTGCTGTTGTTGCGTAAACTGCGCGGTAGTCTGCCTCACGACCAACTGAGCGTTGAACCTCATCCTCGCTTGTTGTTGATACATCGGAGGTGGTTGGTAACTATGACTCGTCGTCACGGGTGTCGTTACCAACTGGAACCGTAAGGGTTAAATTCGCACCAAGTAAACAACGTAGAAGGTCGATGTTACAAATATGACGAGGACTTACCGCGGTGGAATAAGCGGGAGGCGTGCCAGGTATGGTTATGGTGGAAGACGTTGGATTTACGGCAGTTTCGCATAACATCAACGACTTCTGGATAGCGTTTATTGCCATTTTTTCATTCATGGCATTGTTTTGCGGTGCCTCGATAACGTCCAGGAGGTTTGCTATCGCAGACGAATCTATTGAATCAAAATTACAATATCTATAATCGCAATACTTTCGCTGTCACGCTCGACATCTTCGAGGAATGTTCTTTTCTTTTCTTTTCGTACGGATATGTGTGTGTGCGCGCGCGCACGAACATATACACACATATGCGATACAAAGTACGTAAAGCGTTAACAACAACGTTACTGCCGCGACAGCGAAAGTGTACGGATCGAGCACCTCAAAGTCTGGTTCGTCGGCGTTAAATGAAATCAATCAATTCTTGCGACAGTTACCTGTGATAGCTTCGTCCGGAACAAATTCGATAACTTGATCCAAAATATCGGAGAGATCTGGATCGGACGATTGGTTATCCCAAGTAGTCGGGTCGGTACACGTTTGACGGTATTCTCCGCTATCTCCAAATTCCGAATCCACTTGACCCAATTGCGGCCTTTGTTGCTGTTTATCGAATATATTAGAACGAGTAACGAACGTTTACGCGCGGAGCTGGACGAATCGTTTGAAAAAGTTACCTGACTTAGCATGTGACTGAGGTAGGTGTTGGTTGCTTGACGAGGTAGTTGTCTCGATTGGCTTTGGAGAGGAGTACGAGCCGAAGTAGCCGTCGTTGTGATCGCATTGTTCCCACCGACCGTTTGCATGTGGCCACCTGTCCACGGTTGTTGTTGCTGTTGCTGTTGCTGTTGTTGCTGCTGCTGCTGCTGCTGCTGCTGTTGCTGCTGCTGCTGCTGCTGCTGCTGCTGCTGCTGCTGTTGCTGCTGCTGCTGCTGCTGCTGCTGTTGCTGTTGGGACTGGTGTTGCTTTAAGCGATCGCTACTACCACCGCCACGTGGAAGTTTATCCTAAAAGTAAAGTAAGGCGTACGTAAGTAAGCCGGTTACGCACTTGTGTAGCCGTTTCCGGTCTAATAATATATAAGACTAAGATATCCCAAGTATTTACTTGCGGCGTTGCCGATATCACAGACGCGGGAATAGGTGGTATGGTTGTTGGTTGAGGCGGTTGTTTTGCCAACAACGAAGCCAACATTTTGTTTTTCTCCCATAGTTTGCTCGTCGCGTTCGTCGAAGCATTGGTACCCGTAGAAGACACCTGGTGCGAACCATCCATCGGCCGTTTAACGGCTATATTGAGATCGCCATCGTCGCCCGGTCTTTTCTGGCCCACTTGAGCGGTACTGCCGAGCCCGCTGTGATCGCTTCCCGATTGTGACGGTGAAGGGGTACTGTTCCGAAATCCAAGACTCCGCAAAAGAGGATCGTCGTCCCGGGTCTGATACGTGCGAAGAAAAGAGAAAAGAAACGACGTAAGAAGAAGAGAGAACGATACGAAGAAAGGAAAAGACGGAAGGAAGGAAAGGAGGGAGGGGGAAAGAAAGTTTAGCAAAAGAGTCGAGCCAATTTGAAACCTCCTGTGTCGTCGTTGCGTAAGAGACGATATATGTATACCTGTTGCTCCTGTAATTTCCTCTCCTCGTCCTGATCCTTCAATAACTGTTGAAGAAGTTCGTTCCTCTTTTTCAATCCGGCCCGGGCCTCCTCGTCCTCGTCGTCATTTTTCTCATTTAGTAACTTGAAATACAAACATCTTTAGCATAGGATCTAACGAAGGAGGAGGAGGAGCGGCTTGGCGCGCGCATAAAGATATACTCCAAGATGAGATAAGAGAAAGTACAAAGAAACGCGGAGGATTAAGAATAAGAGGGAATCACCTGCAGAAGCATATTGTTTCCAAGAGAAGATTTGGAATGCTCCATATTCGGTTTTGGCATGTTGCTAGGACTCGTCCTCATTTTGTTGTTGTGTTCAGAATGATAATCGTCCTCGTCTTGCTGATTCAACAAAATTTTCAATATCCTGTGTTTGTTTTGGTTGTCCGAATCGTTATTCGCATTGTCCTGACTGTCCTCACTAGCACTGGAGCCTTTCGTTAACAAGTTTCTGAGTCTACCGGACTCGGTGGACACGACACTATTTTGAGTTTCGGCGGGCGTGGAGGCATTCGTCCTCGCGGTCGCGTTGTCCATCGTGCCGCTGGTAGGGCATCCGCTCTTTCCTTCCTCGATCCTCTTGGCATTGAGTCCAGGCAGAATGACCGGGGCCGTCGCGGCGGCCGCGATGGCTACGGAAGTGGCGCCGTTTCCATTGACGTTGCTGTTGACGCCGGTGTTGTTGGCAGCCGAGGCAGCGGCCGCGGCCGCGGCCGCGGCAGCGGCGGCCGCAGCCGCGTTGTTGCCGGTCAACGTCGACGACGACTGCGATTCCTGTAGCGGACTGAACGGGAAGGAATTACTGAAGGTGTGCGCCGCGTTGACCGAAGACGACGGGCTGAAAGCGCGTAGGGGACTGCAGTGAGACGGCACCGCTGAATTAGAGGAAAACGTTCCTCCTCCCTGGGGACTCGGCGATGTCGGGGCTGGCTGAGAGGGTGGTCGCGAATCTGTTGGCCCGCTTCCTCTCGACTCGGGCCTTTCCGGCCAACCACCGCTACCGTCCAAGTCCCATGTCGAACCGCGGAAGAGCTCGAATTCCAAGTCCATGCTCCCCGAAAAGTGGTTGAACGAATTACTCGTACTTAGTGACGCTAACGAGTTGCAAGAATCGCCGGTACTAAAGGCGATCGAGTTCGACGACGTAGCAACGTGCGTCGTCCCCGTCAATCCACGACCACCACTGATACCACTCACTTGACCGTTCAGATGTGCCACGGACATCAACAGGCCACCCACGTTATTGTTATTGTTACCATTATTATTATTACTATTATTCGCACAACGGTTACTAGAATGTCCCGAGCACACTTTGTTGTTGGAAAGCTGACCACCCTCGATAGGCGTTAAGTCATTGTCCCTATCATGGACAAAAACCAAAACACATGTATCTCTGCCAGTTAGCACCATATCTCTTAACGCTAGATCTTGTACAATTTTTTTTGTTTTTTTTCTATGTGCAATGATACGCAGTGTACGAGTATATATGCGTGTATATGTCTTGTACGGATTTCATCGTCCTTCAGTGAACAGTGTGCGCGCCCTCGGGTCTCCCCCATAAAAAAAAATCGACTAGTTTATCGAAGCCAAACTTTTAATCCGTCTGCTCCTCGTTTCCTGGAACAGCCAAGACAGATTGAAAGAGGGAGCGAGACCAACGATACTCCGCACTACTGTTCATTGAAGCGAAATTTCGACCTAGATCAGAGCCTTTCTGCTTTTTTCGTTGCTTAACGTTGAACACGCGCACACCGTGAAAGTGCGTACGGATATAGAGCGTTCGTAGTTGTGTCTGGGTTTCGTGCGTGCGTGCGTGCGTGCGTGCGTGCGTGCGTGCGTGTGTGTGTGTGCGCGCGCGCGCGTATTACAGCACCGTATTCTTCAAACGAATTCCAGTCGAACGAGAATAGGATATTACGTATCGATCGGATATCATAGCAGCGTTTCTGATCTTTCAAAATTATCGTTGGACACAGGCTGGATGGTCGAAGTAACGATAGCGAATCTTATTAAATGAAATTGATACGATGAAATAAGCGAGCGTTGAATCGTGCTACACTTGTTACAATTAGTTCAACCATTGATGCGGAAACGCGTATTAACGTTCGATATAGGAAAGGCAATGTGATATTAGAAACAGAGTGTTATTTTAATTTCAAGAGTGGCCAGATCTCCAACACCGAGAAATACTTCAAAGTACGCCTCATGCATTCCCGTATACAATCGATAAGAAACAATAACGTAACGCGAGTACGAGATTTCGCATTCCTACAAAGCTCTCGTAAAATCGTGGCATAAAATCAACGGTAAAACGGTTAGATGCGTGACAAGCAATAATTCGTTCGCGCGAATGAGAATAAAACAGAGAATAGGGTTTGAAGTAAGTACAAGGAGGAGAGTCTTGTGGAATTGTAAGATACCCAACCTGAGTTACATTCGATCAGGATAGAGAGATGAAAGAAAAGAAACCAAAAAAAAAAAAAAAGGAAGAAAAATCGTCAAACACCTACCCCGCCATGTACACCGAGTTTGCCGAGCTTCGCTCCCGATCGTCGCGATCGTTGTTTCGTCGACTCGTCGACCGACGTAATAATACCGACTACTCCGAAAGTAGCGTGGGGGGAGGAGGAGGGTTCGTCGTTTCGGGTGTTTACGAATGTCGTGTGTCGAGATTAGAATCGAAAGGAAGATTTACTTACCCTATGATGGAATTGGTGGCCATCATGAAGTCCGTGTCGTGGCCGTTCATCACATTCGCTTTGAAAAGTTTTGACTTTGTTTGTATATTAAGGAACTTATCAGGACTAACGCGCAGTCGATACACGGCGCTCGTACTCTCTCCGACTTGAAGCGTATCGTTCAAATGTGCAGTTAAATTATTGAGATCATGAGGGTGGCACAAATCCTTTATCGTCGTACCGATCAAGTCCTGCAAAACGACGAGGAGACCGATTGTAAGAAGCCACGGAGGAGGAACGGTGCGTTGAAGGGTCGAACAAATCCTCTCAGACTTCGCGCGCGTTTGCGTAGGTGCAATCGCAGATTCGAGAAACGACGATACTCGGGAAATGACCAAAGGTTTCGGTCGTCGCGTGGGAAAGAAAAGTCTTACATACCCTTACCTTGGTCAGATACTTGGCATAAGCGGACGACAACCAACTAACGTCGACCGCGATGATCTTGCCCGCTGTATCCAATTTAACGGTGAATTGCTCGATCGGTGTACCTACGGGCTTCTCGTTCGGTGGTATTCTACGTGCCACGCACATTACGCAAGGACCGATGTCTGGCGATTCGGAGGACACGTCGCCGCTCTCGAGTCGCTCGGTATTACTCGGCAATAGCGCCGAACAGATTTGCATGGACTCGTATTTCGATACCCGTTGTTGCTTCTCCTCCATCGTCTCGTCTTTGTCATCGGGAGGCTTTACCAGGAAGCGGCAATTGAAAGTACGATTCCTCGTTTGAGGCTGCGGCTCGCTCGTCCAGCCTGTGATAATCGTAAACAAGAAACGGAATCAAACGAATTTTCTTGAGAGAAACGACGAGTGCGTTCTACCGGCAAACGGATAACCCGATCAACGCGAGGTATATCCTCCCGGTTGATCCAATCCCGACATAATTATCGATCGCGAACGACGTTTGCGCGGCTTTCGTTATCGAGATACCGACCTAATGACATGGGCAACAACGTAGGCATGAAGGTGTTGTGATCTCCATGATGTATGATATTATATATATCCTTTCCCAATACATCGTCCTTCGTATAATTGATATACTGGGTAATGTTATCCGTTACGTATTCCACTCGTCCCTCGCTATTTAAGACGAACAGGAAGCCGTCTAACGCCTGCAAAAATAAAGAAAGAAGAAGCAAATATGGATACACAGTTACACGGGGCTATCGTTAAATACGATGGAACAAGGGGGGCGGGGGAGAGAGAGAGAGAGAGAAAAGTCGTCGGGCGAAAAGGAAAGCGAGTAGGTACCACCTTTCGTAGGAAGCTGTTAATAGTCTTACGAACAATATTCTTTTTGATATCAGCCTAACACAGACGTACACGAGCATAGCTCGTACTATTTCCTTACGTGGCCAAGCTGTTCTCCTTTTAACAACTTCCTGCAAATAATTGATCGAGATCGGATCTAAGCCGCGTTCCGGATTGTTAACCGACACGCGGTGATTGTTGTCTTCTTCTTCTTCTTCTTCTCTTAAATATCAGTCTCTAAGAAGAAGACGATGTCGACGCACGATTGCGTTCAATTAACCATCGAGAGCGTAATGCATCGGTCGAAATTTAGACGCTTAGCGTCGAGATCCGTTCCGTCCTCGTCGTTCTCGCTTACCTCCAATAAGATAGGGCCAACTTGATCGTTGGACAGTATGTTAGGATTCGACGAAGATACTTCCCCTTGTTGCACGGCATGACTGTTGGAACCCTCTTGTTGCCTGATGTGCCGAATCTGTAAGGCAAAGCGTTGCTGTCAGAAAATAAGCGTTGACGTATTTTAGTAAGCATAAATGCATAGTCGGCACGTGGTAGCTTGACCTACTAAAACTGGATGGTAACCATCAAAAATCTGATTATTTTGCAGGAAGCTTTTTTATCTTATCCGACGAAAAGGGGGGAAAAAACAGGAAAGACGGAATATCCGGTAAAAAGAGAAACGTGTTTTTATTTTCTTTCTCGTTTCTTTCGAATTAAATATTATCCACGAAAAGAGGAAAAGGATACGACGAGCGAACGTTACTCGCGCTAAAACCTTTTCCTAACGATATCGGGTTTTCACGGCTCGATATTACCTAGTGGTATCCGACGAGAAGAAATTTTGTACGAATGACGCATACCGCTCCGATGCACTCCACGCGCGCGCACTTCGACTCCTACAAATGCAGTTTCATTTGTCTCTCCGAGTCGAAAAAGGAACGACGCGCCGACGATGCTAAAAATTTTTATAACGTAAATCAGCAGTCGAGCGAAGCTTTCACCGCTTATTCTAGATTTCGAAAAAAAAAGAAAACAAAAGGCAAGATAGAGAGAGAAGGAAAAAGAAAAACAAACACCTTAAAAGACGTACAAAGAATCCTGCGTTCTCTTTCGCCGAACATACGTTCCATTCGTTTTTTCCTTACCGCGTCGTTGCGAGTTCACGCGCAAAGATAGTACGAAACGCCGATTCGACGACGCGATGGATCCTCCGAAGTTTGCGTTTAAATCGAAATCGAGCACGCGTATAGACGTCCCTTCGTAAAAATTTGTCCTTTACCTTGAGAGATCTTTCGACGTAAGCAGAACGAGAGAGAGAGAGAGAGAGAAACGATTAGACGCGCGCAACGAAGGGAAGCGCATCGACGTCGAACGTCGAGCCGATCGTGCAAACAAATGTAAATGAAGAAGAAATAAGAAGAACGCACGGCGAAAACTCGAAACGGAAGAGTCGCACGTTTTCGCGATTCGTTCGATTCGACGATCGCGATAGTACCTAAACGGGCAGGCAAGGCGGACGAACGAGAAAATAATCAGGTTGGGTGACCTCCAGCCGCCATTTTAAAACCAAAATAGTCACGTGTTCTGGAATACTCTATATACAATGGATGCATCCACGAGGCGCAGTTTGGTCGCAACGATATCGCCTCGTCGTTTACACTTTCGCCGAGCGTTCGTAAAAGTTTCAAACCGATCGGACGGCTCGATCGAATGACTCATCGAGCGAGATTTAACGAATCGAAACGATACTCGCCGAGGAAGATAAATTCGCAAGATATGCTCTACGGTTAGGACCGTCGACCGTTTACGTATTCGATCCTTGAGAAATTCGATCGATAGGCGTTTCCACCGCTCAAAGATTCCGCGTAAAGGGAAGAGCGTTATCCGCAAGGGTCGCTTCATTATCTCGTACGGAAAGCGCGAGTAAGGTAGGTCAAGCCAAGACGTAGCGCATGAAAGTCATGAGACGCGACGTTTCGAACAATGGGCGAGAGCTTCTCCTAAAGTTCGTAAGCATCGCCAACGATAACGGAATAAGATCGAAAGAGAGCCAAAGACGATCCTGTTCGAGATGAGTCATTTTCGTTCGGTGCATCGTCCCCGATGCCGGTAAGAAGATCCCCCGAAGAGCTTATCTCTTCGAGAGGAAGAAAGGTAAGAGATAAAAAGATTTCATCGAGGATCCGTCGAAAGAAAGAAAGAAACTACCTCGGACATCGTCGTAAATACGTCAGAGAACTTACCGTTGCAGAACGTACGGTAGGGGGTGGGGAACTGGCGGCACGCGAGCCGCATGCGGCTCTTTCTCCTATTTGCCTGTTCCGGTAAGATGGGAGGAGACGATCCCCCCACCCCCTCTGTCGAAGCGGGCTCCTCTATCGCCTCGCGAGCCGCACGGCTTTTGTCTTTAACGAGATGCATGGATTGGTGGCTAGTGAACGGTGGGGAAACGGATTGATTGACGGCGAGGATCGTGCGGCTCGCGGAGGAGAAGAAGTTGCCCACCCCTGACGTACGCGAAAGAAAGAGAACAAAAAAATGAGAAAGAAGTTCTCTGCAAAACCGACCGACATTCATGGTCGCCGAAGGAAAGGGGAGAAGCGTCGAGCGTCCTTGAGCTCGTATTTCGCGGCTCCGATAGATCGCGCTCGTAATCTCGATGGATTTAAACGGACGGACGTGCGGCTATGACGAGGACGACTAAGACTATGGCTACGACTATCAAAACGGAGATGCGGACGAATAAGAGCCAACGACGGCGACGGCGACGATGACGGTAACGATGACGCTGACGGTGACGGTGACGGTGACGGTGGTAAAAATGGCGACAGTAAAGAAGACGACGATGTTGCTGTTGCTGCTGCGGCTGCCGCTGCCGCTGTTGGTGGTGGTGGTGGTGGTGATGGTGGTGGTGCTGGCGGTGGTGGTGGTGGTGCTGGTGGTGGCGATGGTGGTGGTGGTGGTGGCGGTGGTGGTGGCGGTGGTGGCCTCGAAAAGTCGGTGACTCCACCGAGTCCGACAAACGGTGTGCGATGTTGCCGCTAGTCGTTTCACGATGGCACACGCATATGCGCGTGCGCGTGCATATACATACATATGTACGAGTATCGCGATACCTCTAGCTCCATTTTAGCCTGATAAATTCTTAACTCTCTTCCTCCCTTGAATTCTTTATAAAGTACAATTTATGAAGAAGAAAAAAAATCCAAACGAAGGGAGCAGCTAAAAATGGATAGAAAAGAAACCTCGTTCGTCGCTTTTCGTACGCATAGATATACCTTCTTCTTCTTATCGAGGTCAAAGTCCGCTCTAGACCTAGAGAATCGAGAAGAAGATCGAAATACGAGGCTGCGAATTCTTTCGATTCGTTTCTCCTCTCGGGAGACTCGATCGTTGCTGCCGCCGCCGCCGTCGTCGTCGTCGTATCTCTTTGCCTCCTCACCCTCCTTTTCCTCTCCCTTTCCTACTAGCCGCCTGTCGGTGCCTCGCTGAAAGATCGTGCGCAACGCGTTACTGCGCACGTGACGTCACGCAGATCCATGCTCAGGTAGCTCTCTCGGGTTGTAACGCCGCGAAAAAGGACGCTTCCTATTGATCTCAGTGACGTCACTCAAGGTCACGTCACGAGTTCTGTCCGTCCGTCCGACCGTCTACTCTCCGTCTTGTTGCACTATCCATCTATCCATCCATCTCCCTCTTTCTCGCTCTCTCCTAAGCTTTCTCTCACTATCTTTGCCATTCATACTTTCTTTCTTTAGTTCATCGTTTCATCGTTACGTCGCGAATACCGTTGCAAAATCGGAACGTCTCTTTCCAGAGGCGACCGAGTCCCTTCCATCGAACGTACCTGCGCAAATGCGAAACGTCGGTACGATCCAGACTAGACGAGCCGACAACGGACCCGACGAATCTACGAAGATCGATTAGATCCATCGAAAAGTTCTGTTCGTTTAGAGTACGAAGAAATTTAGAGTACGATCGGACAACTGCGTAGGATACGTAAAAATAAAATTGAGAAAGAAAAGTGCAAAGATGCGTTTTCTGTTATTTCCGAAACAGATGCGCGAAGGAAAAAAGAGAACGAAGAACAGTGCGAGCGAAGTTTCGTTTCGTTTCGTTTCGTTACGAAGCTGTCGCCTTCGGAATCGACACGTGCTCGGCCGTGAAGCGCACGATTCTAGCGCAACGTGCTCGCGCGAGAGAGTTGGTCGGCGAGTGACGGTGCGCGTGTGTGCTGCGTGAGAGAGAGAGAGAGAGAGAGAGACAGAGAAGACGGGAAGTCGTAACCCTTCTCTTTCCTTCCACGCGATACACGCGCGCACATCCATTCCATAGCCGGTAACCGGGCAAAGTACGGACACCTTTCTGCGATTTGCGAAACTCTGCCACGAGCCACGAGCAGCGAGGCAGCTCTCTCTTCTTCCTCGAGAAACGAGATCGATGCTTGGCTTATCGCATTTGTACCAGCGACGCCAAAACTGAACCCCGCGAGCGTGTATCTCCATTGCCGAAGCATAATTCGATGCGCTGCGTAAAGCAAGCCCAACAGGATTTCTCGAATCGCTATATAACGTTATCGCGATATAACTTTCGCATCGTTCCCAGCGTGGTATGACGATCGTCTTGCAAGAACGCTGAAACGCGCGTAACGTCTCCTAAAAATAAAATCGTGCATAGTTTGTCATCGGTCGACTCGTTACAAAAGTAGAACGTTATCGACTAGATCGGACGAATGTTTTCGTCGGAAGATCATTCGTCGAGAATTTCAAGGAATCTGGAACACTCGCGGCGACTTTTTTCTTGGTGCCATTGACGTGGCAATTTAGGCGAAAACGACGACCATCTCTCCTTCGATTTTCCTCTTCTTCCTCCGCTCTGCTCCATCGGACGCGTAACGATCGCGTTCGTACGCACGAAGAGGTGCATACGTTCGAGCGACGCGTAGCAGGATCGATTCAACGAGAAGAAAAAGAGACGCGCTTGGCCCAGATTTAGAGATATCGCTCGGTCGACGACTCGCGTATGCCTTTACTTTTCTTTACGAAGAAAGCAAAAGCCCTTTCTCCGCGGAGTCATTCTCGATCGAGCAGCGTTTCTAAAGAGACCCGAGTTTTTAATCTTCCATAACGCCATCAAACTTCGAAAGATCGCGTACACAGGTGTAACTACGCCGACGACTCGTCCAATCTGCTACGACCTATATTCCGTACTTGGGGGAGGAAAACGTTTTCAACTGGAACGGTTTCGCTTCGAAACGACTGCATCGGTATGCCCGTGGCTATCAACGGCACGATATCCCACGGACATCCTGGAAGGAACTCGGTAATCCCGCCTACGCGACGTTTCTTCTAATCGCGAGTAGACCCTCGCTTCGCGATACTCGATTCGCTCCAATCGACGTCTCTCGATCGCGCATCGATGAACCTTGTCCGTCCAAACGCCCGGATCCAACTACTACGAATTATATCGAAAAAAATGCAAGCGTTCGTACCACCTCTATACGTATATACGTACAATTAGTAATCTGTAACACAAAAGACGTAGGAAACGAGGTCGTCGTAGTCGATCGACGATTACCAATCCTCGATCGAAAGAATAATGGACGATTACGGAAGGACGGGACAATCGCGTCTTATTTACGCAAGCGGATGCGTCAGAGCGTCGACGCTCCTAACTCTCCTAATCTCCGAATGCTCGAGAACAAAGACCGCTTCGACGAATTTTAAGAAAGCGATGAATCGAGCTAGATCGCTCTCTTTCTTTCCCATCGAAGAAAATACTTTTCGATTTGGAATTTTATCGGGCTGAATATATTTATCCGTAATAACGACGACGATGGTAGCGCTATGATTTCAGTGCATTCCATAGAGATCTTTCTTAACTGTCCGATGCGTCACGTACCTATATACGGAGATAGTAACGATGTTATCCTTTCAACGCTTTGTTCACGTACGTTCGAGTCTTTAGGAAAAGTAAATTCGTCCAGGCGATCGACACCCGAGCGAACCAAAAAATTTCGACGTAAAAGGAAAATCAAAGTTTTGCGCGAGAGGTCGGTAAACTCTCTCTCTCTCAAACAAAAACGAAATCTCGTGATACTTTCTTGAACGAAAAATATTGACAGTTAATTGGTATTAATGATAAAACCAATGAGATATACCTTCAGTATAGGCATCGATAAAACGTACGCTATCGATAAGAACGTTCGACGTTCGTGCGATCGCAATTACATATACCGATTTCTCCCGATCGAGAAATCTTTCCTACGTATTATCTGTTTGCGAAGCACTTACTTCGAAATCTCCTCGGTCGAAATCTCGATGGTCCACGTTTCGTTTCTCGCGACCAGCGCAAAGATTACAGCGTTCTCTCTCCCTCTATATATATACGCGCACACATACATACGCGCGTACACGTAGTCTTTGCGCTTCCAAAGTAGAATATTTAAAGAAATATCAACGAGCATATCGGTATCGTCGTTGTTGAACGAGATAGCGAATCGTTATCGATAGGAAAACAAATTTGATTTGAAAACACGGTCTGCGAGCACGAACGAATTTCGAGATCGATTTCCCGAGTTTTACGCTACACGGCTTTTCGTTGTCCATCTTCGATCGCGATTGATTCGCTAAAAGCGAAGCATCGAATTTAACGATTCGCGTCGGTGACGCGAACGACGCGTTATATAATTTATATAATATACATCCGTACTATCGCGTACGATTTACGCAATCCTGACGCAAAATTAAGTGGAAAAAAAGAGCGAAGCTTACCTGATCGACGGTTCTCTGAAGGATCTGACATTTGTCGGTCTTGCCAGAGCTCATGTCCGTGGCGGAAATCAGCTCGGCAAGCTCATCGAAATACAGGTTCTCCTGGTTACGTCGTCGCTTTTCGTTAAGGCACTTGTTACTGCAAACGATCGAAAAGCAAACGTCATTTCGTACGGTGCCTCCGTTTTATCGGTAAATATATTTTAGGTCCAACTCGCCTATCCGTTCTCCTTAGAAAATTCCTCTCGTTTAAATATCTACTGGATCATATCGTCGTGTGTATTTACTCACATCTGCGATTGCGGTTTGGCATCCGATTTCTTTCTTTTCTTGCCGATGCTACCGGTGATCGCGCTCATTTTGACCCACAGCGGGTCCAGCAGTTCACACGGGCTAGGCCTACGGACCGAAAAAAAGAAAAGCGACGTTGATACAAATTTCCTGTCACAAGTGGTAAACAGAGGTACGATCGAATCTCTAACGAGAAAATAATGGGCGTTACGCGTGACGCTGATCTAGATTTTCATTCGTCACCGTCTACGGAAAAAGCGAAAGAGAAAGAAATATTTTGGTGCAAAAGTTAGAGGCGAGGAGATTCCAGAGAAAGGGAAAAGGAAAGAGAGTAACATTACGGTCGAACGTAACTCGGTCGCATGGTGTTCATGAGACTGGAAAGCAAGGTGAATCCATGGAATCCGATAATCACGCTATTCTATTGTTTCGCAGTATCTAACGAACTAGCAGGTATGTAGATCTTGGGCAACTCATTTCAGATAAGTAGTCGTTTCTCTGTGGAAAACGGCACTTTCTGCCATCCCCCCCCCCCCCTCTCTCTGCGACTACGTCAAGCATCCACGCCGAAGCGAGCCTTGATCAATAACTTTTGCGCGCGAGAATACGAGCCTCTCACCGAGCGATCTTTCCCCGCGATCGCAAGGATTCCAATTTTCCGCCTTGCGGAAGAAAACGCAGGAAACGTCCCGAAGATGGACAAATTCGGTTTCTTTTCTGTCGCGACGACGATCCTTCTCGTTACTCCTTCGGTCTCCATTATTACCGATACGCCGAAACTCTTGATCGCGGACGTCGTCGACTAGGAAACAACACCCACTGACTTTTTCATTCTTGCTACTGCACGATGCGCCATGAAACCGAACGGAACGGAACGAGCGAAACGGAGGGGATACGGTCGTCGGGAAGACGCGCGCACCCTCTTCCAATCCGATGAAAAGAGATGCAAAAGTAGGTGAGAGAGCGAACACGATCGGAGATCCTACGTCATAACTTATCACACAGAAAAGCACCTTGCATCGTGCCGTGCATCCACGTTGCCGTCAACCCGCTGCGCCTCTTTCTCTTTCTCTCTCCCTCTGCCCAGATTTATCCAGTCTCCTTCTCTTTTGGTTTCTCTTTTCGCCAGGCTAATACCAGCGAAGACAACGCTAAATTCCTGCAGAGAGGTGAGAAAAGAGAGACAGGCAGGAAGAGCCTCTCCTCTTCCCTGCTTCTTTCGGTTTCTCTTTTCAACGGGTTAATAACGGGAACGATAACACGAAATTCTTGCGGAGAGGATGAAGAGAGAGAGACGACTTCTCCTCTTCTTTCGGTTTCTCTTTTCACCGCGTTGACTACGGCGAGAGAGAGAGAGAGGAGAGAGCATTTCTCTTCTTCTTCTCTTTCTCCCGTCACCTAATAGCAGCAACGACGGCACTAAATTCTTGCGGAAAAGAGAGAGAGAGAGAGAGAGAGAGAGAGAGAGAGAGAGAGAGACGCTCGGCAACGACACCCGCACACACGCGTGTATCTCCCTTCTCCTTTTTCTAGTATACACCAACGTCACCGGATCATAGATCGACTCGTTTCCTATTATCAAGAGGGAGAGAGAGAGAGAAAGAGCAAAGGTAAGGTGCGAGAAAGAAGAAAAATCGTGACGCGAGCGAGCAAACTAGCGTGGCTCGGCTGTGACGCCACGCTCGGAGTATCGGTTGTGGGTCGACACGTAAATGCGGGACCTGTACCCGCGTGTAATATAGGTCAGTGGGCCAGGGCGATCATGGCAACGCGGACATGCGCGTCGAGCCCGCGAACGAGCGAGCGAGACGTTCTCGACTCTCTCGGAGTGTATCTCTCTTTCCTTCTTTTATTTCATTCGTTTCTTTCATTCGATTTTTTCGAAGAACGATCGTATCGAGGCTCCTAGATTCGTACGAGGAGGAGAGGCACGCTCCCGCCTCGAAAGATACGCTTCCGATTTCGAGAAAGATTTAAAGATCGAACTATTGCGTAGTCCGACTCGTTTCGTAAAGCAAAACCATGGCCCGAGCGACCTACGCAAGACGCACAATTTTTTCGATGCGCGACGATCGGCTAAAAGTCGAAATTCTCGCAAAGTTTTCAAACGTTTTCGTTTTCATACGACTTTCATGCGACGTTCTTCCTGCCTTCTAAAGTTCCGATCCCTCCAAGGTTGCGACCGTCTCTTTCTCGCATACCGATACGACCACTCATTCGCCTTCCTTCCAGTCGATATATATCGTCCTCCGTTGCGACGTTCGCTTCTAGCGCGCTTCCAATCACGGTAAACTCGCACTTTCACGGACGAACACCTGTTCTATCGAGCATTTTATTCGTCGACTATTCGGCCCGATCTCGACGATTCGTTTCGTAAGATCGAACGATTTCCCTTCCTTCCTTTTGTCTCCTTCGCCGCGACAACGTTCCCTTTGCCACACGACCGCTCGACGAGGAAAGAACAACGAGGGGAATTTAGAAATAGACTTGGAAAGGCGGGGCGGCGGGGCGGCGTCGTCTCGTTTAATATTTAGTCTAGCGCGCGATATTAGAAACGTTCGAATCGAAAAGTGGAGTAGCGGTTCGCCAATGACCTTCTACGGCAGTCGACCGAACGACCGACCGACCGAACGAACGAACGAACGAACGAACGAACGAACGAACGAACGAACGAACGAACGAACGAACGAACGAACGAACGATCTCTGCAAAGATGCGAAAGATCTTTCGTAACGCGAATCGCTAGGCTAGATTTGACGAAAGAGAACGATTCTGCGATTCGATGACCGTGTCGCGCGCGTTCGTTACCGAGACATCGACCGGCTTTCACCGGGCAACCGAATTCGCTTTCAAAATTGCCATCGTCGACGTTTCGACGATGATCGAAATCTCTGGAAATTCGAACTCGCGCCTAGGAAAGACGCGAACCGGGCGACGGCCGAGGAATAAGAAACGCCAAGATACGAGACGGCCGATCCTTCTTGGCCGACGTATCGAGAGATAAATTCGTCGTAATCGATCGATCGGAATCGCCCGTAAAAAGGGGGCTTAGCTCGCGAGTAAATTACGAATCGACGTACCGATCGGCGTCTCAAACGCGAGAAAAATTGAGAAAGAAGAAACTTTTCCTGGCGATTTCGTAATCCTCCAAGTCGTGCTAACGGCCGCGATATCTCGATCGCCTTTAGGGAATCTCGACTCGTAAAGAAAATCTTTGCTCGAGGACGGAGAGAGGGCTCGGGGGGAGGGCGGGGAAGGGGAACGGCAAACGCGCGAGGACGACGAAGGAAAGTGAACCTGAACTCCGTAAAGAAGAATCGGAACGGCGAAAGCGTAGGTCACTAACGGAGAGGTGGGTATACACACGTCGGCAGTAGTTAAGCGCAGAAACTCTCTGGTCGATGGCCGTGGCTGAGGTACTCGCGTCTTTGGAACAGTTTACGAGCGCGTGCCTATACCAGAGAAGTGTGTTACTAGCGAAGCGTAACCGAGAGACCTCGACCAAATTAAATGTGCGGTCACTTCCTACGAAGAGCCGCGAACTAGCCACCGTTTCATCTTTTTATCGCTTCCAGCGGGGAAAACTCCGACTGCTCCGGTATCGAGACGATCTAACGTTTCCTCGTCGTTCGAAATTTAAACGAAAACATTCGAAAAACGTTTACGACCGTCGACCGAATCTTTTCGCCGAACGCGAAAGTAAGAGATCGAAAGTACGACTCGCAGAGAACGAAGCTGAGACGTACGTTCGAAGGGTCATTATCGTTTCTCAACGAAACGAGAAAGAAGGAGGAAAGAAGGAGAAGAAAAAGAAAGAAAAACGCGCGTCCTCGTTTCGCCGAGAGCTCGGACACACCACCATGGCGCGTTTCAGCGAGCGACGTACCGTTCTCGCATCGATCGAACTTTAAACCGATACGCCTCGATGACGTCTCTACGATCTCTTCCATCGACGAGCGTCGCTCGGTCGCTCTTTCTTCCCTCCCTCCCTCCCTCGCTCCCTCTCCCAAGTTCGTGCTTTCGAACAGCTGCCAGATTGAACTTGTAGCACCAGCTGGATACTCGGAACGACTCTCCATTTCTCTCTCGCGGCAACCTGAAATTCGCTTTTGGCTCGGTCCCATTTCGATCGTTCGACTCGCTCGAGATACCTCGATCGGAATTCGAGCGAGTCGGTTTTTCTCTTTTTCTTTTCGATAAACGATATAATAAAGGCTACGGGTAATGCATCGAGCGCGCCTGATACGAACGCACGAATTCGAAGCAACGTGCCTTTGCGAGGAGTTAATCGGCTCGTGCGCGCGCGCGCGCGCGTGCGTGGCGAAAAACTAGCTGCGAGAAAAGACCGAAAGACCGCCGTACAATACGAGGTATACTGCTATGCTCGATGAGATGCTAATGATAAACACGATGTAGACGTAACGTGGGAAGGGAGAGAAATAGTTGCCATGTCGACAGACGACGCCGCCTCGGTGTCCCCGCTGTTGCTATGATGACGTAACTCGCGTCTTTACGTCACGGGAGGAAGAGAGAAAGAGGAGAGAGAGAGGGAGTGGTTTAGACGCGACGCGACGCGTCCTCCTCACCCCCATCTCTCCTCCGCTGTCCAGGCAGCCCCGCTCTTCTAGGGCAGGACAGCGTTACGTAACGAAGATCAATACGACGGATCGATCATTTTTTCTTTCCTCCTTTTTATTTTTTCTTTTTTGTTTCTTCCTTCGTCCAGGGACTCCTCCTCTCGACTCCTCGGCGATCGTTCGCGATTCGTGGGAAAAGAAGTTTCCTTCTTGGAGAATGCGTACACCGGTCGCGACGAACTCGCTCCGTTGAAAATCATGCGAAAACCGTCGGAGTCGTCGTCGTGCGCGACTTCCTCCTACGATTCCGAAGGAGTATCGTCATCTCCGAAAAGAGCGTCGAGTCTTTCTCTCTTCCGTTTTCTGTTTTTTGTCTTTACCTCTTACGCGCCGGGGGATGCGTTTCGACTTTCGACTTCGTCGACTTTTAACGCGGAAGATCCTCAAAACAGAGAACCGAGCGCGCAACGGAGGACGCTCAAACGCGACGTCAGAAAAATAATAGCTATCGAAGCGCGGACGAGGACTGCGAACGCGAAAGAAAAAGATGATGACACCTTGAGAGTATCGATATTTGTGTAGGTGGACGTACGACGACTCGAATTTCCGCTGCGGTCGTTGCTGCGGGTACCGTCGACGTCAGCAGTTGAAACGCTAGACGAAACGCGCGGTGTGCCTGCGGGATCGAGGGACGCACTTCCAACTTCGAAATCGCTGATATCGTCGATCGATCGGGATCGAACTGTAGGAAGGAAATTTCGTGTGGAACGATACGCACGTAGATCCGTACCTACGTACGTCGCGTTGTAACGCGTAGAACGCGCATAGGTTACGCGTTTACACGTAACGCATCGGTCACAGGGCTTGGCACGGATCGATAGTAGACTCTCTCCGTCTCTCTCTCTCTGCTCGACGAATTTCGAGTAAGGGCTGCTTCCTCTCTTTTATTTCTCTCAGAAGCGCATCTACCGAAAATGCGGGGATTTGCGGACCGCGTAGATCGTGCCTCGAAACGCGAAGAGAAAGAAACGGGAGGGAGAGAGAGCGAGTTCTTAGAACGTCGTCGTCGTACGCTCCTCTCTCTCTCTCTCTCTCCCTCGACGTTAAAATTAAAATCCGGTCGTCGGAGAACGTCTCGTTGCATCGAAAGGGAGCAAAATTTCATGCGAAAGAACGGCCGAAAAGCCGGACAGATTATAACGCGTACACGATTCTCCGCGAGGCCGGCTGCCTCCAAGGTCAAACCCTTGTACCTCCCCTTTTACCGATAGCAAGTATTCCTTCTTTTCAGTTCCCTGAGAAAGAACTCGAACGTTTTAGAACGCGCGTCTTTGTCTCGGCAAAAATTACGCGCGAAGCCTTCTCGACGGACGCGTCCGTTTTCAAAGGTTCCATTTTTTCGACGACTCTACGCGTCTTCGTGTCTCGATAGAAACTTAACGACGCTCAACGGCGGGTACGCTAACGCGGATGACGTTTCGACCTTACAAAACGCTTTAAGGATCGATGCGAGAAGCATGGTCGATAGGAAATACCAACTCGCTCTGAATTTAGACTACCGACGGACTATGTGCGAAAGAACGAGTTGGAAGAGTTTTGATTCGATGGGAAAAAGTCCGAAGGAAGCGTAAGTTGCGCGCGCGCACGTTATGCCAAGTAGGCATATACCGTGCGAGCTGGACTGACCTGCCCCACGAGAAGCATCGACGGGCATCGATGTAAATCGCGGTTGGTATTTTCAAACCGAGTGGAAACTCGTCGATGAATATGGAGAGAGAGGGGGGAGCGGGAGAAAGGGGAGAGATTTTAAGACCGAGCACTCTTTCGTACGTTAGACAGTAGCAACGGTACGAAAAAATAACAGGTTTCCGGTTTTGATTTGGTATTGACTATCGTATTGCCAGTACATTCCGCTACTGCGCTTCAAATCTTTTCTTTTTTTCCTTTTTTGTTGTTTCGGGTAGAGACGAACGGCCGATGCGAACGTTCAATGGCGTAACAGTGCCAGCCGATCGCGAGCAGTCGACGAGAAATTTCAATTTTGTTATCTCTAATCGCAGAGATTATAGCGTATATGTGTACGAAACGCGAAGGCGATAAAAACGAGGTAACGACGTGGATGGACTCGTTACGACGACAGTTCGAAGATTAGCGATACGTCTACGGAGACTTGCACCGTTATATAAATCGAGTCGAACCCCTCGCATCTTGTCGAAAAATATTTTCATGAAGCGACCCTACGTCTCGACGAACACGTCCTAAACTACCGTACCGAGCGAACTAGATCGAACGCGAGTGTCGAACCGCCTTGGAACGAACGCTCGAGTTTCGATAAAGAATTATTAGAATGAAAATTACCTAAGCGGAATAGAATTCGGCTCGTCGAGGAAACAGAAACGCGTTTTCGTAGAGGCAACGCGATCGTGGTTTCGAAGCGAAACTAGATATATCGTTCGGTTAGGTTATATAATAATAATAATAATGGCCGAGACTAGGCGTATACGGGCAAAATTCGTGGCCTTCGGAGAACAAAGGGTTCGAGGGAGCCTTATAGAATCTGTCTACGGCTAGGGCGTTTAGGTTCTTTTTACGGTGCGCCGCACGGTTAGGGCAGGACAGTGCGGAACGTGGAGGGAGAGGGGAGGAGAAACGGAGCGGAGCGAAGCGTTCAAGACGCAAAATGAAATTCCACACGCTTCGCTTCTGCCGAAATGCGAACGCTCCCTTCGGAGACAGGATACTCTATACGTTTCGACCTTGTCTCGAAAGCACGTTTACCGATATTCCGAATACACCTTCCTATGCTTGGAACTCGTTCGGCACGGGGAAGCTTCACCACTGCTCCTCGACTCTCTCAACGAATCGAATCCTTCTCTTTTAGCATTTTGCCAAATTCTTTCTTCGTTCCTTTATTTTAACGCTCGAAAAGTCCGAATCGTAAACACGTCCAAGTACCCATATTATTATGAAAGCAAAGTTTATCGATTTCCCGGTGTAAGAATCGTCGAGGCCGAGACACGTCGAGGAAAGAACGCGTGCCGTACTCGAATTCCTCCGCACACACGACTCCCGTGTGCGTTTCGACACCGCGCGACGACGCAATCGCTTCGTGCGAAGCGTGAAATTGTATAGTGAATGTCGTTAGGAACAACCATGAAATACTTGGAGCGAACATAATGGAAATAAACGAGTCCCCGGCGAGTCGATAAGTAAGTACCGGCATTTCATCCGTCCATTTCCATCCGATAGTTATATTTTTTATACGAACGAGAAATTTCCAAATAAATTAGACCCTGAGATTTATCGTTGTTCTCCCGTAGCGGACTTGAAATTTTTCACGTCTACGTTTCCAGCCATTGTTTCGCGAAAGAGATGAATCATAAATCCAAGTATAGTCCTCTTTCGAGGATACCGTCTTACATCAGAACCTCCGCTCTCTAAATTATTACACAAACGAGGTAAACGAACACGATAGCTCCCCGTCTGGATGCTTTTTAAGCGTTAACGATAAATTTTTATTCAATTTCAGCGGCAAATTCGTAAAGGTGCTTGGACGAAAAAATGGCAAGTAGAAGCGGAGGAAAAGCGTCGGTGAACGTGTAGGGGGAGGAGAGAGAGAGAGAGAGAGAGAGAGAAAAGTATTCTACTCCACTGGTCTACGTCGGCCGCGTTATTGGGTGATGGAGGCAGGCGTGGTACATTCGACGACCTTGACCCCTGTTCTCGACTGGCGCTCGTTCTTCGTAGACCGGTCGATATGTGCCGCTCTCCATCCCTCCGCGATATAACGTCGTCCCCTCTTTGCCTCTCGTTCGGGAGGGAGAGAGAGAGATCGTTTCTCTCGACGAGCGGCGTCGGCGTCGTCGCCATCGTCGCGTCGCTACTGCCATCCTCCCTCGGTTTCCTCCTCCCTCCTCTTCGTCCTTCACCCTCTCTACTCCTACTCTTCCTACTTCTTATTATTGTAGTCGTGCCTTCTAGTCCGTAGTCCGGTGCAATGTGTTCGTGAACGCGTTGTATCGATTTCGCGGATGCCGCCACAGTCGACGCAGACTACATCCACGTTTAACGTAGCACGATTTTCAACCGAATTCGAATCCGCTTTCGATCGGGCCTTCTTCTCCTTTCAGACGAGTCGGTGTTTTGCGTTAGCAGGGATCGCAAAGGACACTTTGGAGAACGAGCTCCATCGTAAAGTTCCTCCCGATCGGAGATGTTTTCTCTTCCGCGCGATTACTTCATTCAATTTCGTTCTTTCTCCGCTAAAATCTACGATAGCTAGGTCGACGATAAAAGCGATATATCGGGCACGCGCGAAATAAAATTTGATTTCTTTCCTTCGCCGAAGATCTCGAATCGTCGTTGAAGCGACCAACTCGTCGGACGCGATCGGCTCGGTATCTCGTGACCGGAATACGATACCTACGATAGCGTCGAAGACGTCGACCGTTATGTTTCTCAGTCGAAGAAAAAGGTGGAGGAGTGGCAGCGAAAACGACGCGCTTATTCGCCGATGCTAGCGATCGCGATATCGAAGGAGAATCGAACGTCAGGCGTTTCCTACGCGCAACGACGACCGAGGAGAAATTAATGAGAAATTTTTAACGAGAACCTTACCCCCTACGAACGACAATACGAGCATTTCTCTCTCAAACTCCCTGGAAACGAAAGGGTCACGTGCTTGCTTTGGGCCAGTGCCACGAAAGACACACAAAAATATCATACTCGCGTCACGAAGTCGCGGAGAATCGAGAGAAATTCGCATTAACCTAAAGAACACGCTTCTTCCAAACGTCTTGCGAATTCTGCTTGAATCTTTAGTAAAAACAATATTCTCTCTGTGCCGAGTTTCTCTCGCAAGTAGCGACAACACGCGGTGTGCCGTAACAGCGGCATGCCACGCCGTTAAGCTTGTGTAACGTAGTTTACTTCCATGGTCATCCCCTCGACGTCGCCTAACTTTCTAGACAAAACTGCCTACTCCTCTCTCTCTCTCTCGAGCAGCAGCAGCAGCAGCAGCAGCAGCAGCAGCAGCAGCATGCGCACACTCGGCGTCGACGATTTTGATCCTTTTGCTCGGCCGTGGCTTCGCTTCTTGCGTTGCTTTACCGAGAAAACGTAATTTTAGCCCCCACCGAGTGGCAGGTAGCAAGGTAGATAGGTTGCCGCTAGGTGGGAGAGGAGAAGAAGCGGGTGCATGCCTAAATTGCCGAGGAAACGAGGCCTCTTTACTTCTTTTTCTCCGAGGGCTCACCCTCGCTCGTCTCCCTCCCACCCTCTCTCTCTCTCTCTCTTATTGGATCTTCCCGAGATTGGCCGATACATAAAGATCGAAAAATAAGAAACGTACCGAGCGAGTTTTTAGCGATACTTTTAAGACGATCGTTACGCTCAACTTTTGCTTCCTCGTCGAGCTTACTTTGCCTTCGAAGGGGAGGGAGATAGAGAAGGGGGTAGAAAGGTCGTTAACCTCGGATTCCGTTCGAGCGGATTAATAAGAAATGACGTCAAGGTAACGAACTAACATTTTTTTAACGAAAAGAAATACTCTCAACGTCAACGGCACCAAGACGGAATTTATGAACGTCCACGACCCTGTTATCATACGGGACCGATCGATATGTATACGGGCGGGAATCGAGAAAGCGGTTAACTCTCGAAGCAAACGTACGACTGATCGATATTTCCTGCAGTCGAAATTATTCAAATGCCATTCAGAGACGAAAGATTAGACGGCGTTCGATGCTCCGTGTCCCCACTCTTTTTCGATTTCGCACAGCAGAATCAGCGTTTTCGAGATAAAGTCGATCGAAGCTTGGACGTCGAAAATAAGATAGAACATTTTCGAGAGGAATTAACAAGGCGATGCATTCGACCGACACGTCCGAGTAGAGGGGAACTGAAACTAGGAAGGGCCGGCCGGAAGGGCCTGATCCGAAACAGACGGAGAGTATACGCTTGTACGCTCAATGGGAGAGGGAGGCCACATAAGAACAGCCGCGTGTGCCTCGTGGCCTGGAGTTGGCACAGTCGCCGCCGCCTCCACCACCACCACCACCACCACCACCGCCGCCGCCGCCGCCGCCACCGCCACCGCCCGCCGCTCTGCCGACTGCTTGCCTGCTGTTGACCTTGAGAAGATTCCTCTCTACGAAGGAACTACACGACGTAGGATCTAACGGTGGTCGTTTGTTCCCTCTAGTTCTTCGACTATCGGCCAAGTAAGCTAATGACGAAAAATATGCCGATAATTCGCCATGATTGCCTACCTCTGAAATCAGACCCTTCATCAACGAAGCCTCGGGGACGTCGAAATTATGCGAAATTGCCCGAGTCAAAGAAATCGACCGATTTTTTCGACCGGCAAGACAAATAAACTAATAAAATGCGAGATACTACTTCCTGCAATAGAGAGAAGATTACGTTAAACGCGTCTTAGGGTTTTCCTCTTTGAATCCTACGCATACGTTTCTACGAGGGATACGAGCGGATGAATCGGAAAAGAAAGTATCGGTAAGTAAGAACGCGATAGTTTCTCCAAAAGGAAAAATTGTATCGAAAATAGGTATATCTTACGATTTCCCTCTCGAAACGCTCAAATTTTCTTTACGATCAACGACACAAGGAGGTCACGCAACTTGTCGGCCAATCAATGTCAGCGCCGAGGCAAACATCCACGGAACGATTAAAGATATCTTGACACTGTATAGTAATCGTTGTTAAGCGCGTTGAATACTAAAAATAACGTATTTACGACGGACGTTGATATCGTACCTCTCCTCCTTCTTCCCGCCCGATCCCCAATCCGAAGAAACGCAGTGTTACTCGTCATCGAATAAAATTTCTTCGGCTAATAATGCTCCTCCTTGTAGAGAGAGAGAGAGAGAGAGCGAGCGAGAGCGAAAAAGAGAGATAGAAGCGACGAGCATGGCCCGTGGCTTTCTTCTCGATGACGAATCAACGAATTTCGCGTTTCTACGTTTGATACAGGGGAGGAGAGGCAAGAGGGAGAAGAGAATAAAGTAACGTAGAAGGAGTGGAAGTCGTTTCGATTCGCGCACGCAAATTCGATGCAACGACGCGCGATCCGAATCGTAACTCGTTATATAACGGCACGGCGTGAACGATAAAGGCTAAAGAAGAAACGATGTTTCGGCCGACTCGACTTCACGCCGCTTCCAATTTTCCGATCGACCGTCGTCGAATCGAGACGATCGATGCTCCTCGAGCCTAACGTAGCACCGGAAATAGCGACAAGGAGGATTCAGGAAAAGGGAAAAGAAGAGGAAGAAAAAAGAAAAAAGAAAAATGGACAAACTTACCCTGCATTTTCAGCCGTAGCAATGGACATGTGCCTCCTCTCACGGAGAATAGGCGCGGCGTCGCATTGCCGGGGAAGATCCGTGCGAAATGTCTGAAAATCCAAAGACACCTCTGCCAAACGAGTCACGTTAGAACAAAGATGCACGAGTAGTTCACCGAACTCGCGGGGAACGACGATTTTTCTCTACGTACATTCACCGCATAAGAAGAAAGAGAAGAAGAAAGGAAGAGGAGGAAGAAGAAAAGAAGAAGAGAGCGAAACGAGACGAGACGAGACGAAAACGATAATAGCCGAAGAAAATAACAGCGAGCACAAGTTTTCACCAAACTACTTTCTTCCGAAGCACTTCCGAAATTGGAGTTTCTCTTTCTCTTCGTTCACGATTCGTCGTAAAACGAGGCCTATCGCTCTCTCGTTGGCCTCTCGTTTATCGAAGTTCACCGGTATCCTTCTTCTTCTCCTTCTTTTTCTCTTCGTCTTCTTCGTCTCGATGAGAAATGAAGATGATACGAGAGCGGCAGCGAGAGTCGCCGAGACTTTCACGGGAATCGTGAAATCTAACGTTTTCGAACGACGAAACGACGTCAACGACGTCCACGACGTCAACGACGTCAACGACGTCAACGACGAGGACGACGAGGACGGCAAAGCCGGTGACGACCTCCTCCCCGTCTTCCTCCTTCTCCTCGATCCCTTTTTCTCTGCACGAGCAAGATAGCCCGATCGAATTCCTCTTCTTCTTCTTCGCCACTCCCGTAACATTCAGTTTGAACATAATTTTCAATCGTCGAACTCCTCGACGACGACGCGACCGTCCTCCGCCCTCCTCCACCTCCGCCTTTACCACTTTTTCCCTTATACTCCTCACGCTTCTAATTCTCTCGCGTCGATTGTACGAAACCTCAACGATTCGTCGATCGATTCTAAAACGTAAGAGAAAACATTCGTTAATAGAAATTTCTTCGGTGCCTTTCTTCGCCTAACGAAAACCCTATCTTTCTTTTCGGTCTTCTTTTCGGGCAACGCGTCCGATCCAAATTGACGAAGAGTCGTCGCATCGGGTTGGCCGATACGTAACGTCAGCGATTTCAAAATTCCTCGTTCGCTCTGGAAGAACTTATCTCGTTTCGATGACGGATTTGGTTAGAGAGGAAATGGTTCGTACGGACCGCGAATTTATCGTTCTCGGGGAAAACTTCTTCGCGACGACTTACGAACGATCGAGACATCGCGTCCGTTCTCAATTTTACTCCAACTTTCGCGTAAGAAAACGAACGAAGAGATATCGGCGGATCGACGACGACTCTGAATACCGTCCCGCGTTATTCTTCGTCGTCGTATAAATATTATTAATAGTGATAATCGATATCGATATATCCCTACAAGTGGGGGGAGGGAAAAAACACCATCTCGAAAAAAGAAGATTTTCCTAGAAAGGTGCATCTTATAAAAAAAATCCTTTGACGTAGTCTTCCTCGTAACACCGAAGAACTTGCTTGTTTTTCTATTTTAATTAACAACTCGACGAAGGGTTTACGGATAATCCGGATACCGATGTCGCACGTACGTTCGAACGCTACGCTCCATCGCTACGTAGAGATCACCAAACGTGCTCTCTTCGTATCCAAAGTATCCCAGTTTTACGCGTTGCTCGCTCGTATCCACGTGGTACGGCTAGGTCGTTTCGAAGAAACGAGCATCTCCTTACCAAAGAAACGTATTTTGCGATAAGAAATTATTATCTGTCAGATAGCGGCATCGTTAATCCGAATGCCCTCGTTTATCGACCTCGAGTCATCTCAAAATCGATATATATATATGTGTGTGCATCCGTGTGTCTGTCTATATATATATACACCCACGTCATACCTATGCGCGCGCGCCCGTTTAAAAATGATCAAAAAATTGCACTTTAAGCATAGAACTTAGATACGTGAAGAACGATAAACTCGATGCCTACCCACGAAATAGACGTTATCGTTCCGAACTCGTTACGACTCGAGGGATTTCGAAAAGTGGGCCATTTATTGCTCTATCGCAACAACGATGACCCGAATTCGAATCTTTAGACGACCGAGCCTGGCAACATTTCGTCTTGATTATTTATTCGAGCATTCGAGACATCCCTCTCTGTGACATATCGCGTAACTTTAACGCTACGACTCTCTAGCGTCTCTTTGAAAAATATCATCGATCGACCTAGGAGAGTTTACTCGATCGCCTTTCCTTCGACAGCCGCTCTCAAATCGACAGATCAAATAAAAATGGGTCGCGCTATTCCTCGCGACACATTACTTTCCTCTTGCAAGACATTTTGATATTAAAACTATTATTATTTAACAACCCGATACCGTACTATCGCATAGAAACAAAATACCATGTCAAACGCCGACGATCCCGACGTTACCGATAACTCTCGCGTTGGATAATTTTTGACACGGGCGAAGAGAGGAATGAATTATAAGGGGTAAATAATGTAAAATAATTATGTAAGATCTTTGACAACAAAGAGAATACGAGGTAATCGTAACGACGATGAATCGTTATCTAGAGATAAAGGAGAATCTCTTGGAAAGAAACGTCTCGAGTGACACGAGCGTAGTCAACGTTCTCTCGTAATAATCGCACGCACAGCGATCCATCGAAATTCGAGTCGAGCGAGCGAGCGAGCGAAGAAATGAACGAACGAACGAACGAACGTCTCGTGACGCGCCTCTTCGTTTGCAAACTTATATATGTATCTCGTAACGTTAACGCGCGGGGCATGCGCATTGGGCCGTGCGAAGGTGGCTACGTTCTTCGATTCTACGAAGCTTCGTCTCGCCGAAGGGACGAGGGGTGGGGGCCCGCAGAGAAAGAGAGAGAGAGAGAGAGAGAATCGTCGCGCGCATACTCTTTCTCCGATATTTTGGATCTCTTTCTCGTCATTTAAATCGAATATATTCCCGATATTAAAGCGTCGCACAACCTCGACGATCTCTCCTTCGAAATGTTTTCATCTACACCTGTTCGGTTTATTTCGATCTAACGTTAGTCGGTTTTCGAGTTACAACGTCACATAACCTCAAAGGTCTTCTCATTCGGAGCATCGTCGCGTATATCCGCGTTTTAAGATTTAAATCGAACGTATCGCGACGTTTTCGATCGCAACGTCGCCTAACCTCCTTTATCCTTTGAAGTATTTTCACGTCCACGGTACGCAGTCGAACGAAAGATACGCGCGAAACGAATTTTCATCGTTATTGCTTTCCCTTTACCTTCGGAAACGACGTTGGAGAGTTCGCCGAAAAAGAGAGGTTATGCGTAGGATTTGTCGTTAAATCGCGATAAACTGTCGAGACAGAGATCGAGAGAACGAGGATGGATGCGCGTGTACGCTTCAACGACGTACCGGATAACAACGTACGACAAGTATCGAGGCGAAAGAAAATTGTTTCTCACCGACGTAGATGCAGCTCGTCGATATCGAGAAAAGGGATTCCATGTCAGGACGAAGAGACGACACCTCCCCGAGACTTGTCTCTGTCTCGCCGTCCTGCTCGGAAAACGTCTGCACAAGCCACTACACGCACGAGCGGATCTTACCGACGAGAAAAGGGAAAACACGCGCGACGACGACACGGGACGCGAGAGCAACCGAAGAAAGAAAGGGACACGACGACGTTGGCGTTCGCTCGTTCGCGACTCAAAGACAGCACTCGTCGTCCGATGGAAAGGCCATTTTCCTGTTATATCGTGACGGACGCACGCGTGAATATCGGCCTCTATCGACTACGGACGACAACGACGACAATGTCGTGCACTCTCCTCTCTTCCTCGCGATTATCGCGCACACACACGCGCGAAATAACGCACACTTCGGACGATTGATACGCGAAAACGAACACGGTCTTCCTTCCTCCCGTCTTCTCTTACCGGAAGAGCGACGTTTCTTCCAAAATCTGCGATCGTCGAGTGCTTTCCGGCACGTTCTTAAGCACGTTCCTCGTTGGTTTCTTCGTTTCTCAGGCTCTTCCACGTCCGCCTTTAACGCCAAGAACGACGGAACGAGCCGTATAGGTTGCAACAGTTTTCCGTAGAAAAGCACAGCGGGGCGCCACGAGACGCGGCCGCGGCTCTCCTTTTCGCGCTCTCCCCTCCACTCTCGGTAGCAGCACGGCAAAGACTTCCCCCCCACCCAAAACACTCTTGCTCATTCTATCTCTCTTTCTCCTGTTCTCGAGCACACCACACGCGCGAGCACGTACACACACCGTATGCGCACCGTGTGTCGGGCCGCTGCGCTCCTGCCGCCGTCCGTGTCGTTCTCACTCGACGATCGGTTTCAGAGCACTCGTCTCTTCCGTCTCGAGGAACCTCGAAACGCGGGCATCCTAAACAGAGAGGCGTCGCCCGACAGCTTTCAGCCTCGACGAAGAAAAGACGAGTTCTAGCGAGCGAACCTTCGCCTTTCTCTCGTCGTCTCGAGCCCGCCCATGTCTCTCTCTCGCTCTCGCTCTCGCTCTCGCGACGGACGAGAACGAGATACGCGTCTTTGATCTCTCCTTCTCCGCTTCGTCTTCCTCCCGTCGATAGCCTTCGTCGTATCTCCTTTCTTATCGTTCTCGTCTTCCTTCTCTCCCCTCCACGCCCTTCGTTTTCTTTCCTCTATCGCTCGCCGCTACCGTACAATTTTCCCTGCCTCCCTCTCTTTTTATCTCCGTGCGCAGCACGATCCCGTACGCGCTCTCTACGATCGCTGCGCGGCGCGGCGCGGCGCGGCGCGGCGTGGAGAGTACGACGTGTCGGCGGTGTATAGGTGTGCGCGAGTGCGCAAACTCCACTGTCCGTGTGTGCACTTGATTAGCCGTGTCTGACGTCACGGAACGGTTACATTGCTCGCGATTGTCACACACACTCGACCGAGAGGCACACCACCGTCGTACGAGCGAGCGAGCGTAGATTTTCCTTCGCGAAACCGTTATATCCCTTCGAGCCGAGAACTTCGAGCGATAGGGTACGCGCGCCCGCGCGCACCTCCGATGCGATCCGTCGTCCACGAGAGAACGATCGCTTTCCGCGCAGAGAACGAATTGCCTTCGCCAAGTAACGCGGCCGGGCTCGCACGCGCAAACCACCCGCGGTATTCGTGAAACGACTGAGTGCACGCAACGCACTCTCTTCTCCTGCCCGTGCGAAAGGTGCCCCGCCAGGTGGCGACACCGTGCGATCTCGAAACGATCCTCGACGAACGCGATTCGACCCACGGGAACGCACGATTTTTAACGAGAACGTACGATTCCGCCTTGCCTCGTTACCAAGCGCACGAATATCGCGCGTCGAAACGTTTCGATCGCCTTGGGAAGAGATACGTCCATCCTGTCGCGTCCTCCACGATCGGAATAACTTTCGCTCTACGAACGTCGCGTCTCTCCGATATTCTCCCCCGCGTTCCGGCGATCTTCTTTCTCGTCGAACGTTTTTGAACGCTCTTCCTCGAAGGTAACCTTGCGCTCGGTTCTCATTGGTCCGATCATTTCTCGCTCGGCCAATCGAAACGCGCTCTTGCGTCGACCCTAGGGACCTCTGACGGGCCCGAGCGTCGTCATCCCTTTTCCCTCTTAACCCTGTCAAACGTCACGGTTCGAATCGGTACTCCGATTTAACCGTGTATTCCGTCGAATTCCACTCGTTCTCCCTCTCGAAAGGTACATCCTCCCGCTTTTTGGATCATCGACGCATGGATGCCGTCCGCAAACGTTTGTCCTTCTCGCGTTCGAAATTGGCGCTCTCTCGGGAGGCAAACTCTCGTTCGCGCATCTATCGCCTTTGCCAAGACGTCGCGTACACGCACGGAAAGGGAACGCTTTCCTCGCGTATATAAACGCGTAGGAGAAAATTAAAGGTACCGGCGAGAAGTGTGCGATCTCGCGATGCAACGCTCTTGCGCGTCTAAACCTTTTCGAATAGCCTACGTTCCGAAAGCTCCGATTCGAAAATCGATCGAGAGATGCAGCGCTCTTAAGGCTCGCGAGGAGTGAAAGTTTCGCAAGTGAGAAACGTTTCGTGTTCTCTGTATGTTACGAAACACCTTTAAATATAGCGTGCGTAAGCAGATCGCTCGATCAAGATTTTCAACGAGCGGAAGTAAATACCGATTCCGTCGATTACATCCGCTCCTCGAAAGATATTCGTTCGATTCGGTGAATCTCGTTACGAGAGAGGATACTCGGAGAAGACGCTTCGAATCCCCTGTCGCGCCGAGTACGTCCAAGCTCCAAGTTTTTACCGTTCTATGTTTCAGCGAACTAAAGAATCCAAACGCTCGTTCCGCCGTCGCTTGGAAGAGTCGACGTATAGAAGTGGTCGAACGCTTCAACTATCACAGATGCCATACATTCTGGTGCGTGGTAATTTAGCTTCGTACGGTCACAGGTATCCCTGGAGAGTTCTAGTATCTGGGCTCAAAGGTAACGCTTCGTACTCCGACCGTCTCTTGAATGGCAGAAGAAATCGAGTCGATGGATTATCTTTTCTAGCGTCCGACATAGAGCAACTTACTCGCTTTGCTTCTGGAGGATATTGCGACGATTCTACGATAGTCTACTTACAACATCCTTGCGTGATATTGACCGCTCTGGAGGTTCTCGGATACAAGGTGGTCGCTTCTTCCAGCACCAGCGTCAAGCAAGACTACAACGAATACATGTGGACTATGAGAAAAGATTTCTCGGAGCCTGAACCTGAACTTGTCATAAAAGCACGTAAGTTTCACCGACGGGACACCGTTTCCATCAACTTTTATACATCCATGAAGGTAAATCTTTCTAAGCCGTACGAAACTTTGGCAGAGCAACGAGTCGTTGTTTCCGTCGTGTCGACCGAGCGACACGTGCTCTGTCGGAGAATTCAGAAATAGGTTAGAGACGATTGTTACGGATTTTCTTAAGTAGCAGAAATTCGGTAAAAAACGCCAAAAGAGGCAACGTTACGTACGTGCGAGACGGTCGTCGAGGTTCGGAGCTTGCGAGTAAACCTGCTCGTTGCGATAACGTCAAACGTAAGGTACGTTCGTACGTGCGGACACCGTCGTTCGTCCCGACCGGTACGAAAAATGAAAACCTAACGATCGAAAACCGATCGAACGACACTCCCTACTGATATTTCTACGAACTTTGACGAAAGCTTCGATCTCGATGTAACGTGCCTCCTCTCGAGCGGCTCTCTTCGTCGAAAGTGTACTGTGTCGTTTGTAAATTTAAAACGATCGAGCGAATGGTCACTTGCCATCTTCTGTCTTATCTGGACCAATGAAAATAAAGTAAACGGGCTCCTTTTATACGCTTTCCCGACGATACAATACGTCTGTCATTTTTCATTGGTCTTACGATCGAGGAAAAATTATCACGTGTCGCGTAACAACGTGATACGAACGAAAGTGAAATTAATTTATTTGCAACTTGGAACGATCGCATTTTTCAACGTCGTCGATATTTCAAAATTTCTATCTACTTTTGCGCATTTTTTTTCGTTCGACGCGATTGTCAACTTACTTCATTCCGTACTTACAGTGCGCGCGCGCGCGTGTGTGTGCGTGCGTATAAAGTATTGAACAAAATTTGATTCGAGAGTGCGATGCGTCATTTATCGCACGAATTCCTCGACTGAGAAAAGTGCAATTGACGCGAAAATGGATAGAAGTGGAAGCGAGAAACAACAGGTATGAATACGCACCGTCTTCGTCCTCTTCGCACTATTTCGATCTGAAATTTTAAACTCGGCGATCGATAGGACGGATAAGGTACGTACGTCGTGCGTTAAACGCACGTAGGGGGAAAAAAGTGTAAACGCGTCCGTTTCGACTTTGTACGATCGCGTGTCACTCGTCTTTTATTCGCGACATCAATGAGATTTAGAGAGGATATATTTTCTTTATTTTTCAATTCAAAGCAAGTAGAATGACTACAGTTTTGCCGAGTCAAAGGACGATAAGGATCTTCGGTTATACATCTCTCGTTTAAAGGTTATCGTTTTTGTAATCGTTGACGGGAGAGTTGGCTTACGTCGAAAAATCCAACGTTTTGTACAAACGATTAGCGATAAAGTTCAATCGAATCGAAGATGGTGAAAAAATGTGCTGTCGTGTGGAACTATTACAACAAAAAAGTGGACGGCTCTCAAGTCATCGCTTTTTGCAAGTTTTGCGATCATTCGTACGTACAAAATGCAGCGCGTATGGAAAGACACTTGGAACGCTGTCTAAAGTGTCCAGGAGAAGTCAGACGACAATTCATACAAGTAAGAAACGACAAAAGAAACAAAGCAAACGTTCTTGGCGTTAAAGTCAATGACAAACAGCGAAAGCGAGAATCTTCGTTGGAACGTGTTACCGACTTGGAATTGGAAGGTCTAGACGATTGGCATTATAAGAATCGATACTACACGGACGAGATGTCGGAAACGATTCAACAGTGCGACGCAAAAATAGTGATACAATCTAAGGATAAGTCACGGACGAGCCACGACTCTAACGTTCAAAGTATCAGAGGCGATGGAAGCGCAAAGATAAGAACTAGGGACTCGAGTCAGACCGACGCAGAGATGGCTAAAATTGGTAATTTCAAAACGTTAGATATTATTTTAACGTTAGATATTATTATATTTTTAAACGCTTTCGCAGATGGATCCGAAGAACATAAAGGTACCATTCGTCGTAAGAAATCCCTACCGGCTAGAAGAATTTCGCGATGGCCGTTTCTTTCTATCCGCGATCCAGGCTATTCGCCCTTACAGAGCAAAATATATCAGGAACAATTGTTGGAGAGCCGGACCTCGAGAAAGATAGCCGAGCTGGAGTTACGCCGTAAAACTTTGGAATTGGAAAGATTTCAATGGGAATTCGAAAGGGACAAAGCTCAAAGCGAAATACGCTGGGCTTACGAAATGCGAATGATGCAACTACAAGAGGAGCACGAAAGGAAACTGATCGACCAAAACAGAAGTCGAGGATAGACGCTCTATCGAGAAGATATTGCGACTCGTTTTAACTTTCACGCTTGCGAATCGCAGACATGCGTTCCGTGGTTATTCGTAGAAACTCCCTAAGCACGACGGTCGACCTCTTTGGATATTCTATAATATCAAATATGAAAAAGATTTATGTTGCGACTAAATAAAATTTTAAGTAACGAAAAAAAAGACAAAAAGAAAGTCACCTCGAGCTTATTAAATCCATACATGTCATACCTCGCACAAACGCGTATGTATATAATAATTTGATCGTCTCTGCGTAGAAACATTGCTAAGAGAAAAGGAGACCTAAAAGCATGAAAAGCCCACTCTCATTACTTTCTCATCGCATCTGTCATCTTCGATCTCGTAAGCATTGTAATTATTTTCTTCTAGAAGGAAAAGATGGCGAAGTCTAACGAAAGTTGTATCGACACCATGGCGGAGCCGGTCAGTGCGATGCCTGAGAAATGGGTTAACACCGCAACGAGCGAAACTTTTTATTACGTTGGTGTAAGAGGATCGCCGTACGCAACCGAATCATCCGTTTTCGAATTATCTCCGGACGAACTCTTGGCGCTTACCAAACGTTTTCAAAGCTCTGCTTCGACGGTGGTCAATGGCGCACTGATCAAAGGTTCATCCAAAATTTTTTACATTAACAGAATAAGTCTATAAGTTTACTTCAAACTACTTCGTTTTCTTTCAAATTGACGATCGAACTCTCGAGCACATCGATTGCTTTTTTCGAACGAATAATGAAACAAACATCCTAACAAACTTATCGTTGACAATTTCTTTTAGGACGACCCTTTTCGGTTATCAATGCTCTAGCCGAATTAGGCTATCGAGTTATTTGTAGTACCGGGGAAGCTGAAATTCTTTGGACGCTGCAACGAGAGGTTTAACTTTTCTAAAGGATTGTACTTGTAGTAAAGAATATGCACACATATAAAGATATAGACCAGTATTTTGTGCGTAACATGTAACATTAATCTGCGCAATCATCAAAGAGGATCCTAGAACAATTATCTAATCCCTTATTTTATGGACTAATGGATGATCGTTCGCTTTTTATTTTTTACGTTTGCCGGTTGTTAGTCTCTAGCGATATGTCGTTATAAGCATTAGGTGATAAATGCGTACGGACCAAATATAACGAATCGTTATTTGTAAAAAGATACATTCGATTAGCAACTATTTTTTAGCAACTACTTTAGTCATTATTTTATTGGATTGTACAAGGATAGATACTTTTTATACATTTTCTTATGAAAAGAAAGAAAGAAAAAAAACATTGCAGAGTTTAGCCTATTTTCATAATTCGATAAATATACGGAATGGAATTGTTAAACGACCGTACAACGATGCCTATGCATGATATTGCAACGTAAAAAGCATATTATGTTGAATGTTATGCAGTGTTTTAGGCAATTTCAATCGAACCCGAGTATAACGCTCGACGCGTTTCCCAACGAAATTAGCAATTTGGAAAGAGAAGCTATCCGAATCTTTCTACGCGATTAGCGGCCCAGCATTTTACATTTTTTAGATCGTATCAATAGGAGAACAAGGCGAACATTCATTCAAAAGAAGAAAAAAAAGTTAATTACGCGTCCAAATATATGGATTCTCTATAGTTAAGAAAATAAATAACTGTAACGGTTTCTCTCTTCGCTTTATATCTTTATCGTTTGAGGAATAAAAAAGTTTCTATCGTTAACGTTGAAGCAACGTTTAACGAGTTTATAGATTTTTTACCAATGTACAGAAGAAGATGGAAAGTATTTTAAGTAACTCGTTGTATCTACAATGTTCATCGACGTATCAGTTTTTATCGTTGTTGTAACAATGATTGCGTAGCGATCGTTTATCGATAATTGAAGAACGTACCTTCGACCGAGAATGGATATTTCAAACGTCAATTTTGGCGATTCATCGTCCTGTGTACTTTAAGACGAAAGCAAACTACTGAATGATTTATTGTATTGTTACACAAACCACGTGGTTTATACTTAAGTTTTCTTTTTTTTCCCCGTATTAGTATTATTATATTATACTATATTCATGTACCATTCGTTCTATGGAATCTTGCATTTTAAGATTCATGTATTCTATTCTTTATAGAAGAGATTAAATCGTACGTGTATACATGCATAAAAGTGTTTGAATTTTTTCAACGACGAGGCCGAGAGAAAGAAAGAGTTATCTGTTTTATTACGATGTGCGTCTATAGACGTATACGTTACGCGTACGCATTCAAGTTGACACCACTATCCTAAATAAATTAGCGCGATCGAAGACTTTAAATCTAAAAATCAAATGAGTTACAGATTGAAGAAAAAATGGCGAAAGAGCACGAGCACGAGCACGAGCACGTAGACTCCTGTTGCAGTTTATCCGCCAACTTGGGCGTTAGTCAATCTTTGTCCGAGATCGAATTCGAGCGAGGCATATGGTACGCCGGTGAGTTGTCCAAAAATATTGCTTCGATAAATTTCAATTCGATATTAGATGTTTCACGTTTCTTTTCCAGCTCAATACAACGACAAGGACAAAGTAGAAGGATTTTTAAGAAAGGGAATTAGGGCGGACATCGAAGATTCCGCTGGATACACGGCTCTTCACTATGCAGCTCGGAATGGACATTATCGGATCTGTGAAATGTTGTTGCAACATGGAGCTAACGTAAACGCTAGAACGCGTTGCGGCCAAGCGACTGCTCTTCACAGAGCAGCTACGCAAGGACACGATCGCGTCGTCGAATCTTTGTTAAAGCACGGTGCTAACGCAGATTTGAAGGATGCCGATGGTTGTACCGCTCTGCACAGAGCTATCATCGCCGCTCGCGTGTCCGTTTGCGAAAGTTTGATTCCGCACTCGGATCTGTCCATCGTCGATCATAAAAATCGTAGCGCGAAACAATTGGCTAACGAGTACTGCAACGACGTCGTCTCGCTTTTATCTTCGTAATCTTAACAGAAATGTTTTTATCTTACGTCGTCAATTGTCTTCGTATTAAAAATAATCGATTAATGCAAACAAATAATCTATACTGCGATATCTTATTGAACAATAGGATTAAACTTCAATGCTGATCATCATCAGCCGTCACGTCAGCTGTCGCAATGACGAACGTAACATCAATAAACGAGTAAAATACAATAGACGTCGTTAAAAGAATCCTCTCGGCGAATCTTCAAAATTCTCTTGAAAATATGTCGCTGATACGTTAGCCGTGTTCCCTTTCTCTCCCCGTTTCTCTCTCTCTCCCTCTAATGTTATTACAAAATTTAACGTTACAAACTATCAAAAGAAACTTGAGAGAGATGAACGGTAAATTAAAAGGATGAGCACGACCGGCGAAGTCGTCACTATTTTTATCGGTCAAGCTGGAACTCAAGTGGCAAGTGCCTGTTGGGAATTACTTTGTCTCGAACACGGTCTCAGACCTGATGGTTTTCTTCAACGTGGATACGGACCCGTCGATCAACGTTACTACACGTTCTTTGGACCAACCGCGGTGAGACGTCCACTAGTTTCTCGAATATAGTTGGAACATGATCGACTGTGATACTTTAGACAGGAAAATGCACGCCCCGGACCGTGATAGTGGATTTGGAGCCAAGTGTGGTCGACGAGATCAGAACCGGTGCTTACAGAAATCTCTTCAATCCGTCGTCGTTGATAACTGGCAAGGAAGATGCAGCGAATAATTTTGCAAGAGGATATTACTCGATCGGTGCAGAGATAAAAGATCTCGTTCTAGATCGTATTCGAACCACCTGCGAGGCTTGTTCCCGATTATCCGGCTTCCTCATCTTCAGGCAAAATTTCGTTTACTATATTCCTGTCGAGTCTTCGTCATTAACGAGACGGAGGATGACAAGTGCGTTATTTATCTTCTAGATCCTTTGGCGGTGGCACTGGTAGCGGCTTAACTACTTTGCTGCTGGAAAATCTCTACGTGGACTATGGGAAAAAATTGAAATTGGATTTCGCAATTTATCCAGCGCCGAACATATCCACAGCCGTCGTCGAACCTTATAATTCCATACTAACGACTCACGGGACTCTAGATTACGAGGATTGTTGTTTTATCGTCGATAACGAAGCTTTGTACGATATTTGTGCGAGGTTCGAATTTTCTACGTAGCAACGTTTCGATACCTGAGATATCTTTTTTATACGTTCGTCGCATCCCTAGGAATCTGAACGTGGAAAATCCGACTTATACGAATCTCAACAGATTGCAAGCTCAAGTAGTATCCTGCATCACGGCGTCGATAAGATTCGAAGGCTCGGTCAACGTCAATTTGGAGGAGTTGCAGACGAATTTAGTACCTTATCCAAGAATTCATTTCCCCTTGGTAACGTATGCTCCCATAACTACGCCTGAAAGAGCAATGAACACGGCGATGTCCGTTCAACGGATCACGTACGATTGCTTCGAGCCTGCTAATCAAGTAAATCGTAGCAAGATCGAGTTTGCACGAGATGGAGCGAAATTATCTTACTCGTCTCCGTCGTTCGATCTTAGATGGTAAAGTGCGATCCTCGTACGGGTATTTACATGAGCTGCTGTCTACTTTATCGCGGTGACGTAAGTCCGAGTGACGTTAATAACACCATCGCTAGTTTGAAGGGCAAAAGGTTCATACGATTCGTTGGTTGGAGTCCGGCAGGATTCAAGGTGAAGTCAACGACGATCGTTGATACAATTTGGAGTAGAATTCAAACTAATCGTCTCTGTTATTTTAGGTAGGAATTAATTATCAGCCATCCACGACGGTTCCTGGCGGTGATTTGGCCTATTCGAACAAAACTGTGGCAATGTTGTACAACAACACGGCGATTCGACACGCTTGGGTCAAGATTGCACGGAAATGTGACTTGATGTATCAGAAAAGAGCTTTCGTTCATCACTACGTTGGCGAAGGTATGGAGGAGAAAGTCTTCCAAGAGGCTATAGACAACACAGCTGCCCTCGTCGAGGATTACAAAGAGGTCGAATTATGACGCGTCAACGTTTTCTTCGATCTTATAAAATAAAGTCGATCTCGATCGGAAAATATCGAACAACGAAATCACAAACGGAAACTATGAAGTTCGAATGAGACGACGAATCGCCACGACTCGTGTTTGGAAATCGCATTTTCAACGATCGATTGGTATAGAAAATAAACGTGTTGACAAAAAATATACTAATTACCTTTAATTGACTAGACGAAGCTTCGTCACGATTTCTAGCAGCGCACGCGAGTTCGAAGTGAGCGGGCACTTTGGACGCGCATGCGCGATGCGTCGCTACGACTCGTGCAAGTGTGTATACACACACACACACATGTATATATTTATCAATTTTTATTTACAAATTAAAACCTAGTACTCCACGCGAAAACTTAAAAGACAAAAAATCGAAGAAGAAATTTGAAATCCGATAAATACTTTTTTTACTTGCTTTCTTACGCCGCATGCGCATTAGCTCGTCCGCCGTACATATCGAATTGACGCACGACGAAATTATACGACACCAGCTCGGCGAAGAGTACAAAAAAAAAATGAACCGAAGGAGCGTCGAAAGAAGCCTGTCTTTTCTCGGTGCACGTACTCGTTGTACGACGATGAGACTTGCTTCGAGTCTCTCCATTCGATCGCTACGAAGCAAGTGAGATATCCCAAGTCCGTGTTGTAGTCCCTTGAAGAAATTGCTATTGTCTCGACGCGAAAGCGAAACAGGCGCATTTTCAACAGTTTTTGTCAACTCGCGTAAAGATTACTCATGAGAATTGCTTATTTTTATACGTGACTTTTATATACGAACATTTTTTTAAATGTCCGAAAAGATAACCTCGTATAACCTTTACCTTTCGAGCGAGCGCTCGATCGCTAATATCCGAGAAAAATTGCGATCGTAAGAATTCGTAACATCTTCTCCAGCACCTTAAGATTTAATCGTTCGAAGTAGAGTGTAATTCGACAAGTCGGTTGCTATGGTAATCCTATGTCGAGTGTGACTCGACAATAATGGTCGCTATGGCAACTTTATGTCGAGTACCACTCGACATAGTTTTCCTTTTACTCACGACCAGCCTTATGCGTCGCATTTTGTCAGTCGTTACTCTACAGCAGTGTCGAACGTACTGCTTCCGTTCTCAATTCTTATAAAAAAAAAAAAAAAAAATCATCGGTTAAATAATGTGTGACACTGACAGTAGTGATGACGAATACATGGATACTTATAATTTACTTACTTCTCGACGTAATAAAAGAACGATTAACGATATATATTCGAGTGACACAGAGGATGAAAACGCTGCTAATAAAACGCAAAGAAAGTGTAGAAGATTTATTTCCGATTCGAGTGACGACGAAGAGGAATGTAGTAAAGTATACTACGATGGACTCTCCGATATTTGGGTCGAACTAACTTCGAAAGATGACGAAAATACAACGATTCCGTTTTCGATCGGACAAGAAAGAATCGGCCCGCAAAACTGTGATAATTGTATAGACCCGTTAGACTATTTTCAATTATACTTCACCAATGAATTGATTGAAAATATTGTTGTAAAAACGAACAACTATGCCCGTTCGAAAATTGCAAAGAGAGTATTGTCCGAAAGGTCGATATGGAATACCTGGAAGGATTTAACCGTATCAGAAATGAAAGCTTTTTTAGGACTTGTATTGAATATGGGAATTGTTCGTTTATCTAATATACAGGATTATTGGTCCAAAGAGGAAGAATTTCACGTACCGTTCTTTTCTAAAATCATCGATAAAGGTCGATTCATGCAAATATTTTGGATGTTACATTTAAACGAAGTACACGAACCAAATGCAATATTAGAAACTAGATTACAAAAAGTGAGCAAATATCTTGAATATCTAGATTTGAAATTCCGAGAACATTTTATTCCTAACAAATGTATTTCTATAGTCGAATCCGTGGTGAAATACAAAGGAAGATTAGGTTCTACCGTTTATAATCCTCAAAAACCGACAAAGTGGGGTATTCGTTTGTACGTTTTAACGGATTCAGAAAGCGGTTATTTGTATTCTTTTCTACCGTATTATGGAAGTATAACGACTGAAAATTTACCGTATCCCGAGCTTCCTGTTACCAATAGAGCAGTTTTATATCTCTACAAGAATCTTCAAAATTCAATTCCAGAAGCAAGCGGTTATCACGTGTATACTGGTAGATTTTATTCCAGTGTAACACTAGCGAAAGAATTATTATCTCGTTCTTGTCATTTTACTGGTATAATAATGACGAACGGGAAACATGTTCCGGATTGTTTTAAAGAAGGGAAGTTGAAAAAGGGTGATATTGTAGCTTGTAGAAATGAAAATGTATTATTGTTTCAATTGAGAGATAAAAAGATTGTTAGTATGATAAGTACTTGGCATACCATAGACGTAGAAACCAAAAACAAAATACCACACGTCATACAGGATTATAACAAAAATATGAGCGGCATTAATTTGGCCAACGATTGCGCTTCGGTTTATTGTTTTATGAAAAAAACCTTAAAATGGTGGCGCAGATTATTTTTCTGGGGTTTAGAAATGTCCGTAATAAATTCGTATATTCTTTATAATTATAGAGAAAGAGGGAGCAATCCTATGACGTATTTAAAATTTGTTAAAGTTCTCGTAAGAGGGCTAACAAAAGATTTTTATTCCACCTCGACAAATATTCCGCGTGTATTTTTAAATGATAACCAACGACTAAATAACGAGTTACACGTTATTCAGTTGAATCCTTTGCATAAACATAAAGATTGTAAAGTCTGCTCGAATAGGAAAATAAAAGGAGGAAGACGAGAAACGAATTATTACTGCGAAACTTGTACCGATCATCCCGCTCTTCACGTTGGAGAATGTTTTAAAAGATATCACACTTTGCAAGATTTTAAAATGTAACTTTTTATTGGGACTAATTCTTTTTTCCTCTTTCTCCTTTATTTTATTTCAATAAAGCATAGCTAAAGCAAATTGTCCATCGATTGAATGGACAAAAATAGAGAGTGCTAAAGATCAAATTAAGTGTATATAAACATATATACATAAATGACGCAATAAGTTGTGCGATAAAAAATCGATTTGTGGGACATGTTGGACAGACGTGTATTTAATAAACCATAGTTGATCTTATTTGGAACTTTGCATCACCTAAATATACATTTACATATTTATTAACTCATATTCTATCTAATGCCTCTAACATAATAACGCTATTTCCTCGAATCACCTGGAATAGAAAATATTAATACGATTGAATATCGAAGGAGGAAAGAATTAATTTTAACGTCGATACATTACTCACCACCATACCAATATTATTTTTTGTACCATCTTTACATTCTTCCACGCTCTCATCGATTACCATATTCATAAATGGATCAAAACCACGTAAAATACCAATTACGTGCCTTCCACCGTTTAATTTTACTGTAAAGAAAGCTTTTACCACAAACGAATACAAATTATAACTAATATTATGTCATTTGTTTATACTCACGTGAAAGACGTTTGTCCATATACCTACGAATAATAAAACAAAAAGATAATAATTTCGTAAACATCAAATAGATAACCTAAAATTTAGCACTATCTAACAATTTCATGATGAAATCGAACTTAAATACAATTTGAAATATTATGTAGAATATATAAATATAAACGTACTAACTTTTTGAGTTCTGGAGGATGCGCTTTACTCATTTTTAGTTACTTCAATTCGAAAATCTACGCTTACGAAAATAACGTACCTTAACCAACTTTAACCAAGTGGATATAACCCTGACGCGATCAGGAGTGCCACTACACAAAAACTTAACATCTTGTAAAATAATAATGAAACTAAATAATTTTGATACGTATACGTGTATGTAAATATTTGTTACAGAACGGTAACTTTATTCATTTTAATACATAAAACAAATAATTACAAGTTTGTACTTGGCTATAAGCCAGTTGGTAACAGGTTCCTGCAGTCTACAACATCGTTCGAATAACGCATATTATAACACTGATATACATACAGTTTCCGACTAACAATGTAATTACATTTTATAAATTATATTAATTATTTTTTAATTTTTTAATACAATACATAACGCGCTGCGAATAATCTTTTTTTCTATATCGTTCATTTTTGTTATATCTCGAAGATACGTATAATAAAAGTATTTATAGAACAAATAACAATAAATAATCAAATATTAATCGGAGCTATCTGTACATATTGATTCAATTGTTTCTCGCTTTAATCGTCGATCTCTATGACGATGATCTCTCAACGATTACGACGAAAAACAATTTCCTATAGATTATATCATGATCTTATACATTTCTATATATGTAGGTGTTTTCAATCGTTTGTAATCGCGTTATTAAATATAATAATCTCACAAGGTACTGTAAGTACAAAATATAAGTACGTCCATATTAAATATTTATAAAAGTACAACACATCGATTCGTTAACGCAAGAAATATAAATCTAAATAGATATTTCGAAAAGATATATTTTGAAATTGGCAAATCGACCGTACAGACCGTACAGAGACGATATTTCTAACAAAGAATTGATCGGAATCGATTTTGTACAACGTAAACATAAAGATCACAAAGAGTTTCTTCGGAAAAGTTTCTTTCGAAGAAATTCATTCTCGCGTCAAATATTTTTTTTGGCGGGATCCAAACTTCTCTTTAGAGAAATCTTATTAGACGGATTGGACGACCAGTGGAATCACTCCAGCATTAAATTACTTACTCGTCTACAAACAATTAACACGATACACGATATACACAATTGTATTGGCATAATCGGGAGGAATGGTTTTTTTTTTTGTTGTTTTTATATCTTTTTCTTTTTTACGCGTACTTTTTTCCGTAAAGAATCATTGCCTTCAAAATATGATCGTGTAAAAGGTTCGCGTTGGAAAGCTCGTAACAAAACCTAGCGAATAATTTTAGTATGGCGCAGTCTCGAACGTACAAACGTAATAAAGGCTAATTAAAAAAATTCAAATAAAAAAAAGTTAATCAATTATCAACCTATATTTATAAATTACATTTATCAAGACGTATCGAAAATGAAATACATACTCGATTTGATTGGAGGCTTGCACTTTAAGTAAGTACTTTAGACGGATCACATAGAAGATCAAAACATTTGATAAGTATACGTTTCTCAAATATAAGAAGCAGTACGCGACCAACAGTCGCAGCAGGTACATTCAAAAATGATTTTAACTTTGACGTTATTTTTCGAGCAAATACACATGCACGCAAGCACACGCACACGCACACGCACGCACATACACGCAGTGAGAATGAAACGATTAATTAGCACAAAAATATCATTTTTTACATGCTACCGCGTATGCTGCTAACGCAAAATATATGAAATGTATCATTCCTAACTTCTCTATACACAGCTTGTATAATAAATAACGTTATAAGCGTATAGCATCGGACATCGACTGTGGTTTTTTTTTGTTCATCCTATTTTAGAAATATGTTATAGTGATCTATATAATAACAAGAATATAGCATGAACATTTATATAATACTCGATATAACAGGCAGACACGTTTTTCTACGATCGATATGCTATAATACACGTAATCTCGGTCATTTCGTATTAACGACGTAAGAAAGTGATTCTTCTCGCGAAATCGTGCGATGAATTTTTCGATAGATCGTACGAATGTTAATAACGTTACGATATCCATCCATCCATCTCTTTCTTTTCCCATTTGCAATTTCACTTTCTCCAGACCACTTTATCGATTAAACTATAATAGTGGAATGTACCTGCGTGAACGCATTATTCTCGGTGGGTCGTTTAATCATCTATTTACTTAGCTTTCCGATCAATCGTATTTAATTAATTCTTCGTTGGCCCGTAAATATCGTATTCTTTTTTATCGGCATTTCTCAAACGATGTTTAAGAAGATAAAAAATGATATAATTAGGGCAGTTGTGACGTAGGAAAGTTTCAGAGCAATATCGTTCCTTATATTTACGTATATTTTACGTTTGTTTCGTCAACAACGCACGCGTACGTACGTAGTACACACGTTTACATATTAAAAACAATGCTCGTAATCGTTCCTACGTGAATGGACGATGTCATCGAGGACGAGAAGGCAAATTGGCAAAATCGTTTGAGAAAGGTCGATTGAGAAATATTTCCTTTGTGTACTTGGCAACGATTATTAGGTTTATAAACGAATCTAGGTCAAATACTGTTTCATCTTTTGAAAACTCTCCAGTCAAACTGGTTTACCAATTTTGTTGTCGTCGATACGATTGCGGCGGTATTTGATCGAAATTCGTTCGAAAAAGGTGACTACATCGAGTCCAACGATAAATCTCATGCGACACGGAAATATCCTTCCTATATAATCTTAAGTAACGTCGATTTTCTAGATATAACCTTGCGTAGGAACATCAATATGGTTTTAATTCGAGATATATCAAAGCACCTTTCGTGTAGATTCATCACACGCGAAAAGACGACGACGACGACGACGACGACGACGACGAGTCGACGTTTACTACGATCTTCCTTTTATATACGTACTTACTTATTTTTGTCCAAAAACTTTTACCTTATTGGATTAATGGAAGCCTTATTATCTATTACGAAAGCAGCTCTCTTTCTCTCTTTCATTCATTCTCTTCCTTCTCTTTTGTTTTCTTCAATCGCGAAGCCTCGTACGACATTGGATCACGTGATTTTCGATCATATGATTTCCGATCACGTGGGTTCATTCAAGCAATCCACTGTTGTTGTTATCGCACGTATTGTTTGCATTTTTTTGCAATAGCTGTCGGATCGGAGAACCCTATGTACACGTTAATACGCCATTTAGTTCAAACGAGTCTTCCTTGGTAAAATCTTCTAACGTGTGTGTTCGTCGGATTGGCGTCATCATACCGTTGTTTCTTTAAAAATCTTCACCGTTGAGTCTGCGTGCTTCACGTGTACATATCTCGTTAACGTCGTTACACCTTTCTCGTTATTATTGTTTAATATCTTGACGTTCTTCAATTCGGTATTCACGCTTTTGTCTGTTTCATGGAACGCCATCGCTCTGTCTATATGACCAGGAACGACATTTTGACTAACTTTTCTTCAAATTTTATTTAACGCAGTAATGCAGATCGAAAGATTTTTCACCTTCGCATTATTTATTATCGTACGTACAATTTTTTTTTTGTTTTTTTTTTATAAGCGTTATGGATCTTAAAATGATTTTATGGTTACCTCGATCTGTTGTACTGCGTAGTTCAAATCAATAACAAAACACATAGAAAGAGTGCAGTGCGACGTGCAACACTCGTAACACGTGGTGTACATGTACATATGTGTATGAAATTAGAATTAGGCGAAAATATATCATTCAGCGAAATTAGCGATACACAAAATAACTCGTCGTAATCATGACGAATATGCATACACACACACACACACACACACACACATATACATCTTTTTTTTCTATTAGGATTATTATAGTATATCTCTGAAATTTTAATATAAAAAAATATTAAACGTGCAAGTACACGACTTCGAAGTTTAATTTTGAGATTTGACTTTTAGCTTTGAACGAACAATTTCATTCATAAAATTGTATTAAAAGGTCGTAAATAAATGTAATTCGTTGATATATATAAAAAGAAATTTATATTTACAAGAACTGAAATTCGATTAACCTCCACTTTTGCATATACAACTTTTGTAAACGATTCTTAGCAAGTTTTGTAGAGAATAAACTTTTTTCAAATATTATTACGTCTAATATACGAGTTTATGATAAAACTTTGTAAACAAACTCTTTTTTCAAGCATCTAACTTATTATATAATTACAATATTATTCAGATTAATAACAGCAAACTTACACTCATTGCAGACACTTAAAATTTGTGATAATTTATAAAACAGTTTTGAGAACAAGTTACTTTTTTAGAGAGAGAGAAAAAAAAACTATTGGATATTAATTGTTAATCCAATTATTTTAAAGATCTTTCTAAAGAATTATTTATCCTATTCGTATACACATTTAAAATTGGTTGATTTTAATTTTGGCTACTTATTCTACATCGTACATTAGCAGTTTATTACCACGAAGGAATGCAATACAAAAACGTTTATACGTTTAATATAATAACGTCATATTAAACATTGTAATTGAATAATGCATAGATCATAGATAGACATAGATAATTTAAAAAAGTATAAATAAAACACTATAAAATAATAATATTGTACTGTCATATCTTCACAATATTTATTAGATAAATTAATATATATTTTAGAATTATAACAAATCTAAAGCTTTGGCTATTAAGTTCACATATCAGATGTAATATATAGACGTATACATACACATCTAAATATGATTGCTTTATAGATATAAATAAGTCTCCTAGATATCACTTTACATGCAAGAAAGATCGAGACATGCTTATTTTGAGAAGTTACACATTCTGAAGCGTTAAAAAAAGCAAGATCTCAATAGAAAATTGAAATTAAACCTAAGAAGACGTTATGTAATATTACAATTGACATTATTTTTTGTTGACTATCAAATCGGAAACTATTTAAAAATAAAATCGTCGTCACTTTGCTATAAAAAATACTGATATCTTGAATTTCAAAAAAAATTTTTCTAGAGATAATAACGTTCTAAAATCATGTCTGGTTTATTTCAAACATGCATTATGAATAAAGCAAGTACAATAATTAAATTCATAGAGTTTGAATATATAGATATTCATTGTGAGTCTTAGAGCGCACAGTAAATTTGTATTTCAATAGCATTTGTTAGAAAATAATTATCAAGGCAGTATGATAAAGCTTCGGATGCATCTACTGAAATCGTCACACGACATGCAATTAAAAAAAAAAAAAAAAAAAAAAAAAAAAAAAAATATTGATATTTTCACAGATATAAGCAGGAAGTAAATCGGACAATATCTAATTTTAAACGAGGTATAACGAGTTCGAGTGTTATTATTCTTACTTTCATATAAAATATATTAAAATTATTTTTTTCTATTATCATTCTATATTTTTCTAATTTTCTCTCTTCCTACTTGCCACACATCGTAACTTCTTAAGACACATAAGAAAAAGTAATACTATTTCTTTATAAGAAATATTTAAATAATATATCTTTGATTTATATACCAGTCACAATCAGTCACATAATTTGAACTGGAAATATAAAGATGATATAGAATGATTTAAGTTAAATAAATACTCTATGCAAGTGATAAAAGTTATAATGAAAAACATATGGAATAGAAAAAGTAGGGCCTTTTAAAAAAAAAAAACAGTAACGAACGATGATGACTCTCACGAAACAACACAGCAACATCTTTGACATCTACTCTGCTTTTGTACAATATTATTTTTATATTTTTGCGTTACTTTGTAAGCTTTCAATTTCAATCTAACATTCCCTGTATTATCGCCAATATCTTGACTTTTTATTGAATTACTTCTAGTAGTATTTTTGGAAGCCATCTCGGGCTTACTCTCGCATCTCAATATCTCTACCTCGTTACCTATTATTCTACATACACTCGAAGATGCTGTTCTTACATCACTATCGCATTTGTCTTGACCCGAAATTTGTGACTGCGTATTAACTACTCTATCTTGTTTCCTAAGCTCCTCTATACTTGTACTATTAATTTTGATAGAAAATTCTTTAGAATGAATTTCCTCACATTCCAAATTTTCTCTTGGAACACATAAATTCACACTATTGGTAGTTAACGTGTTATCCGCTTCACAGCTTCTATGCATTTCACTATAATAATTTTCACCATCTACATTCGATCCTATATCTTGTATGTTTTGTATACTTTCGTCGGAAGTTTCCTCCATTAATTCGTTCACTTTGCTACCTACCGATGCTATATCATCTATTGATTTTTCATTTAAATATTTCTTTACGTCTTGTTTCAATGGTTCCTCGTTTGCAGCTGACGATAAATGGAGTCCAGTTTCATGAGCTTTTTTTTCTGCATTCAGTGGCTCTTCGTACGTTAGATTTGTTTGACTACTTGAGTATACGTTTGACTTATTCTCTAAATAATTATTGCATTTATTATCGTGCAAGTAAACTGAACTTTCGTTGGATTCGATGTTACTTGCATTGATTATCGCTATACGTGGTATAATCAATTCACCGCCAGGTGGATTTAAATTAGAAGTCGATAAATTCATAGAGTCGTCAAAATTGTGATAACCCTGTTGGCCTTTCCCCTCGATCCAAGCTTCGGTTAATATATGCGATCTTTGCCATAAAATGTCGCTATTGCATCTCCTTTTCTCTATGTCCGAATACTGTTCCTGAGTATCAGGCCACGAGTGTAAGCGACATTGACTATTACTCTTTTTCATAACGGACTGTCCTTCCATATCTGCTTCACGTTTTTTATCACGTGCAATTAATTCTAATTTTGATTTCAATAAAGCTGGTGATACAGCTCTATCAATGCGTCTTGGTATATTCGACGAATGAGCCGATTGAAGCGTTAAAACACTGTCACTAGCATCAATTATATGATCGATATCTATATCAGGAACTTCGCCCGACACTAAAATAGCGTTTGGACTTGGACTGTCCATACTATCCGGAGTATAGGGATCATGCTTAATAGGTGCTGCGTGCAAAAGGTTGGATGAACGATCAGCAGAGAGCGTTCGTGCACTAACGTAACTAGTGCTATCAGGCAACATTGGTAACAAATCCAAGTAATTGTCAGGAACTCGAAAGCAAAACTCTGGTGCGCATGGCAAGCTGCAGCAATTAATCATACCTGCTTCTGGTGCGAGATTAACCCTCAAGTAGACTGGCTGTAAAAATGAAAAGAAAACACGAACCTTATATATCGTGGTATACTTTTCAAAAGAATTCAACAAGAGATGTTGTTAATATATTGGAGTTCTACGTAAAGGTTAACTAATGTCAACATGATTCGATGTCGTGATGTGTCCTGTGATCTGTGGATAACACTCGTTGGCTTTTTTTCTTAGATTTTATATAAGGTACAATTATAGAGGAAGATTAATTAAAATGCATGACTCACATCTATCCATCGTTATCAAAAACTTAAAAGGAGCGTGTAAAAGGAGTTTCCTCGTCCTCTTTTCTTTTTTAAATCAATTACTTTCAAAACGTATACGATATAAATATGTGGAAAAACGATAAGCTGAACGTTACAGATCGTTTCTTTTTTTGATAACGACAGTGAAGCTAGCAAGTCAAAATTCATGAAGAATGTAAGATTTGAATTATGGTACTACATCCAAAGGGTCCCAATGAATATATAATCAATCAAAGCAACAAAGATCTAACGAAAATAAAAAGTACATGGGAAGCCAAAGAGAAAAGTAGACAGACAGTTCATATAGTACCTTAATGCTTAGAGATTCATTCGAAACTCCAGAAAAACAGGCTGCACCATAATAATTAAAACAGTGGATCATCAGAATAAGATTTAGGAAGTGTGTAAATATATATGTACCGAGTATAATAAATATAGCAAGTAAGATTCGTCGTTACGAGACATATGTATAATACAACTTATCTTACCTTATGATCACCCATGCAAGTTGTTCTTCCTATTATACCATACTCTACTGCATTAGAAGAGGATATCTGCAAGAAAAAAAAGGGAAAAAGAGAAATAATAATAAAAAGAAAAAATACGAAAAAAAGAAAAAAGAGAAAAAAAGAAATTATACCATATATCGTATAAAATTATCCAATATACTTTTTATTAACTTTTTACGGTCGTAATACTCTTTAATGGATAACACGTAGGTGATGTACGTAATTAATTGTTGCCTGGAAAATCTACTCCTACGGATTAGGAGTGTGAAATTCACTTTTCGTTTATACTTCATATACGTATAAAAATATCTGCGCGATGCAATAAGATAAGCACGACACAATAAAAACGCCTTGCCAGGAATATCCTTCGACCGCAAAGAGTTCAGTCAAACAAATAAAGTTTATATCGCATACGTTTTGGACTAGCATCTTTGCAGTGGGGCTCAGTAATACTCTGTCGCACCAAGCTGGCACTCTTGTTTGCATATAACTTGTAGCTTCATTTACATCCTCTTGAAAAGGATAACTTGGAATAAAATTAATTGGAAATTCAAACAATCTTCCTTCAAAGTCTTCCAATTCCTTGTCATATTCTCGTAGCTGCATAAACATCGGTTATTTCATTATGGAGTTCCTAATTATTAATGCATTTCGATAAGTAACAATAGATTAAACAAATAAAAAATAATGCATGACTTACCCATTGTCCACTATTATCGACAAAAACATTTTGATGTTCATAATACGAGAACTCTTTTTTCCCCAATGATAATACAAGATTATCTTCCTTGTTGTGAAATTGTAATTTAGAAATATTTCCTTTATTCGATAGTTTTCTTTCTTGAGTATCCTCAGTGAGTTTCTATTAATTGCAATAACGAAAATGATTACTGAAAGTTTATATTCGTTAATATCCAGTACAGATAATGACCTTAACAATACGATCTATACCTTAATTACACCAGCAGTGTCAGTTCTAAAATTAAAATCACCAAATAAAAAGTACGGTGCTTTCGGATATTTGTCACTGTGAAATCTATCCAACGTATGTTCCAGCGCTCTTCTGCGCGTCTTACTATAAACGGATGGAAACTGCAATTACGTAGCAGAATGGTGAGATAAAAAATAATGCGAAAAGGATTTTCTATCTCGCGTAATTGAATTGTCTAACTTACAGTTTCCATTGCAATAAAATTACTTGCATCATGGAACAGATGTATGTTTATGAGATCAAAAACTGTTCCATTAATACTCCATCGCGTTCGCAAATATCCTTTTCTGGACCACTTACATTCTGGGAAAAAGTCTTGAGGGAACTTTGCTTTTTCTTTGGTCGTAACTGCCTCTATATTACCAGAATGAGTTTCCTTGCCACATACCGGTGCAAAAGAGCATTCTAAAATCAAGAAACAAAAACAAAGTCAACGTATCATTCCAATTAGATTATTTTTCAAAGTGACAATTGATAGATTATCTACCTTTGAAATCCCATAATAAAACGTCTTTTAAAGACTCGTGAATAAAATAAAAATTTCCCAGTGCCTATAAAAAAAATTTATTCGATAATCTCGATGCACCAGAATAAAAAAAGTAAATCTTTATTATTATATTTCAACTTACCGTAAAGTGTTCAGCCGACGAATAATCCTCATCTAGAAATACTCTTGTTTTATCAAACAGCCTTAGTTCTTCTGAAGACATTAGTAAGCTAAGGAGAAAAGAAAACTTCAATCATTGATAAGTGCAAAAGTCTAAAGAGGAAGATTATACGTTCTGTAAATTTTATAGAATTTTAAGGATCTCTTATGACTTTTTTTTTTTCATCTTTTTATATTGTGCTTCCACATGGATATCGTTCAATAAACTAATCTTTTGAAGCGGCTCGACCAACCGTAAAGTCATGCGTGACATTCTATTTTTATCCTTTTCTGCCGCTTATGCGTTAAATTACATTCAATATCGCGAACAAGGATACCCATTTGATTTACCTCGCTTCTTCAAAGGCTCGTTTATAATTTCTATATTATATTAAAAAGATAAATCGTGTGAAGATTGTTGGTAAAGTTACAAAAGTAATATCATTTTTTTTAATTATAGCATACTATGAAGTATCGATATTAAAGATACGTTGCATTAATGTTGTATTGATTGATCATAAAATAATAAAGTTAATTATATATAATTCATGCAACTGTAAAAGAAAATTTGATAAGTACCGTAATATAATTTACAGAAAATGATATAACAATCTGTTTAGAATATAACGATCTTTGCATAACCGCGTTAGTAGAAACCTTTAAAGAAACCACTAATGAGATTCTGGTTACTACTTGGAGCACACAGGAAACGGCACGGACCGTATCAAGAAGTCGCTTCCATCGTTTATAAAGCGACACATTTAATCAATTCTTTTAACAGGCCATTAAAATTGCGCATCGAGATTTATGTTCGTAGAAATGAAATTTTAATTAAAAAAAAACTAACGAATTGAAAAAATTTAATAGACATTTACCTAACAAAGTCTTCCACGTGTCTCATACTTTGTTCATAATTTTTTCCACCTACTTCTTGGCAGTGCAGCGCTATAAACTTCGAATCTAGACGCGATATGGTCTAAAAAAAAAAGAGGGGAAATTATAAAAGGATGCGACTTAATTCCATTTAATTCGCAAGATAATATTGACGGTAGTAAAACTTACCGATAAAAATTCTTCTGTCCATATCTTTAACATGACACTAGGCTGCGAAGTAAAACATGAAAAGAACATTATTAAATGACAATAATCGTTCGAAAAACGTCAAAAATAATCGCATTCGTAATACGTCGAAAATAAGTTGAGAAAAAGAAAGAAAAGAAAGAAAAGGCGCGCGTTTGCATTCGGCAAATCAAACATCAAACAATCGAGCGCCTCGATTCGCTGTAACGCGTCGGCACTTGCAAACAGTACCGGCGGCACATATATACGTGTATAAACGCACTCGACACGCACACACGTGTACATCGTACAGGTATATAAGAACTCACGCGCTAAACGATACGTTGTCATATCGAACGAATTGAATTGCGACGATAAAATATTTTAATTTCACATACGTACATATAATATAAACGAGACGGCGTAAGAATCGTTCGATAAAGTACAACGCATCGGACGGTTTTCTTTCAGAGATCAATCACCATTCACAACAATAATACCAAAATAAGAGTTTGAACGCGCGTACGAGTAGTAAACAGTCAAAGCAAAACAAAATACGTGACGAAAGCGCGCCAAATGAAAAACACAATAAGAAACGAAGACTTAAGGAAAGAAAAGAAAAGAAAAGGAAAACAGAGAGAATTAAATAGTTGTTCGTAATAAATATAAAGTGTAAATAAAACTTACCTCTTCGAAGATACTGCCGACGTTTGCTGTGACCAAAAGGATCGGAACGCCTTCGATGGTAGCCATTCTCGAGGGTTCGACGAATATAGAAAGAAGAAGAAGAAGAAGAAGAGGAAGAAGAAGAGAAGAAAAATCGAGCGAACTATATCCTCGTCGCGGATCCTCTTGAGAAGAAGAGGAGCTTACGTCGAGGAGGCCCTTGAAACGACGTGAATGCGCAACGTGTGCGTATGCGCCGCGCGTGTCGTTCTCCTCTCTCTCTTTCTCTGTGTTTCTCTCTTTTTTTTTATTTAAGACGTACGCTTGGTTGCACACACAACCTGTCACACAAAGTTGTTGTAACGCGCGCGCACTGCACTGCCGAAGAAAAGACGACGACGACGATGACGACGACGACGACGACGACGACGACGACGACGACGACGACGACGACGACGACGACGACAACGACGACCACGACGATGATTTACGACAGGAATCAGTACCGACCGAGGGAAAAATCAACCCCTACGCCGAGGAGTGGCCGCGGTCGTCCACCGTGTCCCGCTTGCATCAAAGCTCGCACTACTGCTGTTACTGCTGTTGCTACTGCTGCTGCAAATACACCACATCGTTAATCGAATAACGGCCGAGACCCGTTGGCGCACGAGAGGACAAGTCGTGCCGTAAATATATATCTCTATCGGGCCGCCGTCCGAGACCACGCCTACCGTGGACGTCAATAGGCAGTACCGTATATACTTCGTTTTCTCAAGTGCGCATAACGATATCTCTTTTTTGCTTCTTTCCTTGTTTTTTTTTCCTTCTATGTTCTCTTTCATCCCCCTTATAAAATTAAAACGTTTGTAGGATTGACATTTTTAACCTATCGAAATCAACGCTCGATAACTTCGATCGATCGATAATTACTTTATTGTTTTTTCGAGATATCTCGAAAGATTTGGATACTATTATTTAGCCAAGTTCGTTACTCTTTTAAGATTTTATATGACAATGTCGGCTTAATCGTATTGCTCGCTTTTCTTTTCCGTAAATACTGGTTTCGTTCGAAAGGTGACAAATTAACGATAACGAAGGAAATCGTCGTATTAATTTCTTCGAAAAGTTCGAACACGTGCATACGCGAGCATTCACACGTAGATTTGATCACGGTGGAACGTCCGAATGACTTGGTTCGCGTCATCTCTTCAAGATTTCTCGTAAGCGCGTTTCTTCGATTTAGGTAAAACCCGAAAAAACGGTCTGACGTTATTTGCGATAACGTTCCGCATTTATTAAAGTTGATGAATTTCAGTTTTATGTTTAGTTTCCACTCGCTTGTGCTTTATTGCTCTTTCGTCGTAACAAAGAACAAATCGTGCCTTGGAGGAATTCACGAGACGATTTATACGACTTTTTTTCCCTCTTTATTACATTTTCTAAGAGACGTTTAAGATGCCGAATTTATTTCTAACGAATTCGTAATAAGCGTTTCTATGATTCTCCTTACGACAATTGTGACCGATTATTTCAATCAATTATCGTTTTCATGTAATGCATCGGAACCAATCAGAGCTTTTGAATACTTTTTTGTATTTGTTAAACGACGTCGATATGTGTAATCTTCGATCAAGACCGTTATCGAATTAAATCGAAAGATCGATATCGTTCAACGTCTACGAGACAAATTTTGATAATATGGCGCGCGTTTTGCACATTGCGTTATGCACATTTAAAAATATACGTATTTTATATATTTAAAAATCTCGAACCGTACGTTGGATCCTGTGAATTTACGTTGTACCTTTGTACGAGAGAAATTAATCGCGTTTATTTTCATACTTTCAAGTTCGTAATTTTTCTGCCAAATATGTCGACGTAATTCGCGACTCTGTCTGGTTTTTCGAACTTGGTGAGGTTAACTTATCTAAAACAATTAAGACATCTTGATGATAAATCAAATTGATGCGATAAAAGGTCAGATAAAAGTAGTCGCACGTACCATCCGTCGTTACGTTTGTTTTAAGATGGAATATTATGCAATTTACTTTATATATATATGTATATAACAGTCAATTATTATACCATAATAACTATTATCTATCGAGATAACAGTCGTTATTCGTAAAATAATTAGTTCGACAACACGAAGCGAGTTTCTTCGGTTGAAATCGCATATTATTTAGATATCATAAAGTGAATATTCGTAAAAAAAAAAGACAAAAGAAAAAGAGGAAAAGAAATACTTTTCGACAAGTTAATCGATTAATTATCCGCGTCAGATTTTACACACGTCATAGATGAGTCAAGACTATTAGGAAGAAAGACCAGGTAAATATATAGAAAATTAATATATAGTTCTTTGTAAACGCTTTAATGATACACACCTGGGTAGGAAAGTGGCGCTTACAGTTGCGCACGAAGCGAATGCGCACACGCCTTTACGCGCCGCTTATGCTTCGTTCTCTTTCTTTTTTCTTTTAAAAAAAGATGTCTCGCGAATCAACGTGTCGATACCAAATTTCTCGACTGTAATCAATAACGTAAATCTTGTAACGAAAATAGACGATAGAAAGATTTCGATAAAAGTGATACAACGTGGACCAAGTTACGTTCGTTTTTAAGGTGCTCTTGCATAGGTTTACGAAATACTACGAAGTATGACGAAGCATGACGAAGTTTGTTACGTCGGGTCGATAATCCATCCTCAAAGTTACGACGAACGAACTGTATCCAGTTGTCCTACGATATTCGGCTTTTCCGTGCACTTCAAAAACACATCGCTCAAACCCGTGCGACATGATATTCGCATTGGGACGATCGATTTACATTTCGTGAAAATTCTGTTCAAAGAAAATCGTAAGTAAGTATCTTTTTGCCTGTCAAATTCTTGACAAAATTTCCCTCAAACCGATCGAGATCTTGTCGAAGGTGAAAGGCCTCGTCTGTCGTGCGGCAAATTCGATCGCTATTTTTGACGTATGACTTTTACCGTTCGTTTTAAATTTCTTTTTTTTTTCGTTCCACGTGTATATTCATGCATATACATAAATGGATGATACGATCAGTACGAGGATGTACATGGTAAAAGGTTAGACGTTCGATCGAATGAATTACATGGAAAAAGAAGTCTTCGTAAACGGCATCGTTTGTAATTACGAGTTTTCTTTTTCTCTCTCTTTCTGTCTCTCCTTAAGAACTATTTTCAAAAGATTGTATTTTTTAGAATATACGCGCATGTATTTCGTGTACGTTCGTATTTATTCAGCTCTCTTGTATTTATTCGCCGTTGCATATTCGATGTATGGAATTAACCTCATTCGGAAAGATGCATCAAGAATTTAACATCCGTAAAGAGTTTCATCGAGGTTAACTAAAAATTTCGCATCGAGATTCTCTCTGAAAGAAATTTTATTTATATCGAAGAAGGACACACGCATTATAGTGCGTCGTGATCAACGAGAAAATATTCAACGCGGCAAATTCAATTTCAATAGAAATGATAATAAATGATTTTCGAATCGTTGATCACTTAAATTTCTCATTGAATGTACTTTTAGCGCGATCAAAGAAAACATCGTCGTTCGTCCTTTAATATAAAAACGATACCATTATCGTCGTGTTATCATCATCGTCATTAAGATCGAGATTTTCATTTGTCCGGCTTCTTTATCGACTGAAATATGCGCGCGTTTTTCAAATTGACATCGATCGATCTATAATTAACACGTCGTTTGTTGATATCTTTTTTCAGCGAAATGCATCGACACGTGGGAATATTAACAATCCTGACGACCTTTGCCTGTGCTGAGAATATTCTAATGACCGAGGTCTTTGTCATACCTATCAGACCGGAAACTTTCGATTGGAGTCCAGATGGTAAGACGGACAAATAGATAATTAAAACAGTAACGTTTACGACGAAACGATAACAAATAAGAATAATAAATAAAGGCAATAAAATAGAATGAACGAAGAAATAATTTGTCAACGTTCAATGATAGAAACAGTCGAGCAAGTAAATAAAGAATAAAAATTATCTTTTTTTCTAACGCATGCTGTAGTGAAAAAAAAAGAAAAAGAAAAAGAAAAGGAAGAAAGAATGGGAAAAAGAAGAAAGAAAAAGGTGTCCGTTGTCACCCGTTAACCCGCTTCACAATTTGAAATTAAAGTACGTCTCGCACGTCATTCGGCGCGCACCACGAATAGCAATTATAGACGCGTCTCGAGCGTTAATAGCGTCCGACCTCGTACACGACACGCGTCCGCTTCTCTTTCTTTCTTTCTCTTTCTTATATGCATTTCAAGAGACACTTTCTAATACGCCTTTCGCCAAATTTGTCTAATCGTAAACGTTGAAAGTCGTTCGCTCGCGTAATCGATGAGTTTCGTCGAAAGGTACGGTCGATTTTTGCTAATGATTCGTTATGGATCATTGTTTCAATAAAACAAACTCGACGTCGTCGTTGTCACGATTCATCCTTTCGTTATTTTATTTTATTCCGTATTTTCTACTTTCGTTTCGATGAATCTCGATAATTTTAATCGTATTAGCGTGAAGTTTCGTTTCTAAGATGAGTTATCACGAAACGTTTCTTTATATTTATTATTCGTATATTAGTAATGAATGGTCGTGTGTTAAAAATAAAATTGTGTTTTATCTTCGACCACGTGCCCGATAGTTATTTGGACTTTAATATAAGAATGTCGAGACTATACAATTTAAGATTGTGAGAAACGTATGATTGCTTTATCTTATGTTACATGACGCGTGGGTAAACGATTTATGGTCGACGAGACAGTTTACGTTAATACAAACGACGCGAAAGACGAGCTAGCTTGATTTCTTTGAAGGAGAACAGAGAAAGAGAGAAAGAAAGAAAGAAAGAAAGAAAAAAGAAAGGAAGAAAGAAAGAAAGAAAGAATGAATGAATAATATATATATATATATATACACATTCCCTTTATGTAAATTTGTGTAAACAGTTAAACGTTCCTTTACCATTGACCATATATAAGTTTAATGTCTTAACAATGGCTTTTCATTCCACGATCGTTCGTCACTGTAGAAGGAAAATACGATCAGTTTACGTACCAACCGTCCTTGCTCAACGCTCCCGATCTTCCTTCATGGATTCACTATGTTCATAGTAAAAGAGATCACGGTGGATTTCTTTATGGTGTCGCACCCAAAAATCAAAAATATTTTCAAGTAAGCACACGATTTCTTATCATTATCATCTCCTTATTCAAATTTATCGCGTTTTAGTTGTTGTTATACTTGACAAGAAAAAAATATGTGTATATATAAATATATATATACATATTTTCAGTTGGAGATTGTTGGTCTGAACAAGCACACGTACGAGACGAAATATAAAGTACTCGACATCAACGTTCTTGAGAAACAGAATTTAACGAGATATGAGGTCAACTTAAAAATCGATAATCTCAATGTGGAAGATACGTTTGGTCGTAATCGAACCGAAAAACTTCTTGATGTTTTCAGGTCTGCCTCGCGACGGATATATACTTTTTATAAAATTTATATCTGTTTTTACTTCCCCCCTCATTATATTCACACGAGACACACGATCTTCCAGAAACAAACTTTGGACGACTGCCACGGATTTGTATGTCACTTTTCTGGCTTCAGCGGTCGAACTCGGTGCACGTTTACCCCTTAAACCCGGAGAAAGCGAGGGGTAAGCCTGATCTTATTTTCTAGAAGACTTCAAACTTATGTGCCATGCGAAGGAGTGAAAGATCAAAACATTTCTTCGTTATCGCTGACGTATCGATCATCTGATCGCCAACAGAAAATAACGCACTGACGTGCATTTTACGTTCTTTTTCAAGTCTATGATCGTCAGACGTTTATAACATATATACGAGCACATTTACACGCGTACACGTTAGTATCAATTTTATATTCATTTCTTACGTTGATTTCGTTAAAGACCAAAATTCTTACGCAATATCATCGATGATTTATCATTAATACTGTAGTCTGTAAATTTTTTATTTGCGATGATATTCTCATAGAGCGTGTAATTAAGACTTTGTAACATGAAAAGGATTTCGAAAGAAACGTTATTCCTCGTACGAGTTTATCTTTCAGGTTAAACGTACGCATCTTTGTTGTTAATCAGCATGATTTTCCTCGTAAGATAGGGAGAAGTCGTCTTTCGTATTATCACCTGTGTCACTCGTACAGGTGACTAACGGTATAATATTATTCGCGGCTACGTTCTATACGAGAAATAAACTTTCGATTCTATAAGGAAATTTTGTGAACTTTGCGTCAGAAATTCCTATTTTGTTCTTACGATTAAAAAAGCTTTCTTACAAGAAAACATTTATATGTATATTATGTTTTACACTGGAATACTATCACGTCATGAAATATAATGGTTTTAGGAGAAAATGACGAGAGATAAGCGTCCCCAATGATCGCAGGGAGATATTTTAGAAGACTATAGAAGTTATCGAAGCGTACAAATTTCAAGGAAAAATCAATGAAGCAACGGGGTTGATAATATACCCATCGTTCTTCATAGCAAATATTATCGTACATCCACGGGAAATGACGAACGTTCTCGACATAAATTTTAATCATTTTACAAACGCGTATATAATATCTACGATACGTCATATTAAGATTTGATTCTCTCATGTCGTACGTACAATCGGAAGTATTAAAAGGAAATATTTCATGAGATTAGATAACCGCGGGTGCCGGCCTTCCAATCTTTATATGGTAAGGTACTTACGCAAGTATTACTTACGAAAAGTATTTTTTTTTTTTTCTTTCTATGATAGTATCAAATATTTCTAATTTCGTGTCAAAAATTTCTCAATTTTCGATTGCAATATACGTACCAAAGTTAGAGCTGCGATTAATAGAACGTTTCTTTTTGCGATAATGAATATCTTCTTTTCATCTTCATGGATTCTATCAACCGATTTACATTCATGAACATTCTTCTTCTCTGTTGGAGAGAAATATCAGTCCGTGTACAGTTTTGAAAAAGAAGACAAAGAAAATCATACGATCACAATCTCTTTGGGAAACTCGATTCTGCTGATAAAAAAGTTATGCAACTTGATTTAATGATCATAGAAGTGTAAGAGGAATAGATAAAACGTATCGCGCGTCTCGTGCCTTGTCAAAGACCTCGATGGAACGGTGCCCGCGCAGCTACTAAAAGACTAAAGCAGTCCGCCTCCTTGCGGCAACGTAACGCCTCTAATATGTACACAGCGTGTAAATAGTCTGACTGCTCGAACAAGTACGACATTGTCAACGCTACAGGCGAAGATAATCGAAGCGCTTCACTGAATGACGTTCTCCTGTCCCACGCACGCGATAAGGCCGCACCTCGTCTCCTCTCACCTCACCTCACCTCCTAACTTATAATGCCTCTTTAGTTACGTATTGGGCCAGTGTCTCTCAAATTGCATCTTTGAAAAAATTAGAACTTTTTGGATATTTTCTTTTTTTCTAATGGAATCAAGAATAACTGCGCGTGAAGGAATTGGATCATTGACACACACGCGCGCGCATGCATTTCACGATCGTCGCTTATAATTGCGGTGTAATAATAGAGATAATCTGTCGTCATTTTTTTGTAGGTATGAGAAATACATATATGTATAAATTGCACGATTATCGCTAGATAATACGCGTAAAACGTTCCGCCGACAAACAACCACTTCTTTTTCCTTGATTGATTATAAATAATGCTGGCCAACAAAAACGAAATAATATTTGAGAGGATCCTTGGTAGGAATGACGCAAATACCATAAAATAAAATGCACGATATAACTCACATTCGGTAGTATAATCACGCAAAAAGAATCCTTGTATTTTTGACTCGTCAGTGTGTATCACCTTTTTCGGTTCACCATGAGGTCATTTCAAGTAATTTATCAGGAAACGAAATTCTCTCTTATCTCTCGTTGAGAAAACGCAACGCACCTGTAGCTTTGATGTGTTCGTTGTACTTACGACGAAAGAATTTTTTTACTTGTCTGACGTGTTTTTTAGTACTTACGTCACGACATCAGTTTCGGAGGAAAATAAATAAATATGTATGACAATGATAACAAACGTTTTCAAGACCGCCAAGATATTATGATATTATTTTCACTTATAAAACGAGTGCGTTGGAACGAACAAGACTCGGGAAACTTTTTCGTGAATCACACATGCTTTTATCAATTTCTAGATCGAGTTATCAACGTTAGATGTTAGAATCGGTTCATTCCCTCGTTTTTTTTTTTCTTTCTTTTTTTCTATGAAATAACGTTCTGGAAAAAAATTACTATCTCGATCGACTTTCTTTATTTCCATATTTTAACTGGCACTTTTTACAGAGTCGTCATGAGACTGGGCAGTTCGGTACCATTTTCACAAGAATTGATTGAACTTCAAAAGGAAGTAAAACCGCTTTGGAAGTTACTACCATCCTGTCCAAGAGATTTGAAAAGAACGAGCGTGGAGAGACTGTTCAGAGAAGCCGGTTTCTTATTGGATTGGTGTTCCTTCAAACTGGTCGGATATGTTTCTATATATATATATATATGTGTATAGACGTTTTTTTTTCATAGACGAATATTTTAATCAATAGACAAAATGATCTAATAATCATTTGTCGGCTTACGTTATGAAAAGATCACAAGCGACGAGCAACCAGGAAGTTCGAGACATGGACCGAGTATGAACATCGTTGGTTTACCGTCTTCTGGAATCTCTGAACATAGCGAATGGCAATGGGCGAGATCAACGAAAGCTGACATTCCAACGAGAAGTTATTTCAAAGAAATCGTTACAACGATCTTCGTACCAACGATATTACTTCTTCTTTTGGCCACTTCTCTGAGTACAGCACTTTGTCTTCATCGTGACAAAATGTAAGCTGGTGGTAAATTGTTTTATACTCTCCAATGGAAACAATTTTCCAAAACGAACACTTTCCATACATCCCAAAAATTGTAAATATTTCATTCTTATCAGCTTCTTTAACTTTTTCTTTGAGTCGTTAGAAAGAAAATATCGTTAGGGCTCGAAAGTCATTCTTTCTGTTTGGGTGTCTCAGCTCGTAAAATCGGTCACACGTGTAGCAGCATATTGAGTATAAACGAGCGAGACAGAGGACAAGGAACTCTCATAGTAGGTTTCATTCATAAGTAGGAACGATATCTGACCAAGCAATGTCGTGACGCTCAGTACGGTCGAAAATATGAATGCGATGTGGTCCGTGAACACTCGATAAATGTAATCGGCTCGTACACATACGTATACACACGCGCGCGCACACGCACCATGCATACATGCATGCATATATGTACAAAGAAACATATGTGTTATCGTTGAAACATAAGCGCGTCGTTGAAATAATAAAAATACATAAGTAAAAAATGATATTTGCGTCAAAAGTTTTTAATAAAAGATTATCATATTTAATACTTGCTATTGATTAATATTCAGCAATTTCTTTTCTCAAGAGATCTATGTATATACTTAGATACCAGTAGATTTGAAATAATTCAAATGGCTTTACAAACAAGTAGTAGATTAAATTACTCGCGTCATTCGGATTTCACAAACTACACTTTATATATAAATGGAAAAATATAAACACAAGGATCGCATTCATTTCCTATCACGCTTAGCATATAATTATCCTGACAGAGAAAAATAAAGTGCAGGATATCCGGTAAAGTGTGGGATAAAACAATATTGTTACTATCAAATAATCATCATTATAATTTCTTATTTACCATTCTATTTGATAATTAGTAATTTATACATAATCGAGCAATATTTATGAGTTTTTATCGAGAAGCAAACTCGTTATTAGCATTTTGTAAATTGAAATTTATTGATTTTTTTATCTAGCAAATATATTAATGTACAAATCGAAACGTCGAGATATTTATAGTTAGATTAATTGTGGACAGATGACTTTATTAAAGTTTTTTTTTTATATTCCAACGTAGTTTAGCTCGATCCTACAAAATATCAAGATTCCCGATCTCACGTAATCGAGTTAATCGTCATTTCCTTATGATAATGATAATGCGAATAACGCGCAACCTACGTAAACAGACTCGAGAATCGCACGTCATCGTACTACGTAAAATGATCATTTGCTATGACGTAAAGATTATCATCGATGTAAGTAAAATTATTAGTTTACGGTCACATTTTCGTTGTGACTTCCGTATTCTAACATTTATCATTTGTAGAAATTAATCGCCAGAATGTTAGTTGTATTTTATTTCTATAGGATAGATCCGGAATCTCAATTATACTTCTATGAATTATCCGAAAGGAAATTGTTAGGTATATCTATTACCTCGTTTATTTCCTCAATTAATAAAACTATAATTATGATTTGTATGCTTGGTTGAATAATAAAAGTTCGATAAGCAATTTTCGACGCTATCAATAAATTTTCACTGTGACTTTATAACGAAATGAAAATAATTTATTAACGTTCGAGATTGCTTGTTATCGTCGCAAATTTATTTCTTTAACTCATATTATTTTGAATATCTTTTATTTCTGCATTGTTACATTAGTTTTGTAACGCTAAGAAATTCTTTATTTTGCAGTTATGCATATTATCCGTTTGCATGCCATTCTATAGTCGGTAGGTACAGTTTCTCTTTATATAGCTTATAGATATTAAAAGATAAACTTTGTTGCATATGTAAACGTATAACTGTGTGTAATTAGTTCCTTTATTTATAGCAAAAAAACAGAATCTTCGTCGGTAGAAACAATGAGCAAGAATGGAGTGCAAATGGTACAATATGTAGCTCCTGAGAGAGGTACTTTGAGATCTTTATCTGTACCACCTTCTAGTCCTAATGACTCTTTAACACGTACACCGAGGTATAGAAATATTGTGTAATCTATTAATTAATAATTACTTTTTTATATTAATTCACACTATATTTGCAGAATTTCTAATGAACGTTGTAATCCATATATTCGACCTAATCCACCACCTTATACTGGACCAAGCAATTTGTACGTTTAATAATAATTATTACGAAATAATATAAACGATATATAAAGATTATGTAATAATAATAATAATAATAATAATAGTAATAATAATAATAGTAATGATATATGAAATTTTTAGTGTAGGTATGAGGACAGATTTCTGACTATACGAGGAGCCAGGAAAAACGTGGTTTTGCTAAGCACATACGATAAAAATACATTTGCGCTTTGGACAGAGAAATTGCAAAATCATCGAAACTGGCTCCATAAATTATAATTAGTGCTTAAATCAACGATAGAGTAGTTAACTTAATTAAGTGTGCTCTACATATTTCATTTAAAGGAGCCTTAGACTATATAACATAAAATGATAATCTTTTAATAATAACAAATAAAGTTATAATAAAATTGTTTAAATCTCCTCGTTAAATTGTCTTTATTTCATAAATTTTATTCTTTTTTTATGTTTATATATAATCCATAGTTAAGAACATGATTTCAAAATGTTTTGAATTTGGCGGACAAAATATTTGTTTTAAATTAGACCATTGAGAGATCAGTATTATAAAAATCATTCTCTGATTGGTCCATTCCAAATAATCTTTTCGATACGATATTCTAATAACTTTCTTTCGTAAATTTTAAGGTTTTATAAGAAATGTAACTTTAATTTCTTTCAATTATTTTGATCTATGTTATTTATCAACGAAGATACAACATTCTTTTATGGGTGAAGGTTATATGTAGATATATATATATATAAAAGAGAAAGGACAAAAGTATATAACATTGTTTATTATGCGCATGCGCGATAGAATGTAACATGCGCCTACCTCTGTCAGCCACATTGTCGATAGTCGCATTGTTTAGGCGGCCTCGTTTGTATCGTAAAGGAAATACGTGTTCGTTATTCTTATGTGGATAAATGATAAATAATATTAATAAAAAAGATTCGGACATCAAAGTTGGTTAACAACACTTTTACAATGGCTGGCATTATGCCGCTGTCAGGAAGACCCGGTAGAAAACAATGGACGTTACACGGTGGTAATTACTGTTCCAAAGAAGTAGTTTAGTAATACTTTTCATTTGATTTTCTCCGTCATATTTCTTAATACAAAGCAATTATTTTGATAAAATAAAAAAAAAGTGAAATCAATCTCTTAACAATGATTGGGAAAGCTAATAGATCAGTTGCCAAAAAGGGTTTCAAGAGAGTCAGACATCTGTCAATAACTCTTAGGTCAAACTTTATTTATATAGATAGATTGATATATAAATCTATTTTAACCGATACTAATCACAGACTAATTCACGTGTAAACTTGGAAATGTATGTTGTGTCATGATATATATATATATGTGTGTGTATGTATATATATATCGATAACAGATATATACATTGTATCTTCTTTATTATTGTAATAGACAAATTATACTATCTTGTTTTTGTTAGATGGAACACGCGGTTCTCTTAGACGATTACGATCTCAAATGGCAGAGGATGGATGTCCAGAATCTCAAGTAGTTTTAGCCAAACAACTTTTGGAAGAAAGATGTGGTATATTGTGCATCATATTTTGTAATAGTATACATTATAAGTAGTACATTGTTGTATTATTTTATTTAAGATTTGGAAGTTGATAAAGAAGAAAATGCAAAATTGGGCGTTTATTGGTTAACTAAAGCCTCGGAACAAGGAAATTTAGAGGCAACGGAAATTCTTAAACAATGTTTAGCTACAGGTCGTGGGATCACAGAACATAATTACTACGATGTTAAAAATTGTTTGGATATGACACAAGATGAAAAACTAGCTAAAAAAGCTGCAAGGGAAATGTTTACTAGGTAAAGATGAAGATCAAGATAATCGTCGTCCCTAGTTAGTAATTTTTCCAATATTGTTTTGTATTATTTACCGTTTATCGTTGCTTCTGTTCTTCCTATTATAAAGGGCATTCCTCTTTAGCAATTCTCCTTTGATTTCATTAATTTTTTAACTTTATATATAGTTTATCAAACGGTGAGGATTTTATTACAACGGAACAACTACAAAGATGTATGAGGGATGTAACGTCTCCATCTAGTAGTAGATTCGTTAATTGTCAGTCACCTAAGTCATCATCCAGTGCTTCAGACGAGAAGCTAAATGATGTTTTAAGTAATAAGTTTAGTCGAAATGGGCTTCCTGAAGATAATACATCTATAAAAGAGGAAAGTAAAATACACAACGTAACTTATGGTAATTGTACAACTCTTATATTACATTTATTAATGATAAATTTAATATGAATTACTATGTACACTTTATAATTGTAGACTGGATGGGTCATCAAAGCGAAAAAATAACTGAAGCAGCTTTAGTATCTGCAGCTACAAGCTATGCTCATGGAATGCTCCCAATGGTTTCTCGTACATTGTGTATGGTAGACTCACCTGAAATGGAATTAGCTACTATTCCTCTTTTACAAAGACCATTCATTCATCCGTTAGCATCCTTAAAGTATTTCTATATTTGGTTAATAGAGATAATAGGCCATAAGAGTAGACCGATTATAAAAATTCTTTTCACATCAAACATACATATACTTTTATTACTTTTGTTGTATTCCTTGTTTGGAACAGAAAGTTTAATACTTTTCATTCCAATGGCGCTCTATTATTTGTCTTTTATTGTAATGGTTATTTCTACCTTCCAGATGTTACACAGAAAGCATAAATTGAATAATTTCCGTGTATGGTCACGCCTATTCCTCAGTTATTCAGGTGGTAATCTAAATCCTGAGGAGGCAGAGTATCAATTTTGTTGCAATAACTTAAAGCCCTATGGTCATTTCTTTCTTGCTTTATTGCTCAATCTAATGATTTATCCTGTGATAGCTCATCAATGGACCCCACAATCTGAATTCACTATTATTTCTGTTACATTGACATTAGTGACATTACTCAATTTTATGTGGAATAATTCATCGAATTTTCCTGATCTTTTAGCTCTCTTTAGTTTTGGCGTGCATGTACTCGCAAAATATCCTTATGAAACGGATATTGTTGTTGCGCAAGGTTGGAGATTCCTCGATATACGAGTACCTACGTTTGCTTCCTATGTTGTTGGTAATGGCATTGAATTCTGCCTCAATTTTCGTGTTGTTTTCTATTTGTTGATACCAGCGGTTTTTTGTAAAATGGCTGCTAGAGAAAATTGGCGTGGCACATACAAAACTTTAATTCCTCATTGCGTCACCCTAAGCTGGTGGCAGATAGCAATATTTAGTTCGCAAAGTGCGACATGGTATGGTTTAATTAGGGGTGCTCTCGCATTAGTCGGTATGGTACTTTTTCTGCCAATTGCTGGTTTAGCTTCTATTATTTTGCCAATTATAGCAGCTGCAAAGTATTTATCAGAAAGTGATTTGGCAATGAGAATAATTGTAACTGCCATACTTGGAGGATTACCATTCGTTGCTTCTTGGTACATGAGGAGATTAAGAACTCCAAGATTTAATTGGATCATCACCGTTGTGCAGGTTTTTTTCATTCTATCTATATTAAAAATATTTATATTAATATCATCAATTTGAAATTTTCATTCGATTATTAATATAATCTTTCTTTCAGCTCGTTTTAGGCACAAGTGCTGCTATATTTTTATCCTGGCAAGTGATAACAGAATATAAAGAAGATTCTGATAACAATTCCTACGAAATTGCAGCCACATTATCGTGGGAGCAATACCAAAATCATTGTCACCAACCTGCATGGGAGGATATATCATCGAAGGCGCAAGTACAAATTGAATGTGCTCACTTAGAAGGCATTCCAATCTCATGGGAGGGTTACGTAACAAATGTTCGGTTAAAATCGATTAGAAACAATATTGGTACAATATTACGCATGCTACCTGACAGTATTAGAACTACGTTCAGCTGTACATATGGTGAACCGTATAAAGAAAATTGTGATACGTACGACGAAATACGTAGAAAGAATTGTGAACATTTTGTAAATATTCAAAAGAAAAGGCATAAGTGTCATTTTCCTGCATGGGATCAATATGAATTTGAAATTTTTGTCAAAATGAAAAGTGGTATATGGAGAAGCAATGCAGAAATCGTGCTCATTGCAGATCACTCGTTTACCAATTTTAGTTTAAGTATATATCCACGCGATAAAATTTGGTTTTCTGGTACGTTATCGAACACAGGTTTAGAAAAGGAATCTTTGCTTGGTGGTGGGGAACCTCACATTGAATTAGATGAGATTAGTTGTTTAGCCTGTCATTCTGCTGACCTCAAGTCTTTTAAACGACACAAATATCACATAACATTAACTTCAATAGTGAATAATTTCTGGCTTGGCATAAAGACTGTTCTTAATTTTTTACTAAATCCTATTGTCTTATTTAAGTAATTCTAATGCATTCGTTACAGGAAAAATAACTTGATTCAAACTTTTTCATTGAAGAAAGTTTGAATCGTCACATTTTTTCCTTTCGAAAAACTACATGCTTATACGAATATCGTACAAATGTATTTAAAAAGTGACAAACACTTTTTCGTTAATACTTGGTACGAAAATAACTTCACAATGGTTAATCTTTATCTTAAATAGATCATGATAGTTGTGTCCCGAATGGCAGAAATAATATAATTAAGCACATACTTAAGCTGTATTATCATGTTTTATATTACCTCAGTCAGTCATTTTAAATTCATATTTTATTCTAAAATATCTATTTTATAAAATCTGAATATGTATGCGTACATATATATATTTTAGGAATAACATTTATCCATATGCTTTACTGCCATTCAAAATGGAGAATATGCTTAATATTTTTCTATTACATTTTCAGAATATGAAGAAAATGAAAGTTTTGAATTTAATTTTGACAGAAATATAAAACCTAATAAACGATTTCAGTAATATTGTATTGTATCTTAGATTATAGATACTGAAATCTAATTTAATTAAAATAATTAATATTTAGGAAATATTTTAATTTTTCCAAAAAATAATAATAGCACACATACAAAAAATAGTATAACTAAATTAACAACTATTACCTATTGATATGTAAAATGATAACAGATCATAGAGAAACTATGTATCTAGAATAGACATCAAATTAATCGACGTAACGATAAACTATGACAACGTATTAATACAATTATATATATATCTAAATATTACAAATACATGGACAAAAAACCAAACACTGTATCAAGACAGAAAGGAAACTTAATGCTATATTGATATAAATGTTCAAAATCTCAATGTAAGATTCGATAAGTAATACAGAAACTACTAAGTCCATAGAAATAATAATACTACCAGATGTATCATATCAGATAATGAGGATGATGAATAACAAATAACATAGTAAAAAGATATGATAGAATTAGAAGTGCCTTAATATTCTTTTGTTCAAATATTAATTCATTTAAAAAAAAAAAGAGTAATATTTTTAAGAATAGTCATATGATTTTTTTTAAATAATTATTAAAGAACATTTGAATAATAAAAAAAAAGGAAAAACTTGATTTCCTGCAGTTGTTAATAAATTTATTTTACATTTGGCAACAGATTATGATACATTATTCTTTAAACATTTTTTTCCTTAACAAGGTAATTAATTGGTTTGGTTCTTTGTTTCTTTTTCTTTTTTATCAATTTTATATAAAAAAAATTTTATAAGAGAAAGATACTCTATAATTATTTCGCATAGATTATTAGTGTTCGTTTCACTTATGTACAAATATAAAATCTACATTAATCAACTATTTTGCTTACGCTTAATCCGAATAAAAAAAAAAGGAAAGATAATATAAAATAACAAAAATCATTTATGTAAACTGAAAATTGAATGAAAAAGATTACACCATTATTTATCCATTTATAACATACTGAACTATTCATTCTGTATTACAATCTTAATGCAATTCACTTGTTATTTTGCAAGAATATAAATTACAAAAATACCATGCAGTATAATTCAGGATATGAATATTTCATATGTTTCAAAGAAGTTTGTATTCTAATAATATCTGTAACATTTTCTTAAGGTATACTGTGATAACAAAAATGAATGTACTCTTAATCTGATGAAATTCTTACAGGCGCTTAAAAACATTATAATGATATTGAAACAATTTCGTAATATATAAAGATTATCAAAGTCAATCAGTGCAATTTTCTTCAAATGTGTAATTCAGAATTATAAGATTTTTTATTGTTCTAATTAAATCAAAAGAAATGAATCTCTTAAAAATTAAAGCAATCAATTGCTTACATTATTAAGCAAAAATTTACATTCTCTTGCATCCTACTTTTTTATTATTTGAGCATGTATATTTACTCAGGCAGTTGAGTAATATATATACATACATACATACATATATATGTATATATGTGTGTATATATATATATACACACACATATATATATATATACATACACACATATGTATATATTTTTTTTCTCGATTTATATTTTATATCTAATATTTACTTATTAAATTCAACTTATATATACACTGATTAACTTCTTAATACTTTACATATAATAAAAGTACTTAGGTCCGGTCCAGCACAATTACTATATAGCTTGATACATTCACAATTACAGTATTATATATCATATACATATATGAATTATTTCACTTTTTTATGTCATGTTCTGACATATATGTGATTCTTTGTCTAGAAGTCTTTTTTCTGAGAAGAAATTATACTATATTAATCGTGTTTAAATCAATTTTTAGCACGACCAGTCTCATGAACACTTTAAATATTACACTACAAACATTCCTGGTACAGGAAAAATCCTGAGTAAAAGAATCCAAAATGAATTGTTTGGTAAATTGCCATCCATGGAATAAATCAATAAAAGCGCTTTCGACTATTTTCCTGATGTTTCTGATATAACATGATCCCTATCACGATACAAACTATTATTGCTATTACTCCCACAAGCATTAAAAGGAACATTTTTATACCACCTAAAGGAGTTTGTTTTGGATCGTCCACACGTTCTACAAATTAAGTTATGGTATAATTATATTCATAAATTATATATTCATTTATTTAAAGATATCTTACCACGTGGGGATTCAAAGAAAGCTGCAGATGGTAAAATAGTAGATCTGTCCTCATAATCTTTTGGCTATATAAATATAAAATTTATTTTAGTTATAATGGTTGTGTATCTATAGAAAATATCCAATTTTTTCGTACACATATTTCTAATAACGTCCAACAAGTTATACAGAAAGAAATACTTACATCATCCGGTAAATCTAATTCAAATAGACGAATCGATAAAATGTCATGGTTATCACTTAGATCTCCTGTTGTTGCAGAGATACCAAAATAATAACCTGTAGGTAATTTAATACCCTTTACAGAAAAACATTCTTTCCAAGCTGCTTTGTTTGCTATATCTATGGAAACTGTATCATAAAGATAATAATTTTAAATTTGTATTAATTACAATAAAATTGCATAAACTAATGAAATTATGATTTACCAGTTAAAGTATCTTTTTCATATCTTATTGCTATATGTGAATCATGATCAAGATTTCTGAATTTTGCTTCGCATCCTGCAAGTTGTGTATGTGTTCCATCACGATCATGATCATAATGCAAAGAACCATTATTTACCATAGCTGAAACATAAGGATGTTGATGCTGCAAATAAAGAAAATATTATGATTATATGTGAACCATAATAATTTGCTATAATTAAACGATTAATATTATATTACATTGTGAGGACCATTGTGATTGCTGTACGTATCCAGTATTATTGCTAAGCCTTGAAAATAATCCATATTTCCAAAAACAGGACCATGTTTCATACGTTGTTTAGCATACCAAATAGCAAAGCCATCTCCAAATAAATCCTTTTCTTTCCCATGTACCTTGAAATGTATTTGAAGCTCCCAATTTCTAACAAAACATGCCTATAAAACATACAATCACAAATATATTTTTTTATAACATTTTAATAGCGAATAAAAAATTAAATTACATATTTTAAATAAAAGAGATAATATGAAAATATTTTCTTACAATGGAGTTCCATATCGCTCCTTGTTTACTTTGTAAATCTGGTGTCAATCTTACATAGTTATTTGTAACCATTGTACTACCCATAAAATCCCAATAAGGAATCGTCATGCCAGAACCTATAAAATATTCATTCAAATATTTCTGATATTATGTTATTGACGATTTTTTTTTATTCTTATTTTTTTTATCGATATCATAACCTATAATCATCGTTTTAATGAAAGAAACAATCTATAATTCATAAATGATAGCATGGAAAAATTTGATAGAAGATTACTACGTAATAATATATATAATACGAAATTCAATTTACAAACCTTGATAAGGCCGTATTAAAGAATGTTCTCGTTTCATATAATCCTTTGTATTCCATTCTGCACCGGCGGATTTTAAAATACTCACGATTAAGGCGTAAAATAAAGTTAAATACATTCTTTTATATTGAATTATTGCTATTACTGTGTATTTATTTGAATAATTTATAACAATTGTTTTTATAACAACAGGAATTCGCAAAAATTACTGGAAATATACAAAAAAAATATAAGTCTGACAGAAAGAACACAACTTGCAAGTTTAGAAATAGATGAAAATAGAGATAGAGTGACAAGTCAGTTCCTTGTTATTACAGGAGTATTCCTGTTTGATCGGTACAGATCACTTTGAAATTCGATGATAATATTAATGATAAAAAACAATGTTCAAGAATTTATACGTGATATTTTATTTGTGATTTAATTAAATTAAATTAGTTGAGAATGTCATTGAGAAATTTCTTAAAATCATTACTGATGTTACTGCATTTGTCTTGCTAAAAAACAATATAATACGTCTGTTTGCCGCTAGCGTCGCTTCTGTCACATCCAATTTATAAATTTAATTTAAGCGCCAATTTGGAATTTGATTATAAAAATATATCGTCGCTTGATTAAGTAAACAACAATTTTTATTACTATTAAAAACAGTTATAAAGTCAGATATTTCAGTAACAAGGAAACGATTCATTTCGATAGAAATTTCTGAATAATAACAGTTTTTATTGAGTTAAATTTGTTCTCAATCCACTGTGGTGTTTACATTAACGTAAGAATTTCAATATTCACATATGGAGTTATTAGACATATATTTATAATTATGTGACAACTTGTTCTTTTTAATTAAGCACGCAAAAAATAATTTACACATTATCATCGATTTATACGCGAAATTGATAAAATCATAATGATTTTGCTATTTACATAAACTTATTAATTTATTTTTTTAGATTTTCATAAAAGTATGTCGTATTAGCTGCAAAACACTTTATTATTATATTTTTTGGCGATCCCTTTAGTGCTTGCATCGTCATATATCGTACAAAATGATAAATAAAAGTTGAATAATGCTGAATCTTGTTAAAATTTCAATTAGAAAATTATAAATGATAGGTTATAAAATACTTTTGATATTAAATTTAATAGTCTCTTGCTCGTTTCTATTACAAATAATTCATATATGATACAAATTAATTCATAAATTAATGTAATTACGTATGAAAATATGTAGAATATATAAAACCATCACGCACTATTATTCCATTGCAATATTTAAAGCCCATGTACGTTATGTATAAGTATGTATTTTTTTGTAAAATATCCGACACAATTAATGTTATTGTTCTATCTCATCGTATATGTAGGAAACATCAATATGTTTAGTTGATTTTACAATGATTATTCCATCTATTGATATTTCACATTTTCATCTAATATTTGCACGCACCAAAGGGTTAATACAAAATTTTTTACGTGCATGAACGAATACGTATTTATCTAAAACTTAATCAATTTTGAAGAAGTTGATTGAGAAAGTATTGTTTTATTTACACATGATTTTTTTTCAATTGGGTGGAGGCCATTTTGATTTATAAAAAAAGTGCCTTATAAAACATTAATTTCAGTCTTAAACTTAGGAAGCATATGTATCTTCTGAGAAGTTCACTTTGACTTTAGGAATATACAAGATTGATTTGTCTACCAAACAACAGCATTGATGAATTGGTTTTTCCACGTTTCTTAATACTAATAATAATGATCTTTTAATATTTGAGCTAACGACATACATATTATCTACAAGGCATTATTAGGATCATCAATGCAAGTTGTTTTACTTTTGAAAGATGTTAAAAATATACTAGATATAACGCGATTAATAATACTTCTTCTCTCTCCATAGCTTGGCGCAGATCAAAGTGACAATAGTTTTACATTATAATTTATTACAATAACGTAGGCTTCCAATTTCGATTCAGAACATGAAAAACAAATGTTGCTTATTATAGTCAAAGCATGTATTTGAAAAGGACTAATTATATATAAATATTTAACAATATGGTACAAATTATTTATAACTGCATTATGTTTATAGTTTACTTCGAAAAAGTACAGAATAATTAATAAGCTAAAGTTTGCAAATTTTATTTGATATAATATAAGCAAAAACTAAAACTATTTTTATGTGACAAAGTTCAATCTTAACTAAAACTTTGGTGTAAGTTAAAAGGACACCTTTTAAAAATGTTGATTATCTCACGGTTGATATCTTGTTCTTCCATAGTCGATGTACAACAATGGAAAAGGAATGCAGGCAAATTTACTCTGAGAGTCTATGCATAATTTGTTGAAAATTTTCAGATATCAATGTTATGAAATATTGCATTTGTTTGCTCATCAAGACTGTTTGTATCGTGTCATGAAATATAGACCAATATTAAATTGTGCAAGCACATTCTAATTCCAATTTCTTATATCAATTTTTTTACACAAAATCCAGTTTTATCATGGAAGTGCATCGTTTCTAAAACACTCCATGTATTACAATTATTACCTGAAACTATCTCATTTTTACTAACTAACCACAATGGCATTACCGTAGCTAATGTAAGTCTATTGAAATTTGGTTCATAACATGGCAACAAGACTAACAATTCAAATTTAAAAGGAGAGATAAAACAATCTGTGCAATTAATGCAATTCCAATATTACACACAAATAAATTGTAGATATTACTGAATAGATAATTAACATGATTAGAATAATTCAGCAATTATATGCTATTAATAATGATTCATAAGAGGATCAGAGCTATTAATACAAGTTAATATTTGGATAGCACTGCTAATAAAGTGGCACATGTGTAATTCGTAGACGAAAAACAATACCATAAGTAACACTAAATATTTATATATCTATTATCATATTATATTTGTAAAATAATGTCTTTCAAAAATATGAAGAAATCTTTTTCACTAAGATATACTTGATATTGTACTAAAATTGAAAAACATTGAAAACATTCCAATCTATATTTATAGTAATTATTTAATATATATATATTTTTTTTCCATTATTTTAATCATGTGTTTAGAATAACCTTAGTTCCTTTCTATTTACAGGAACATAGTTAAAGCAGGTACTCTCATCTGTAGCTGCTATGATTTTAGTATATGAGAATCAGCACAAAATTCCCCTTGATTATGGTAATGCAAGAAATACTAATACAACTATTTCAAGTCAGTATTACAATACATCATACAACAAGAGATAATATGACACGTCGTGAATTGTCAGTTTTTAGGTGTTTATATTCATCTGTCATTACCTTGACTAATTTTATCTGTTTGAATTTGGTCTATTGTTTCGGCTTGCATGCTTGTTTCATTTAATATATCATCGCTATTAGGACCAATACAAACTGGCGAAGGACTGTCCACTGGTTGAAAGGAAAAACTTGGTGAATCTGCACTAGATAATGATTCAGGAGTTCCAACAGAACTAATGGTTCCAGAAAGTGGACTGGATATTGTATCTAATCTGAATGTAATAAATAACATTATGTGTGAATGTGTGTGCGCGTGCGTACATACATGTATTTATTAGTTATCAAATTTATATCAATGTGAAAAAGATACGAATAATTTATGAATATTACCTGAATGCACTTTGTATTATAGAACCCGATGTACGTTTGGCTGGAGGATACAAATGATGATCTACACCGGTATCATCTAATTCAAATTTTCGTTTAACAGGACCCAAGCAGCTTGGCCTTATTGGACTTAGACTGCGCCTATAAAAAATTAATACTCGATAATGATAAATTATACGGCTATTTCCCTTATTAAATTTGTTAACTTTAATATATTTGGCAATTTTCTATCTGTTGGATTTACTTATCGAGTCAATTTGTACCTTGTAGCAAAAGCTTTTCTTGTTGGACTAGGCGACAAATTACTTTTCCAATTAACCATATGAATACCAGGAGAATAACACTGTCGTTGATTTAATCCCGATCTTGTAGGCGACGGCGACGAACACAATGGTGGACCATTTGCGGATAAATTTAAACTGAGCGGGTCTAATATCCTTTTTGCAATTTGTCGTTCTGCTCTGTTAAGATGAGAAGGAGATTCTGAATCCTTAAATGACAAGCCTTCTGCTTCTAGGGTAAGATCTTCCCATGATTGAGATATTTGCATCGCGCTGTGAATTTCCTTTTCATGTGCAGCTTCACGACCAGCAACATCTATACATTCTTCTTGCCTTAATTGGCTGACTCTTGGCGTTAAACGTGGTATACTACAAGGACTCTACAATAAGCAAAACGACGATAAATATATTTGAATGCCAAATAATTACGTTATATTATAGCTCGTCTTAAAAACTATACGTTCTCAAATCTATATATATCGAATAAGAAATATCTTACACTAGTGCTGAATCGTCGTAGACGAGGTGAATTGGCAAATACATTGAACGTCGATACAGCATTTCTGAAAATGACAAGAAATAAAAGCCACAGTTAAATAGTAGTCCAATAAAGGTATAATAAAAGGGTCATTAAGAAATCTCGTCAGATCTCTTATAATCATTATGTCGAAAATATAGATTTCTTTTCAAAGATCGACTTTGTTTGATAAAACTCGCATATAACAGGCAAAACAATGTACAGAGATTGCTTATTGGGAATATATATAATCTTACTAAAAAAATTGCAATTTATTGGATAATCGTGACGGTGTTTATTAAAATCTAATAAAATTTGAATTTGAGTGGTCCAAGAAATTTATATCTCCACTCAGTTAATGATAAAGGAAAAATCATTAAAATCGTCATTTCTGAAGGTATTTCAAAGAAAACATGAAATGATTTATTTGACAATGGGAGTAAAGATAATTCTAAAGGATGTGTTTAAATAAAGATGTTTAAATAATAATCGATTATAGATACCTTGGTGCAGAAGTAGAGGGTGAGGTAACAGACATTGTGGCACTGATCTCATTAATCATAGGCGCACTGCTTGATCGTTTTAAACTGACTATCGGACAATCAACATCCATGATTGTCAAAAGTCTCTGTCAATTCATGTGTTTCTCCGCGAGCAATATCCACAAAAGAGAGACACATTGAAATTAGTCTTGGGTTGCGTCTTTTTATCGCGATATCGTTAATAAATATAAGAGATGTTGCTGAAGTTATTATACGGACGGCACTTAGATCGATTGGTAAAAAGATGAACGTATGACAAGTAACGTATAACGTAACATGTGTTTTTACAATCCCGTATGGAAAGCATGAAAAATTCTTCTTTGAAGTTGTGTTTCCTATTCTTGTAATTTTGCACACTTTATATCGAGATATTTTTCAATCGACTTAGATTCGTCTTAATAAAGAAGAAAAAATATAGAATACATTAAAAGAAACACTCGTGTACGACAGATCTTGATATCGAATGTAAAATTGAATTTTCTACTTGTTCGTCTACTACAAAGATTACTACGAGCTTTTCGTCGATTCAGAGAGCATCACAACGGAACCCGGTACAACCTACTCAACACTCCGTCGACAACTGGAATGAGCGTGGCTCTTTGCTTGCAGTGATTTTTATTAGCCTGCCCAAGTCAAACACAATTGTGCCAGATGGTGCCAACTTTCTTACCAACGAAGACGCATATACAATTTCTTGAAAACCAATAACAATAGGATTTCAGGTAGTCGTTGACCAATCATAAAACTTTCAGAAGAAGAATAATGATTGGATTAAGCAGGGTGCATCCCCATAAATGTGTCATTCCAAATGGATGTGTAAAGTTGTCCCTTTTGTGTGTTCTTTCTTTTATTTTCCCTCAGTCGCTATTGTTATTTTACTCAAAGATATGTATAGCATATTGTTTTAAGTGAAAGTTTTATGAGGGTTAGGGAATGGGGATGCGCGTTATCCGTTTAAATGATATTTCGAAGGGTTTCCAGAAAAACTCAGCATATCGGATTAAGGATGTTCGAGAAACGGTAATAAATCATTTCTTCTTCGACGAATAACTTGGGAGGAACGATTCAAATAAAATCAATGTGATATTATAAATTTATGAAGAATTATCATTTTCCGAGCTTTTTTAAATACGTTATTTAGAGGTATAATTTTTGAATATTCTCTTTTGTATACATATATAACTTTTTGTTAACAATGACAATTTCTTGTTAAAAAGAAAACCAAGTAACGTAAATTGTATTTACTGTAACCTTGTTATGACATAATAAAAACATACGAAGTTACGCGGATTGATTCGAGAAATTAAATACACGTACAAAGGGTCTGGTGGGAGAATTAATGGAGGTTGGTGGGAGAGAGTGGGGGGGTCTCGCATGCGTCATTACACATTTGCGCGTATAAGCGATACGACGTCGACGGAGAGTAAGGGTATTCGATCTTAACCTACAAACTTTTAACGAGAAAGATATATGTATTTGATTCGTTATTTTTAAGTTACTTATCATCATTATTATTAATCGTTACTTGATATTACTTTTTATTCTAACGACGTATAGCATATGCGTATTGATATATTATGATTATTTGTAATTAAACGATATTGCGTTTGTTTATATATCACGTAGCTATAAACGCAGCTCGAATATAAAATAATTTTAATTTGAAACCTCGTATTCGGAACTTTGTCGTCCAGTAATCGTAAATTAAAATAAGATATTTATTTAGACGAGTAAATAGATTTGTCGCCACTTGACACGTACAAACGTTATTTAACGATATAACGACGCTTTGTCATAAGGTAAACATGAAAGGATAACCTATAAATAACAGAAAAGGAAATTCGGCTGTAGGTATAGCAAAATTGTACTTAAATAATATGTTCATTGTTTTTAATCGTTGTAAAATGTATTCAGTCTTTAATATCGAATGAATCTTAACCTTAATTTAACTAGTTTGTGTCTGCAATTATACGTTCCAGAATTTCTGATTGCTTTTAATATAAGATAGATGGTATTATTTCATCGACGAATAAATAATCTGCGTTCTTAGCTACTACTAGATGCTTTTGTTGGAAAATTATTATAACTGCAAGATGAACTTCCAACGATGTAATGGGAAACGCTGTTCTCTACACTTTTATAAGGCAGTTGTGCGTACAAGGCATTAATTGGATAAGCATTATTTAGAAGATAAGCAGTGGAACTACTGGATGATCCCATTGATCTTAAATACTCTTCTCGTTTTTTTGTTGCAACTTGTCTTTGAATTGTCGTAGTTGGTACATTCAATACCTATATCAATTGAAATATAAATAAGTATAAGAGGTACATATTGATTACTACTTATGTAATAGATGGAAGAAACTTACTTTTGGCATGCCAGATTGAATACATTGCGCTAAAATAATATCTTCTTCTTCCTCCGAAGGACTGTAACTATCTTCCGTAGGATAAAATACACTCGTTGAACTGTACGAAGTAGTATTATGTTCTTGCGTTACCTGAAAAAATAAGATAATATGTAAGTGGCAGGAATATTCCAAGGAATATATGTTTTACTTTTTCTGGTCGAAGTCTTGAGAACAGAGAGGTGGGACATTGAGTTCTAGGCTTTGATATCTTAGTTCCTTTTAATAATGGCGATGGTGAGCATCTTAATCTAGCCTGAAAAAATATATTTATATAGTGTAACTTGGGTAAATTGGTAGTTACATGATAAGTAGTATACTAGCAATTATACTAGCGAATAATTTATGTAAAAGATATTAATAAAATACCTTTGCAGATTGTATACATTCTATTAAAATAGCTTCGTCGTCCGAATGATTGGGACTATCATCTGAGAATTCCTTTTCATTTTCCATTGATATATGGCATAAAGGTTTAATTATTACAGGATTTTTATTGTTGGAAGTTGATTCGACGGGAGATGACGAAGGTGTCCCGCATATATTAAACTTTGGTGGCATGATCTCAGGTTTTTTTACACAAGGTATACTTTTCGTCGGAGGTGGGGTAATTTGTCTCACCTTTAAGCAAAAACGATTATGTAATTTTGAAATTATCTCAAAGATATTTTCTATATTCCATATTCTATACCTTCGGTATACCCGATTGAATGCATTCATCAAGAATTTTTTCATCTTCGTCAGAAAGATTATAACTCTCATCCGAAAGATCATTTCTGTGGCATTCAAGTTCCGAAGATTTAATTGGTTCGATTTTCTCTATATCTTCTGGAACACTTGGCATAGATAACACTGAAAGATTTGATTGCGAACCAACTGGAGAGATACCTGCTGGTGTATCTTCTGTACAATAAACATGTACTGTATCTGGGACAACAACAATTTCCATTGGTGATTTACAAATTTTAGGGACTGCCGATGACTCTCCAGAGGAAACAGAAACACAAGCTTGTGATCTATTTAATGGTGATTTCTTGTCACATGACATCAAGACACTCGATGATTTAGAATGCGTAGCTTTTGAAATACTTTCGGTTTTTAAAGATTGTCTGTATCTGTAGTATATATATGATTATTGTCGTAACAATAATAATGCGATTAATATTACAGAATAGTTAGAATACCTATTATTTTGCATTCCCATGCTAATACAGGCAGCTAGCATATCTTCATCATCTTCATCGCCGTCACTTATTTGTTCTGGTTGTTTTTCAACTTCTAAAACATTTACTTTTACGAAAGATGTACCTTTTTCGATATTTTGATGGACTGGTTCTGATATTTCTTCCAATTTATCTCCACTTTTGGTATAATCAGAACTTTTCACTTCGTCGTCAATAGTTAAAGAACTCAAACTTGTAGCAGTAGAAAATTCTATAGGTGTTGATTCCTCTTTAAAAGTAGCAATGTCATCTTCGAAAACACTAGTCCTTTTTACACCATATTTCGAACACACTGAAACAAATAAATACTTAACGCATTGTATTGTGGTATTTATGTAGAAATAGGAAGCTTGTGTAGCTTTACTAATTAGCAAAATTGTTAGTATGTATATTAATGTTTTTGTTAAAATATATACCCTAATAGTATATTCAATATCATTGCATACATAAATGAGAATGCGATGGTTTTACTTCTTCTTCTTGCATTTTATTCATAAAATGTGTAGATTTAATTTTTTGTATACGGGGACTGGGTGGTACAGTTTGGGTAGGAGAATCTGGCAATTCACTTGGTGAGACCACTCCGCTTGTTCTACGACTAAAAAACAAATACTTTAAATGCTAAAAACAATGTAAAAATATACAACTTGTAACGTACAAAAATTGTATATACCTGAAATCGCTGACAACGGAGCTACGGTCATCGTGTATAGAATGCTGTTCGAAACCACTCAATGAACCAAGAGAACTACAACGTGAAAACATTAGAGGTGTCTGTTCAGCATAAAAGTCTTGTCCACTGAACGTTACCATTTTTCCTAAAGATTATATCAAGATTTAATATCGAAGGGGAAACAGGTAATTTTTTATTTTTTGACACAAACCTTTAAAAAACGTACCTTCTTTATCGACAATACGTGAACTACTTTTAATTTCCACAGGACTATTGCTTATCGAAGCAGAGATTAATTCGTTGCTATTTAATTCTGTTACATTAGAATTACTTGCTTCTGTTTCTGATTTACTTATAGAATCCTCTAAACTTACTTTTGATATTATTTCAGATACATTATTGCGTTGTGCTATTTCGCTGTTAAAAGAACTGAGCGAATTAACGCAGGAAGAACTACTAGATTCTTCTTCTTTATAATAACTTATTGGTTTTTCAGGAATCATATGATTTGAACTTATATTAATAATATGCTTTTGTCTCTCTGTATTCTCTGTTATCAAATGTTGTTGCTCGTGACATTCTTCGGATCTTCTATCCTCAAAAGATATGCTTTTCTTGTGTCTAACTTCAAGTCCTTTTTTTTGTATCTTTTTAGAATGATCGTTATCTTTTGTATCTTCGACTCTTAAATCGGACATAGATGTTGCAGTGGAAAAATTAAAAGGTGTTTCATAAGGTGTACCTTCTGTACAATAAGTTTTAATAGTATCTTCTTGCACGCTGCCAGAAAAGTATTCAGTAGTTGGCTTTTCATCTTCGTCAGTATCATTTTCTGCATATCTTAAACTATAGTCCGTTGGTTGATCAAGATCTGTTTCTGCATAATCCCCAAATAATACTGTTTCGGATTCACATTCTTTAATATCCTCATTCGCAGACTGATTTTTTTGTACATCATTCAAAAGATGATTTTGCTTTAATCTATTTCTTTCAACATATTTTTTACTGTAATCTACTGGTTGATCTCGTATGTCATCGTCATAAGTTTCTGTTGTATTTTCATCCATATTACTTCAATTTAACAATTATTTAAATACTTTTGAAAAATTACTTGAAACAATGCAAATCGATAAAGGCACAGGTATTTTCCAAAATTACGTTAAAAACAATTCTCTAATATTACCAACATTCTACTGGCAACACCTGTTTAACGATTAATTACAAGTTCATTTACCTGTCATTAAAAGGGTGAAATACACATGCATTTATATGTGCAGTGGTTGGTGCAGTAATGCCGTTATGTGCGCTACCTACCGGCTAAACCCCACATTAAAAAAGATATATTAATCCATCTTGATTTAGGACAGAAACATAAATAATATAATTCGTTGGTTGTAATTGTGAAGATTAATATTGGAAAGAAATATTTTTTATTACTTATCGATCTAATCTCTAACATCAATAATATGGCAATGACATTTCAATAGAATTATTTTAATTGGAGGAACAAAATATAAGTAAGTTTATACACAATTTGCTTAAAAATTAACCAATAATATTGATATTTCTTTGCACAAGTTATTGCATATACTTTATTACAGATGTTATTTAGATTTAGAATAGAATACTATAATGTATGTAATATATACATATATATATATATAATATAGATAACACACACACACGTGTATAATTTAAATTATTTGAAAATAATTTACATTTAATCGTTTGTTCGTTATTTTTTTCTTTCTTTTTTTACAAAGCAGGAATTATTAGATAAAAGAAATGAAAGAAAAAAACAATATTAAATGAAAACAGATCACAAGCAATGACGCTTGCGCGACTCATTCGACAGTGGTTCTCTGAATATACGCGGTAAGGGATCTCGCGAAGCTCTTCATTCGTCGCGCGTCTTTCAAGCGCGTCTGTCGACGATTATCCGGATTCGCGAGTGTGTTAGTAAAGGCTAAAACGTGCTATGTCTCATTCGTCTTGAGACCACGTGGCTTGTTGGTTTATATGTTCCCGCGCGATTCTTTTACTCTACTCATCGGCCAATCACCGACCTTCTTCGTTTATTACAATGTACGACAATTTTTAACAAGTGCCATTATTTCATTAGTGATTTGTTTCTTTTTTTTTTATTTGAATTCTTCAAGAATATAATTTCTTGTAAAATTTGATCGTTTTCGTTATTAACGATGTTACAAAGTTTTTCTAAATATAAATAATATCGAAGGATAATTTACATTAAGTCTGTTATTTTAGATTGTCCATTGTAGGTTAGATGTGTCAAAATGATTTACATAGATTTGTCATAATTAAAAAATAAATGTAACGGGATAGAGAGAGAGAAAGGGAGAAAGAGAGAGAGAGAGAAAGAGAGAGAGAAAAAAGAGTAAAATTAATTTTGGAAGATTCACAAAATTAATTCGAATAATATTTTCATTTATTTTTTGATATCGATAATTAGTTAAGCTACGTTGATGTGATTGAAGTTGTTAACGATCTGAACCAATCAACGACTTTTGTATCATTTCAGTTACTTGAGATATATCGAAAGACTTTGAAAGATCGATTAGAAAATTCGTACGTTAGTTCGTTAAATTACTTCGAACAAAAAACGGTGCGAATGAAATTCATTTTTACAAGTGCAAGGATGGACTAGCTTATTTCCTTTAATCCTTCAACGATTTTCCAAAGTGTTCGTGTTGGTGATATGTCCAGAAGAAAGCAGGCGAAGCCACGATCCTTAAAACGTAAATATTTTTCTATCTAGTATTTTTAATTCTTATTTCAATCATGTTACAATGTTTCAAATTACTTTCTTTTCTAATTCGTTTTCGTTCAGGTTACACAAAATAAGTAGATATTCCAAACATTATTTTTAACCTAAAACTTATTAATATTTTCAAAGTTAATTTTTTTACATGTAAAGATGATACGTATTAATTTAATATGCATTAAATTAAACTTTTTACGTGGATACATGTATAGAAAAATACATCGATCGAAAGTTTGATGAGTTTGTTAGTAAATGTTTACAAATTTACGTGACATTGATACATTGGTAGAGAAGTTAAATGCCATCGTATCCTAGTATCAAGATGTCGGAATATAAAAGTACAGTAAAAGTACAGTAAAACAGTGCATATTCCATAGAAAAATAGAATGGAAAGAAAGAACAACGTACAAGGACAACAATCGATAGCTTTACAAGATCAAAGTCTATGAATTTGTTGGTTTACATTGTATAGAAACGAAAGAGAAACAGCGAATTTTTGTATTTTATTTTCTATCTAAAAAAAAAGCTTGTATGCACAGTTTTGCTTTGTTTCTTATATACTTTATTTCTTATATATATATATATATACGCACACATATATATATCTTTAGTTACTATAAATCAACGAAAATCGAATAAACGGGAATTATCGACATAACTATAACGATCGATGTTAATGATACGCATCATCGATAATGTTTGTATCGATCGATAAACAAGATGGCGGCCAACAGTATTGTCAAAATTTTGAATCCAAATCGTAATTGTGAACAATATGAATAATCATTTATTGTTTATCGTATAGAAGAAAATAGATATACTAACAGGTATCTAAATTCAAATATTTTTATAAACCATTTCGTTTCATCGAAAAAATTCTCTGATCGATTGCAAAACGTTCTAACTTTCAACGAGGTTAGGATATCACAAAAAAACGTTTATAATAGGAAAGACACGTGAAGAAATAAGAGACGAAAAGATAAAGAAACTACGGTTTTGTTTCTAAAGAAGGATGAGAAGAAGGAGGAGGAATAAACACATCAGACAGCACGTTCGTGCTCGTATAATGTCGTGCGTGAGTGTCTATGTGTTGGCCAGGTGTTTCGGTCAGGATGGAAGCATACGTATGTGGTAGTCGAGCGAGAGAGGATCGAGAAGAGGATAGAAAGAGCGAGAGAACGAGAGGGGGGGGGGGAGGGAGGGAGGGATAGAGAGGGAGAGAGGGACAGAGAGAGAGAGAGAGAGAGAGAGAGAGAGAGAGAGAGAGAGAGAGAGAGAGATGCAGTCAGTAGTCAGCCAGGATGGAATTAGGTGGAAGCCCGCGGGAACGGTGCTTCTCCCTAGAGAATCTCCGGCCTCTGTAATCACCAGTTCTCCTATCCTATCCAATTCTGGTCGCACTCCTCTCCTCCCTCTTCTTCCTCTTCCTCTTCTTCACCCTTTCTCTCCTTCTCTCTCTCTCTCTCTCTCTCTCTCTCTCTCTCTCTCTCTCTCTCTCTCTCTCTCTCCGTCTTCCTCTTTCTTTCACTCTCTTCTTTCTACTTTTTATCTTTACTATGTACCTACATATGTGTACAACATATTTGATTCTTTTCTATTAGAGACTATTCAAGGTTTTGTACCATGTTTCATAAATCTCTAATTAAGTTCATCTCTCTTTACTTTTATATTTCTTACGCGCGTATATAGTTTTATAAGATAATTTATTGAGTTTTATTGCTTCTAGGAATGGAAATGATGAAATTGTTATAACGTTAATTATATTGTGTTGAAGATAAATCATAAATATTGTGTCTAATTTCTATGAAAAACTAATCGGTATGGTACGTATGGTCAGTAGTCTGTACCGCGATTAGAATGTCACGAGAGCGCGGTTAGCCACGAAATAGCAAGCCGAACCGATATCGGTACGAACGTAGTGATATAGGGTGTCGCTAATTAATGCACGATAATGAACCTACGCGTAGCCGAAGCTGTATTAATGGATTCCAATGCCCATCATAACGTGGTCGATCCGTAGATACATTCAAACCGACTATAATTACGTTAATGGAGACCCATCTGTTTGTACGGTTCGGTTTTAAGTTACTCACGGTGTAATGACGAAATCGTTACTTCCTCGAAATTCTATTGGATCATCTATAGCTTCATAATTTCAAATATTCGTTAAGGTCGAAGAAGAAAAATTATTTATATATTTAATATGTCTACAATCATCATATCATTCATACGTACGTAAGCAAACAGTGATCATTCATTATGTTTCTAGGCCATGATTAGGATTTGTGAACGTTCGCATAAATGCATAATTATTATCATTTCGAAATAGGTCGAACTCCACGAGTAACTAAAAAATCGACGAACCTTTCGAAACAAATTTATTTGTATATCTAATTTTCTTTAATACAATAATATCTCTTCTTAGTAGAAACTGATAGTATCTATAAGAGAGACAAGCAGTGGCTAGTAATAGGAATGTAAATTTCTGGCTTAAGCCCTTTAATCGCAGAGGTTCTCTAAAACCTAAGCCGCTATTAGTTTTTGCTCTGACAAGACTAATTCCTGCTAGTGGTTACAATCGTTATAATACCGCGGCACTTTGGATTAAGTTATTGGCTTCTCGTTAAATTATTATCTATGATAATGCTTAATAGAGAGATAGATATCGTCATTACGACTTCGTCTACGTTCGTTACTACGAAATCGTTGGATTTATCGGTCGAAATACGGTGGGTTAGCGAAATTAGAGTCTTTTCGTCGCCCCTCTTTTCTCTCTTTCTCTCTCTTTAGAAGTACCGATAGACTCATCGTACATACATGTGACGAAGGTAAGACGAAGCGGTGTCTCGAGAGGTGCATGGAATGCGGAACCGGTGCGTATTCTTAAGAAGAAGAACACGAGGCATACTCGAGGAGACATTCCCGAGGAGAAGCGGTATCTCTTTGAAGAGACACCAAGCGTTGACGTCCGTCCGTGTGTCCGTCCGTCCGTCCCTCCGACCGTCCGTCCGTCCGTCCGTCCGTTTATTCGTTCGAAGCAAGCTCGCACAGTCTCATTCTCTTGCGTCAACTTCATAATTTCAAATCATCAGCTATTCTGTAGGATATCCTAATCGACCAGAAGCAATATTTTCTAATGAAATTTTACGAAAGAGCGTCGAAAAGGAATTACGAAATCCCCGAAACACAGATGTTATCAAGTAAAAAAGTTGCAACGTCACTGTGCATCGCGTTTGAGGATCTCTCGAATAGGAAACGTAGTGGAATGGAGCTTGGTAGGATAGGAAAAGAGTTTCCGCAATATCCGTGGGTCCTCGAGGCGCCGTGTCGGAGCCAGAGGGGGTTTCGACGGTGGATGTCGGTGTCCCATGGGAGTCTGAGTCCGCGTCAGACCTACCCTAGGTACGTTCCCTCGGGATTTCTCGACTTTCCTCTTCCACCCAGCAGCCCCTCGTGCACCACTGACTGCAGCAACGGCACCGATGGCTGCAGCAACGGCGGCGCGCACACACACCCACACATTCCCGCACGCATGCACACACATACACACGTACACACACACACACACACACACACACACACACACACACACACACACACACGTCCTTTCGCTTGACTGTCTGGCTTGCCTGTCACGAGTCCAAGACGTACGGCGTCTGCAGCCGGGAAGCAGAGATAGCAGTCGTCTCGGATAACCCGCAGGGCGCTCCTTTATTCACGGCATATCGATTAATGACTCGAAACCCTGCGGCTTCTCCGTTGGCGGACGATCCGGCGAGTCCTTCTTCTGTCTCTCAGCTAATTTCTCGAGACGGGAGAAGAGAGAAAATCGTACCCTCTCCTATAACAGACCTAGCCTCTTCGGTCTTTTTCTTTCTTCTTAATTAACGTTTCAACCAGTGCTTATATTACGAACGATTCTTTCCGAAAATGTATTCTACGATGGAATTAGTACAGGATTTGTTGATCTTTTTTTTTAGAAGATCTCATGGGAAATAATATTGCATTTGATCTTCTATAGTGCCATCTAACTTAAAAGTTATTTAGAGATATCTATCTCGTAAGTTTGATTTCATTTCGTCGAGAAAAATTTTGGCGATAATTTATTTTACGTTCTTTTAACACGTATATCCTCGTCTCGAAGGCTAAGCTCGTTACTGGAAAAGATAGAAACGGTATTGTGTCGAAACGAGAATGCCGATGGACGAGCGATCCTAGGCAAGGGTTTAAGCCGCAATATGCAGTTATCCGTCGGCTCATACACGTTTAGATGGTCTCATAATAATATATCCGTTTAACATTACTTGCGAACCTGATTCCACTTCTAACAACGATCTGAGATTACTGCTTGTATTTTGAAAAGCTTATTTCTGTCCTATTCCTTTCTTTCTTTCTTTCTTCCTTCTCTCTCTCTTTCTCTCCTTCTTTTGGTTTGTTTCCTTTCGAAGCGACTCCTTCCACCCTTCTGCATTTACTGGACCATCTTGAAAATGGCCTTCTTCGTCTAAGCACATTACGTTTCCTTCTTGTAAAGCTACCTACTTTATGCTTAGGTGTATAGGGTATATTCGTCTAGTACGCTTGGGTTACCTTAAAGATGATAGCCAATCTCCTTACCTTTACGATTATTGTTTGCTTGGATCATCTCCTGGCTCACAAGCCGAATAGTTTATCATATTTATGATATATCAAATATTTTTTTGAACAATGTTGCATGCCAACGTCAAAAGTATATTTAACGTCTGTTGTTACATTGGAAAACTCCTCGAAACGAACTCTACCGAACTGTTCGAATCGAATGTAGATTTTTTGGGGGTTTTAGTTTACTTATTATTGTAAAATCAAATAAACTGGAAATTGACAGATTGTCAAATTGACAGACGTGGTAAAAATAGATGGCCAGTTTTAACAGTTGCAACGGTATATTTTGATTAGAATTTTCTCAAAATTGTCAAGTAGTCTAGTTGCTTTTGAAAGACAGTTTTTACGATTAATTTGTAATATAGCAACCATAAGAGTATACGTAGAAAGACAACGTGTCACGATCTTGACGGCTGACAAGGTTCGAAGGGTGGTTTAGTAAGCAGTCTTCCTGGTGTCCTTGTCTTCTGAAATATTCAAGTTCAACTTCGTCCCTTCGTTCGTGTGCAAGTCATTGTTTCTAGCCTGACGGTTAATGCATATTATCGATTGTCGAATTTACGATATAATTTGTACATAACGATGAACCAAAGAAAATGTATCATAATCTTCTATAATTACGGTACATTGAGCGTGGCTTATAGTTAAAAAAAAAAAACATAAAAAAATGTCGATGCTCGTACGAAGAAGTAGGAAGCGACGATTAAGTTTTTCTGGCAATAAGATGGGATTATTTGACTTTACAATGAATCGTTTCTCGTGACGTTAGAGGAAAATACACGTCGTCAGCTCGATAACATACACGATACAGTTTAATAAGTCCTTGGTCTAATGAGAAATGTTCCTGTTTGCTCGAAACGAAGGCGTTTGACACCTTTCGAAATTGTCAACTCCAGTAGCAATCCTCAAAGTGGCAAGTTCGTGAAGTAAATTGGCCAGAGTTGGCTCTTTTCACTCCGAGGGGTAAAAGGACGAAGCGCGTGGGTGGTTTGGTAAGGGTGAAAAAAGAGAAGAGATAGAACGAGGGCGAAAAAGAAGGAGAGGGAGGAAAATGAGCAACGAGAGGAAACGAGGAAAGTGGAAAACGGCAAGTAACAAACGACTCGTTGGGCACGTGGACAGAGCGGTGATTTTTTAAGTTTAATTTTGTGGTCCCATGTGACAAACGGCTGTAGCTATGGCGTCATGGGCGTCGGTACACGCACACACACCGCGAGAGGGGGAGAGAGAGAGAGAGAGAATATATTTTGTGGCTACGAACATCACACCCTCACCGTTTTATCTTTCGACCGTGCGCACGCTCCTTTCTCGTTGAAATTAAAAAGTTCAGCGAAATTTTGCCTTCGTCGTTCGTTGACCTTGAAATCGTTCATCTTTCTCTTCCTTTTTTCTATTCTTGATTTCTTCGACGATACGTTGAATTAATTTCACCTGCATACCGTGACCGACCGTATTTTACAAATGTATTATTTATTTATTTTGTTGTTGTTGTTGTTGTTATTTAACATCGGACCAGGTCATTTTTCTTTGCAACGCACAACAGATTTCATTTCTTACTCGGTGATAATATGCAAATGCGATGGGATTAATGGTCGTTTGTTTCTCTGCAGGGGACGAAGAGTGGGACGATGCCAACGAACAGAATGTCCTGGAGGCGTCCGAGCAGGATAACGAAACTGCTCCGATTAAACGTAAGTGTTATTTCATATTTTTCTGCTAATGGACTTGCATTATATTATGTTTTTCAATTGTAATCTGCGGCGCCGAGTAATTTATTTTTCTTTATTTTTAGTTTATCAATTTTACATCGAATAAAAAGCAAAGGATTTAGAAAAAGAATTTCTTTATAGATCGAAAAAATGTTAGATCGCGATGTAAATCGAAGTAAACTTAGATATTTTCATTTTGATATTATTTCGATATTCTAGCCGACGATGAAGACGAGGAAGAGGAAGAAGAATTGCAACGAGCTTTTAGTCGACATTCCGAAGGTGAGTCGACTTTTAATGTATAACTCGATAATCGTGACTTCCATACGTAAAAATAATCTTACTTACGCGATAATCGTACTTTCTATATGGCTTTATTTTATTTCTTTTTTTTTTCTTTTTCTTTTAAATGACAATTGTGGCGGGGACATTGGAGTAGAGAAAAGTACTAAGAAGAAATTCGTAGGACGGTCACAAATTTCAAGGTGTTTCAATGAATAATGAAAAGAGATTCGTTGGGAAAGTTCGTAGAGGCGATATCTTTTTCGGTCCATTCGGGTGCATTACTTTTATCAGTACTCGTGGGACAAGCAGCCGAGTTCGGGCTACGGCAATACAACAATGCGTTGGGACGCATCGTGTCATTGTTCGAAGGTGCTCAGGAATTGCAATCTCGCTATAGATTTTATGAATATGGAATCCTTTGTCCCATAGGATGGGGTATACTAAGGAATATGAACGGCCTAACATAAGCGTACTCGTCGATACGTTTCTTTCCACGGATATCGAAAATTTAATCTAGTCGAACGATTTTCCAATTGTTTAAACGCAAACGCCTTTGACTCGATCGTTCCGTTTCTTAGATCGTTGGTTTGTCAGATATTATCGGGACGAAAGAATTTTCAACGTTTTTATTTTTACATTAGAGAGCACGAGGAAAATACGATTGCCTTTCGCGAATCATCTTCGATGATATATTTCAAGTAGGAAGGAACTTGGACGCGCTTCATTTGATGTTGTCGATATCAGGGAACGCAAATTTTTTCTCACGGTCTCTACCATCGGATACAGAGTGAAAACTCTCGAAAGATTCTATTCCTCTTTTAGCGTAGCAGGTATCTACTACTTTTCTTCAACGAGTAGAAGCTGGGTCTTTTATCCGTCCCTCTAGCAACGCGGCTCGATTATTATTTCAAGTTACCTTTCGCCAAGTGTACTTGCCCGCGCTTTATACTCGAAGGTAAAGCGGGCTCGGAGAAGGCTCGGAACGAGGTTGGATCCCTGAGGAGGGCACTAGCTCCCATGGGAGATGCCTCGTCTATCTGCTCACCTGAAAACATCAAGCCATCTTCCTTCCTTCCTATCTTCCTATCTTCCTTCTTACTCTACTTCTTTCCTATCTTCTTTCTTCTCTCCTTTCATACTCTCCTTCCTTTCTAAAGGCCCATGTACTAACGCTCCTTATTACGTCGGTGTAAAAAAGTTTATGTAACGAAACCTCATCAAACTTTGCCTACAAGTTTTCCCAAAAGTACTAAAGCCTAAATGTCTACCGAAGAGCTAACGAAAGATTTTATTAGATCGGAAAATGTCTCTCTCTACGGCGTTTTCGACTATACTTATTTTTTACAACCCTAATCGTGTTGTCAAAGTTTCGACAATTTCTCAAAGCATCGGAAACTCGGTCTCTCTTCTATTCCTTTTATAACATCTCTCACATTAAAAGTAACGTTTAAAACGTATTGGCGAAAGAGATCGACGAGCGTTTCGACGTTTACAAATTTTCACTCGCACTGCCGTGCCGAAACGTCCCAATTTTCCATGCAGACGTTCCCCAAGAAAAAGAATAGAGCTTTTTGTTTCTCTAAATTCCATAGCTATATCGCGAAAGCCAAAGCACGTGCGTTCCTATCATTCCACGAATGCACGACGGTGTTGGTAAGACGCTTCCGACACTCGGTAATCCAATAACGTGCGGTTTTGGCACGACACGAGATGCGTTAATCCGTTTAGTCTCCGTTATTTGTCTAACGATTTAACGATAATTAATATCGACCGAGTTTTATCCTTTATATTTTATCGTTTATATTTCCAATGTTATTACATGAAAATATCGATTGTGCCATTACTTGGTTCGTTAAATTAAAAATACACGCTTAAACGCGCGAAGACAAAAGCTTTAAACGTGTCGACTATTCCACATTCACAATCGTGTTTAGGCATAAAATATCGAACAAACGAGAGGCATCCTGGGATCTACCTTTGCCACTTGAGTTCCTCGCTATTCCACCGATGCTGGAGAAAGGAATTACATCGCGAGACGATTGTTCTTCCCGTCGTTTCGCTTTTGTCAAGATCGAGAGAGAGGTAGAGTGCATGTGAAAATGATCGACAGTGTTAACCGCGTAAGAGAAAGAGAGACGGACTATTAATGCCTCTAGTAATAAACCGAAAAAAAGAAGAAGAGAGGAGCGAAAGAAAAGGCGATGATCGCTTGGGATTGCTAATGAGCCTAAAACAAGCTCGCAGCAACTGGAAATAAACGTTTGCATAGGGAAAAATCGAGATCGAGATCGAAAAGTGTGAGAGAGAGAGAGAGAGAGAGAGAGACTGCGCTTGTATATCTACGTGTACGAGTGTATATACGTCTCCGATGTTTTATATTATCATCCGGGGAATATTGGCTTCGTTTCAACCCCGTGGGTTAATGCCTTATTGCAAACATTGTAAAGAGCGAAGCCGAAAGTGAGGGGGGTGGTGAATTGGTTAGACAGTGGCTCGGTTGGATATGTAGAGAGAAAAGAGAGAAGGAGGGAAGGGGTGAAGGGCTTCGCTAGTTTTCCTGCGGAGGGACGTTTATCCCCTACATCTCGACGAGCATCGATTGTTTGGAAAATCAGCAAAATGCACGTTGTAATCGACTCGTCTTTTTGTTTGTTTCTTTTCTCCTTTTTGTCACATTTGACGCAGCCAATAATAAGAATGAGTTTTACTTTATACACGCGTCTGCTTTACGATTGTGTTCAGGTTTCTTTGATCATAGTTTGCTCGAATCTATTAGAATTCGAATAGACGCTTTTAATGTCAGACGTTTGTTCTCAGACAGCTTGTTTTTTCTTTCTATCTTTTTTTCTTTTTCATTCTTTTATTCCTTTCCTTTTAAATCTCTAATCCGAGATTTGTCTTCTTCACTTTTGAATATTACGTATTAATGAATTTTGAATTATTCTTTTCTTCGTTCCGTCGGAAAATTCAAACGTCGGAGTACCGATTTCTAACTGGCAGTGGATTTTAACGATTACAAAAGTTCGCAAGATTCTTGAAAATTGCTCGTCGGATAAACGAAATGTTACCAAGCTGGTCTCGTGACAGATTGAAATCTCTGACATTAAGAAAATGGGGGATCTCGACTCCCAATGGGAAAAGGCTGGAAAGCCCTCTGACTCGATGGTGGGTGACGGAGAACGAGAACGTGGAGAGAAGGTGGGATTATACATTGCTCGACAGCTCGGAATATCTTTCTCGTGTAAATCATCTTGTTTCTCGCTCTAATTACAATAATTGCTTCGATTTTCGAAGGATCAATTTTTTTTTGAGACTCCCTCGATCTCTCAACCGAGAAAGTTTCGAACGAATCGGTAGGAAACTATTTTCGAAGAGACATTTGCATCGACTCTTCTCTCTCCCTCTTCTTCTCTTTCTCTTTTCTTTTTCTATTCGCTCCGCATCACAGCTACTTGAAATATTTCAAATTTTTACCTCATAACGAATTAACATCCGGTTAACGAAAGAGAAGAGAAAAGGGAAGTGAAAAAGTTGCGTGAGTTTCCGGAAGCTGGAAAGCCCTGTAGCACGGTGGCACATCCAGAGGGGGTGGGAAAGAGGATAGAGAGGGAAAGGAGGGGGGAAGCAGCGTTAGAGAACTAGCAGGGGTGGGTATATTATGGGGAATGCCAGAGGAATCCCGAGGGAACAGGAGCGGAGCCCATCGCGCATGCGCCGAGCTGATTAGTCCCTTCCTCTTTCCCTCTTCGTCCCTCTCACTCTTATTCTCCGTCTCTCTCTCTCTTTTGCTCGCGCGTTCCCGTGTGCTGCTAGCGCCAGAGGAGAACGTGGATTCCCTCGGGATCTGGCCCCGCAGCCTCTTCGCGCCCTCCTATCCTTCTGCTTTCTCCCTCTTCCTATCTACCTATCTATCTGCCTGTCTATCCATCTCCTTCTTTTCTTTTATTTCTTCATCTTTATCTTTCCGTTCTGACTCTTAACTCGTTTGTCTATCTTTCTTTCTCTCCTCCTCTTTTCTTTCCCGTATTTACTAAAAAAGCTTTTTAGTTAATCAAGGATTTGTTTAAATAAAATTTGTCCTTTTCATTTTGGATCAGAAAAAATTTGCGAAGAGAAGACGATCGTTTCGTTTGATCGTTAAGTTCGAATTCAACGAACGGAAGAGAGTCTTCCAACGAAGAAAAGCAGCGTCGTTTCGCAAACGACTCTTGATCAAGAGCAAGGAAAACGGCTTTAGGTCGTCGCGGTGCTAGTGGTGGTGGTGGTGATACTGGCGGTGGTGGTAGTACGGTCTAGAGAAGAGGCGAAGAGAGGAGAGAAGAGAAGAGGCACTTTCTCGGTGCGACTGTACTCGCCGATATAAGGGTGTCCCAGGTGACGAGCTGCCTCGGGCCGTGGCACGGCTCTACGTATCCCTTGGGACCGACTCCCGGTGTTTCCCTCACTCCCTCTTTACCTCCCTCTCTCCTCCCCCGTCTCTCTCTCTCTCTCTCTCTCTCTCTGGCTATCCCATCCTTGCTTGCTCTCCTTATCCCTGGTACACACATACACATACATACACGAAGTCATCTTTCGTCTTATACACAGAAATATCGAAGAACGTGGGTGTTTCTATGTATAACTCTGTAACTGTATGCGTCTACGAGAGGACACAAGGATGCGCTATTACACGCGAGCGCGTGATTACACGTAGAAACGTTGAGAAGCCGGGCAGTAACGTTGTGAGCTTTCTCTCTCTCTCTCTCTCTCTCTCTCTCTCACTTGCTCGACACAGAATAGATACACCGACTAGCGAGAAACGCACACAGAGAAATTATGACATGGTCTCGGGTGACTAGACCTTCTCGTTCCATCATTATAAACTCACTCTCTCGGCACTGCCATTCCCCGCTCGTACGTAATACGATTGTACTCCGACGCGATAAACTCGTGTGCAGCTGCACCTGCGTGCGATTCGACCGAGAGCAAAGATTCTACGTTTTCACGGACGGAGTTCTGTATAGTTTTTTTTCCTTCTTTTTTCTTTTATTTACTCGTACATTTTATTGTTTTCTTGTCTCTATTGATTTTTTGACACCCCGTATATTTTGTATAATAGAAGTGTATTTTCCATGCGAGGCTTGTAGGGACAACTGCATTCGACTGCATTCTGACAAGCATTATAACGTTGTTTCGACGACAGAGCTGCACTTATCCGCACGTTCGAAGGTGTTGCCTCGTTGAAAGTTTCCTATATCTATTCGTAAGCTTTAGCAAAAGTGGTAGGAGAGAAGAGTATGGTGGCAATACCACCTGTTATGCTCGCTGCAAAGGAACGGGAAGGTTGCCAGCGAATTTTCAACCGGTGTAAAACCTACTAAGAGGGTCGCTAATAACTTTGTTGTACTTGAAACTCTCTCTCTATCTCTATCCTAAGGCTTGTACTTTGCTACAAATCTTGTGCATTTCTTTGAATACAATAGTATGAATTTTTCTACAATTTACTTCATCTTGCTCTATTTTTATTCTTTTTTTAATGGCATCTCGTTGGAGACGACACGATAAAAATCTCCAGGTATATAACAAATATATTTAATGTAAAAATTGTTAAAAGTGAAATAGCACTGACGCTAGACGAAAGTTTTTCTCATATTTTTCTTCTGCTTTTATAAGAGACCGATCGAGAAGCTCATTTTGCTTCGGGCGCATAAAAAGCGGTAGTAAAATTTATTGTCATTGGAAGTGGTAGTATAGTGATGCGAAGTAAGAAATTGTATTCTCGCGGTCACAACGATGTCTTTGCAATATAACTCGTCGTATTGAAACGTCAGAGGCAACCATGTGGTACCTGGGGACTGGACAATGCAACCCAACTTAACTTTCGAGCGAGTATATATTGTAGGTACATAAGTATTGTCTATTCCGTTAACTTTATGCTAATCTTTCTCTCCTTGGGCACTAACACCCTGCTCTTTTGGTCCGTTCGTACGTCCGATAAAAATATCTCTTTGTCATCCCCTTCCGTTTGATTCAAAAGAAAGAAAGGGACTGCTCCATCGCTTTACTTAATTTCCATGATAAGCACGTGGTTTCTGGTAAAAAATTGATCAGGATTATCGAAAAGTTTTGTTCCGTTAATTTCGTTTAACGATGATCCGTCGTAGTCGTGTAAAGGTAGTAGAAAAATTAAATTTCGGACGATATACGAGATTCAAGATAGGCATATGCCGATGGAGGTAAAAAAGAAAACGAAACAAAAAAATAATCCCTAATAAGGCTCGCAATGGATCGAAGTAAGCCAGCGACGAACGGTGTCCATCATGCGCGAAGGGTCAAAGGGAGTCACTAGCCGGACCGCTAGCCGGACGGCAAAATTTATGCTCGGCTCTTAACGGTAAAGCCGCGTGCGTCCGTCAAGGGTCGTGGCTCGCGTTTGCCCTTTCGCCTAGCCAAGCGACGTCAAAAGCTGCGTTCGCGCAATAATTTCGAGTTCGCGAGTGTACTAATTCCTCGGTTAACTATCTCCGAGCGGAGGGCTTACAGCCTCGTATCGCGATGTTTACGACACGCAGGTGTGTGAACCCCTTTATAGTTGATCCCACGAGTTTGAACCGCGAATTCGAGCGATATATCAACGCGAGTTCTACCGAGTTTTACCGAATCTTCCCGAATATGCAATCAACCCCACGAAAAACTACCCCTATGTAACTTTCGTTACGCGTTTCTTTCTTCGTCTATTTCGACGCTTTACGTAATCTAATTCCTCACAAAATTTATTCTTTTTTATCGCATCTAACGATACCTTTTACCCCTCGAACTTTCTTAGATCATCTCGGTTACGCGTTTCTTTCTTGTCTATCTGCAAATTTCTCAAACCCTATTGTCTTCTATCTGGTACACGAGTCTGCTCGACGTTGTACCAGACTCGAGGCGCGTGTAACAAATTTGTTCGGACTATCACAGACTATCCAGATATTATCAAAAATTAATGGAAATACGGTAGACGTAAAGAATGATGCATTTGGCATAAAGAGGTCAATTTCGACGGAGTTTCTGGCAGGAGTTCGAAAAGTCGTCGCTGGCAAACGGTTCGGTGGCACTGCGAGGAGATGTCCCAGCAGGGACATCCGACCAAATTAATTCCTACGGAGACCGTAGTGTGTCTCTTTCTCTCTCCTTGTGCGTCTCTCTGTGTGTGTGTGCATATACATGTACATATAGATATACATACATACATACATACATATATACATATATACATATATATATATATATATCGACCACGGGACCGATCCTTGGCGGCAAAGTACAAGGAACAGCCATCTTTCTCGGAAAGAAATTAAACTTTTCCCGTGGGTATAGTCTCTTTCTTTTTTCTTCTATCCTTCTCTCTTTCTCTCTGTCTCTTTCTCTTTCTTCTATGGGAGACTCGCGAGGGTGTAGGTTGGGCAGTTCGAAAGATATCGAGGTCCTAGGACCTCACAGGATTCCGAAGGGTGGTTCTCTAGCTAGCCTATTGCTATTGTTTGTGGTTTTCCCTTGGGACAGACCTACCCTTAACAACGGGATGTGTCGATGACATTCTACAGGGTGTTCGTGATAATACTACCTTCTTTCGATTCGAATAGAAATTCTTTCTCGTAGTTAAATCGCCCTTTGGGTCATTAGGTCGTTGAGGTACGAAGGAGATAACATTTCAGCGATAAAACAAACCAATTGGAAAATGGACACGGTTTGCGTGAAAATCGTTCTTGGAACATTAAAACGTTTTTCTTTTTTTTTTTTCGAGAATTATGAGAGCCTTTTCGCTGGCGATCGTTATGTCCCACCCAATGGTCGGAATCAACTCAGCCGTACCATTTGTGCAAGTTGTCTTACTAGGAGTATGAAGAACAGGTGAGCACGACTGAATTCGTTGAAATGTTTCGATCGAGTGTAGGATTCGTCAGGTGTAGACTTTCCATCCAGTTGCTTGAATTTTGTCACTGTCGATTACAGCCTTTAAGGCTACTGTTAAAATACGATTGATATATCTCTGATACTTCGATAGTATCTTATCTAATCTTTTTAAAAGCGACACTTTGTCCTTTTGATCGCAAGACGAGCGTTGATTACGGATACTTAGTAGAATTTGATTAACGATATATTTGCGTGCATTTAAAAAGGTAGTCAAGATTAATTAGGTCATCATCGTTAGGACGTTAGATCGACGATGTTATCTACTATCGAAGTATCATCTTTCCAATGATATATTAAACGTAATTCGCGTTCGACGTTACGAAGCAAAGGATATTAATGTCTAATGAATGTAATAAAACGTATTTTGAGTTGGAATACTACTTTGCGGCACGCGTAACTTACGTTCGATGAAACATATCGATAATTATGTAAACGTATAGTTTAATTTACGAAATCGAAATTGAGTCAATGGCAACGATCCCATCTTCATTGAATGAAAAATTCACTAGAATTTAGCCCTCGATTTTTTATTTAAGGATGTGAAAAAGTCGAACGAATGCGAACGTATTCGCGTAAAAGTGCAAAGTTGAATTTTAACGGAATGAGATCCACTGTGTTAAGGTTCTCCAGGGATTATAGAATGCTTCACGAAATGCCCTCGTTGCTTTACGGCTTTCCGTCAAAATATTTCCTTGTTTTTACGAATTATTTTACGATCACTATTTTAAAACTCTCTAAGAATAGGAATCCACGATCGTTGATTCATTACCATGTCCACATTATCCACGTTGAAGCGATCTAACGAACTTTTTAAATGCGTTTCATGATCGAACGATTATACGGTTACACACAGGTTACAAGATTTTCGATGTAATCTCCAATCTAGATCGTGCGTATGAGAATCTCTGACCAGATCCCGAGAGACCACTGGAAGCGATGGGATCGTTTCATAGCGATATTTTGCGAGAGATAACTTTCACGAGAGAACTTGTTTAAACGTGTCATCGTAAAATCATAACGAAAAACTAACGAATTCGTTCGAGAACAAAAGAGGTGTCAATAACAAAATCAATCCTCGAATTTTACCGAAGAAACGATGACGATAGATGTTCGTTCATCGAATCTCCGTAAATTCCATAAAGAGGCTAAAACTCGTCGATAAACGTCGAGAATCGCGAATAGAACAAATGATCGTATCGAGCGGACCAAAGGAGAGACGAAGTCGAGGTTCGAAGAAACGAGTTGAGCACCAACTCGTATGAGAATCGCTGTCGAGCTCCCGTGGGACCACTGGGAGCAGTGGGAAGCCTCTGTACCCGTGCTGGGGCTATACTCGGCCTCGCTGTGGAGAGGGGATTCCCCAAGGAGGTAATTACCCTCCCTACAGCCACCCAACCACCCACAAGCCATCGCAACTTCAACTCCTGCCGGAGTTACATGCTAATACAAAACCAAAACCGGTTCCCCGACAGCTTCACCATGAACGTCGAATTCCCAAAATTCATATAACTATGTCTATTTCTCTCTCTCTCTCTCTCTCGCTCGCGCGCGCGCATCCTTCTTTATGGGAACTCGTCACATAGATATCCAATGATATCAACGAAAAGTCGACTTTATGGCCGAATCGATAATCCCATTCTCGAGCAAAAGTACCTATCGAAGTATCTCCAATTCCATAAACGCCAATTTCACTTGGAATATGAACTTATAAAAATGTGATCTCCCTTTTTTTTCGCTCATAGACGCATGGTACACGTCATTTTTGAAGACAATAAAAAAGGAATGCCGGCGGATGACTGCTTTAGAAATGAGCTCGAAATGAAATTCTTCTTTTGGCGTAGATTTTCGGCATGAACGGCAAACTGATTACCAACGATGCCCCGAGCGTGGCCTTGGAACTCCCAAAAGTCATACTCGTAAAAAAAGACTATTGTACACCGTGGACTTCCGAGGTTATTTATACGAGTTATCTCTTCTCTGAAACCACGAACTATGCGGCTGCAATGTTACCGGGGGTGACTTACGAGCAATGATAATTCCACAAGCAGCTTTTGCGTGTCAACCTTAAAATATCATTTTATACGTGATTTGATTTTTTTCTTTTCTAATCGCTTGGAAATCGTATAGGACTTTTTCGTTCGTTCGATAAAATTGCTCCAAGAAGAAAAGAGAAAGAAAGAAGAAGAAGGAGATATATCGATCGTATATCAGCGTGACTATCACTGTCTCAAGCTTTGTGCTTGTTTTCCCACAAACTTGTGTTTAAAGTTGTGCGTATTCCTTTGGGAAATTTGAATTTTGGCCGCTTTTCCTCAACGCGAGGTCCAAGGTGAGGTTCTCCGGTCTCCGATGTACAGGAATGGGCTATGGGAGCCAATATCACTCGGGTATGGCTCCCGTGAGATTTTCTACGCTCTTTTCCACCCTTTCTCGTATTATACGCTCGTACCGACGCTACAACGAAGTCATGGCGAACCATGGAAAAGGAAGCGAGCCTGTTCGATCGTTCGAGACCCCATGAAAGTTCAGCGTCGAGTCCCGTTAGAAGAACTCTACGACGTTGCTACGAACTTTATTGAAATTATTATAACGTATGTTGCAGATTATTTGCGAGACGGTAGACCATCGTCCGTGCAGGGTCCGGATTTAGAAAATCAGAACAGCCTCGACAGCGGTGAGTTTGCTTCATTTGTCTCTTGCCGTGTGGTACGACGCATACGTCGTTATACGATATACGTACGTACGTACGCGTATCGGTCGGATACAGGTAGATTCTCGACGAATTCGAAATAGATTCGAAAGTAATTCGATTATAGCGAAGCAGCACCGAGATTCGGTAGGGTTTGAGGCGAGCAAAATCGACTAACGTTCCCGTTAGGCGAATAAGCCGCCGAGTACTGGCCGAGGAGGAGGGTTCGGTTCGGAGACCGAGGGGTTTGGTTCGGCCGCTGGCTAGCCAGCTAGCTAGCTAGCTAGCTAGCTAACGTACTCCTGGGAAGACATAAATGTGTCCCTTTAGTGCCGGTTTCCTTCCTGCGTACCGACCGCTGCGAAGGACTTAAACGTACTTTACATTCGTTCTTAGGTCGTATTAGAAATAAGAAATACTTGCCACGTTTACCTGAAATTTCGTCCTTTCCTAATCGTTAAGCGACGGTCACTTTCTAACTTTGACGTCGACGAGTCGAGCCATCGAGATACGCGCACACGCAATACGTAGTATTTTTTCGACGTACGAATCAGAATCGACGTGTTTTCTTGTAAGAAGATGTACAAAGGGAATGTTTTAGTTAGTACAGTGGTTAAAGTTAGTACGAAGGGACTACATTTAATGCTGGTTACCAGACGATTGCACATGCAGGGGCAGTTTGTTCTTAGAGATACGCAGGCTGAGCTTGTCGGACGAGCAAACACTTAATTAACCCTTCAAGCTTGCTTCCTGTCTCTGTCTTTACCTTAATCTCTCTCTCTCCCCCCTCTCTCCCTCTCTCTCTCTCTCTCTCTCTCTCTCTCTCTCTGTCTTTCCACGTCTCTAGTCTTCTCTTTCTCAACGAAGTAGTACTTTGGCTAGGTTTCTCACGAAAGCACTTGCGAACTCCCTTTAAGATTCACAGAGAGTTATAGTTTAACACAGAGTTGTCCAAACGTGTTTCGTTTCTTGAAAGCATCTTGCGAAAGTTACTTAATATTTTCCTCGAAGAATAAGGAGAACAGGTCTTATTTTCAAAATCTCGTCCGACAATAGCAGAGATACGATTAACGATAGATCGGATTTTTTATTTAGCTCGCAGGTTTATTAGAAAAGAAGAAAAACAACAACAAAGTTCAAGGATACCGCGCGTTGATATTTTTCTTTCGTGACGATATCTGTCCTCTTTCGCGGACCTTTCGGGTCATTAAGACGATAGGGTGATCTTCGACTCTCGCATTTATCGTAGCTCATAGACGTATCAGGAAAAAGTAGTTTCGATCGAAAATCAGCTCGAAGAACGATGCAAGCGAGGGTCCCGATGGGCTTTCTCGGATTCGCAAAGATCCCAATCTCTTAGGCGGGTCGCATCTTTTTGGTTCCAGTCAGTCAGTCACTCGATCCCTCTCTCTCTCTCTCTCTCTCTCTCTCTCTCCTTCTCTCTTCGCACACACACACACGCGCTATCTCTTTCTCCATTTATACCCTCGAGACCCATTGCAACTTTAAGCGCCTCGCATTACGGGCATTCGACTCGTTTCTCTCTTTTCGGGGATTGCCCGAAGCTGCTCCCTTCTTTCTGCTCTTAATTTAACCCTCCCTTTCTTTCCTCTTTCCCGCCTGTCACCTAAACCTAACTTCCAGCGAGATACGTACACGCTTGTACAGATGCAGCCACTCTCCTTCGTTTACATCTACGAAAGAAATTTTAGTTTCGTTTAACGTTAACAACGTCTAATCGGAGGGATCCATAGATTTGTATATTCGAGATCGATTAGCATTCTATCTCTAAATAGCATTATCTCTCCATTACGACTCTCCCATTCCGTATAGTCCAGGCAATGTATTACTGTCTCGGTTGACACGTTGAAAATTTAACTCGAGTCCGTCTTTGGATATCCAGAAAGCTCTGACCTCGTCATTCATTATTCGACCGGACCACCGAACCTCTTGCGACGGCGGAGTGACTATGTGTACGGGTACAATAAATAGAATCGATCGATTAACTGGTATTTAAGAGGCAACAAGTCAAATATTTCCCCGTTAAGAATATCAACAAATTCGCATTCGTCTTACGCATACGCTTCGTAGTACGTTTTCGTGTCGTTATTTATTATTAGTAGCACTTAGCAATCGATGGCATTAAAAAACGATGTTTGTTCCTTTCTATAAATCCGGATTAGCCAACGGCGAACGACTCTATATTTGTCCAGATGCTGAGATGAAATTTGGTGAATGGTCATCCGCGTCGGAGTTGGCGATAATTAGCGAGGACGGACGTGGACATGGACGAGCACTTTAAATGTCCGCCAGGCATCTCGCAGTGTTATTATTATTTAATAATCTTCCCGTTGCTATACCCGAGGAAATCCTCACTCGTTATTATATCCAGCTAAAGTTTCTCCTACTTTACCTTATCTCTGCTTTTATCATCGTCACATATTTGCATATTACGTTCCACGTTGTAATTCGACTTTTATATTCGAATTTATTTACGTGAAAGATCATTCGAAAGGTGATATCGGTCGACTGAACGAAATCAACCGTTTCATAAATATCGAGATTATTTTTCTTCTATTTACCGAGCGCTCTAGCAAGGTTTTCTGCCTTACCGACTGTCGACGGATTCGGTTTAACTTTTTAATTCGATCTTCTTCCACCGCGCGTCGCATCGTCGGTAAGATAGAAATTCCTTATTTTTCAATTATTATGTAATCCAGCCAAATCTTTCACATCCCCGTTAATTTTTGCATAAAGATCAAACTGTCGCGCGACAGCGATCGATTACAACGAAGAAAATGAACAAATTTTTATCCCCTGTGGGTCGGGGATAGAACATACCCACGGTATCCTCTGCTTGTCGTAAAAGCCGACTAATAGGGGTTGAGCGTTGGGCCGACAATCCAACCTCGTAAAAATCCACTTAGACATTCCAGGAAGAAAAGAGAAACAGATTGAAGCCTCTTGGAGGAGACTCAAGCCCGCTCTGAGCTCTAACGTCAATGGATCGACGTACGTACGGACGGAATAATTGATCAAAAGCGTACTTGAAACCGTAACACGTTACACGGTTAAATTTAACCGTAATAAAACGATAGGTCTTGGGTAGCAAATAAAAAGGAGAAAGAAAGAAGGAAGAAAAAAGAAAAGAAAAGATAAGAAAGGAGAAAACAGAAACGATCTGTCGCACCTGCGAAGGTAAAAATTCAAGCAGTACCTTCTTCCTTTTTCTTTTTATTTCTAGGGAAGGTGGAAGGAAGGAGGAGGGTTGTACGGGCGCCTTTACACCCCCTTACAATACCTCGGCGTACATTACATACAAGCCGGTTATTTCTCCAGGGAGTTTTCTCACGTGAATACCGCGAGAGCACGCACATTTGCGCTTGCGAGCTCACACGTACGTCTGCGTACACACGAGAATAATCTTACTGGATGGTGTGTCGTATATATAGATATGAGTTCTTGGAGAAAAGGTAGCTAGGAGGGCCGGGGGAAAAGGAGGGTTGGAAGCGAAAAACGACGTCGAGGTGCTACTGTGCGCCTTTTCTCTTTCCTTTCCTTTCCTTTCCTTTCCTTTCCTTTCCTTCTCCTTTCTTTCTTTTTCTCTCACAACACCCATGGGAATTTAGGTGAAAACTTTACCCAGGCCGCCCCGAAGAATTCTTACTGAGAGAGAGAGAGGGAGGGAGAGAGAGAGAGAAAGTTTTGTCGAAGAGAGCGGCTAGCTCGACGATTCCGCGTTATCGTTGGCTTTTCGACATTGTACCTTATCGTTTCGTTTGTACGTGAAAATGTAAAGAAATTGAAGAAAATACTCGAAGAAAAATCATTCGAATCTTCATTCGATTTTTCCCTACGGTGAATTTCGAAACCACTGGAAGGCTATCGTTAACGATCGCCGCAGTGTTTCGCTATAACCATCCTACTGGACACATAGTACCATTAAATTAATCCTAGCCAAGCTGAGTGCTCGGTAATCATCATTACCCTTCTCTCCTCTCAGCCCTCCTCCCCTCAGCCCACCCTTGGATTATGTTTTCCGCTGTACTTGGGCGTTCCGACGTTCGCTGACCAACACGCTCATTACGTATATCTGAAATTCCGTGTATGTTCTATTTTATAGCGTTGATGGGCTGTTGGAGCAACCGAGAGAGAGAGAGAGAGAGACATGCAAACGCACATACGGACGATACGATGAGCATTTCGATCTGCTTGTTAGGTTCAACGATGCGAATTACGAACGAAGAATGAAGTGTCCTTGTAAAAAATGTCGCAGACAATTACTTTTCATCGAAACGTTATTTTATATTTTCTCTTATTTCTCTTTTCTTTTCTTCTTTTTTTTTATGGACCTCATCTGACTCGTGACCAAAATGATTTCGTAGATTTTACGGCGTGTTCGGTACGAATCGGTACGATATTGAGAAATTACGATGTAAGATAGAACCGGCCGAAAGAATACATTTCAGGTGTGGCAGGTTCTCCTCTTTTTTAAACGCGTTATGCAAAACGAACGAGCGGTTCCTTTTCACTCGCTCGCTCGCTCACTATGCTGTGCGATATACGCGAGTAACCGTATCAAGCGTATATCGCTTCGTACGAATGTTTCCAAGCAAATGCGTTTGAAAACCTTGTCCCAGATTTTCGAATCTCTCTCTCTCTCTCTTTATATTTTCTTTCTTTTACTTGCTACACGAATTTATACTCGAGTTTTAAGACGATGTTTGCGTTGTCCCTTGTCCGTCACACGCACGCGCGCGTATATATATGTGTGTGTGTATGTGTTTATACATAATGATTTGTTATTTATATATTAGTCGTTTCGCGTCTCGCGGATGCGCATCATCGAAGACAAGCCCTCGGTGTCATCGTCGTCCAGAGATAGGTACGTAAGACCGCGAGACGTTATATCGCGCGTAAACGAAATACAAAACGGAGTTAAGGCCAGTCGGATGGACGTACCGTGCACAGGAATGTCCTGTGCGATAAAATCTGCCGACCTACACCTTGTCTCCTTCAGAAGACCGACACGCCGACGTTCCTACTCTTTCTCTCTCGAGAGGATTCTCTCGCGGAAAATGGCAGCTTCCGAGCTTGCCACCTTGCGTCCTTTTCTCTTTTCCCGATAGATCGGGATCAAATATTACATTGGATCAAAAAAATCTCGCTTTCTAAAAAAAAAGGCGTCGTTCGTACTTGCCTCGGCAGTAGTAATTTATCTGCCAATTTACTCGCACGGCTGAGCTTTGAAGTCAGTTGCTCCTTTTCGAAACATTGTAGGCTAATTTATTTCAAGGTGACAAATATTTTTGGCCCACCCTGTATATATCTATCCATCTGTCATTTTTCTAATATAACTTTTCAATGTGAAAGAAAATGTATAAAAAGTTGAGAAAGAAGTAGTCGATAGGTGGTTAGAACATAAGAGCCACTTAAGGATCGACTAGCTTCCATTGAAATTCCGTCGAGTTAATGCTCAGGTTACTCCGAAGGATGGTTAAGCGTTTAAAGCTTTAGCTATAGTTGGAACGTATCTCTCACAAGTACTTCGCATAACGCGAAGGATATATATCCTTTACTATTATCGTGGAACAAACCGCAGATCTCAATGCCGATCCTTTCTCTTCGCGTAGAAAATTGCAAAGTATAGGACGACGTCCTCCATCTTTTCTCTTCTTCTTCCTTTTATAGATCATGCATATACGTATACGTATGTGTATGTATACGTGTGCGACTGTAATAGATATTATCTCTTTTTTGGATTCGATCGGTATACTCGCGCAAACGCTTTCCGTTCCGCGATACTGTACCAGCTTAAAAGCAGACGTTAAAATTGTTGTTTGCTCAGAGACGAGATCTCGACGTTCTTTCGCGTCCACCAGCGGATCCTTGCAAGTAATTTCGACGAGATATCTAGTAGGTACATCGAAGCGTTGCAAATAATCCGGGCCGAAGGTAGCACCAAACTTTCTTCTCAACATCGCCTATCGAAGTAGAAAGAAAGAAAGTGCTCGGAGAGTATGTACGGTTCGAAGAAGGCAAAGACCCCTTGAGGATATTCTTGATGGTGGTGGTGGTGGTGGTGGTGGCGCGAGCCGTTTAATTGCTAGCTCTTAAGCAATTGCGGTTTGAGGGCAGTTGAGACAAGGATCGAAGCAATTTGCCCTTTGGTGGAAGGAGGAGATGCGACCTCAGGATCGCGGTGAGCTCACTGCCGGTAACTGGCGTGTCCTTCTCTCTTGGAGAAACGTTGATGTAGGCTCTTGAAACTTCTTCTTCTTTTTCCTTTTCTTTCCTATAGAAACATCGTCCCTCTTTCTCTCTTCATCGAGAAGATGCGTACGCATTATGCGCCCTCGCCCACGTGTCGACCGCAGAGAAACGCTTACGGCTAATTGAATTCGCGTTACGTCGAGAAAACTCCGTTGCGGCCTTATTGCAGACCAACCATGCAGTACCGTATACGCGTATGCCTACGTATTCGAAATCGATCGTAAAGCCGTCAAACGCGACGAATATTTCAAACTTGGAAGCGTTCGATCTCTCCTATCTCTGCTCGAAATTATTTCGGAAGTTGAGCTTTCGTCGACAACGTGTGGTGGTTATAAATCGATCTAGGGAGATTCCAATGTCCCTTTAAAAATAATATAGCGTTTCTGGAGCTCGGGGCTTCGTCGGCCGAACGATAAAAGGGTTATTGTCCGAGCGATAACAGTCTCGAAAAGAAGCGATCGATTTCTACGATCGCTTTTGGCTCGCCCTGTGTCCGTCAGAGATACGATTTCGTTCCGTCGAATATGCGATCTTTTTGTTCCTCTTCCCTCTCGATCGATCTCGGAAAGGAGTTTCGTTGTTCGTCGTACAATGTTCGCAATTACACCGATTTCTTTGTATCGTAAATTGATTTGTTTTTCTTCTTTTTTTCCCCCCCGTTAACAACTCATCGAGAGGAGAAAGTCCCTCGTTCGTTTTGCTTTGGCAAAGCCAATGGGATGATGGATAAGGAGTCGATTCGAAGCGATCGCGATGTATCGAAACGAGACGACGGAAGGATAGATTTCTTTAAGGTCCGTTCACAACGCCAGCTCGAAACCGAGAATGGCTGGACGATCGGATTTTTCGAAAATTCAGGCCGCGCGGTGGTAATCTCGAGTCGGCCTATAACTCGAAGGAAAAAATGAGATCTTCGAGTTTGTTAATCGTATATCGTAGGCAAGTATGAATCAACGTTAATGTCGTCGACCGAACGAAATCTAAAATAAGACGACGAGATTCGCGTGGTTGACATTGGCTCAGGGTGAAACTTCTTTAAACGAACGAAATAGATCGATCACTGTCTTGTACGATTTTTTTCTATATCATGCCGTAGAAGTTAACGGTCGGTATAGATCATAACTCGATAAGAAACTGAATACCTTGGGATCCAATTAAAATGCAAGAAAATAGAGAGAAAACATTCCGACGGCTTATCGTGTTCTCTTTGACAAGACATTCGAAGGGTTTACTTCGATGCGTCGTGCTTCCTGTTGTTAGTTGGAAGAGAAGAAGTTTCTTTCTGGATTTCTGCGATCTCCTCGGAGAAACAAAATGGAGGAGGAAACAAAGGTGGTCGCGTATAAAGCATAGGCCGAAACGAGACCTCGGGGTGCTATAGTCGAGACCCGTGGGCTTCATCCTGGAAAAACTCAGTCGTGTTAACCGTTCCAGGAGAGAAACGAACGGCTCCCCTTTCTCCAAACGCGTGAAACCCGCATCAATTTTTCTCTCCTTCTACGCGTATATTCCTTCATTCCTCGATGCGGTCAACCCTTCGAGGACACGCTGACGTGGTTTCGATATAACGCGGCAAAAAAGAATCGCTAAATATCCTCCTACAACACGGTTCCCATAGAACGCGGAACGCATTCGCTCGATAGAAATCGTAGCTTTCTCACGCGAGCTGATCGCATTATGGCGGAGGATCGAAAAATGAGTTCTCGATCGAAACGAATCCAAGAAAATGTTTTTGCGAGGAAACTGCTCTACGTAGGTACGTACGTATATAAACGCGCGCGCGCGCGGGCGCACGGACGCACACGTAGCCGAAGTAACGTCGAGGCAATGGAATTTGAAAAGAGAGTGCAAAGAAGCACAGCCGGTTGGAGTAGGAAGCCACAGGGAAAGGCCAGGGGACCAACAATCGGAAAACAGCGTTGTTGGTGGTCGGCTTTAGCTGGTAGGAAGAACGGAGACGCGAAAGTGCCGTTCGAGGATTCCTATTTCCCACGATCCCATGGCTGCCATACGAGCTCCGCAATACTCCGTCTTTCTCTGCACTGCGGTAATCATAATTACACCTGCGGGTGTCTTCTTATCGCACTCTCTTCGCTCGATCCCGCGGTCCATGCTTTTCCTATCCTCCGAGAATCCTCTCTTCTCTTCTTCTACGTCCTTGAAAGAAATGTACCAACGAGAACGTTCGCCACGGAAATTGGTTTTTCCTACGACCGGAATGAGTTACCTATTCTTTTGGGAATTTTTTTTTTTCTCTCTCATCGAGTCCATCGAAAAGTTTTCTTGTCCTTTAGGAGAGGAATTCTAAAGATCCGACCGCGACGAGAAGAATCCTTTGACATCGATTAGCAGATAAATCAGAAATTCGTTAGTTCCTTTTTTCCTAACTTTCTTCCTCCTCGTTCCGATCCCTGTTTCTGTGATTTAGAAACATCGACGTAGATATCGCTCGTATCACTTCGCCGAAGAGACAAGATCGTGATAGATTCCCTTCTCCGTAATCGATAATCGATCGATCGATCAGCAATATCGCTCTATGCAACCAATTAAGATTCTTGGAGAAGCGATAATTTCGTTGCGGCGAGGTAATAACGTGAGACCGAAGCAACGGTCAGAGCAAAGGGTCTATCTGGCGGTGGCAGCAGCAGCAGCAGCAGCAGCGATCAGCCAGAGATCGATTCGAAGGTCGGAGAGAAGCCACAGGAGCTTTCGCTGGGTGGTTAGCCCGAGGCAGCGGTGATGTCGTGCTGCCGGATGCCTCGTAGTCGTCGAGAATCGCTCGTGGCGACCGCGTAGTAGGGGTATAATGCATTGAATTAGACGCAAATGCACCCTGGGCACCAATTGGACGCTCTTTCAGTCCTACCCGTTCCATCTCTCCCTGGAGAGAGAAGAACACCATCGTCCGTTCTTCCTGGATACACCTCTCTATCTCTATCTCTTTCTATAAACTGAAGATACCTTGGGTCGAGCATCAGCCTTCCCGTTCCTACGATATTATGCTAAAGTGCTCGTAAACTAAACCGGACGCAACCCCGTAACGACAAAGTATTTTGCACGTAGCTACGAGAGAGACGAAGATTTTTTTCCCGAGGTCGTTAAAACGATTTGTATTTTTAAACGTGCGAAATGTTTTTGGCTCTGACGCGCGTTAAATACCCAATAATTACTCGAGATACGATCGAACGATCGAACAAATCTCTACTCGGAATAGATTAGATATCGCAAAGTCGCTCGAATGACTCGTTTTAAATACGAACTTTGAGGAATAGGAAATCGCTCTAATCGCTTTGTTACGTACGGCTTTATTTCGAACGACGTAGCAACATGCGGTCCGTTTAGATCGGACGATAGAGAACTTTGCGATAGTTGGAGTAATTATCCAAAAGGACGAGGAGACTGGAGAAAGAGATAATAGATCGATGATTCCGGCGGATGTTCTAAAGTTTCCAGGAAGGGTACGAAACCGATCGTTTGGTTTCGCTCCATTTCGTGCGTTTAGTGACGCATTTCGAAGGACGCGTATCGGATGTCCCACGAGCGGTAACTCACAATGGACTGTGCGAAGACAAAAATCAGAACCGCCCTTTCTTCGTGCCCCTCTGGAGGCCACCACCCCTTTTGCCCGATGATTCCATTCCGCGTGGTCTCCGTCGTACGGAGGAACGAGGCGAGCGAGAGAGAGAGAGAGAGAGAGAGAGAGAGAGAGAAAAGGAGCCGGTTCAGAATTTAATATAATATAGAATGGATATCCTGTCCGTGGAGAGCCGATGGAGCCTACTGTGTCTCCTTTATATACCAGGCATTAGGTGGTACACGTAACCCGATATAAGAAGGGTATAAAACAAAGTATGAACCCAAGGCATACCGTGATCGGTACCAGAATCGTAAGGGCACATCTTTGTCCTTCCTCGAAACCTTCGAGGTATAGATATTCTCTAAGGAACGGCTTCGAGAGAACGTGAATGAGATTTCAATTGCTTTTATCGAGATTATCTTGAAAAATGTACCTTATATTCGTTCTTTTTTTTTTTCTTTCTTTCTTTCTTCGTACGTTTTTACTTTTTATACCAAATCATTGATAGATCGTTTCTTTGATTTCCTTTCCCTTGGTAGGAACCTACAGGTGTATTCTCCATTGTCTGTTACGTGACACATATTTTTTGTTATCATCGGCTCCTCTCGATTAAGAGAACGGGTTCGAAGAGATAACGATTGCACGGTTCGATACGATTGTCGTGAGAGAATCGACTGGAGCAGTTGTATTTGAGTCGGCATCGTGTACTTTGGACCCTAGTGTCCTACGGGGGCGGTTTATTGTGGGACGCCCTTTGTACGAACTTTTATAATCCGTGACAAGATGATTGGGATATCTGGTTACGTTCTTACAGGTGAATACGATCGGTGGGTTAAACGTCGAAAAAACATCTAGATGATGTTGTTTTCTTTTTGCCGCAATTAGGTACCGCTTTTTACCAAAGAACGGATCAAATTCATCCCCGTCCCAAGTACCGTCATTCAAAGTTTCCGATGAATAGAATTCTCGGACGCGAAAAACGCATCGTTCGGATCGAGGATTTCGTCCGTCCGATTTCATCGTTATTACACGCGTACCTATCGGATAAGAACGAGGAAAAAGGAAAGAGCGATTAATGGGATTGATTTTAATTCGATAAGAAATTCTTTTTATTTCGCCTGACTGAAAATAATTAGTGAGAGGTTAATGGATGCGAAGAGATGTATTTTAAAGATTCCAAGTCCGTCCACAAGCGAGACTAGAACGGGAACATTTCCCCGAAAGAAAATTTAAACATTTACAACTAATTCGGCACTCGCCCTACAGCCAGCCGACTTTAGTACTGGTTGTCGGTACCGTCGAGGAAGAAGGGTCGAGGACGAGCAGCCTCTTGCGATGAATTACAGCGTATCCCACGAGAGAAAGGAGAAGAGAGGGTCCGTGCAAAACCACCCCCGTCTCGTACTCCATCTCGCGTTAATTCCAACTCCAGACGCGTACCGTATTCACCGTTATCTTCGAGTCGAGCTTAATCTCCTCGCCATCGAGTTTCGGCTATCATACAAATTTCTCAACATTCTTTTACCGCGTCTCCTCGTTTTTATCCATAAAGTATTTGAATTAAAAAATGCGCTTATTACGACTGCAATAAATATAGTTGAACGATTCGACTTGAAAGTACACGTGCCGATTCAACCTTATCGTCGAGTGATTTTAACCAGAAGATATGCTGTTGGACGCATATCGCAGCTTCTCGAATCGAGTTACCAAAGCTATGCCAACTCGAGGAACGTTAGATCCTCGATACGTTAACTCGAACCACTTAAAGCGCCAATTCCTTTGGACATTCCTAATCCGTTCAGTCGAATGCCAAATATCTCGTTGGGAACATCTTTCGACTCCTCGTTTTCGTTATTTCCAAAAATTTGTACGCACCGGTCGTCGTCGGAAAATAAATAGGTATCTATGGAGAGATCGCTCGATCGTACGAGTTTAACCGAAGACGAATGTTCTTGAAAGGAGGTCGCATCAAGAGATATCCGGATGTTCTCTCGAGAATCGACGAAACGCCATGCTTCGTGAGAAGAGAAGAGAGGGTGCAGAAACGGCAGGACCCCTAGAGTCCCTTGGGGCCTGAGCACCGAGTAAGATTGGCTCCGAGGCTTCGTTCCTACGAGACCGAGACTCAATTAAACTTTAAGATGATATGCGCTACCCCTGGCTCTCTCTCTCTCTCTCTCTCCCTCTCTCTCTCTCTTCTTCACGCCAGTTCAACCACCACCTCATTCTGTCCTTGTCCTCGTACACGACACTACAAGGACGATAGGATTTTTTCCTTGGAAAAATTTGTCGATTCAATCCGCATACGTATTACCTTGTTTATTTTATTTTTATTTATTCACCGATTACTTCAAGAATCGACGTATCAAGAAAAGAAATGATCTTCTTTGACTATGATCCTGCAATTCATCGTGATTCGTTTTAAAGAAGATTTCCACGTAGGAGGCTCGAAAAAAAGTGAATATACATCGGTAAAAGCAAAGAAACGAGCTTCCCACAGTCCGTCGACGGCCTTACCAACCAGAATTCTCTTCTTGTATCTTTTGTCTTGTCACCTCTCTCTTTCTCTCCTCTCTCCTCCTGTACGATTCGCTTTGCTCCCACGAACAACGTGACACTCGAATCTTAACACTTCACGGATAGAACAGTGTTCACGGACGCTTTGATACGAGTGTCAACTCAAATTTTCTGCTACGGATGAATGTGATTGTTTACTTATAGATGCCTGATAATAATTAATTTATGGATAGAAAATCGGGATTATAAAAGAAAACCTTTAACTTTATACTTTGTCGTAATCCTGATAACGATTTATTTCAATATTTATCGAGTAATTTGTTCGAAATCATTAGAAAATTAAATCACGTTCGAATCGCGTTCGAGGATCTTTCCAAACTAATGGGCCATGACTAAAAGGAAGTACATCTTTCAAATAAATGTCTCCGCAGTGTGGTTCCACGTGACAATGACACGACAGTTAACATGATACCAGAAAACAGCGGGAGTTCGATACGATCCTACAGGGGTCCTTCTATCTCTCTCTTATTTCCCTTCTTCCACGTTATCACCAACTGAAACTATCCAGTCTCCCGTTGAGTCGAACGAGAGATTCTCAGTCCGTTGTTTTTTTCTACCCTTTTGCCTTTCTTCTATATTTTTTTCTTTCTTCTAAGATAAAAAAGTAAACTTAGATCGGTCTAGTCCTTTTCTTCGTTCATCTTCATTGAGACGAAGGTAGATCTATTATAATTTTAAGTAATTCCAATTAATGATTCGATATGAACATGACAAAAGTTCACGTTTACCAGCAGTGTAGCTTCGAGTTTCTTTTTTTCCTTCTTTCTTTTTACTTCTTTCGTGTATCCTTACCAGCTGTATTTGTCCCTTCGCGTACACGTGACATCTTAATCTTGTTGAGAAAAGACCAACAAGAATCTTTTTCTGTCTCCCTTCGCTCTCCATATTGTAAAGCCTATGGGCGAGCCAGAAAGCAAGGGGTCCTTAATCTTAGCACCATTCGCCAGGCAGATTGTAATCTGAGATTTAGGAACGAGCTGTACGTTAGGCACCCACGAAGAATCTCTCTTTCTCTATTTCTTTTTTTTTCTTGTAACTCGTTCACGTTATTCACTCCACCGAGTATTATTTTTATTTCAGATTTATTCAGAAAAAGTAATGTCATCGATAACGCTTTGACAGCCTAAGTAATCTTGCATTCATTTATATATTTAACACGAAGGATCGTTAGGAAGCATACTTGTATTATCTTTCTCATTGCCTTAAGAGAAATTGTTAATTATTTTTATTGTTAATTCGTAAAACGAATATAAACTCTCTCTCTCTCGCTCGCTCGGTCTATAACGTGTATAGAAAAACACGCGTTATACAAGTTTGATAAAACTTGTTGTAAAAATGAAAAGATAGTATAATCATCTAAATTGTTTCGTCCAAGTTCGTGGCACGCTCGATAGAGTTTCGGATTCGAGTGAGAGCTCAGTGAGAAGCAACAAGTAGTAGCTAGAGATATTCTCCTGCTGTGCTTGCGACATTTAAGTCGATATACCTAGTTGACTCGTTAACCTTCGTTCCTCGCCGCAATTCTCTTTGGTACGTCTCTCGTACGTCTAACGTAATCGAAGCAAAATTCAGGAACGCGAGATAGCAAAAGGTTTTCTATTAATAGAAAATAAGTATTTTTTAATAAATCGATGATCGCTAAATTATCGAGAAGAATCATTAGAAAAAAACGTGACTCAAACGTTTTGCTTCGTCGAACAACCTATCAGCAGGTGTGAGGTCGTATGCAGGAGAAGACAACATTGATTCTCCTCAGGTATCTTCTTACCTGCTATTAACTCACCTTTTTTCCATTCAAGATGCTCGTATACCGAGACGAGGAAGCGCTCGATTTCAAGAGACAGGTGATACTACGTCTCGATATACTTCGATGATCATTGAGTCAACCGTGAACGGAAGGCACGTGCCATAATCGTCTCATCTTGTAGAAGATCGTTGAAGAAAATCAACGTAAAGTCGAGGCAAAAATAATTAAAAAATAACTAAGAGATGATCGTTCGATTCATCGGCGAGGTGATCACGACGGTGTTTCGTGCTCGAAATTTAGCATGTTAACGTCGTATTGTTTTTAAGAGCGTGTTACATGTCATGCGAGCGTGAAGCATTAGTCTTATCAAAGGGTATGATATGGTCAGCGACTTGATTCTATTACCGAATATTAGATCCGGCGCCAGTCTGATCTCTCAAGTACCGCGGATATTATGATTTCGAGATGACAGCGAGGAGCCCGATGCTCTGCTGCCGGTCGCCTAGGTATTCACGCCTAGTAAAAGCTGAGGACGAAGAAGGGACGATCGAATTAAAGAAATTTCTCGACGAGCAGGAGTAGTAAGAAGTAAAATGTACGATTCATTTTTTTTGTACCATGAAACTTATAGTCGTGAAAAGTTATACATATCAGCTTAATAGTTAATAGTAATATCTTGAATAATACAATCGCATACGTTCGAGTATTAAGACGATTGTCTTGTCCTTGTCCAAGACTAGAGAGAGAGAGAGAGAACTGAACAATAAAAAAATAAACGCTCGAGTGACCCTTAATAACGACACAGCTGAGCACTCATGGTGGTTTCTCTCGACGATCCTGGCGGTCGTCTTTGATATCAGCTCCCTTCCCCTCAGCCCCCAAAGAATTAAGGTTCACCTGTCTGACCTCTTCGTGGTCGAGATACTAACGCTTTTTTCTTTCGTATTTTAGTCCGACAAAAAATCTTTACTATAGGAGCTTAGAGGGATAGAACGATGAAGGAGGGTATCAGGACACACAGGGTGTTCGTCTTTGCATGGGAGTTTGAAAAAATATAAATGCCTTTCGAAATTGGATTTTTACAAGCTAGATAGGCTCGATGAAACGTTGTTACGTGTAAAGAATTATATCGAGCGAAAATACTTTACGATTGTTTTAATGATACAATTATTACAATAATTAGATATTAATTTAAAACGAAATAATGTTCTACTCGATAACTGCAGGTGCATTATAATAGAAAGAAATCAAGGGTACTACCGGAATTGCCAAGATCGAAAGATCAAATAGAAAACTAATTTGTACGCTGACACAATCGTTTAGCTCTTCGGATCTTGGTGTGAATTCTTCGTTCGTTATGCCGCTCAGGAGCGCTCTCGACCTTTTGAAACGTGCTAGTCATTTTTGATACATCTTCTTTCGTCTGTAGTATTAAGAAAGCTCATAAAAAAGATATCCTATCGATAATGAGTTCGACCCTATTTTGTTGAAGTTGGTTAAGTCTTCCTGCCTTTTTTTCTTCTGCTTTTTTTTTTCAATATTGTTGTCATTATAACTCAAAGATTTAGATAACATCATTGGAGCTAATTATGAGAAAAACTTGAAACGGTGTCATTAGGTGATAATAATAGAAGTTTGAGTCAACGATAATCTAAATACATCATTTAGGATAGTAAATTTCATTTTGCTGAACGGTTACTACTTACGTACCTGGATTAATATTTTCTTAATCAGGCTTAGAAAGTCTTCCAAGTACTGTCATAAATCGTCCAGGTAATGTCTTGGCGACCCAAGTGGGATTTCGCATGGTTCGAGTAAAGTAGTGGTCAGTCTGAAGGGTGCAAAGTCTAAGAGGGTAGTCACTTCCGGTTAGAACACTTCCTGCTTTCGTGGAAATTTGCTCTTCACCGGACCGGAAGTTTACTTCGAGCAGAACGCCACTATTCAGGTTTAAATTTACCGCCCAATATATTCTCGCGAACACGCGAAAGGATCTTACATTCTCTCTCTCTCTCTTTCTCTCGTTTCATTGTCTCTTATCTTCAACGTTATTGTTTCCAAGATCATGCGACTGCTCGTTGTAGTGGTAGTAGTAGTAGCAGTTTGAAAATGAGTCGGTGCTTTGGGACAATTTACCAAGAAGTTAAACTTCCGGTTAGAATATTTATTCAGGTCTTCGAAATTCCTTGAAATCATTTCGTATGAACGAAGTGATAAGAATGTTTTAAATGTTTTCAAATGAGAAAGATGAAGATAAAATATAGCCGTCGAGCAGTCTAGAAATCAGTTGGTACTTTGAACGTTTGTCATTTCATTCAGAATTTCTTATCAATGGACAATTTTTATCAATGAACACGAAGATTAGAGACACGGTTCGTATGATTGTTTCACGATAGAGAAGAGATATAAATGTGATTATAAAAAAAAAAAAAACTATGACTAATCATCGACTATCACTTTCGATTTTCTTCCGAATACTTTCTTATCGATGGTTAAAACTCGTGGAAAAAATTTCGTTAGCAAGCCAAGACAAAACGATGAGAAAAACGTCGAAATAATCGACGTTTACTCAGCAATATCTATCTATCTTATCGTTTTAGAAAGATTATTTTTGTTAGAAAGAAAAGAATTTTCAAATGTACTAATCGTGAAAGTATCGGAGACATTCGTTCTAAACTTTCTTTCGTTCTCCTTCGTGAGAACGTTTCAATCTAATAAATTCAATAAGAAAATCATCGGCGTTCTCACAGCCTTGCGAAGATATTGAAATGATTCTACGGTTTCCGTGTGATTTGTTCACCGCAAAACGTGAAACCGAACGGTGGTACGCTTAAACGAAAACGAGTGTCTACATTTTCTTAAGTAGGATCAAATCTCTAATCCTTTTCTAAGTCATTTATAAATATGATCTCTTTTAAACTTACGGATGAAGAACAAGATGCGAAAAATTAATGAGATCCACGTAAATATTGATACATAGATGTACATCGCTTCTAATCTGTGATAACAACGAGTAATTTTTTAACGTTAAATCGAATAAATAATAGAAAAAAAAAAAAAAGATAATCGACGATTAAATTGTGTCCAATCGACATAGATTGCCATTTCAAGTAAAGACACATGACGAATTCGTAAAAGGAAAAAAAAATAGGAAAGGAAACGGAAAAAAAAAAGAAAAAAATGCAAGTAGTCACGTGTGAACGCGGCCTAAAGATTAAGTTCGCGGGCGGTTCGATCTATGAATGGAAATCGCGCGTGGCGCTTCAACGGAGTGCGTGCGTACGTTTTACGAGGCGGCCGATTCATGTGGTGGGGATAGTAACGTGTAGAGCAGCGTGGGTGACTGCACACCGTTGTGTGCATTAGTAGGAGAACGGTACGGGAGCAACGTAGGCGGAGTCGATTGAGAGGAAAGTTTGTCGGTTCGCACATGCGCTCTATTAAGGTGCCTCCCACAACGAATCGACGCTACGTCCGCTACGCTTGTAACAATCACACTTGTTCTTCTCTTTTTTGTTTTTATCTTTTTATTATTATATCGATACTGTCGTATCGTATCGTATAATTGACGATACTGCAATACTAATTTAACCGACAAAAATTTGTATAGTGATGTAAATTTTGATAATAATCGATAATACAAAAATAAGATCGAGCGTCTCACATCACGTTTCTCCAAATTTTTACTATTTCGTCGATCGTGATAAATTTATAGCAAAGAATATAACAAATCGAAAGTCACGCAATCATAAAGATGCATTCGATGGAATCATCTCGGAACAGCTACTCGATCTGTAAAATCGACATCTCTCGTTTTTGTTCGGACGGTTTCGCTTCGATGCGATTGCTGCTTGAGATAGATCGAACTCGTTTGCATGATCCGCTCCACTTCGAATATCGATCGTTTCTCGATATTGACCATACGAATTACACGAATCACTTAATCGTTTCTCTCTTTCTCTCTCTCTTTTCTGTTCACACCCACGCATAAATATTCCTATTCAACGAAATATACAAGCAATTAGCGCGTCTAAGTGTACTTCTAACAAAGTGAAAATAATAGTCAAAAAGTAGGCAAAAGTCAGATCGTACGATCCAGAAGAAAAGAGAAAGAAAGAAATAAGACCACCTAAAGTCACGATCGCAATAAGATAAATAATCACGATGGGTGGGCTCAACGTCAACGGCAGCGCCTTGGCACGGGTCAGAGACATACCTATGGGGTTCTATCGTGCTCTATGGGGAGTCATACGGCAAATTCAAATTCCTCTGTGCTCTCACATAAGGTGGTACAGAACTCCAGCCGTGTGTGAGAATCCATTCCGCACGATTTCACAGGAATGACAGGGGGTCCACTTTGGATTTTTGCCTTTTTTCATGGTGCTCTCCCTCCCTCCTTTTTATACTCTCAAACACATTATATTCGCGAGATAAATTGCGACTCCTGCGAGGACGCTAGGTGCTCGTTGAAATTCCTGCTGTTGAAGTCTCAAAGGGGAATGTGTGAAAAATCTATAATGTTATGTACTCTCTTGACGACAAAACGACCCGATTTTGATAAACTTATACCGACTATACCGAGTTGATAATCGTGGTATCTTTTTTGATATCACGCTAAGAAATTATGTTCGCTGTCGACAAGGGGTCATCGCTAACGGTATTTCGCCGTGGTTCGACACTTCCGTAGAAAAAGGACGTTCGATTCCTTCGTCGAATTAGTTTCGGTTACCGAAGAAACTCCAGCGTGCTAATGCCACGTCAAACTCGGTCCAATTGAGCGATTCCATTTGCGGTAGCCGAGGTAGAAAGTACTCGGATATTTATTAAAAACTCTTCAAAAAGATCGAATTGTATATAATGAACGTTTTCGACGCGTTTATCGTCGTACACCGATAATAACAACAATGCAAAACTCAACGATAAATCCCATAGTAAAATAAATACGATAACAAACGTGCGATACGAATGACTGTTTGACATAAATACAGAATGCTTACGTATTAATCGTTGAAACCTTTCATCAAAGGTTAAATAGGTGGCAGTGGTAGAGAGAAGCAACCCAGAAGGTGGGTGTACTCGTTAGTATGTGAGAGCCCGCCTCCCGTCCAATACGGTTGCTGGTTTCCCAGGGGACTCCCTGACGTCTCTCAGGCGGCTTTTCAGCTCCCTTCTCCTTCTCTCTCTCTCTCTCTCTCTCTCTCGTTCTCATATACTTGCCCGTGTCGCTCGCATCGCCGACTCGCGCGATAATAGTCGCCGTTCTTCTTCGTGGCACGCGTTAGTGATACTCGTCAGTGTAGCATACACCAGTCTCGTCGAGAAGATCGTCTTGAAAGTTTTCCATAGATCCTTGATCGATATTATCGGATCTTCGAAACATCGAAGATTCCAAAAGTTAAAAGGAAGAAAGAAACATCTTTGATAGATCGCATTATGATCCAAGTACCAAGTGTAAATCTTATTAATTACATCGAAAGAAATCGATTGAAAATGATTAGAAGGAAATAAGAGATCGTTATAGATCCGAATGAATTGGTTCAAAATGAGTTCATCCTTTTGACCTTTCGTCATAATATGATCTGAATCTGTTATGATTTAGAGAAGTAAAGGTACACATTTCTATTGGTAGCGGTTAATACACGATAATATTTATCTCTATAAATCGAAAGTGGATTTGTAAAAACGAGTTTAACAAGTGGCCGACGGGATCGATAAACGATATCACCGTGAAAGAATCACCGTAAACGATTGTTTCCTCGATCTCTGTGTACTTCGACGTACCAAGATTAATATTATTATATTCCCTACGTTGTGAAATTCAAGTAACAAGAGTCAAAGTAAGTTTTGAGACTTTGAGTGATCTCTATGCAAGGTGTCCCTTAAGGGAAAAAAAAAAGAGGTATCGAACGATCCATCGAGGCTGAAGTACAAACACTTTTTTTTTTTCATTTATTATCATTCGCTAAGCAAGACAGTAGCGATCTAAACGCAGCGTCTGTCAACGCGTCTCTTTGTGTAATGCGATCCCGTGATGCGGAAGCTTCGAATTTCCACGTGCTTCGGAAGCTTATCTTCACAGTGATGACCTCTTAACTTTGTCGGGATCATATCTTTCTTTCTCTTTTTATCCCCGGTACCAACTGGTAAACCTATGTGGAATAGTGAATCGTGATAAACGATCGAACGATCGAATTTAAAACGCTCAAGATGCTGTTCAAGGGCAATAGTTCGAGGTTGGAATTACTCATTGGGAAAATCCAGGCACATAAGGAACCTTCGCACGAGGAACCTCACAAATCCAAAGGTTTGACGACGATAGTTATATACCTACTCACTCGTATTAACGCTAGAAAAAAAAGAGAAAACTAATTGAAGGCATCAAATTTATTTGCTTACTTAATGAATATTTTCTAACTTTTGACCTCGCATAATATTTTGTTTTAATTTATATAGGGTTAACCTTGGACGCATTTAAGAAAATTATGCACAAAATGAACATATCTATTTAATCTCCAAAATTCGTACTTTCCGCTAGGATGCATTCGACGTTTCATCGAATGGATCGGTCTCACTTTCACTTCTAACTTTCCTAGAGTAAAGAACTTCTCGTTCTAATCGATGACATTGCAAGAAACGATGTAGATAATCGAAAAGAAAAGTCACAATGATTTACAGTTCCGATATATTCGAATAGGATATATGGATACGCGAAGATCGTTAACATTAATGGAAATTACGCGTAACGAGGATCGTAAAGTTACTTCTTCAATCTCTTGCGCATGCGTTAATAGATTCGCATAAGTCACAATTAATTAAATTCGCATCAAGTATAAACTCGATTGAGGCACCTATAAATAGCTCTCATCGTTGGTAGCCACACGAGCAAACGGTCATTAAACGTACTATAATTCGTCGTTACTACTCTGTGTCAGTGGCCATTCGAGAATCATTGACAATGAACTTTTAATAGCTTTCAGGGGGAAAGGGAGATGGAGAGAGAGAGAGGGAGAGAGGGAGACACTCAATAATTTTCGCAATATATTCTATATCGCAGACATACGACAATTTCAATACGTTCTTTTAAACAAAAATTTATATAAACATTTTTTAAATACCATTCCGGCAATATCTACGCCACTGTTGTGTACAAAATCTGAGCTAACCACTTCGTAGCTTGATTCGCGTACATAAGTCACAATTAACGAAGGCGTTAAGTCGTGGCCCTATTAATAAGAGCCGTCGAAATGTCTTATAAATAGCAGAGACATGAGGTGACAGCACAATATATAGTATATGCATATAGTACAGTACTCTCAGCAAAACGTGAGGAAGAGAGAGAGAGAGAGAGAGAGAGAGAGAGAGAGAATCTCAAGTACATGGAACATACAACGCAATACGGCTGGCATCGGCAGATCGGCAGAAAAGAGCTGCCAGTGTTAAGTGCGCCTATTTTCGCGTCGATGACACATCAGCGCTGATTGGATAGAATCGCTCGCTAAATAAAACCTCTCGAAAGCATCGAGGAAGAAGAAGAAGAATAAGAAGAAGGAGGAGGAGGAGGAGGAGGAGGAGGAGGAGGAGGAGGAGGAGGTGGAGGAGGTGGAGGAGGACGAGGAGGAAAAGATAGAGAGATCCTAACGGTGTGCATCTCCTTTCCCCTCTCTCTCCCTCCATTCCTTTTTTTCTTCCTCTTTTCTCTTATATCCTTCATCCTTCTTCTTTGATCATTGCTCCATCTAATCTTCTGGCATCACGTAGTGATCGGTGGAACGGGAAATCGCCACCTGGGTGCACGTACCTCGCGTTCCTTCAGCTCGGTTTATATTTATTTCCAGATCCGTTCCCGATGTCTTTGTGCGTGACTCAGACACGGGATGCCAATTGGGCGAGTGCCTCGGACCAACGAGGGAGCCGCCTATTCGAAAGACAATTCGTTGCACAATCTACGATATCACGAGCCATGATCGATCGTTAAGTTCGATACATGTTCCAAACATTTTATCATCTTTCTTTGTAATCTTTCGAGGAATCGATTAATCTCGCTTTTGAATAAGGACTTTCTTTTCTGTCGATTGTCACAGTCAATTGAAAATTGACGTGACAGTGAACGCGTTAAACGATTCTGGTGGCAACTGGATCAAGTTGCTGAGAAAATGATCTCTCATGGTTAACCATCTGAGAATCAAATTAGCAAGTATTAGACAAAGTGGCGCCTAAGAGAACAAGAAGCGAAAAGTAGGATAGATTAATAGCGTGGGTGGGCGGATGAGAGCCATTTGCTCGTAAAAAGAGAGAGAGAGAGAGATAGTCCGGATCTCCCTCCCTTTTCTTCTCCACCGTTTGGGTGGCTCGTGTCTTCTCGAGCTATTACATACACTCATTAGATACTCGCTCGTGCCACGACACGATGGAGACTGGATTCCGCAAAATCTCTTAAATCGACTCGTGGGTGTCCCGACAAATGAGGAAACGGCCAACTAGTCGAGTCATTTCCATCGTTTACGGAGGACCGTGTACGTATACATTGTTCTCGTCGTCGTCGTCGTCGTCATAGTCGACGGTGGGAGTCTCTCATTGACGATAATTATAAGCGATCCAAATCCAAGATGGCTTCGTCGTAAAATAGCGCGACGAATCTCTCCTACGCGAGATCTAGGATCCTAGTATCCTCTCTCTCTCTCTCCCTCCAACATCTTACAGTTATCTAATTAAAGTGAGCCAAGGAGAGAGAGAAAGAGAGAACGTAACGTCATGTAGGTACACCGAGATCAACTCAACAAGATCATCCTAGGAAAGAAATTAGAATAAATTCAATCCACGTATTAGATAAATAGATAGATATATACATATACAGTAGCTAGATCCGACAAACGCAAACGTATAGCAAAAGCGTCTTTTCTTTGACTCGCAAGAACCGCAGGATCTTAGAGGATAGTCTTTCTTAGCAAGGCTTGGGTTAATGGTACAAGTTTCACCGCGAGCTCGTTACGAAAACAATATAAAGGGACGTATAACGGCAAGGTAAGACTGCTCGAATATATACGCCTCGAGTTCGTAAGGTCGTTGATGAAACTGGTCTTTCTTACGACAATCGTAAACCTGTTCTGAAAAAAAAAGGGATCAGTTCTTGAGAGTTATTGCAAATTTGGTGGACACGTTTAAGCAAATGAAAAATCGATCGTTACAAACCTTCTGAAATTTTTAATCAAATCATTTTCCGATTCTCAGAGGCTTTGGGTACCGGAAGTTCCTCTTGGCATAGCGAAGATGGCGGACCAACTTCTCGAAGAGGAGGAGAAACACCATCTTCTTGTGCGACGCCAACTTCTGCGAGCTTTCCGTCGGAACCAGAGATCGACGGTGAAGTTGGAATTGGTGCCGACGGTAACAATCCAACTGCTCCTTATCCTTGCCAATTCTGTGATAGGACTTTCCCACGATTGAGTTATCTGAAAAAACATGAACAGGTAAGAAGAAGGTTCGAACGAAATACCAATAAATAGTTGGCAGGACGAAAGAGAGGAGAGAGAAGAAACATCGTTTATTTGGTATCCAAAAAAGAAAATGGACAAGACACGTGTCCACTTTGTACTCTTCTATTTTGCATGGCGGAGACATTAGCTCGTTCTTCCGCGTCCGAGTGGAGGGTCATCTTTAGGTTAAAATCTGTATCGTGTCTCATAACAGGTTGTACCGGTCAAGTTCTTCCTCCTGGTTCCTTGTCCAGGTGTGGTATCTCCCCTCTCCTCTCTCTCTCTCTCGAGTCGTCAGAAAAGATGGTACGACATGTACGCATGAAACGAACTTTGACAAGAGTATAGAAGATTTTCTGAAAAGTCGATTACATCAACCGTGTGTCCAATCGACTTTTGGATCCTTCCGAATGATGATAAAAAGAAAGATCCGTGAAGTTTGTAAAAAAAAAAAAAAAAAAAAAAAAAGAAAAAAACATGCGCTGGCTGGTCCGAAGTCGTGTCACCCAACCAGATCGGTATGACCGATATGATCCCACACGGGTTTACTTTTCTCCTTCTTTTCGTTGTTGCTTTCTCCCTTGCACAAGAAAGAGACAGAGATTATCAAGTGTTCGTCTCTCTTTCTCTCGCTCACTGGTCTGCTCACGAACAAGGCAGAGGTAAGCTCGGCACGTAGAGGACAACCGCTCGACTTTCGAGCAAGAGATCGTCGGCTCCTTTGAAGAGACAATCTCTCGACGAAGGGTGAAACGATAGCAAGTAGAGAGAGAGAGAGAAGGAGAGAGAGAGAGAGAGAGAGAGAGAGACCTCCTTCGATGGCGAGGACGAACCAAGCCGATTTTACGCCCAACGAAAAAAGATATCTTTCCGGATCGAGGATAGAAAAAAAGCGATCCATTGGCAAAATCGATTTTATACAGATCTTAACAATATGTTTTTTATTCTTCCTATAGCATAAAGGCTTTTGTTGATAGGATTTTTACAAAGTTTCATCGTGAATACTATCGAAAAAGGAAAAGAGAAAATTTTCTTTCTTCTCTTTCGTAGAGATCTATCTATCTTTTTCGATCTAAAAGAGAAGAGAAAAAGAAAGAAGAAAAAATTGATCTATAACGGATTCAACAATGAAACTAATCCAATTTCGATGGATATCTAATAGAAAACGATTGAAAATCGGAAACGAGATAAGGAGGAATCGCGTTAACGAATGTCATTGGTGTTATCCCAATGGACGAAAGGGGACATGATACCATAATACGAGATTAAGTGTAATGAGATAAAGACGGCTCTATGGTCGTTACAGTTTCCTATGACTTTTCTAATTGCAGAGCCACGGTGACCAAATGCCGTACAGATGTAGTTGGTGTTCGAGATTGTTCAAACATAAGCGGAGCAGAGATCGTCACGTGAAGCTGCACACGGGGGACAGGAGATATCGGTGTTCGCATTGCGAAGCAGCCTTTTCCAGGAGGTACGTACGATCCAATGAATTCTATGAGATCGTTTCTTTTTCCCGAGCTTGACGTGCGATATTAGCTCGTTGCTGCAGTATTAACAGCCCAGAGACACGTTACTGACCTAAACGCAAAATATTACTGACTTTTAGGCAAAAACAAAAAAAACGATTGATTCCTCCTATTATATTTCAAACGTATTGCGTATCTTGATTCTCTCGAAAAACTTTAAAAAAACTTGGACGGTGAAGTTAGAAGAAATGTTGGTGCGAGGCCCGAGGTCCCCGAGTGATAGCAGGGGACCGATCCAGCGGGTGACAAATGAATAATGATCGTAGGAGTGAGGTAGGAGTGAGACAGGACGGGTGGCATTAGTCAAGCTTACTCTCTTACATAGTTCTTTCTCTTTCCTATTTCCATTTCTCTCTCTCTCTCTCTAGACATGCAACCTTATTCCCAACTCGAATGCAGCATTGAGTCGTCTTCTCTCTCGTATTGAAATGCTAAGCTGACCGAGCAAACGAATAAGAGAGATAAAGAGAAAAGTTCCTCTCTCTCTCTCTCTCTCTCTCCCTTTCTCCAAGCAAACCTTCTGTCTCTTCTTCTTCTTCTTCTTCTTCTGTACGCTTACAAGTACCAGTGCGTGCGAAGAGACACGCGAGACGATCCTCTCTCTCTTTTTCTCTCTTCACGGGAGAGAGGACAGGTAGGCGCATAGGTGTTGCAGGACAACAGGTAGAACATTAGTCAAGTGCCTCGTTGCTGGCCGTCCTCTTTTACAACGACTCTTAAGTCGCTCTTGAGACTTTTTCTTCCTTTCTTCGAATGATTTCCATTTAGAACTTTTTGAAGGAATAGTTTCGATCGTTAGTCTACGTACTATATTTCCTCGATCACTGATACCTAACGTCCACCTAGACTCGAAATATTTCTCAGACCGCGGAATTTGAATATTTCTCGATATATCTACCTCGAGTGTATGTAATTTGTAGATAGATACAGATTCGAGATATATACACGTGTGATAAGGTCAAAATCGAGTGAAAAATCTCGGATCGGTAGGATCGATTCCTCCGAAAAAGTTCTAACAACGACTTACTATAACCTGTCAGTCGTTATTACGATCGGAGTCGCAAGATCTTTAGGGCACGTCTCTATTCGTCCTCCCACCTCTCTTTAGCAGACGGCTTGGGTGAGCCAACAAAAGGGTGAAAATCCCCGTGGTTCTCACGTGAAACCAACTCCATGGGGGATCTTAGAATACGATCGATGTTGTCACTTTCAAGATCATATCGATCTCTCGCACTTTCCTAGAATTATTTATACAAAAAATATCAAGAATTTTACGATCCAATTTCTTATCGATAAACTTTGATACTTTTTACGTATATACTTGAAGGAATTCTCAGGAAACTGTCTCGAATCAGGAATTACCTTTTTGTCAGTTAGGAATGCGGCTATACCAAAGAGAGTTCTTCAACTACTGCGTAGTTCTCAGGCTTCACTGGTAAGTCACGATCACGATTTTGACCCTGCGATCGATGGTACCGTTCTTCATTTTTCTTTTGCGACGAATCAAAACGAACGAAACGTAAGTCGAGGGACATAAAATGTTTTAAAAGTATCGATCTATGAATCGTTCTATACATCCTCCCTTTTTTTCCTAACGGATCTATGTACGGATCTACGTACGCATCATCGTTCTTTTTATGATATCACAGATTTCAAATAAAAGAAAGAAATCTTTTGGCAAGGCACATTGCGTCGCGATCAATATTACCGCATTAATAATTATCAATGATTATCACGCGCCTGATCTTTGCTCGAACGTGTGAGAAAAATCGATCTACGGATAGAAAATCACCGCGTGTCGTTTATTTCTTTCCTGTTTTTTCTTCTTTCTCTTTTTCCTTTTTTCCTTTTTCGTTTTTCCTTTTCTCCTCCCCGAGCGGAAAAAACGATACATCCGATAATAGAACAGCAAAGAGTAGCTCCAGCGATAATCCAAGTCGATGAATTATTCAGACGTAAAGTGCAAGAGTAAATTTGCCGTCTGTCTTCGTTCCGAAGAGAATCGAGACACTGACCGGTTGGTCCAACGGGTGACCTCACCTTATACGGATTTAGTTTTCCACCTCTCCACGATGATGAATTATTCATACTGCTGGTGGTTTATTCTCTCGAAAATTGCTGACCTGTCACCTCTTTTAGCAGCTACGAAAAAATCTGAGAGTATGCGGAGCGTATATATCTACTTAACCCTATATCTTGATACTTTTGTATATCGAGATTCACTTTATTAACTAATGAAAAGATATTTTCAAGCTTACCCGCGACGTCTATCAATTAACAGAAACCGAATATCCGTTCTCTTTTTATAAAAGACTTCCCTGAACGTTCGTTTGACTAATTTTTTCGAGAGACTGTAGAATGAAAGAGAGAGAAGAAAAAGAAGACGAACGCTTGCTCGTAGGTGGACACTTTAAAATAGAATTTTCATAGCACCTGTATCGTTGATTTACAGTTTCAAGGATATTTCAGATCGCGCACAGGATACACTCGTTGATAAGTCTTGACGTCGATTAATTCGATCCTAGTGACTTGCTACGCTTAACAGGAAATTCGATTTCCTGAATAATATTCCTTTCCCCGTGGTAACGGATATAACTATGACAGTTATGCGATGCTTCGAGAGAGAGAGAGTGGGTGGGGGGGAGTGACAGTGAATTAATTGGGAAGATTTAGAGGGTAAATTCTTTTCTTTGAAAGCAGAAATCTCCCTATTCCGAATTCGAATGAAAATCTCGTTGCTGCGTTTAAACGAAGGAAAATTCCGAGCTACGTTTAAATCTCTCTACGATCTGATCTCCTCCGTTTAAAACGATACCAAATGCTAGTTGTAGCAGTAGTGGTGGTATTTCCAAATACATTAATAATCGTATTCCATATATTTTGTCGCAGCGATCATTTGAAAATACATATGAAAACTCACGACACGCAAAAGCCGTACCAGTGTACGGCATGTTCGAGAGGATACAATACGGCAGCCGCATTGACTTCTCACATGCAATCGCACAAGAAACATCACCAAGGAACGAGCAACAATGGCAACAAGCTTCAAGATTCGGATTATGGTAGAAGGAGCGTCTCTTCTCACAGTACGTCCTCTCCACCGGTGCCAAGTTCGCCTTCGCCTTCGTTGAACTTGAGTTTAAATCCGAAAAATACTTTGAAGGCACCGCTGGGAACTTCTTGCAGTGCCTCGACAACGCCGATACTAAATTCCCCTTTGAAATTGGCTTGCATGTATTGCACCAGAGATTCGTTCAGTTGTATGCAACAACTGCAAATGCACGTGCACACGATGCACCAAGCGATTCTAAGCGGAGAAAATCTTGTCGTAACACCGTCTCCGAGTAGAACGACCGATTCGGTCGTTGATTGTTCTCGCGACAAGCTATTGGATCGATCCGACGGCATTTCGAAGGATCAAGAGAAAAAGTACGAGGAAAGATCGACGGAGAAGGATTATAAAAATACTTTTACGTGTTACCAATGTACCATGAAGTTCTCTAGTTTGGCCACGTTGAGAGATCATTTGATCTCTATACATAGAACCGATGCCTTTGGTACGTCCTTGATAATGTGCCCTCTCTGCGGTATCCCATGTAGCTCCGCAGCGGCTTACGCCGAGCATTACGTTCTTCAGCATTGTGAGAACCGTCGAATAGCACCGCAAAATCCTCAAGAATACATGGATCCTAAATTAAATGGAGTCTACGATACGAAAAGTATGAGATTACAGAAGAATAGAGAAGCATCTATTATAGAACCGGCCGATCTAACCAGCAAACACGTCAAGTCGTCTGAAAGCAACTACACGTCTAGTACGCTCCTTTGCGGCCAATGCGGCGCGGCTCTGAAGGATTTCGAATCTTTCCGAGAACATCTTGCTAGACATTTGCAAGCTGACCATCGAAACGAAGCTGCGAGATTTCTCTGTCCGAAGTGCGAAACGAGTTTCCAGGACAGGGAAGACATGCTGGCGCATTTGACGAAACATTATTTGGGCCAAATTAGTAAGGAGTACGCTTGTTCCGCTTGTAAGAAGTTATATCCACATCCCGATCTACTTCAGAGGCACCTTTTAGACAGTCATGCTCATCATCTTTACCGATGCGCACTCTGCAGAGATACCTTCGACTCTAGGGTAGCGATTCAAGTACATTTCGCTGTCAAACACAGCCAAGAATGTAGAATATACAGGTGTAACGCTTGCACGGCACCAAATAACGAGAATTCGCCTGGAAATGCGCCTGGCGAAGGTCGGAGCTTCTTCAGAAGCGAGGGCGAAATGGCCAATCACGTCAGAAACGTTCACGCGCCACCGGCGCTGGCGAACAATAGTCCAGTCGCGAGGAGTCCAGCGTCCACCCCGGGAATGACGGTCAATTCCGGACCGAGATGCGTCTTTTGCGGTATCTACTGTGGCTCCGAACTCGAACTACAGCTCCATTTGGCGAGCCACTCGACCAGCCTTTACAGATGTCCTATTTGCAGAGAAGGTTTCGCCGTTGAATTCTTATTGGACAGGCATATCGCTCAAGTACATCATGCTGGCGAACATCAAATAAACGCGCGAAGTAATCCACGAGAAAATGGACGGCTTCATCGTCAGCCTAGATCTCAAGAAGAGGTGAGTGGGTTTCTTTAAAAGACAAATTCTTCTGCGAATTTTTTTAGCACGTTTTAATCGTATTCCATTTGTTCGTATTCTTCGTCCGTTCGTTCGCACGTTATAGGTAAAGTCGCAGAAGAGAGGACGTTCTCCGGCCTCGAGCAACAACAATTCTTTGAACCAACGTGACAATAACAACAAAAGGCCAAATTTCGGTGTATCGGGAGGACAACAATGTGAGCTATGCGAGCGTGGTGAATTCGCAAACGAGGCTGAACTACAAGCTCACAAAAAGTTAGCTCACGCATCGTCGAAAGTTCCGAGCAAAAGTTCTTCGTCGAGTGTGAGCATGACTTGTGCTTATTGCGGGGAGGTCTGTCGATCAAGAAACGAATTGGAATCTCATATGAGAATGCAACATACCTCGAGCGAGCCTGGCGGCCGACATAAGTGTAATATCTGTGACGAAGTCTGTCCCTCGGGCGCGATTTTAGCCGAGCATAAGCTCCAGAAACACTGCAAGATTCAATTGAGCGACACTTGCGTCGTTTGTCGTGGAAATTTGACAACCGAAGCGTTATTCCTCGAGCACGTACAAAGACACAGCTTGGAGAACGTGGATCCTCAACAAAGACTGGACAATTCTTTACCTCATCTTCCAGCGCCGTGCGTCGTTTGCAGGCAAACTCTTATCAGCGATTTGGAGTGTCGCCTTCATGCTCGACATCACCTTAGAACATCCACCAGCTCTCCGAATACGAGTTCTAGTCCAAGTCCCAAACAAAAGCCCCTCAATCCAAGTTGTTGCCTTTGCCTACGAGAATTCTCTACCGAAGATTTCGTCAATCTTCCTCCTAATCACTTCAGCGGAGGGCAATCTCTCAAGGTCTGCAAATCTTGCTACGTCAGATATTCCCAAGGTCTACCGATATTGAGCTCACCTTACGAACATGCTCGCGGTATTAACAACAAGTGCGAACGTTCGTGGATCGCGGATAAGGATCTTCAATGGGATGGCTCCGGAGATAGATGGGATTCCGATCGTGGTTTTAAAACCGAAGAACGTTCTTCGATCAATGATCAACGCGCTGATCCCAAGTGTGATACCAAAAGATGCCAAGAGTGTGGGGTGAAGTTTGAAGATCCCGAGGAAGCGGAAAAACATAAGATCGCTCTACATAACAAAACGCACGACAGTGGCTCCAATACTTACACGTGCATACAATGCCAGGTGACTACATTTTTATCTGGAACGTATTCTTATTGGAAATATTAAAATAATCCTCTTCTTATCCTCAATTTCCAGATGTCATTTCCGAGCGAGGCTATGATCCAGCAACATGTGACGAAAGAACACTTAGAAGCGTCAGGAAAAGGAGCCGTTGATACCTTGAGATGCCACTTGTGCATATTCGAGGCGAATAGTCCTCTCCAATTGCAGAGTCATTTGATAGAGCATACATTTGCCGGATGTGCCGCTCTCAATTGTTACATCTGTCAAGCTCTTTTCACTGTGCCCATTGCTCTTCAGGTATACCTTTTAATAATTCAAAGCGCAAAGTACCATTGCCCGTATCTGATGCTTGCCCCTCTATTCGTGATAGTATTAATAAGAGCGTTCTTTAACTGCTTCCCGATTACAGAATCATATGTTGCAAGAACATGGCTTAAATGCACGACCTTACGATTGTTCGAAATGTACCTCCAAGTTCTTTTTCAAAGCTGAATTAGATCATCATGTATTGATGTTTCATCGTGTCGACGAAAATTCTGCATTGCCTGAAACGGTAAAAGAGATGTCACAAACGAAAAACCAAATTAACAGCGAGGATCGTAAGTTCGATGAAAGTGTTACGATAAAAGAAGAATTATTGCAAGGAACCGAAGAGGAAGAAGACCAACAAGAGGAAGAGGGAGAGGAAGAAGAAGTTAACGTAGATGGACAAATTGAACAAGAAAGGTTGGATAAAGAGGAATCGGAGCAAAAGAGGACAGCTTTGAAGATTGAAGTCGATAAACAGATAGAGTCTGAAAAGGGGGAGACGTGATTCCTTAAATTAGGAGATAAAATTTGTTGACCACGTAAAGTGATTGTAACAAAAAAACAGTTTTCTTTTCTTTTTTTCTTCTTTTTCCTTTTCTTTCTCTTTCTCATTTTTCTTTTGATTACATATGCGCGTATGTATCTCTATTCTTATCATTTTGCTGATAAACCTAATAACAAATAGGAAACATTCCTTTTTCTCGATAATATTTTACATGTATTTAAGACAATCTATTTACAAGAAATATACTGTTGCTAAAAGATTGTAACGTACGTTACGTATCTTGTTATTATTAAAATAATCATATTATACACGTAAACTTTATATAATGAGAAATTTCATTTTGTTTTAAAAATATAATAACGTACTTTAGAGATATCTACTGAGAGAATTCTTCTCACCCAAGTCGTTACGTTTAATATTAATGTTATATGACATGTAACATAAGGCTTACAAAAACTTTACGTTATATTTGGGAATATGTAATTATCTTTATTGCGTTAAGTTTAAAAATGCTCGTGTTAACGGTTGTAAAACACATTGATTGTTATCATTAATGTTTTATCGAAATGATTTGTTTCTTGTTGCTTTCATCCTGATTTACATACACATAGTATTAATTGTACTAGGATAAAATACAATGTGTATAAATTATTAATACACAGTTATCATATACCCAACGCACACCTCAGCTGTAATATAAAATACATTTCAATTTTCTCTGCTAAAGTCGAAAATTCTATAGTAGAGGAAGATTATGCCATAGTCTCTATATATAATCTGTATATATACGTATTATTGGCAAATATATTAAGAAAGCTCTTTCAATTTGTCAATAACGTAAATCATCAAATGAGTGGTATTTACGATTAAGAAAATGCAATAACCTGTCCAGTAAATTTAGAAAGTTCAATAAGGTAGATCTATTGCAAAAATAAATCATTGTTTTCAATCTTATGCGCCATAATAAATATTGATCTAATCATTTGTTGATTCAATGTCTTTAAAAGAAGAAAATAAAAAAAGAGTACTATTATACGTTCAACTTCCTTTTTTTTTGTGTCTGTATTTTATTCTTATAATCGTTAATACAGTGTTCGATTTTCTCTCTTATCGACATTTACCGATCGATTATCGTTTTTTTAGTTTTATACATTGTCGATAAAATAAAGCGTTATCCGAAAATGATAAAGAAGGAAACTAGACACCGACAGAACGTTCTATAGAATAAAAAAAATACGAATAAAAATGACCATTACGTGTTGCATCTATGTTATTTATCGTCCATGATTAAAAGAAAAAGCGATACCTATTTTTTGGAACGAGTTTATTAACCTCAAACATCTATTTGTTTGACATGACGTTTCAATGCATGACGTTATAACTTAGTGACTAATTGAATTGTGATTGTCTATAATTTTATACTTTATTATGCAAAGGACAAGGAATTAAGTGAGTTATCCATATTTAAATATATAAATAGAAAACTAATCCTTTTTATTATTTTATAAACTTATATGGAAATAAAATTTCATCGACGTTACGTTTGTTATTTAATGAAGTAATATATACGATATAAATACACACGCATGCACACACACACACACACAGCGATATGTATATATCGCTTTAATTCAATTTATATAATTGTTTTATACGTATAGTAAAATATTTTCTATGTATAACAATTGATTCTAATTGTTATCTTTAAAGAAAACTGGCAATATGATTGCACCAGAGATTGGTTCTACAAATGCTGAACCTGTACACGTAAGAATTACAAGTGAAAAAGCACCATTGATTAGTAGCAGAAATGTATTTCAAAGACTTAGCAGTATGTTTAAATTCGGTAAAACATCACGTACTGATGGAGAAGGATATGTTGAATTTGGTAGTCTCGGTGTTGATAGTACACGTACGTTAGGAACTTTCGCGGGTGTATTCAGTCCTGTCACACTATCCATGTTCAGTGCCTTAGTTTTCATACGTATGGGTAAGGTTAAGATATAAATATTTACTATTTAAATATAAAATACTATAAATATATCTTTATATTATTAGTTTAGACTTCAGACATTAAAAATTTGATACTGTTTAACATTGTGATATATCATATATTGCAGGTTATATCGTGGGAAACGCAGGATTATTTGTAACTCTAATACAATTCATCATTGCTTATGGAATACTACTCTTTACTGTTGCATCTGTTTGTGCTATATCGACAAACGGAGCGGTGGAAGGAGGTGGCGCATATTGTATCCTTGCATTGTATACGACGTACAAATTTTATCCGTATTTCTAAATAAGTGTATATTTTTCTAAATTATTCTATACGTTATATAGTTATGATCAGTCGTACATTAGGACCTGAATTCGGTGGTTCCATTGGTACATTATTTTTCATGGCAAATATTGTATCGAGTGCACTTTGCATCTCTGGTTGTGCCGAAGGCTTAGTAGAGAATTTTGGTCCCTCTGGATATCTAGTTGGAAAAAATGCATTCATACCAGATGGTCGATGGTGGCGATTTCTCTATTGTTCGTTGTTAAATACAGCCAATCTTTTGGTTTGTCTAATTGGAGCTACTATGTTTGCAAAGACTAGTGTTGCCATTCTAGCAGTCGTTTGCATTTGTCTTGGAAGTGTTTTCTTAAGTTTTTTAGTAGGAGGTCCTATGGAGGTCAGATTACTAGTATAATAATAACTATAACATTAATAATGATTTTAGTTTTTAGTGTCTTAAGAATATATAAAAAAATATTAATTACATACGTATATATACATTTATATATAGATACCAATACCAGATGCAAATACATTAGTACAAAATGCTACTGAACATGCGAATGGATCATATACAGGACTTTTGTCTTCCACCCTTGCGAATAATTTATATTCCAATTATAGTGCTGATTATACGAGCCCTGGTACAATGACTGATTTTGCTAGTGTATTTGGCGTACTCTTCAGTGGTGTAACAGGCATTATGGCTGGAGCAAATATGAGTGGTAAATATCGTCAAAATTTCTTACGTTATAATCGTATGTTTGATAATTACTTTAACATTCAATCGTAGGTGAATTGAAAAATCCTGGAACAAATATCCCACGTGGAACGTTATCAGCAGTATTATTTACTTTTCTATGTTATATATTACTATCTATTTTGACAGCTGCGACTACAAGTCGTTTTTTACTACAAAATAACTTTATGTATATGATGCCAATAAATATTTGGCCGCCATTCGTTACTGTTGGTATATTGACAGCAACATTCAGTGCTGGTTTGAGTAACTTAATTGGTTCGAGCAGAGTATTAGAAGCATTAGCAAAAGATAATGTATTTGGTAAATGATCAAGTTATATACTTCACAGGTATTAAGAAACTTTCACATCATTCTTGCATAAATCTTTTGTTTAGGTTCAGGATTAAATTTTATCATACAAGGCACATGGCAAGGAAATCCAATAGCTGCAGTATTTACATCATGGAGTCTTGTACAAATAATCTTACTTGTTGGTTCCTTGAATACAATTGCTCAAATCAATTCAGTATTATTTCTTTTAAGTTATTTAGCAACTAATTTAGCCTGCCTTGGACTTGAACTTGCAAGTGCACCAAATTTCAGGTAAGCACTTTACATTCTTATAAAAATCTATACTTATCTATGAAAAAAAAAAAAGAAAAAAGAAAAAGAAAAAAAAAGCAATTTTATATAATAAACTTTATCAATATTTAACATAATTGCAGACCAACATTTAATTATTTTACATGGCATACTGCTACTATAGGTCTCCTTGGGACATTAATTATGATGTTTGTAATAAACAGTATTTACGCATCGAGCAGTATAATATTATGTTTAATTTTAATAATCGTACTACATTTATTTTCACCAAGTAAAAATGCGCCATGGGGTAGTATATCGCAAGCATTAATATTTCATCAAGTGAGAAAATATTTATTAATGTTAGACTCTCGCAAAGACCATGTTAAATTTTGGAGACCGCAAATGCTTTTGATGGTTGCTTCACCAAGATCTGCATGTCCTCTTATAGATTTTGTAAACGATTTGAAGAAAGGAGGATTATATGTTATAGGACATGTAAAAATTGGAGATTTTACTGGACAGAATACTGATCCAACGATAGAAGAATATCCTCACTGGTTGAGTTTAGTCGATCATATGAAAGTGAAAGCATTCGTAGAGCTAACAGTTACAAAAACAGTCCGTGAAGGATTACATCATTTAATAAGAATATCTGGAATGGGTGCAATGAAACCAAATACAATTATTCTTGGCTTTTATGATGAAGAAACACCAAGAAATTTTTTCACCGATTCTCAATATTCAACTGCAGTATTTGAGAATACCAGCGAAAACATCGGAGTTTCTAACAATCTTATATTTCCATTAAGGCAAAACGGTACAGAGAAAAATGTGGATCCAGTACAATATGTAGGAATGTGTTCAGACGTTTTAAGAATGAAAAAAAACTTGTGTTTATGCAGAAATTTTTACTTACTTGATAAGTCACAGATTTCGAAGTAAGTTACATGCGTTATTAGATATTTGACAAAGTATTATAAATAGATGTATCTCGCATTATTATTATTATATAATATAATATAACTTTGCAGAAATTCAAATCTTAAATACATCGATGTGTGGCCAGTGAACTTCTTCCAACCATCCGATCAAGATCCATTCGATACAACTTCGTTATTTATGCTTCAACTAGCATGCATTATAAATATGGTTCCTGTGTGGAAAAATTTACATCTTAGAGTATTCCATTGTGAAATTGCAGACAGTAGTAGTACAAGTTTAAGCATTTCAGAATCACAAAGTTCTATCACTGAATTTCCCAAGGTCTCAAACGAGCATAAAATAAAAAAATTATTAAATGTTTTGAGGATCTCGGCATCGATTAAGAAAATTCCTAATTGGGGAGCACAAGTAAGTGGTCTAAAGGGCAGATCTCTTATCGAGCCAAAGTTGGATACACAGTATGAGACAGGTACTGAAAATGTGGATAATACGTTAAGTAATGTCTCCAAAACTTATATATCAAGGTGATTATATAAAATGTACATGATAAAAAATTTTCTTTTATATGATAATTAAGGTCTTTAAAGTATTTACATTTATGAATTTCAGTGTTAACCAGTTAATTAAACAACATTCCAGTCAAACGGCAACAACTTTTATATATTTACCAGCACCACCTATATCTAATACATGGGATGAAAATATTATGTATCGACAATACCTCCAATTATTAACAGAATTGACTATGAATTTACCACCTATAGTTTTAGTACATGGCGTCAGTGCTGTTACATCAACAACTTTGTAACAATATCAAAGCATAGAAAGAAAAAATTAATATCATCTTGCTTTGATAAATAATAGTATCATTTTACGATTATATATTTATGCTTTAAATTATTGTAATAACTATATTATAGTTTAATTAATTGATTTATTATAATTGATGCACAAAATGATAAATAATGTTATCCGATATAAATGTATTTAATGATTCAAAAATGATCTTATTTAAATAGTAATATAATTTCATTAAGAGCAATAAGTATTTTTTAAGCTTTACGAAAATAGTAATAATATTCTTTACATTCGTAACTAAATTTTAATTTACTGACATCATGTGACTTATATTACTGTGATAAATTTATTCTATAAAATATTTTCCGTATAAGAATATTTTTGAAATCTGTAAAAGATACATTTATCAGAGATTAATCATGTACCTATCTTAATATATTTCATATACAAAAATATATGGGTTTACATTTTTTACTGTATTTTCAATCAATTGGAATAAATAAAAGCAGTATGAAAAATTATCAAAAGGATGGAAATCCTTAGAAATCATTGGATATCGTTTAAAGATGTTTGGCATCATTTATGTCATTATAAAGTACACAATTATTCTCTAAAATAATACTTTAAGTTAAATTCTATTATATTATACTACATGGCATTACGTTGTATTACGTTGCATTACATAAATTATATATTTTATTATATTGTATTATATTATATTATATTATACAATTTATATGATACAGCGAATATCTGTATAATTATCAAATACAATGTATTTTTTTATATATCACTTAAAGAAAATAAAAATTAAAAAATTTAATGAAAATAAAAAGCCAACGTTTTTTACATTAAATCCTTCCATTTCTCCCATCCGGCAAATATCTTTGTCAAATTATTCATCCGATAGAAAATTCTAAAATAAAAGTATGATAAATAAATAAATGGCAATATTTATCAACTGAAATAATATCTTCTGAACTGATATTTGCAGAAGTCACGAGATAAATAAGAGAAATTGGTTAAAAAAAGATATAATATTTCAAAAAGATTTCACACATTATGAGATCCTGATACATAATTTTTAATTTATCAATACTTCGGAATTTCCAAAAAATAGCTCTTGATACGAATCAGTATTATATAAATATATTTCAATTAATTTACGATTAATGAATACTATCTTTATAACATTTATATAAAAAAGCTTTTATTATACATATATATATATATATATATATAATCTGTATTTTAATAAAATTTGATACTGGGTACATTCTATACTATTAAACGAGCAATTTTTGTATATTTATCAATTTTATCTTTAACGCAATTCTAAAAATTTTTATGTACTTGGGTAAATCTAGCATTCTCTTTGCCAATTAGTGGCAAGAAAGTGAATTCAAGATAAAAGTACTAGTTTTTAAAATAAAATTGACAAATATGAAATAATTTACCTTCAAAAAAGCTAACCTGTTACATACAAATATTACTGTCTATCACATAACATATTATTGTAACATTAGCATGAAATAAGAAATAATATACGACTGATAAAACGGAAAATTTATTTTTACATAATATAATATAAATATATAATGTGACAAAACTTAGTTATTAATAAAACGACAAATTTAAATTACTAATCCTTAAAGTATTATTGTAATAAATAAACATATCTTATAATTACGTATGTATTCTTTTTGATGGTATTGCAGACTGCATTGATTTATTTCCACAACAATTATAAAAATGATGTCAAATTTCAATCCATCGCATTTTAATAATGTAAGCTTCTTTTATGTAATAAGGTTTATCTACAAAGAACTATAACCTGCGTTTCTTTTTTACTTTTGTTAAATCTGTCACTATCTTGATTACATATAAAGATTACACCATATGACACTTCGTTGTACGACTAAGCATCGAGGGATAATGTGTGATTGATAGAAAGAAAAAGGGTTCCCAACTACGCCACTTTGGCCATAAGTGTATAAGTGTATGTACATAGTTTCAAATATTACAATATTTTGCAGCATTATAAATTCGTAATTCCTCTTTCTCTTTGTGTGTGTAGGTGTGTGTGTGTATGCGTGTGTATACATATATCATTTTCAATTGCTTATATATTAATAGAATAGATAAAATAATTTTCAAGTAGAGGGAGAAAAATTGACAGGATTTGAACCTTCGTTCTTGGAATTAGAAATTCGGACTGCTCTGCTTGAGCTAACAAGGATTCGTGCCGCCGTGCATCATATACTATTGACTACAGTTAAGAAAAACTGATAAAGGTATATAAAATATATTTTTTAATCTAAAAAAATAATGATCATTAAATAATCCCTATGCATGGATATATTTTTTTCTTAATATATTTGTATTTTATGCATAATATATCTTAACTTACAAAAAATTAAGTTGTATTAACCTTAACTGAGAATACTTACGTATCTTTACAAACGTGGAATGTCAAACGCATGTGATAGAAATAAAAAAGATGCAAAGTTTTTTATTCGTGTCACAAAACAGTGTCGAAAGAAAAGGAAAAAGGATATTAATTGGTTTTGTGTCTTAGTACAAATTTTCTTCGAATTAATATAACAATTTTTTTCTGCAGTCTCAATGTATTCATTTTTACATTTTTTGTGACAATTAAAGAAAAGGTTATAATTATCTCTATTTTAATAAGTATCAATAATTCATTTTTATTAACAATTTTCTATCAAACTTTGTATTGCAGATGTCAGGAAATAAGTGTCGTAATTGTGGCTCTATAGACATAGAGACAGACCCTGCAAGAGGCGATGCTGTTTGTACAGAATGTGGGTTTGTACTGGAGGACCAACTTATTGTCAGTGAAACTACTTTTGAAGAATCCCCATCTGGTAATATGATGGTCCTCGGACAATTCGTTGCAAATGATAGCACCGGTGGGGCTACAGGCTTTGGCGCAGGTATATTATTCTTGATACTTTTAATATAAATATACTATTTTTTGTTTTTCATTTAATGGACTTGATTTATCTATATATGTAATTATACTATATAATGAATTAACAAAGTCAAATTAATATGTTTTTTTTCTCTTTTTTTTTTTTTAGCATATCATGTTAGTGGAAAAGAATCAAGAGGTATTACGTTACAAAATGCAAGAAAAGGAATAACGCATCTCTGTATGCAGTTACAGTAAGTTTCGCAATTGATTTTTTTTTAATATCAATAATTATACTTCAGGTGACTAGATAAGTTAACTAATTATTATTACTTGTTAATATATTGTTTGTATTTATCTAATTCTATTCCCTTTGTTTATTATAAGACTCAATCAGCACTGCATCGATATATCTGTTAATTTTTACAAAATGGCATTAAGCCGACAACTGACTCGTGGAAGGAAGCAAGCTCACAATCATGCAGCCTGTGTATATATCACTTGTCGTACTGAAGGCACAGCTCGTATCCTTTAAATATACTTTTATTTAAGAAAATTCTAAATTATATATTAGCAAACTAAAAGTAGTACTAGATTTATGTATAATTATTTATTTATGATTCCTTAATAACTTACATAGATTTGCTTATTGACATCAGTGATGTTCTTCAAATTTGTGTCCATGAACTGGGACGGACGTATTTGCGGTTCACACAAGCCTTATGTATCAATATACCTTCAGTAGGTAAGTATTTATTAAATTGTTATATTTTGCATGATACATTACTTTATAGTTTTTTTATTTCAAAAATTTATTTTTTATGTAGATTTCATTTAATTAAAGTAGCCTCCATTTGAATTTAAAGAATATCTATTTGGACTTATAATGAATTCTTAAAAAATTTAGAATATATATATATATATATATATATATATATATACATACATACACACACACACATATATATATATATATTTTTATTTAACAAAATGTTATTGGTCAATATGACTAGTAAGGTAAACTTAAATAAAAAGTTCTTATAATATTTCAATATCAAAACTCATTTCTATTATGAAATGAGATAAAATTTATACAGAGATTGATAATACTTTATAATAATGATGTTCTCTTTTTTTTACTGACTAAATGTAAGACTTAGTACAATTTAAAATGTATTCTTGCAATGTTAAACTTGATAACAGATAAAATAATAATAGATTTGAATAATATTTGATTAATAAATCTTATGATACTTTCAAGGAATTAGGTCTTATTAAATAATCATTATCTATTAAATATTCATTAAATTTATTGCAAGAATAACAATTACTAATCTAACTTCATCAGCACCAGAAAAATCACACTGTTTTTTTCGGTAGCAATGATGCAGTTAATAGTTAATTTTTTTTTCTTCAAATGATGTTTACCTTTTTCAAAACCCACATATGATACAAATTTTCACAATGCATTTTTATCATTATATAGACCTCATTTCTATATATTTTTATTACGAATATTTACAATTTATTACCACTAAGCAGAAAGCAATTTCATTTCTACACATATTCTGAAAAGTATAAATGACAGATAAATCTAATGACAACAAAGATAGAGAATAATGATAAATGTACTAGTTTACAATATTGTTATTTACTATATTGAACAATTCTTGATCTCTTATCTTTTTTTATTACTTTTAATACTTTAATATCTACACTTACATACGTGGCGTATTGTACAAGGATAAACTAAACTTTTGGTTAAATTTTGATATTCAAGTAAAAAATATGACAATTATATACAAATATTAGCAAAAGTAAAAAAGAAACGAATTATTAACGTTAATTTAATGCAACGTGACTTAAAATATAAGTTTGAATATTTTCTTTTATAGAACTAAATTTTTACATATTATGCATTTACTTTTATTAGATGGGATTAATAACGGAATTATATTTTTATGTTACTTAAATAGTGACGTTTTTATACAATTTATGATAACAAATTAACAAATTATATATTTGTTATTCAACGTAATATGGACTCATTTGGTAAGGTAGAAATTGAGATAATATTGAGAAGTATTTTAAGTTATTTCAATTCAAATTAGTGTTACATCATAAAATGAGATATTTTTGACAATATTTTATAATCCACACAGTATTTTTGTTTTGTTTTACAATTATCTCAGTTATGCAGTTCCAAAAATATTCATCCATTTTGTTGAAATTTAAGATTATTATACATTGTTATGTTACAACGTATATATTTTTAAACGATTGAAAAATTGCTAATTGATTTACTACTGCCGTCATCGTAAAATGATTAATATTAATACATATTTATTTTCCTTATTGCCTTATTTTATGCTTTATTACTTTTATAATATCTGACCATTAAGATTGAACACTATTTGTTTCTAAAATAAATTTTTCTTTTTCATATGACAGCAAAAAATTATTTCTGAAAACTTTCAGATTAAAGTGCACCTGTCATACTTGCTTATTTACTAAAATCTGCAGAGTGACAATATTGCTTGCAATACATTCTCTGTTGCAAGATATAGTTGCTCATAGAGTAAAATATTCTACTAAGTGGGCATACTTTAATACAAGATCTGTGTACTAAACTATTTTCATCATAGAATATACATATCATGTGCAAATTCCCACACAGTAGAATTTCACTCTACTAAATTTAACTCGTCACTTAACAGGCCGACGAAGTGTGCATGTTTTGTTTAAAATGATAGCCACTGAATATCTACAAAATTTTTTTTGTTCGCAAAAAAAATGAAAACACTAATCAAAGTGTTACTCACATCATAAATTTACATCAATCATCTGATGGTGGTCCATAAAAAATCAATTCAGGTATCTGTCCACCTTGAACACCTGTACCATTAGTACTTTCAGAACTACACTGAAATTGAAAGTTTACACTGCCAACCGTAGCCTCTGTCATACCTTCTTGACCAAAATAACTTAATTCTACACCATCGAGTATTGCACTTGCTGTATAAAAGCACTCTGGTTCTATTTGTATAGGATTTTCAAAATACACGTGAAATGTACTGCTTGATCCATCAGAAAAAAATTTTGTACTATTTTCTGACAAGACACAGCCCAGCCTTTTAAGTTCTATTCTAACATTATAGTCCGCAGCACCAGTAGAGCTTCCGTATAAACCAAAACCAACCACAAAAATTCTTTTGTCAACACTGAACTGGATTGAGTCACATCTTCCTCTGTAGCGCCACTGATTTGATCTATAAGCGCATGATTGGAATCTATGACAAACCTATAAAGAAATTTCCAGTTCTCACGTAGATCAATAAATACTTTATTATAAGCACATAAAATCTTAAAATTTGTATACATATAGAGCAATCACAGTTAAGATCGTTTCATGGTAAAAAACAAACTATCAATACATAGTGTATGTAGATCACAAAAATTTAAATAAGGAAAAAGAAATAAAATGGAAATAATCATGTCACTTCAACCAATAAATTTTACAATTTTTATGGGAAGCCAAATTTAAATATATTATAATTAGAACATTACTAACAAAAGGATACACAGAACTACTTGAACCTATATTATTTATTTCAAGTAATATGACATTGAGGGAAATTATTTTGTGTTGAGAAATGATTGGACAATTTAATATTTTTTATGCGTACCTGAGTTTTTAATCCTTGTCGTGCTTTTGTGGGAAAGCACAGCATTGGTCTGTTACTTGCAGTGAAGTGTAGAAAAACATCTATTGTTTCTTGTTGTGTCAGTATCCCAGTTTGTGCAGCACTATTAGCAAATTCCTCTAAATTCATAGCTGGAAGTCGAATTAGATACAAGGCAGATCCTAAAATAAAGAATGAACATAACATAACTAATTCTTCTAGAAAAGTTAAAAAATATTCACCTAATAATTGTCGTTGATTCGCGGATGTGGGCTCGAGATCTTGTCTTAAACATTCTGCAGAGGCCCATCTTAATGCAGCATCCCACACATGAATCTCTTTGCAATTTAATGTTTCTCGAGATAAGACAGATTCAAGTGTATGAATGTCAATGTCTACAAAACCATCGGATCTTAGTGCCATTTCTGCCTGTGTAATAGATATCAATATAAATTTACATGAACTTAAGTATACAAATATTTGCTGAAGATATTTAAATAATATGTCATGCAAAAATGGAATACTATAATATATTTCATTTTCAATATATCCTGTTCTCTGTAAATGTGGTTAAACTTTCTCTGCTGAGATTTTTTTTATATATAATAAATATTTCAATCTAAAGATTATAATAATTATATACGCGCGCGCGAGGGCCTTGAGTAAATAATAGGTAATTCAGTTTGTTCTTATGTTTCATATCACTTTTATTTTGTTATAGTTATAAATTTTTTATTCCCGAAAAATTATCTTTGAAAATCCAAATATTATTTATAATTTTTCTATAGAATAAAGCTCGTATTTTTTCTTTTATGTTATATATATTCTCTATTTGAACTTCATAATGCTTTTATTGTATGAACCTGAAAATATATTTACTATCACAGAACTATTGTTTATTAACGAGTATATTATGAAAAATGCAAAAGCAGGGACATGTAAAATGAATATCTATTAAGTAGATAAATAGATTCTAAAAAATTTGATATTAAAAAGTTTTTTAAGCAGATAAGGAATATTTGTTTTTAAAAATGAAAACTTAACAAGTATAGTCTTAATATATCTACATTTAATTTTTTATTAAAATTAAATGATGGTGGGGACACAATACATAAATAAAATATAACTTTTATTGCGAAGCTTTTTTAGTTTCATAAATATAAGTGTAAATATACAAGATTGCAAGTAAACTACATTCATTAATAAAATAATATATCAAAAAAGATTTAAAATCTAATATTACATAAAAAATTTCAAAAGCATTTATTTTTCTATAAAGCAACATTTTTGATTAAGATTACATGTTTCTTTTTTTTTTCTTTTTTTTTTTTTAATGGTATTTTATTATTGTAGTTACTTATCTCTACAAGTTTCATATCTTCAGTACTATATACAAGTAGTATATAAAAAACAAACTTAAAAATACAATGCGACATAAGTTACAGGGAATATAATATTAACCGATTGCAACATGGATTATTAAAAAGTGAAAGCATCTTTAATAATGCTGATAATTTTGATAATGTTTGGAATCTTTATAGTAAAAACTAATTTTAATTGTAAAACAGGTTTTCCTTATCTGGTTAATTGTTAGACAAATTCTACATAATTACACCATTAGATTTTACTACTATTTTAGATAAATCATGATTGTTACTATATCTACTGTCTGAAAGATCATTAACATTTACTGTGTGTTTCATACATTCATAATCTTCTATAAAGCTATCTCGATACATCATGTTTTGTGTGATTTCTATGTCCAGTTTATTACCTGGAAAATATGGTTCACTACGCGTACGAAAAAGAGTATATGGTAATCGTTCCTTATTTATATCAATTGCAGAAGAATAACATTTAATTTCAGATAAACTTAAACAGTGCGGTGCTAATGATATTCTACTTTTGGAGCTTTCACGAGTGTCGTTTATTCTCAATTTTTTCTGATAATTATGTTCATATTGTGACTTTTTGAATTTATCCTTGATACAAACATCTTCATAAGAATAAAAATGTCGAATATGATAATCATGATCACTAAGAAAATTTGATTCATCTACCATCATGTCCAAGCTTGTATTTAAAGTAATGGTACTTAATACCTTCTGATTATTACTTACTTGAGCATCTATAACTTCCCAGCATCGTTGCATGAGGTCTGGTTCTTCAAATAGTCGAGATTGGCTTAGAAGTAAACATGCATTCTTAGCAGTCAAACTTGTTTCCAAATAATTGACACACGCACGTGCTAAGTGTGGAACTATATATTTTTTAGCAACATAAAGGGTTGCTAAAACTGTATCAGCTTCTAGTTGTACTTCATCACAGTACATATACCTGGAATAAGATTCTTTTAAAAATAGTGAAGTTTTACTATGAAATTTATAATTTCATAAGTGTTAAACACGTCCGTCATATATCTCTCTTATATACTCACCTTAACAGAGCAAGGAAAGCTGCTGGCTCTACATCTGGCACTTCTATATCTTGTTTATTTTCTGCTAGTCCACCATAAAACATGGCATAAAATACAGAACTACCTGTAGCTAAGACATACTTGTGTGCTGGTATAGTTTGTGTATGACCTGTAACAAATATCACCTTCTATTTGTAATCTAGTCAATATTTCAAATATCTTAAAGTTTGATATATAATTACAATATATTTATTAATTCTATTAAATTATAAGAAGGAAAGAACGATTATATACCTGGACTACCAACAATAAAAATAATATCTGCCATGAGATGGTTATTGAACATAGCAGCATTACGTTCACGGACAGTAGTTTTTGTTGCTTGCCAGTTAGGATCTTGTGTACAGTCTTCGGGTGATGAAAGATTCAAATGAGTTACAGGCGACGATAAGGAAGACAGTGGTGATGTAGGAGCACTAGGGGGCTGATTTATTATTCCCTCTCGTTGCAATACAATGGAAGAGGACAGAGGGCTTACCGATGGTGGAGAATCTGATACATTACTTGGAGATTCCGCTAGAACATTCACAAATTTTCTTGATTAGATTGCCATCTTGACATTTTTTTCAATTGATTCAATACACTTATCCTCTCATTTAAACCAATAACCTTTTTAATCAAAGAAATACATATCTCATGGAATCATTCCATATTACTACACGCACGATATAGTAACACATCATACACAGAAATAATAATATTTTTTATTAAATAATATAAACGAAAGTTGACGCGTCATAAAAAAAACAAATAATTTACCGTCAGTATACATTATTTCATCAATTTGATGTTAATTTTAGAGCAAATCTGTTATCTATGTTTCGACATAGCAAAAAAGGGTGTCACCAAAAAAATTGATGAATTCCGTAAAATATTTGATACCGTTATACAATAAGATGTACCGATTAAAGCGGGACATGTATGCGCATCATATTGAATAGCAAAACGTTTCGTGGTAGCGGAGCACCGAGAAACGTTCGTCTCGGTCCGTTTTTGTTCGGGTATATTCGTGCATCTCTCGGTTGCACGTGATATACATCGTGCGAAGATCAAAAGTACGAAAAAAAATATCAACGAATTTCTTTACAACAACATTGATTAAATACTTGATCATTATCTACCATTATATACGATAACTCTAATCAACATTCAATTGTTTTTTTAATCTGTATATCGATATCATCATTTAAGGCGCTTTCAACGTGGAGCGATATACTTTCGTTAAATGACACCCTAATGATTAACGTAGTCGTGTCGATGACAGGAACTATCCTATCAACATGAGTGCGTGTCACTGCTCTTAATATAATACACATATACATATATACAAAAATTACAGATGCAGAAAGCTTTTATAAATTTGTTGGATTCATTATTTTACATATTTTCACGTAATGATCAATCTAAAATGATACGAAACGAACATGCGATATAATTATTAATGGTTATTTGTAATAGTGTTGCTTTTTACGTTGTCTATATATAATGAATTATTTCAAGGTGGTGGTTATTTGTATCTAATAACACGATTGAAATTTCTAAGAAATATTAGATAATTGACCAGCCATTGTTTATAAATAAATCAATAAGAGAAAATTTCTCTCCAATATATACGGATATATATACACACACACACACACATATATATATGATATATATAGGTATATATACATGTATATTGACATCATCATTTAAACAGAATAAATTCAAAGTACTTTATCTTTTTAGTTTATTCATATAATTCTCTTACCGTTGACCCAAGCATTGGTTTGCTTGACCGTGACGTTATCTTGATACCGTTGCAACGGCTTGGCGGTGATCTTCGAGTATAAGTTAGACATCTCTGCTCTTTCTGCAAGACGAGACGTCTCTTTTGTCTATTAATTCTTCTTTTTTTCTTTTTCTTGTCTATTTTGAATCGGTGCTTAATCTCTTCAGCCGTGTCGAATGAAAAAATCACGAGAAATTTAAGATAATAAAGGAGCGTAGGTCGAGGGCCGAGGCGCCATGCCAGGAAGACGGGCGCTGGTTAGGCAATACCACACGTTACGTTTCGTCTCTGCAATCGGTCGATAATCCGAGTTAAAACGCGCATGTCTCTTTATTTAAATCATACTTTCTTTATTCTGTTATTATTTAATGTCCAAACTTTTTCAAATAATATATTTATGATCTTATTTAAAAGAAATATCGTATCGTCAATTTTGATCTTTTACGACGAACCAATCGGATGACAGTATTCCGATGAACTTAAATGGCGATATTGAATTTTTAAATTTGCCGCGTATTATACGTTTCGATTTAAATCGTGTCGCATTTACTTTTATATATTATACTTTTTTTGAATTATTATATTTTAGATCCTTGCTTGTACATTATGAGATTTGCAAACAAGCTTGAATTTGGTGAAAAAACTCATGAAGTATCAATGACTGCATTAAGAGTAGTGCAAAGAATGAAAAGAGATAGCATACACAGTGGTCGGAAACCATCAGGACTATGTGGCGCGGGTAAATTTGAATTATATATTTTTTAATTAAAAGAATATATTTTTTTAATACACGCACACATACACATATTTAATTATAATAATTATCTACACACATATATATATTTCATTACAGCTTTACTAATGGCAGCACGATTACACGAATTTAATAGATCTCCTGCTGATATTGTAAAAATTGTCAAAGTTCACGAATCTACTTTACGTAAAAGGTTATATATTATTTATTTTATGATATAAAAATAATATATATATATATATATATGCATGCGCGCGCGCATATATTTGATGTTAAGTCACCGATACTTAAAATATTCAATTTTAGATTAATGGAATTTGGAGACACACCTTCTAGTGCCTTGACTTTGGAAGAATTCATGACAGTTGATTTAGAGGAAGAGCAAGATCCACCTGCATTTAAAGCTGCTCGTAAAAAAGACAGAGAACGATTACAAAAAGTAAAAAAGAAAGAAAACAAATCTTTTTAAGTGATGGAATTGTTCCATTAATTTTTTAAATACATTATACTTTGTAATATTTGCTTTTATTAATTTCAGTTAGAAAATATAGATTCAGAAATAAATGAACTTCAAGCTGAAATTGACAGACAAATAGATGAACAAAAAGTTGGAAAAGGAAAAAAACGAAAAGATGGTATTTTAATTTACTTTGTGCAACTTTATATATATATATATATGCAATATATATTTTCTAAATGTATATAATCTTAACGTTGTTTACAGGCCCTTATTTAGAAAGTGATTATGCTGATAGATTTATTAAAGAAACTAATTTAAATATTATTAAAGGTTGCATTGATTATGAACACGTGGATTCGGATGTTGAGGAAGAATTACTTGAACGTAATAATGATACGTTATTTACAGGACTTGGTAAGATGTGTGTGTGTATGCTGACAAAGTTGATTAACAATTAATACGATTTATGTTACAACAAAATATTGTAAACCTTTGCAGGTCCTGATATTGCATCCATGGGTTTAAATGGAACAAAGGAAACGAGCAAAGAATCAAAAGATAAAACAGAGACAAATTTTGAAAATGTAGGTATACAAATTTTTGAAATATTATATTTGTCTTCTTAAAAGAAAAAATGCAAAATTTATCTGTCGTAGTCCTCCGGAGAAATTGACAGTGCTGGCATTGACGATGACGAACTGGACGACTATATAATGACAGAAAAAGAAGCTGAATTCAAAGATACTTTATGGAAAAAAGTCAATGCAAAATATTTGACTGAACAACAAGAAAAAGAAGAACGACGAAAGAAGGAGAAAGAAGAAGGTAAACCAGAGAAAAAGAGAAGACGTACTACAAAACGAAATAAAAATCAAGGTCCTGCTACTACTGCAGGTAAATTAAAACATAAGTTTAAGAAACAAAGAATACATATTTCTTTACTACACTAAATTATATATTGTTATTTATAAAGGAGAAGCTATCGAAAAAATGTTGCAAGAGAAACGTATATCTTCTAAAATCAATTATGAAGTATTGAAAAGTCTAAACGTTAACGGTCCAAGTAATCAGCAGCAGAAAGAGCAAGACAAATCACCATGTAAATCTAAGATTGAAATTAAAATGGAGATTAAATCATCAGGGTTAGTTGTTATGAAAATTTGTATACATTTTATATTTTACATGTGAAATATTTTTTCTATACTTTCTTTTTGTTTCATATAAACAGAACACCTATTTCGTTATCAAAGAATGTAACAACATCATTATCACAAGAGACACGTGCTCTAAAATCTAATAAACGACGTAAGGTAGAAATAACAAGTCCAAGAGAAATAGAAGAATCTGTGGAGGAAGATATGGCACCTCCTACACCGCCTGCACTTGATGCATCAAACGTTGGTACGTAATGATGTCTCTTCTTTATTGATCTATTCTCCTTATTAACCTTTCACATATTCACTTGATATAATTTTCTATTTTACAGTGGACGAAGCAGAAGATTATATAGACGATGCTATTGATGACCCTACCGAAATGACAGTAGGACAAATGCTTGGACGACACACTACAAATGACGATGATGATGACTATGGATATGGCTATGAAGAAGAGGATTATTAATATTAAATCTTGATTAATGCATTTTCTCCCCTCAATATACTTGTTCTCTTTCAAAGAACCACCGTTAATTTAATACGCTTATTATATTGGTTTCCTTACTTATTTTATTATACCAAACATAAATGTAATTATATATAAGTAATATATTATTTTGTTTTAGCTATATTTTTTTATACCATCGAGGTAGTTTTATTTTGTTGCAGTTTATTTTGGTATTGAGATTATTCATGAAATTGTAAAATATATTATTATAATCATGATTAAAAATTACACACGGGTATGATAAGGAATGGTATACATGTGAATAGTAATCTAATATATTATATAAATATTAAGTAATTTATTAAAACTGATTTAAACAAATTGATGTTTCAATAGTATATATATGGCTGAAAGTAAATCCATAAAAGAGCTATTTCTTATTAATTATTATGATTACTATTACTATTATTATTATTATTATATTATTATTATTATACGCACGTATTTTTGTATTAAATGTATATTTTAGAATATACCATTAAGATACTTTCCTGTTACTTACTGAAAGAGCAAATCAAATGTTATTTTTTAATTTCGCTTAAACTTGAAAATAAACATAAAAAAAATAAAACAAAATAAATAAAATAAACTAAAACTTAAAACTCATATTTTGTTCTTACGTCTTTGATACATATCACTATGTTTGCTCGTGTGGTTCTCTGTATCCAATGACCAAACGTATCCATCAATCTGGTAAAGCAAGTACTCATGGTGGTATCACTCTTGTATTCATTTCAAAGTTCAGCTTCCTTGAGTTCATCTCAAAATTCAGCAGTTTCTTCTCTTCTCAGCCAGTTTGTAATCTATTAAAAAAATTATATCAGTAGGTGTCAAATATAGATTACACAATATGCCACTATATAAAAAAGTGGACTTTTTATATTCTTAATAATAAATTTATATGATATGCTATCAATATTTTTTTGTATTAAAATAAGATGAACAATAAGTGCTCTTCGATAATCGACTGATTACGTGAGTTATAGAACAAAAGAAAAACAAAAAATGTATGGAAGCATGAATTTCAATAAACTCTATCACGCAGCACGAAGAATATAACAATTTTACTTTATTATTATTATTAGTATTAATATCGTTTGCAATTTTATTTCGCAGCCGTTGCGCAGAATAAATATATTTATTCTTGCACATATATATATATATATATGTATATATATATATATATACATATACACACACACATCGATGTACGATTTAATAATTAAAATTGTTAATGCGTAATAAAAATAATAAACTTTTTTTCTATTCTTTCAAAGTTAATTGAAAATTCCATCGATACTTTCCATTTTTAGAACAGCGTTTTCTAAATAAAATTTCACGTAAGTCACATTACAAATTTCAAACATAACAAAAATGAAAGAGGGAAAAAAAATTAAAGAAAAAAAAAAAAAAAAAGAAAAAAAAAAGAAAAATAAAACAAAATGATTACATATCTTTCGAATAAATTAGATTTGGAAGACGACTTAGAAATCACTGTTCTAAATCAACTCATTCATCGATGGGAACGCTAAAAAATTAATGAAAATCAAAAACTATAATTCAATTCACGCTTCACATTCATTTGCATTAGTTAGCGCATTAATTCCATTTTTAAATATGAATAGACGCAGTGGATCTGTAGTCATTATCAAAAAAAGAAAAAGAAAGAAAAAAAAGAGAAAAAAAAGAAAAAGGAGAGAGAGAAAAAAGAGAAAGAGAGAGAGAGAGAAGAAAAAGAACAAATACGTAATAATAATACACATAAAAAATGCGATAATTCATATTACGTAAATAATTAAAAAGATATCCACATTCATATTTATAATTTCATTTGATCAATATGCAATACAAAAAATGATAATTTAATACAATCTAAATGTAAACAAGAGTATCTATTATAACGATATTAAAATAAATATTTATCGAATATATTATTTGTACAAAGCTTAAAAATTCTATATGGTAAGATATTCATTTAAAGAAACATAAAAACAAAGTTACAAATGAACTCATCTTACTCAAAAAAGAACAAATATCTTTTTTATTATAAAAAGTAAAATTGAATAAACTGCGAATATTCGATTAAAAATCAAATTAAGATGCTAACATTTCATCTAACTCTCGGTATGCATATAATGGAATCACGTTTTTCGCAAAAATCTTCTCTATCCTCTATAAAAAGGAAGAAGCGAGCGCTTTATTTTGAATTCTCGCAATGACACGTATTTAACGATCGGCGGTTCGTAGTAACTCGAAAACGATTCAATCACAAGCCGTAAATAATATTCATATATAATAATGCCAATATGTATAGATATACATATATGATATATATATATGCCAATATGTATACATATTATATTGGCACATACCCGAAAGCATGTGCTTCTTTTATGCAGGTAAAGTAAAGGACGCACGCGTTGGACATACCTTCTTTTTCAAATTCAAAGCACGCCAGCTTTGAGCGCAAACGCAATTTGTAGAATTATCCGCATATCGCAGGTTGGACTATTCACAGCAATCTCGCATCTACGGGCGGCCACACGCATAGGTAAGATCATAATCGTTGATAGAGACGTTTCTTCAATTATCGCCATCGGACGTAGATATTCGGTAAAAACCTGCTAAACGCACTTGCCACACGCTGACATAACAAACAACGATGTTTCCGTACTTGCCCTAACTGATTAGAACATCTCTAGCTGAATTGACTGTTTAAAACTATGCATTATTATATTTAATTCTTTGTAATAAGATTTGTCATATATATACTTTGCATAGCCTTAAGGACTGTCATATCTTTAAAAGAAATATGATGATTAAGAGAATTTATGTTAACAAGAATTGTCTCCGGAATTCTTTAAACATGATTTCCACATTTCATGTCCTTAGAAATCTTCATGATGCATTCATTCGTCAATTTTTTGTTATATTGTATCATATACGTATCACCAGTATCTTTTTCCAAAAGTGGATCATGTAACTATCACATGGAAATATATTTTCTTCGTATTACCTTTCTTGATATATATCAAGTATTATGGATGTTACATGCTCCTCATTTAACAGCGACGACAATAAGTTAGGCCTGTTAAAGATACTTTATTTATAAACTAGACAGCGCAATACACGTTTGCTTATATACTTATTTTCGAATTTCGTCCAAAATCTATGATTAATTTGTTCAATCTCTATCGTACTTTTTGTATTCTTTATTGTTAATTAAATATTCATTCATTCAACCTATATTTTAAAATGAACTTCAATACACTAATTGCTAAAAATAAATATCTTTTGCGTTGAATATAATGGAGAGATTTATTGATGATTAAAGATAATTATTTTCCATAATTTTTCTTTTGCAAAACATTACATGAAATGATTATAAATGTTCAAAATATAAATCAGTTTACTTTCAGTTCTTTGATGTTCGAAAATCTTGGAATGTTTATGAAATAAAATATAAAAAATTTTAATTATAAAGACACATATATTTTGTTTGTTTAATTTTATATTCGAGAAAAAAAATTGTGACAGTTAAATTAATTAATCATGCTAACGCGTGATATAATTTTCTTTTTGCATTTCAATACTTATCTTATAAAGGTACATAAATAACTCCCGAAAGCACATTTTCTTGGTTTATTAATGAACATTCAAAACATTATTCAAGTTCTTATTTGTAAAAAAAAGATTATACAGCATTGCTTTTATAGGCTAAGTCAAGTTTTATGTATAGAACTAATGCTATAAAATATAATGAAATTATCTAAACCTACAGCATGATTATTTATGTTGCTTAAGGTACAGATACAGGATATTGTGAATATTTCCTTTAATAATAATAATAATAATAATAATAATAATAATAATAATAATAATAATATCTAAATTCGATATTATTATATTTATGACCAAAAAAAAGAAAAAGAAAAGAAAAGAAAAAAGAAAAAAAAATAAACAGGATAAGGAACATAAAATCTTAGTTTAAAGTGTTAACTCAAAAATTATTCTCGCATATTGATGTTAAAGATTTGCTCAAAAAGGAAAAAGAAGAAAATTAAAGTATTAGAATTACTTTGATATCATATCAAATGTAGCTTACTATATGTGTCGTATATGTATAATGTGTGTTGCATGTTACTATTCCTAGTACTCTTTCTCTTTGTTTCCATTGCTGAGAGATTACCATATAGTGTTATCTTTCTTTCTTTCTTTTTTGTTTTGTTTTATATTGAATAATTTACATCACCCATGATATTTCTCATTCTTACCACACCTTAAGAGTTATACGTTAAACGTTAGGTCTATCATAAGTTACACATAGTATCATCGTAATTGTATGGACTCTGTGTCGGACATAGGGCAGTTCCTAGGTATTCGAGTCCGTGCGAGTGGCCACCACTAAAAAGGCATTATTTAAAGCTGCCTTTTGCATGCGCTAGTATATGCATTAATATGTTTTTAGTACCTCGGTGGCATCGCATCTGCCGGACCTGGGAAGCTAAAAGGTCAGAAAAATGAAAAATCGCACAATTAATTTTTTCTTATGGCATTAACGTCGCAAGTAACTGATGAAAGTATAAGATGTAACACTGTTACCCACGAATAACTAAATAATAATAATAATAATAATAATAATGATGATGATAATAATAATAATAATAATAATAATAATAATAATAATAATCACGTATACGGAAATCTTATCGCTCGTAATGTTGTGTCCTGAGAAATTACATACATATATACATACATACACACATATGTACACACATAATGTATATATATAATGTGTGTGTGTATATATATATATATATGTACACACACTTTCTCTCTTTCTCTCTCTTTCTCTCACACACTACTCACTCACTCCTATTCTTTTTTTAACGTCGCAACGCATGAGATAATAACATCGCATCATTGAACGCCAAAGAAGACTATTTTCGAGTCTCGACGAAAATCGTAATAATGAGACCATTGTTGGGTCATCTTTATCATCGCATAAATCTTTTTCTTTCTCTTTCTCTTTCTCTCTCTCTCTCCCCTCTCCCTTTCCCCCTCTAATCCATATATGATCATTGTAAATTCTACTGATAATTTTCTCAGCGTGTAATTAAATGCATCTCAAATATAGCTTGAGACAAACAACTTTTTTTTCGATTTGAGCCATACATGACGATGATCATTACAAACGCAAATGGATTACTACAAAACGCAATAGTAAACGCACCTTCTTTTTTGTTGTACCAAAAAAGCTAAGCTTTCTTCGGCTTATTTTTCTTTTGCAATTATGTGAAACGCTTTCACGTGTTTTTATAATTGGAGCAATTTCGAAATAGGATTAAAAAAAAAAAAAATAAATAAATAAATAAATAAATAAATAAATGAAATAAAAAAAATTAAAAAAAAAATAAAAAAAAAAAGGTTGAATAGATACGCAACAAGTTGTTTAATAACGCTTCTTTTCTTTTTGTACGTAACGGCGCAATACATTTATTAACGAATTATGGATTCAAAATATATCATCGTCCGATTATTCACATATTTTTTCTGTCCTTTCTTTTTTCTTCTTTTAAATGAACGCTTGATTTAGATCTCACTCGCGAATCGCGTAAAAGAAGAGAGGTAGTATAGAGTGAAAATGATTAAGAAAATCAATTGAATTATGTATTTTATGAAAAATCATTTAATCCCTAACAATTTTTATCAAATAATTTACAAAGAAGATTATTTTTTTTCAGTTATTTGTGAAACTAAATCTTAATTTTATATATATATATATCTATATATATATATCCATAAATCTATCCATATCCATAGATATTCATAAGTATAGATTCATAAGTACAGATCATGTTTGAGAGACATTCGTTTACGTATAAAATTTGTTTGTAAATGATACAAACATTTTCATAGACACACTACCTCTGTTCTCTTTTACACACTCAGGAGCTAAAACATCGCATAACGATATTTATTATCCACCGTTTATTGATGAATTTTTTTTGAAATGGTGGCACCTCATATATATGTATATATACATATATACATACATACATAAATATATATATCTATGTACGTATATATGTATGCATACATATATACATATATACGTGTGTGTCTATGTGTGTGTGTACATGCATACACGCACATATATACATACACACATATATATGATCGAAACGAATCATCGCGGTAAGTGTCACACCTTATACTTTTACAGAAATATTTAACCTGGGACGAGATCTGTGATCTAAGAAAAATCGTGTTTTACGAGGAAATGAAATAAAATTAAGTAATTAAAACATGTAACGCAGAAAGGAACGAAGACGTTCTAGATCAACGATCAGTCGTTCGCATATATTCCTTTCGCTACTTTTTTTTCGATCTTATTGCGTATCGTACAATTATTTTTCTATTCGCAGTGTCGTGAAAAAATATATTATTTAAAAATAATATAAATCAAACTTACCGGCCGCCGCCACGTGGAGGAGGTCCGTATGCATCAGGTCTGTCATATCCTTCGGTATAGCTATATTAATAAACAAGTATTTGTTATTTTTATGTAAGTTACGTTAAATTACCTAATATACGCGTTAAATAACAATGACACATAACATCAATGATGAAATTAAACTAGTCATTCATATGCACAAAGTCTTACTAATAAATAATTAAAAATATAATAACTAATAAACATTATAAAAATATAAAAATTAATAAACATTATAAATGATTAACTCACCCTCCACCAACAGGTGGGTATCCACCACTGGGAACAGCACTACCAGGTCTTCTACTAAACATATCTGCTTGTGGTCCAGGACCAGTGTTATAACTGGGAGCACCGGTACTGTAGCTGGGACCAGTACTCATTGGCCTAATGAAAAAGAATGTAAACAGTGAATAGTAGTTCGCTGTTAAAAACAAAACTAATCTTTTCTTTTTGCTTTCCAGGGGTATCACGCATCAGTTGCGTTTACCAATACCTGGTTTATTTGTTTTCTATTTTTTGCAATAACCTGTTATGACATTCCTCATTATGGCATGAACATTTTGTGAGCCATTGTTGAAACGTTCAAAGCTGAAGGAGACCGCCGCGTTATTTCCAATATGTGTCTATTCGGTCACTTTTTTTATTTATTTATCTTTTTCTTTCTCATGTTTAATCAAAACTGTGTAAGAATATTTCATTGCAACTTAACAATGAAACTACATACCTCGGAACCAGCAGCACGTACAATTTTTACGTCAGTGTTCTGTTGAATATATGGTGGTTCTCACGAAACCCTTCTGCTTTGGCTTAGATTATATCGTACAAAGAATAGCAGACATCGTCATAAGACTTGAATTAGATAGTCCAAAAGTACCTGTGATGTAACTTTTCCAAATTTTCTACTAGATTACGATTAATTTCACAAAGCTATGCTACAATCACTTAGAAAAATGGACAAGTGAAGTTAAACACTATTCAATTTCCACATGCACTTATTTTCTTTTCTCTCTCCATCTCTCTCTTTTTTTTAAGCTCGTGCGTGGTCTTAAGCAGATTAGTAGTAGATGTGCAAATTTATCTTTATGAGATAATGATTAAATTATGATAACAATAATTTTGTTAGACGCATTTGAAAAAGTTCCAATGAAATGGATCATTTTAATCTTCTTACACTTAATGGCTCAAAAAGATATTCGCGTATGACCATCGATATAAGATCAATATTATCACATGCAACAATGAAACTACACTTATTACTATCATTGAGAACATTCCTTTTCTTAAAACAATTCAATGTTCCCTATGTTTTTGCAAATAGGAACATAAATAAAAATCTCTTAAAAATATAATAACTTTACCAATGACTCTCATCATATCCAACATCAGTGTATCCAGTACCATATCCTGTTGTGGCAACGGCAGCACCGCCGTTTCTCATTGGTCCGGTCGCAGCGCGATCATAATCATTTCTAGCTGTGTAATCAACTGTGCGACTTGCACCGAAATTATCCGTACGACCATAATCAACGGGACCTGGTGCACCGCGATTAAAATCTCCCGCCATACCAGTTCCAACTACTGAAAATAATATATATATACATACATACATATTTATTATTTCTTCATCTTTTTTCAATGATTTTACTCGATATATTCATTCAAATCAACTACTTAATATAATGTCAGATCATTATGATAAAATAGTTACCATAATCTGTTCTCGCTCCAAAATCTGCAGCACGGGTATAATCAGCAGTCCTGCCATAATCAGCTGTACCTGTTGGGCCATATCCTCCTACAGCAGCAGCAGGTCCATAGCCTCCACCCATCCCTGGCGCCGTCGAGGTATATCCCATCGCAGCAGTTCCCACGTTCTGGCCGTATGCTCCACGGTCGGTATACCCAGTGCCGAAGTCGGTCCCTCGTCCACTAAAGTCCCCAGCACCACGATTGTAATCGGTATAGCCAGCTGCGACGCCACCTGCAGCAGATCCATCGTAACCAACGAGTTGGATCGGAAGAACTGTAAAGCACGCCGAATATTCCAGTTGGTTTTAAATTTGAAATGAACATAGACTTAAAATCGACGTGCTATATTCTCATTGTTATTAAAGAACTCAATACAAAATTTATAGGATTAGAATGTTACTTTTTCATTATAAGAGTAAAATATAAACTTTAAAATGCAGAGTTAATTGTAAAATGGATGAGAAGATAGCATCGTCGAAAAACATAATATAAAAAATATCACTTACCTCTTCTATCATTGTATGGTCCAGGACGAGCGTCTCTACCACCGTCTCGTCCTCCTCTACCACCTCTCATTGGTCCGCCTCTTCTGTCTCCATCCCTGCGTCCTCCACCGCCTCCGCGTGACTTCCCAGTTGACTGCTCCACGTTGATGGTTGCCCCCTTGAAGTTGGAATTATGGAGCGCCTTGATAGCTGCAGCTGCATCCTCCTCTCGTGCCATGTGTACGAAGCCGTATCGATTCATAACGTCACATTCCGTCACCTCGCCGAAGCGTAAAAATAATTGTCGCAACTCATCGTTGCGACAATTTTCTGGTAACCGCCCCACAAATATTTTTGTTTTTCTCTGCAAAAATGCAAAATATCATAAATAAAGTATCTTATTCTAACGGTAAAAAGTAGTCTATGATTAAGTACATATATGAAACTAAAGTAATCATGCTGTACAGCGAAGATATGAAACATCTATCCTTGTATACACGCTTATGTATCTCTAGATACGATCATACTTCTGTAACAGCAAGCATGGTGTCTGTTAGAGAAATTATTTTAGCTCAGTTTTTTATATTACAGACTTACATTATTTATATGTTATAGACAATGCAAATTATACTGAGCTAACAAAAGCATTGTTGATCAAGTGTATCATGATTTATACAACGTATACAATATCTGTAGAATCTAATACAAAATTTGCATATTTAGATTAAACAAATGCATACTCAAATTTGCTGCATCAAATCATAGACCGCTTTGACTTACCCATCTGTATTAATGGTGCTCAATAATCATTTTATTAGAGAACAATGGTTTTATGTATAATTTCCTTATATGTATTTCCTGTAGTTTCTGGGAAGTGTGTAATTATAAAAAAATATGCATAGCTTTTTATAAAATAGCAGATTAAGAACAATTGGTAAACAAAAATAATTGATGCTTATCATTGGAAATAAATAAAATATAATATCCTAAGTAACAAATGCGCTTACCGGTTGATTAGAAGACACCATTTTCTGAAAAAAAAATAAATAAATAAAAAAATAATTATGTTTCAACATCAAATAGTAAGATATAAAAAATATAATTATTGTACTGTAGTTACATTGGCAGCTTTGTATATTACGATGCGCTCTATAAAGTAATAAGTTAGATATATAATAAATAAATGCTTCTTGAAACAAATGTTTTATCTGCATATATATAAATATTATTGCAAAGATGTATAAAAGATTTTATACTACATATAAAGATATATGTAGTATAAAAGTATATGTATATATATATGTGTGTGTATATATGTATATATATTATTGTAAAGATAGTTGTACTTTCTTTCTTAAATACATATTAAACATATAACTAGTAGAAATAGATATGCATATATTTGAATTACTTAACATTTAATGTTTCTCTAATAGTATATCAAGGAAAACTACGCTACCGGAAAATCAGAAAGCTTAGCCAAAAAATGGTAGTATTGTGATCACGTAATTGTGGAAGTGTTGGCCGAAGGACGCGAGAAGTACAATTGAATAAATGCTAGAGAGAACCCAACTTTGTTGTCAATATTTATAGTCTTCGATAATATATTTTCGTAAAACAAAATAAATATATATTTAAAGTATTAGTAAAGTACACAGACCGATTAAAGCATACGCCTTAAGAAACCTATCCTTGTGTATCCGGTCTTTGCATGTCTCCATGCAATCATCTACGTTACATTACAATACTACAAAAATGGTATGATCCCGCTCTTTTCTCGACAATCTAATTATGCTAATTATTATTAAAAAAGAAAGATTTACCATACTCACATGTAATTGCGACGTTTTGGCGAAATTAAATTAAAATAAAAAGGATGAAACTTTCGTGACGCTCTATAGCGAAACGAGGCACAAAATGGCGTCTGACGATTACAACAGTTATTGCCGTACGAATCTTTGGTCGAACCGACAGGCATACACGCTACGATCTACTTTTTGTAGTATTAAGATTCGATTCCGGTGTAAGAATACCGAATAATTCAAGTTTTTAACACAAGATGGCAGCATACACGAAATAGCCGAAAGCTTTCATACGATTGGCCGATCGTGAAAAATCATATATCTTTCTTTCGATTTTAATTGGCTTAAATCGCCGCCAAATTTTTTCTCTTTCTCTCGTTTACACGAATACTAAAAAATTTAATATTAGGTTAATTCTACATTTTTTATCATCGAATAAAAAGTTTCTGAAAAAATAACTTTGATATATTTATAAATTTTTCATTGTAAACTTATTAATAAATGTGTGTGCTGCCTGTGTGTACTGCGCAGCACGTCAAGGTCACATAATAGAAAAAAATCTTTGATATATTATATCTCATTATATATATATATATATGTACTCTCATGCGTTAAGCTACGTAAAATATATATCCTTATCAAAAAAAATTCTAATATACAACCAATGTAACAACAATATTAATTATATATAGTCATTATATTAAAATATATATAAATATATTTTCCAATATTTTATAAACTTCTGAGTTTATTTATTTATTATTTCCTAATCACCTTATATAAACGTAAGGATATAATATATTTGATCTTAAAAATATATAAATCCAATCAAAAATAAACAAGGAATTAGAACTTACTTAAAAATAAACAATTGTTGTCTTCTCTGTGATAAAACTAAATGCATTTAATAAAAGCATAAAATTTAAGAAAAGATCAGTGTCATCACAAAGTAGGTTCTGGTCCAATACCTCCAGCAAATCTATAAACAAGTGAAGATACTTCTGCTGCCAATTTGTCAACATCAGATAGATTTTCACATTCTGCATAAACACGTACTATGTCCTCAGTTCCAGAAGGTCTAGTAATATTTTATTTATATTATTTCAAATAAAAATACTAGAATGAAAATATTTATTTTTAGATGTACAAAATACCTGATAAAGCTTCTTCCTTTTGAATAGTTAGCTACAACTTTATCAATTTCATCTTGTAATCCTATTGGTGTAACACACTGTCTTTCTGCATTAGTCGTTGTAATAATATTTCTGTCCTTAACTTTCACTTTCACTTGTTTATTTGGTAGATCTATATAACTTTGTTCCCATTCAATAATACTCCATTCTTTGGCATATAAAATAGTTTCTATTAACAACATATCACTTAAGGCATCACCGATAGTCTGATTGATTATATTTATAATATGTATTAATTTTTCAGCAGCAGTACGTTCATTTTCTTTTAACCTATAATGATAATAAAATGTTAGTAAGACTGTTTGTGTATAATTTTAACAAATCAAATCTTACATAGGATTTTCTGCAGCATTTGAAATAGATTGGATAGCTGTTTCTTTGAAAACCACAGTCCCATGACCATTTGCTTCAAAATAAACACCAATATCAAATTCTGTTGCTTTACTGTGCAAATGTTTTACACCTGTTGAAACACATGCAACTGGAACTTTCTAAATATAATTTTTTAATGAAGTATTTAATTTAAAGATTACTCTAGCAATACGGAGATAAATAAATATATACCAATTTTTGTGAAATATAATTAGTTGAACCTGCATTAGCATATGCAGTTTGAACTAGGCCAAGATTTAATTGCAAAGAACTTTCTTGAAGAAGCTCTTTGATATAACCTGCTACAAGAGTAGCTATACGATCTCCATCAAGAATATGAAATTTTTTAATTTCATCTACATAAAAATAAACTATTCTATCTGCATCTCCGTCTATAGAAGCACATCTAGCATTTACTTCGGGTTGCATATTTAATGGTATTTTTTGTTGTATTTTAACATAGTCAGCTCCACACTGTAAAAAGAAACATATATATTTTCTTTTATCTTAATTAATAATATGATTTTTCAAAAAGTTATATACCATGTGATTTAATTCTCCATTTCCATCATTATAAATATTAACTTTGAGTGCAGAACCTATATATTTCTGAAATTCTTTCATAGCTAGTGCACCAACACCATTTGCCGCATCCAATTGTAATTCTGCTATATATTTGTCACTATTAAATGAATTCCTATATTTTCTCATACGTTCAAAAGCGTTTGAAAATTTAGTATAATAGCCTTTTAATGTTGGTTCTCCATAATTGCCATTAGTATTTGTACAAACAACAAGATAATGTAATTGAGGCGTAGTAACAATTCCAAAATCTTTTACAATACCATTCAAAGCTCTGATACCTGCAAGTGCAGCATCTAATAAACTAGGACTACTTTTTCTTGTATCTCTGCCTGTTATTACTGTTGCACTCACAGACATATCAATTTTTAGTTCATTTATAATACGTTGAATAACAGTTATAATATCAGTATCATTTGCATTAGCTAAATCATTAGCTATTGTTTCCCAAGATGTTTCTAACATTTCACCATTAGGATCAACTAATTTTACGCCATTATCTGATTCTACATTGTGACTAGCTGTTATCATCAATCCAATTGCAGCTATAATATAATAAAACCTTTTATTTTATATCAAATTTAAGGTTGATTAAAAGTAATCATCTTTTTTTTTATAATAATGATATGAAAATACCAAAAAACAAATTAATTCTTACCATTACATATCTTGGATCTAAGGACAGCTAAAACTCCCATTCGATAAAGTACATGCTCTAAATAATCTGCTCTATAAGTAGATTAATAAAAAATAATAATATATTTAATAATATAATATATAATAATATAATATTATAAATATAAAATTGTTCAAATTTAAATAATATAAAAAGTATATTTACTTAGTTCGAAAGCCAGAAGTTCCATATTGTATAAGCCCATTATGTTGTTTACTGTACGTTGAATTTTCTATATTCTTTATATATTGAATATTCATGATGCTTTAATGCATATAGTTATTCTGAAAAAATATTTATTTATTAATACGTACGTTTCTCGAGGAAAAAGAAGTTTCATGTAATCAATCAGAGATAAAGTAAAATCACACATGTGCGATGTGCATGTGTGTGTGTGTCTATATAATAAAAATTTGAACTATTTAAATTGTATACAGTACCTATCTGTGACAACTTCACTTGTGACAAGTGACATTTATCGAAGCTTTGTATTTGCCACGTATCGATATAACTCGAAACGCCATCTGTAATTGAAACGCTTGATATATGCACACATAATACGTACGTAATTTAAAAATAATTATTTAATTATTTCAAACACATATTAATACGTTCTTAAATGATAATATTTAAATTAAAAACTTTAAAATATATTTAAAAAAAATCTTATTGTATATGCATTATTATAATTGGTTAATACAACCAATTGGATTCAACCAATCAGAGCTATTTCTACTTGATGATGATTGGATATTGTCAGCGCGCTCATGTAACTCACTTTTGGAAATGCACAACTGCAATACGCTACTACAAAGGAAAGATCTATCTTTAAAAAGAAGGTTCTCGTTGAGTTTATGGTCGTATAGTAATCATTATTTTATAACACGTGAGGTTGTGGTTGTTCGAATTTTTTATTAAAAGATGGCTTTACACGTACCAAAAGCACCGGGCGTTGCCCAAATGTTAAAAGACGGTGCTCGTGTAAGTATATATTAATCGATTTATCAAAATTCAATGTTGTATTACAAATTACTATAGTCAAAAATGCGATGAAAGTAATGTCGATACCGCCATCGACGTCATTACCTTTTATAGACATTCCTCGTACTAGATTTACACATGATTATAAGAGATTATAAAATTCATAAATACGTTATATAGTTACTTTTTAATGCCTACAATATATCGTATTTATATTACTTAACAATTTATTTATAATTTGTAAATTCAAATAAACATTAAGTTTCACTTACAATTAATAATTGTAGAATTCTGTATATTTTGCAGTCATTAATTGTGTACAAATCTTTTTAATGATTATAGTAATAGCATAATATTCATTACAAAACCTATTTTTGTTACCAAAAAAATTTTACAAATTTGCTTTTTTAACAGTATTTCTCCGGGTTAGAAGAAGCAGTATATAGAAACATAGCTGCTTGCAAACAGTTTGCACAAACAGTGAGAACTGCATATGGTCCAAATGGCATGAATAAAATGATTATTAATCATATTGAAAAATTATTTGTCACTAATGATGCAGCTACAATTATTAATGAATTAGAAGTAGAGCATCCTGCTGCAAAATTGTTAGTTCTTGCATCTAAAATGCAAGAAGCAGAAGCTGGAGATGGTACAAACTTTGTTATCATATTTGCCGGTGCTTTACTTGAAGCTGCAGAAGAACTTCTTCGTTTGGTATTAAATTATATATAATGAAAATTTTATGAAGTATTTTTTATTAAATTTTATATTAAAAAATAAGTTATATTTTTTAATAGGGTATAACTACATCCGAAATAGTGGAAGGTTATGAAGGAGCATTAGAAAAAGCATTAGAAATTCTTCCTACTTTGGTTGTTCATGAAATAAAAGATCATCAGAATGAAGAAGAAATGAAAGTTGGAATCAAAACATCTATAATGAGCAAACAATATGGAAATGAAGACCTTCTGGCGTCTCTTGTTAGCAAAGCATGTGTATCTATTTTACCTGAAAAAACTACATTTAATGTAGACAATGTACGTGTCTGTAAAATACTTGGAGGTGGTTTAACATCCTCTCAAGTAGTAAATGGAATGGTATTTAAACGTCAAGTAGAAGGAGATGTAACCAAACAGTCCAATGCTAAGATTGCTGTTTATACTTGCCCTGTTGATATCACACAAACAGAAACTAAGGGAACAGTATTAATAAAGACAGCAGATGAATTGATGCAATTTTCACGTGGAGAAGAATCATTATTAGAAACACAAATAAAAGCAATTGCAGCTACTGGAGCTACAGTTGTAGTATCAGGTGGAAAATTTGGTGACATGGCTCTTCATTATATGATTAAGTACAATTTAATGGCTGTCCGTATACCTAGTAAATTCGACATTAGACGGTTATCAAAAACTGTTGGAGCTACAGCTCTTTCGAAGTTAGTTGCACCATCGAAAGAAGAATTGGGATATGCTGATTCTGTTTATATTGACGAATTAGGGGACACTATAGTAGTGATCTTTAGATTGGATGGAAACGATAGTCGCGTTAGCACTATACTTGTTAGAGGGTCTACAGAAAATTATATGGATGATATTGAACGAGCAATAGACGACGGCGTTAATACTTTTAAAGGAATTACAAGAGATGGCAGATTTCTTCCTGGTGCTGGTGCTACTGAAATTGAGCTGGCTTCACATCTTGCTTCTTATGCTGATACTTTACCAGGGTTAGCGCAATATGCAGCACATAGATTTGCTACAGCTTTGGAAGTTTTTCCAAAAACTTTAGCAGAAAATAGTGGTAATCATGCATCTGAATTACTCTCTAAATTGTATGCTGCGCATAAAGAGGGTAAAAAAACTTACGGATTTGATATCGAAGTTAGTAATATTCTTAACTATATTTCTAAATGCACTTCATTTTGTTAGTAAAAATTAATTAATATTGATATTATAGGGTGAAGGTACTGCTCTTGTGGACACAGTTAAAGTAGGAATTTTAGATTTATTCCTTACCAAGCAGTGGGCTCTTAAGTATGCAGTGGAAGTTGCTTGTACTGTGCTTAAAGTTGATCAAATTATTATGGCAAAGCGTGCTGGAGGTCCAAAAGCACCACCTGGTGGAACTCGTGATGACGAAGAATAATAATTGGTATCAAATCTAATTCATATTTTCCATTGTCTATTCACAGATGTATTATAAGATGGATTTATGCAAAAGTAGAAATTTACAATTATAAAAATTGACTTGAGTTCATCCTTTTTTCTTTTTTATACTTTGTTTAATATTTACTTTTTTCAATTGTTCTAAAATTTCATTGGAATATATAATGTATTTATATAAAAATTCGTTCTTTTACATTTGTTACAATATTTCATTGAGCAACATTTATTTTTAAATTTATCTGTTAACTGATTGTGAACAGAGAAACGATAAATCAATTGTATTCAAATGCCAATATCTTTAAAAAATATAATTGTATCATTAATCTCATGTCATTTTCACTTCAAGAATTTATTATTTCTTGAAAGCTCAGAGATTTCACTCACAAACATTAACGTTTATATGGTTTTGTATTTTCATTCCGCATTTACATTCGCTTGATTCTAGTGATGTATGGATAAAATATTTAATAAAATTATATAAGCTAATATTCCAATTCTATTTTTTATTTTTATATTTTAATCTAAAAAAATTTATTTTTAATTTTATTTCTGTAAGTTTTATTCCTCAATAATGCGAATATGCAAAAACATTCATCTAAAAAATTTGTCATTATTATTTCATGGAATGCATTTAATATTTAACTTTTTATAGACATTTTTGTAAGGTTTAAAAATATTATAAAGATTTCATTTGTTGCATCAGTTCTTCTAAGCTTGGACCAGATGTATTTGCTATTTCATTTTGAGAATTAGTTGGTTGTACAGATATGGTATAAGCCTGTTTTAAACCGGTATTAACTAACTGAGCATTTTCTTCTTCTTGCTGTTCATATTCCTCTACTAAGGAGATTCCTGTTAAAAGATTATATCATTAAACAATTAACTATATTATAAATATTATATATTTATACAGTGCTGATAATAAATTTTATTATATACCCCATTCATTGTCTTCGTGCAAAGGTTTTGTATCACTAACTTCTTCAACAGGCTTTTCAACTTTTGGTTTTGCCTGATATTCTTGTTGTCTTTGTCTGCAATAATTATCTTCACAATTTGGATTTGGCTTTAATACCATTGTTGGAAAAAAATCTTGCAATGCATTATAACCTAAATAATATGTTACATCTCCAAAGCGAAGTAAAAATTTCAGAGTATTCTGTACCAAAAAGCCTGCTACTATACCCATAGTTGTGGGTAAGGATGCAGCACATACACCATCTCTCTTTAAAGTTTTTTCATCAATATTTGATGCAACAACCAAAGGTGGTGCGCACTAAAAATGAATGAATTAAAAAAAGTGAAGAATAGATTTATAAATTATATGAAGTATCATACAGCAAAGCAAGCTGTCTCTCCTGGTATAAGAAATTGAATATGTCCAGAGACCGCATTTTCTGAAACTCCGCTTTCAAACCACAACTGATTGAGTTCATTACAAGCAGTGTTTATTGCCATACGTGCTTCAAAATTATCGACACAACTTAAAACTAAGTCCACAGGGCCATTCATTAAGCTTGATGTACTAAAATTCATATTACAAAATAAAATTACTCTGCAATAAATGCGTTTCATATATAATAATCAAAATTTTATATATATGTGTATATACCTTATCGTAATCATAAAATCTTGAAAGTTATCTACAGTTGTAATATTATAATTATGTGATTCAATTTCTACATCAGGATTAATATATTGTAAAGTCTTGGCAGCAGCTTCTACCTTACTCTGTCCTGCTTGATATGGTTGAAAAAATAATCTATTCATATTTGCTAATTCCACTTTGTCATAATCAAAAAGAATTAGCTAAAATATATCATACTTTTATACAAATATAATAAAAAGACAAAGATATGGTATAATCTGATAATATTGAAGTAACACTACACATATCCAAAATAATTTTTCTGCTAACCTTTCCTATACCACATCTTGTTAACATCTCTGCAGCTACACTACCAACTCCTCCAACCCCAACAATAGCTACTGTTTTTTGTCGTATATCTTCATAATTATTAACAATACCCATACGTTTTAATGCCATTAGACGACTATAAAATATAAAATTATAAATATATTTTATTTTAACCTATATATGCCGACTATAAAATTATAAATATATTTTATTTTATCCTATATATGTTTTATATAACAAAATAAAACAAAATAAAAGGATATATTTATTAATTTATTATTTAAATACCTGTAGGGGTTAGAATCTATAACTTCACCAGACATATGTTCAATCTTTTCGCGTGCAGTAATTGCATTTCTACATCTCTCCTTTTGCAATTCCTCTTCGAGCTCTGCAATTCTTTTCTGTAATTCTTCCATTGTTCCTGTTATACAAAAATATTAAATTACTTAAATTATTTTAAAGTTTTAACAGAACACACTTGTCAAAATCAAACCACACAATAAATGATAATTACCCATGAGGCAGTGTCTATTGAAAGGAACTAGGAATGACTAACAGTGCCATCTAGCGGCGGAAACGAGTAATACAAATCTCAATCTTACTTTCCTGTAAATAAGTAAGATATTTATTTGACCAACTATCACTAAAAATATTTTTTAAAATAAGAGACATGTATTGAGTTATAAGAAATATTATTTATTTATATTATAATACTTTGTAATATTCTTAATGCAATATTATTAGTGTATTAATTAAGTTCGTACATTATTCATTAAGCATGGATCAATATAAAATATTAATGTTGGATATATTTATGAGAAAATGTAATGATAATTATAAACAATATTTTGTATTTTTAAAGTTTCTCTTTATCTTTCACATATTAAGAACTATTATTATCGGTTGTGAATTACTGATTCCATACAAACAATTATCGTTATTTTCTATAAAGTAGTATTTAAATGATAAATTGAGATTTATACTAGGTATAGAAAATCTTTATAAAACAAGTAGATTTACAATCACTATGCTTTTAACATAAAAACAACGCGTTTTTAAAAAGAACATAATAATCGAAATATTCTCTATGAATTAATTAAACGAAAATAAATGTGTTTGCATATTTGAATAAGCATGAGATTAATATAGATATTAATAATAAGATCAAAAACACAACTTAATAAATTAGTATGAAATTCGGCACCATATCAACAGAGATTGCACGAATAATTTTGATTAGCATTGTTATATATACGTATAGCAATAATACGATCTCACATACATTTGAATTTATTTCTTACTTAATTTATAGTTTTCAATTAATTACTGTATACATGTATATGTACCTTCTTGTTGAGTAAATACTACAAGTTATTTTGCAGAATATCTACTTGTTCCTACTAGTAAAAAAATATATTTCAGAACTAATTCTTAATTAATTAATAACTTAATCATACTTCATTATTATCAGACAACAACAAACAGATATTAAATCAATAGTATTAAAGCTATTTCCTAAGATTCCAATATTTATGTATAAAAATGCGGAGAAATATTATATTACAAAACTATTATAATATCCGCTGTGTGCACATCTACACCGCAATCTGTGTGTGTGAGTGTGTGTGCGTGTACGCGCGCGTATATAAATTTTTTATTCAAGTCTTTATGTTTTAATAAATATTCGTTTATAATTTATTACTCGGTGATACATAGAATATATATACATATATACATACATACATATACATATATATATATATATATATATATATATATATTACGTACCTAAAAAATATATATAAAGAGAGATTAAATAATAGATTTATCAAACGTACGGAACAAATAGGACAGAAAAAACCTTAGAAAAACATTAACGATAAATCATTTTTCAAAAAGCATTATCGTTTTCATGATTATTTTCAGTGGATTCTTTCTTCGCAGCTATAAGATTTTCCCATTGAGCGATGAGAGTACTTCGACGTCGTGGATTCGGCTAAAAATAATTTCACTTGAAACACAAATTAAACTTATATGACGATACTTCTCTTACCTCTGATACAATATTAATTTCATAATAATTGAATTGATTTCGTTTTTAAGTAAAAACAAAACAAAGTGTATTTTACGATCTCAGCAATATTTTTAAAGAGCAATGAAAGTAACCGATTCTCGGTAATAGATAAGAATATTGATTAGATAAAGATTAGATGTGTATGAGCGTTAAAACTTTATAAAAATCATGGTAAATTCGTATGATGATGAATCAATGAAAATTTTCGGGAAAGTAAGACAAATAAAATAATTATACCTTATGTTTGCCTTTGTTTTCTCTTTCTATTTCATCTTCGTTTAACGTATTAGATGATGCTCCGCTTCTTAAGGAGCCTGTACCATCGTAGATATCGGAATCATTATCATTACCGATGTCTAAGAGATTCGGTTGAGATTTTGCTAACATTTGAGAACGCATTAATCTACAAAAAAAAAAAAAGAAATCAAGAAATATCAATTCTTGTATATTACACGTATACGTAAGGTATTAAAAGATAAGAAAAGAAGTATCCTAACAACTCATTCATAATTTGCATCACTGTATGCCCTCCATTGTACGCTCTCATTCTCTTATTTCTTTTTCTCTTATTATTATTAACAAATATTATAGCCGATTGCTTACCTAAGTTCATTTTCTCGTTCCTTCATCTCGTGCAATTCTTTTTGAATTTTTTCTTCGACAGGTACGTAACCCTTCCTAACAGGAGGTTTTTTAGGCTCATCGTCTGGCTCGAGTTGTATTTTCAAACTACGATTAAAAGCTTTTACGCTTATAGGATTAAGTGCAATGGTAGGTACAGTGGTAGACGAAGTTATAAGATCATTAGGTGTTGTATTAGATTTATAAATCTTTCCTCTTGTTGCTAGAAACCTATGCATCAATCCTTTCTGGCTAGGTGCTGTAGCAAAACGTAAAGGTCTCGTTGTTGAATTTGAAGATATCACACCGTTCGTCATTTTTGGTAGAGTAGATTGCGTCGAAGGGACAAGATTAACAGCTTCGAGAATCTGCGGCGTTGACGTCGCCCTCTTCAATTTACTCGATGCCAAAGCTTGAGGCATACGTCTCACCTAAATTCATCAAATATCAACATACATATTTTAAAATCATTATTTTACGCTTTCATTCGTTAGTCACGCGTCCGTTAAATACTAAATAATCTTAGTACTGAGTTAGTCTAAGTTTATTACATGAATTCATTCTTAAAGATTCGTTAGTTCTGTTCTACTTGTTAGACTCTATAGATTCTTTACTTATGAGAGATTTACCTTTCAATTGGTGGATGACTTTATTTAAAAATTAGCGAATTAGATATTTCTATGTGTTCTAACATGATATATATATATATAATTTGTAATTGTTAACAATACATGGGATTAAACGTGGATTGAAATTCCAATGAAAAATCTAATCTGAGTGATTCTCGTATTAGGAAGAAAGCACGTATAAAGCGTGCAAAGGATGCACATTTTGGATCCTTATAAGTATCACACGATCGACGTGCTCACTTTCCTTCGACGTTGAGCGACCTTGAGCTCGACCACCTTCGTATGCACCAAGATATCTCTCTCTCTTTCTCCCTTAGATATACCCACCTTGGAATCCACTGTCTCGTGCGACGTGGTTTTAATGCTACCCACGTTTCGTAGCTCGTGCTCCCTCTCCGTGACCTCTTCGATCTCCTTTTGTATTCTGTCTGTTGCCTTTTTTAACTGCTCCAATCTATGCTCCGCCTAAAAACGAGATTATCTTCGTTACATTATAATTTTATGACAACATTTTTATCTTTTAAATATTTTATCGCTTCGAATGTTTCTCAGACCATTTCTCTGTGTTTTATAAGATTATTTCATTAGATCATGATATTTTTACAACAACAAATAATTACGAATATCCAATTTTTTTGTATTATTTTACGTGTTACAAAGTAATCAAAATTGTTAAAGCGAATATGTAATATAAAACTCATGACCTATCTGCGATTTGTTAATAAAGCGAGGAGAGCCAACGAATACAATGATTTATCCCATGACCTTTAACTTCTTCAAGAAAAGTAAGCAAAGAAAGGAAAAGAACTGACATTAATCGACAAAAAGAAAGGTAACGGCGAAATACCTGGAATACCAAACGACCATAGTGCTACCGATCTTGATGCTAACGGGAAGTGAATTCCAAAAAACAGGTTGTGTGTTCAGTAGCAATATGATCGGGCTTGATCATCCAGGTTTCTGTCCTTATTGTAATTAAAAAGAAAAAAAAAGAAGAAGAAGAGTGAGAGAGAGAGAGAGAGAGAGAGAGAGAAAAGAAAAAACTATGCAACGATATTGATCTTTTTGATTAAATCTTTATATCGGTGAAAACACGTGCTCTCGTATGTGACTCAAATCTATGAATCATTTCGAATATTTCACATCGATCTATCGATAAATCGATCTTTTTTGATTTCTAAGAAAAGTCAAAGATTAGATGTCACTTTCTTTCTTATTTTCTCTTTCTTTTTTTTATCGAAACTCACTTCAAATGATAATTAAATGAGTATATACGACTTTTTTATTGATGTATAAATGTAAAAAAAAAAAAAAGGAAACTGCAAATCCTTCTCGAACAACTTCCGCGTAGGAACTAAAATATTTATCCAATTTGTAAGTTCCTCTCTCTCTACTCTACTCCACGGATTTTACCCAAGCAGCTGCACTCGAGCGGCACTCAGGAATGCCGCTCGCAGAAAACTAACAGCGACTGCTGTGCTTCGATGTAACGTGCCGGCTGAACCGTAAGCCGGTTGGTTGCTTCCTTTCTAAAAAAAATGGGCCACGGATCTTCCTGACTTGTCTTATTGCCGCCTTTCCGACAGCTTCCGATCAAGAAAACTCATTTTCTCTTTATTTAGAAGAAAAAAGAAGCACCGATACATTTTCTTTTTGAAATTTTCTATGCATTCTCGAACGCAAAACAATACAAAATCTTGTTTATTTCTAAATATGAGTCTACTTTCACAGATAATCAATGACGATATGACTTTATCGCACGGATAGTATGGCTATGAAATAATTATAGTAATAATCACTAATGTAATGAATATTTCAAATGATCTTATGTAGAATCTTTTTATTGACTACTATAAAACACTCGACACACATATCGTTATTTAGTCGAGTCGATTAGGAAAGTTTGAGAGAAGATGAATTTTACGATCTCCATAAATTTTTCTTTCATTTTAGTTTCAAATATATCTGTTATTATACCAAAGAAAAAAATTGGATGAAAGAGATGAGGGATCTAATGATCAAACAAAAGTATCACAGGTGTTTCTCAACGTAATAGTATACCAGCTTCACAGAAACATCTGTTGCTTTGGAAGCAAGTGTTCTGTGAAAGATTCGTCTACTAAATTGTCCTAGATATATATATTCGGACTACTAAATAATTCTCTCATAAATTTGATTAACGGTTAATATTAAAAGAAATTTTTTTATAAAAAACTTTAAATTTGCGAAATCAAAAAGAGAAAGGAGGAGAATTTCTCTCTAAGAATATTTAATTTTTTTTTTTATAAATATTTTCAATATGAATAATTTGAATTATTAAAAAAAACTTTCTATTAATTTTTTTATTAACGATTCCACAAGAATATATGAGTATTCTTTTTTCTTTTTTAAAAGTCTTTTTATCGAGAGTAGATTAAAAAATTTCTAGCCTTAGCTAATTTGAATAGTAACTCGACTACCTTTTATCAAATGCTCATTTTTAGTACACATTACTAAAATAATAACAAAAATAACAATATTGAAATATTTTCAAAACGTTTCTACGATAATGTTTAAACATGACACATATATATTTGCAACTATAATTCTTGATTATCGGTATATACTAAAAGGATCTATGTTTGTTACGTTTTAGAGAGAGTTGTCTCTTATCGTTATATTATTAATGTTATATTTAGTATTGTATTATTTGTTAAATATATCCTGTTATCAATATATTATTATTTTTATGTTATTATAATTAATATAGTGCTTATAGTATTATACTAAAGGTATAATTGTATTATTAGGGTTTACAAACGTTATGTATACCAAGAAATTCGTTACATAGTAAATACATGTAAATACACGTGTAATAAATCGGATGATTCTATCTTAACTAGAATAGATCTTAAGTAGGAAACGTAACAATTCCTAGAAAATTTACTTATACTTCCTACATATATAGGAATATAAGAGTAAATGTATTTAATACGTACACATACGATGACGCACGTATGATCTTGTACGTGATTTTACTCATAATTTTCAACGATACTCTCTTATGCACTACATCAACGTTATCTTCATCAAATATTTATCTTTACAACGTGACGATTTTTATTTTGTGTTCTATTTATTTATTACTTATTATTTATAACAAAAATAATGAGAGAGAAAGAGAGAGAGAATACTTTATACGAATGGCTAATATATATATATATATATATATATATATATATATATATATATATACACGCGCGCAAAATTAACTTGTACACAATTGTATATGTTGGCAATGACAAATGCAGTTTTATCTTCGATTCGCTATCAACCAAAAAAATGTTTTTTAATTTAAGGCATAGAAGTTGAGTCAACGCATAATTTACCGATTGTGATGTAACGAACTTAAGAGGACGATGTAAAAATTTAAATAGTAAGAAAAAAAATAAAAAGTATGTATATATATATATATATATATGAAGATATGCACACGTACCTCCATTTTCATTGTTACCGTCGATGAGGCTTCGCCCAAACGATCAGGTAGAAACTAGAGCCTTTATCAGAATTGCCTTCTGATATAGAACACGTAGATTGTAAAAAAAAATTCTCTTTCAACTCTTTTATCAGATCGCAAGTGGCTGCGTGCGACGCCTCCTGCGATTATCATACCGCACGATTATACCTATATGGCGCGACAAAAATTTCAAAGATTGTAAAAGATTTTAAAAGGCGGAATAATTAAAAATTTTGGCAAATTTTTTACATATATAATTCAACAAATTTTTATAACACGTATGCGTGTATGTATATATGTATGAATTCACGTGGATCAAGAATTTACCGGAATGTTATTGACTTACCAAATCGATCGAGAAGATCTATCTCTATGATCCTAATGAAAATAAATTATTTCGATATATTAAGTATCGATCATTTTCACTTGTCCTATTGTCGTTGAATGAACTAATGTCACTTAATCGTTTATTCGCGTAAAAAACGTAGACGATACACGCGTCACGACGCGAGGTTATCGTCAAGCCACGACCGATCTCGGTACTCCGACTGCCATTTTACCTGCGTGACCTTGTTCTCGATCCGTTCTCCAAACAAAAGCAACACAGGGTCGAAGGCGGACCACATCGTATACGACTTGTACGATCATTTAACTTTATCTACAGTTTTCGATGTTACATAAGTTTGAACACAAAAAAATAATTGTTTGGTCGTTTGTTATTCAAATTTCGCACGTTTCTCATGCGATTATTTAAAAATGATTTTTAGTACCTTCTTTTTCTCTTCAATTTTTCTTAACGAATGTCTATTGTTTTTGACAAGTATTTTATATCGATATCAATAATCGTTTTATTAGAAATGTTGCAAGGAAAATATTGTTCACATTAATTTATTTCTATCTTAATTATAGCTGTCCGCTTATTAGAGACATGTTTGTTCGGGAAGCCTCGTGATGCCATCTATACTCTAATATCATAACCTTACCTTCAATTTAAAAAATCGAAGCTGCAGTCTCTCTATATACTGTTTATACTTTGCTTGAAAATTTGAGAGAAAGACTTATTTTATTATTATATATGACGCAATACTTGATAAATGATAAAGTAGTATAATTAAGGATTAATAAAATTTTTAATTGATTAATGTTCATATATATGGAGCACGTGCACACTTGCATATGATAACTAATGCCTGCGCTCAGATTTATTACGATTTTTGTTTAAATCGTACCATAAATAAGGATTTTAAATAAATATACAAAATGAATAAGTTACTATCAGTAGATACACTACGACATTTACTAAATTTTACTACAAAAGGATTTATAATCTTTTGATTCAAGTATTCGAGTCTCCATGAAGACGCAAAACTAAATGTAAAGTAGATTCTTTCTGAACGTTATAATCTGAAAGAGTCCTTCCATCTTCTAATTGTTTATCAGCAAAGATGACTCTTTGTTGATCAGGAGGAATCCCTTCTTTATCTTGTATTTTGGTCTTGATATTTTCTATCGTATCGGATGCTTCCACTTCTAATGTGATGGCCTTTCCTGTAAGAGTTTTTACAAAAATCTGCGTTTTTCCAACAAGGATAGGTAATAAGATTAGAATAGATTCCTTTCTTAATATTTTAATCTGAAAATGAAACAGAATTATCTAGAAATATTGGAAAAACGTATGAATTCATAATACAGTCGACGTTTATGTTTTTAGGTTACTGCGATGGCGATGTGAAATACATACAACTGCGCTTAAAAAGAAAAAAGAAAATAAATTTATATTAAAATTAAGATTATATATTATAAAAATAATGTTCTCCTTAACAAATAAGATCCGTATGTATAGAAATTATAATATTCTTTTATTTATGACAAAAGTAAGGAATGCTTATATATATTATTGATTATGACGAACAGAACAAAATTTTGATCTCAAAAGAATAATTACAAGAAAATATAATATATAATTACCTAAACAACACAACGAATTATGGATATAAAAATTAATTACAACTTACTCGAGACAATGTAGAATTATTAGTAAATTGCAACGAAATCAAATCACTCGAACGAAGGAACGAAAAGCTGCATATACCGCTAACGTCAAACTGCTCTCTATTGTAATCCATACTAGCGACATCTACAAGTTTTAGTTCAGATGGCGCTACAATCAAAAATTGATAGGGGTTCGTCAGGTTTACTACGATCGCGTTACTCGTCTTCGTAAATACATACTGTGATTTGTTTAAGGAAGTATCGAGATGAAAGTTTACTTCGATCGGTAGCTTTTTTTCGTCGGCAATCGAACGAGTTATAAGGTGTAACATTAATTTGTCCTAGACAATATTATCAATTTTTTCAAAGTCGTTGTCGTCCGGAGATTAACAAACTCGTGCGTATATTCGTTCCTTACGATCAGCTGACTTCCGGAAGTAATATATGTAAGGAGGAGCTGTTAATAAAAAGAGGATGAATCCTTTAAAGGAAATATTTTTACTAGAAAATAGAAATTTACTCAAATCCTAACAAATTATATAGTCTATGGTCCGATGTATATAGTTTTAAGTGGTCTCGTATAATTTCCAAATGAAATAATGTCAAAATAATGTCTCGTCTAATTGATGAATTACGATAGATTATAGGGACGTGAGGGTTCGTAGGTACGATCAACGCATTTACGATTCATCGAAATATTATTCATTATTTATCTATACTATCGTGTATATTCGCGTGTATTTTTTATGATTCGATGAATGAAACTTTGCTTTCTTCGTTTTCATATGAATTCCTGATATGCATTAGTAAGTAAATGAAAATTTTTATTGAACGTAAGGTAATTTAATTAATTACGTTTGGCTATGATGTGTAATATATTTCTTTGTACAGATCTATGCTACGACGATATTCCGTCGCATTTTTGTAATTAGCTGTTGTCGTTTGCAAGTACAAACGATACAATATGAATTCCAAAGAAGATGGAAAGATACAGGGAAAATCTGAAACAAGATTGGATGGTGGCTTACAAAAGGGTGATAATCAAACAACTGAACAGGGAAATAGGTTATCCAAAGCGACTAAAATACAAAATAAAGTATCAGATGAGCAGTTGAAATTGAATAATAACGTTAGTGAGAGTGATGTAAAGAGTGTATTACCTTCCAAATCTTCGATAGTGGTTTCTAATGGAACAAGCTTGATGCAAGCTACTACATCTAGTTGCAGTCATTCCTTAGAACAAGTCACTGTTTCCGACACACCAAATGCAAATTCATCTTCCACTTTTGTAAATACTACAAGTGTCATATCGCATATCGCAAACACTAACTCTGCAAGTCAATTGAAGCATAAGACTGTTGTATATGCAAATACTCTTAACTTGCCTAAGCCTCAAATGCACCTCAATCTATCTTCCAGTCAGTTGAATTGTCATCTGACTAATACAGTTGCACCAGTTTCTTATAGTTCTGTCAATGCATCGAATGCAAATACACATTTGAATACATCTATATCAAATTCGTCCACTATCTCTCAGCATTTATCTGGTATCTCTAGATCGAATGATGATACAGATATGAAAAATAATGTTGATTATGCGTCAGAAATAGAAAAATGTCCTTCTAAAGTTTCCTGCAGTTCAGATTCTAGCCCAGAAGCTGATCACGTATGTACCTCAAAATCTTATACATCTGCTAGCGTATTAAATAATATCGGAGGAAGTATAGGTTCAACTAGTCAAGGAACTTGTTGTTTTCTAAGACCTAATATTAATGGAAATAGAGAAGTTGCTGGACCAAGTGGTTTACAAAGAGTAAGTAATTGTACAAAGAGCAAGTAAAATTGAACAATAAGAAAATATACAATTATATTAAATCATATAATATTTCCTAGTGTTTTCAAAAAGATACAATCGACAGAAGAGACTCTAGTTCTGGAAATGAAGGAGACATGTCAGACGGAGAAGATTATTGTATTTATACATATAAAGGAAATGATAATATAGTTAATTTGGATCAGAAAGAGGAAGTAAATCAAGGCCAAGTTGTAGAGCATGAAATAGGACAGTGTCACAGTGGTAGGTCTAGTCCAGAGATGGACTTTCTAGAAATGGACTTTGATCCTGGACCTTCTTGCGAGCAGGTAACAAATTCAAATGTCAAGGAGAACTAGTTGATTTTAATATTGAAATATTTTTTTCTTTTTTCTTTTTTCTTTTTTTTCTCCTTATAGGATACAGGAGACAGTGACTTGGCTTCTATAAATGAAGACATACAAAATATAACATTAGATAATGCAGAGGCAGATCCTGTTTTAAATGATTTGAGTAGTGGTAAAGTTGTATCCAGACAAGGAATAGCAACCGTGCCTCAACATAATTCTCAAACTGGACAAAATGTTAGCCACACAGCTATTCAACAATGTTCTAACAATCGATCAACCAGTGAACAAACTTCCAAACAAAGTTATTCATCTCCTTGGATGCCAAGTACTAGCAGTGGAACTGGTAAACCAATAAAAAGAACTTGATGAGTCTTACTTTCCAAACAATGTTGTAACAATATGTTATTAAACAAAATTTAGGATGCCATTCTAATCTTCATGGAAGGACAGAATCTGTTGGATTTCACAGGAACTTAGGATGTCCTTTACGTGAATCTTATGGATATCACAATACAAGTGGTGACTTAATATCTCCTGGAGATAATCGAGATTCTGACTCAGAGTTATGGTCAGAGAGCTCTACTGTTTCCATACCAGGAAACTCAAATTTAAATTCAAGAAAAGTTAATCTTAGCTCTACTCTTTATCATCGAATGATGGCAAAAAAATTAATGCTTAATAAACAAACTGCTTTTAATCAAAGTGGCGATTCAAACTTGGTTTGTGCATTATTATTATTACCATTACTACGACTATTACTATTACTATTACTATTATTATTGTTATTATTACTATTATTAAAAATATTGTATAATATTCTTGAGTACATATATATATATATATATATATATATATATATATATATATATATATAAAATTATATTTTTAGGAAAATGAACTATGTAATGAACAAATTGATGGACTTCCACCGGTTGAGAAAGTAATGTTGTGGAGCGAGCAAGAGGCTACGGTTAAACAAGTCACTCAAATCGCAACTTCTGCATGTGGTGCTACTTCTGCCATCAATGCTTTGGTAAATTTTATATATCAGAATTACGTTAAACTATAAATATCTACATCGTGTCACTTACAAATGATGTATTTTTTTTAGTTGGCCTTGGATGTTTCCTTCTCTTTAGAAGTATTAGTAAAAGCTGTAGGTACTAGATTAAGAGATCTTGGTTCACCACTTCCACAATATTTAATGAGTAGATCGTTGGCTGGTTCAACTCATAAAGACATAGCAAAAGGAATATCGTTATCAACAAGTGGAGCAGTCATTACAAAATTTTTTTCCTTCTATCCTGAAAGAAAGGTTTCACTTTCTCACTGGTTACATTATTGGATTTCTAAAGGTACACGATTTGTTTTTATATTATATGTACATAATTGTTTGATTATTAAAAATTTGAGTATTATTTTTTAGGAGCTGCACCTATAGCTACATTAAACCTACAACATTGTGGCGAAGGTTCTGATATTCCAGATGCGTGGCATCATCAAATGATTTTTGGCGTAGGACAAGCAGGCATATATTTAACGAACCCTTTACAATGTTTACCAGAACAGGTTTGTTAATAAAATTAAAATTTGGGAGTTAATCAATTATAAATATATACTTATTATTTTACTTAATATTTTCAGCTTGTTTGGCATCAGCTTGTTAGTCCTAGTATTTTATTAGTGAGACGAGCTGATGTGTTGGCACGTTGGAATGCAAATACTGATTTAACACTTCTTGCAAAGATGGATCAGAAATGGAGGAAACTTAATGTTCTGGGTGAGTTCATATTTATTAGATCCCGCTTTTTATTTATTTTGATTTTCTAAAAATTAATAACTTGGTATATGTCCTCTCAAAATTTCTTTTTTTTGTAACAGGACAAGTTGTAAATATGATACGAGAAGCAATGAATCAGAGACAACAGCCTAATGTTACAACTATTGGTACAACTCATATTCGTATACCTGCATCTTACCAAGCAGGCATTACATTAGTTATGTGTGCTGATTCTGCAGCTGCTACTGAATTGTTACATGCTGAACAATTACCATTACTCTAGTCTTGTTGATCAAAATTAATAAAACCAGGCTGCCCTAATTTACTTGTAATAAATTTCATTAGCAGGCTGGTCCGCACAATGTTATTTACGATAGTTAATTTACTGTTTAAGCAGTTAGTGTCTCAGATCTAAAAAAAACTGGTTTACATTTTTGACATAAGAAATATTTGTATTCACAGAGAGTATATTATCAATTAAAATATATTTCAACAGAATTTTCATTTTTTATACAGCTGTATTCTTTGATTTTCAAGGAAAACAAAAGTATTGATGAAAACTATCGGAATTATAAATTATATCAGGATTTCTTAAATTTATCAGGATTCTACACTAAAAGTAATAGAGTAGGGCTTGAGCTAAGTTTATGTTATGTTAGAACTTTTACACTTGTATACCTATAAATTTAAAGCTTGTAGTTAATACTTATTAAGAACGTGTGATCTAGCGGCAGATCGAAGAAAGATTTTATGATGGTAAGTACCAGCTATCGCCGTCTACTGATCTGTATCTGAAATACATTAGGTAGATATATACTTCTTCTATATAAATAATGATAATATTATTTCTTTTTCTATCGTAAAAGTATCATTTTTATGCTTTATGTATATAGTAAGATTTTCAATCTTTGTACTTGTGTTTTATATGACCTGTTTCGATATTTTTAATTTGTTAAATTTTGAGTATTCTGAAACTTAAGAAACGTAACATTAACTTCTTAAAATTCTTTTATACTAAAATATGACATTAACTGAATTGAAAAATTCTTTTGAAAGACGATTGACAATAGAGAATCGCTGCTTTCATATACAAGAAGACAAATCAAATAATTTTTTCAGGTTAGATCTAAACACTGCTAATTCAAAAAATATACACCAAAGTTATTGGAGACCAGGAATAATTAGAAACGCATGCGACGAAATACTTGCACGAATGAAAAGAACTGTTTTTTCTATTTAAGTCTATAGATTCGTCGTCCATAAAATTTATCATACATTTGAAGCGTGAATCAATATTTGACTAATATTTTAATGGATTAATAATTAAAACAATTTCATTAAAGTTTAACGTGCTTTCATAAAATGGATACATCGAAAAAAGAATATTGAACATTTAACGATTTATACGAGGTTTGTAATTACATAAATTTTTTATCATCTTATATATACTTTGATTTATTAGAGAATATTTATGTCATTTTCAGTACGTTAAAAAAGAAAAAAAAAAAATGATAATCCATACTCCAGATATTTCAAAAAATTTTATTTTGAACACAGCAATACATGATGCTACTAATATATTACTCAAACCATATATAACTTCAAGTGTTTCTTCATCGTGCCTTCCAAGTATTCATATTTATGCAAAAGCTAGTGAATCAGAAAATTCAAAGCAAGACCATACAAAAAAATCTCAATATTTTTTAACACGAATGGCAACAATAGCATGGGATTTTTTAAATATTTCTGTTATTTTTTATCATAATGTAATAGAACAAGACAAAACCGGCAACTCTTAAAATGATATATTACATAAGCTTTTATTTTTAAAGATTAAAATTCGTATTAATATTCGATGATTTTTTACGATTACTTTACAACAATTGCTAGTATAATTTAAGATAAAGTCAATTGGCCATCTTTTAATACTTGTCTTATGTTTATATTTATTCTAGCTTTAGATATGTATTTTTTTGCATAAATCCAATTATTTTCATTAGTCTCTGTTTCGTCCATATCCCAAGGAATTAACTGGGTTGATAAAATTTTAGGTATTCCATGATATCTTAAACGCGATTTACCAGTCATTACTATTATGTCGCCGCTTCGTAAAAATAAAGCATCTGCTGGATTTTCTTGCGAAAGACCACCTATCAAAAATATAGCAGTCTGTCCAAAACTAATAGAAAAAAGTGGTGCTTCTACATTTGGCTCAGAGCAATCAGTATGTCCTGCTAACGTAGAATTCATTCGATAATAATTGATAATGGCTGCTTCTGCTTTAAACTCTGAAAAATTTAATACCCTAGCCAAAAACTGTGTTAATTCGATAAGTTCAATAGGCATAGGCGTTTTAGAACTTTCAGAATATACTTTTGTATCCCAATCGTGATGATATCCCAATGTTGCCCATCTTAACTTTGGGAGTAAACTTTCTGCTCTATTATTATTATTGGATCTGAGGAAGAAATGAAAAAAAATAATTTTTCCAAAATATAATTACGAGTATTTTTTTACCGGAAACATATGTCCCACCAAGCTTCATCATTAGTTAAAATATTATGAGCATCTAAATTTAATTTATTTGGTTTCCTTGAATAATCCTTCAAACATTTTATAATCCAGTAATGATGACCACTTGTCGTAAATGGATTTTTAATAAAAATAAGTCCTACAAGAAGTAATAAATATTAGGTTAAACTAAAGAAAATAATACACAATGATATTAGTTTACCTGGAATATTTAACAACTCATAAATTTCCCAATCCTTGGAAGACTTTAATCCAAATTTTTTTTCACACGTGTCATTTGTAAAATGTGCTTCAATGTTTTTAACCTAAAGATAAACATGCATATGTACACACACACACACACCCATACAAATATGTATACATATATATTAGAACGTATAACGAATCGTACATACATACTTTATTAATATCTGGACAATTAAAGTCAATCACATTTGTTAAATCAGGCAATGGATTACGTTTTTTATAATATTTAAAATTATCTTTGAACATTTTTCCTAACCACGAAAGCCGCCATATTTCATTAGTTTCATGGCATTTCATCAGATGTCACTTTATCCGATATCCAATATTTTGACAGTACATAATTTAATTTGATCCGAATGTGTATGTGACTATAAGAGAACGCATAATTTAGAAAATAAATCGACATTTCTAATTTAAAGACGATTATTTATATATATTTCTTCGCAGTTCAGATTATTTATTTTCCGATACTATGTAAAAATTTTGTGGGCAATATTTTATATTTTGAGTTACGAGAATGTATGGAAAAAAATATAATAAATTTCAAACGATTAAATTTAGGTTATAAGAACAACGATGAAATTATTTATAATCTTTCTCTTCTTACGAAATGTTAGAAACATTAAATTACGAGAGGTATAGTGCCAGTTATATTAATGACTAAGGACGGTGAAATGTATTCGATCCTGCACTCAACACGTGCATTGTTCATTACCATTACTCTACTCACTTTGCATATCTTCATCATCTGTGGAATGGATCGAAGCGAGATTATGTCGAGAAAGCGCGAGTTTCCCCTGTAATTCTTTTTATTTTTTCATTAGATCTCTCATCTATGTGCTTGTCCCTTGGTAATCATCCATGACTAATTTTAGCATATAATTTTCATATAATAGTTACTCCGTGGAAATAGCGTGATTTCATACAACAGAAAAGAGGCACGGCGTTCAGCCTCAAGGCTTTTCGAAAGCTCCGCGTAAATTAATAGCACAGCATGCCGCACGGTGCGTTAATATTCCTTTCATTACCATTACCAATGGGATCCATAAATAATATTTATTTACCTGAAATTTGATCGACCGTTTAGCCATCAAAAAGATGTAAACTAATTTAATTTTTGCTAGATCTTCGTTCGACCAAAATTTGACATTAACCTTGACACTAGAGAATCTCTAACAATCAAGTGTGAAGTGTTTCTCGAGTAGTCACACTCTTACTGTAATTTATTAGCATCTAGCAACGGGTATCAAGAGGTAACTTATTTATTCTAGAATCATCTGACGTGTCAATAAGAAAACGACAAAGAGCGGACAGAGGAAAGTGTCGTTGTCATATAACGAAAGAAAGGGTGAAAAAAAGGATTCGGCCGGAGAGAAAAAAAGAAAAGGGGGGATAGGGAGAAAGAGAAAGAGAAAAAAAAGAAGGACAGATTCAGGCGCGAAGAAAATCGAGTCGCGCCCAAAGACGATGCGCGACTGACTTCGTGCGTCGTTCGCGATCTCGGTCGTATTCGCGACTCGGACGAATCACAGCGTCTGACCGTTCTGAACGACGTCACCGCGGACCAATAGGAATTACGGTAAGTGACAACATTTGCTAAAAATAACTCCCATATATCTAGGCCGGTCGCGAGCGCGAATTATCCACAGTCGTGCGCCGGCAGCCGACATAGGCGGATGTTTTGTATGAGCGTGCGTACGTGCGTGCGTGCATGCGTACGTGCGTGCGTTAAATCGCGTCTAATCTTCTTTCACGTTTTTTTTTCTTCTCTTTTCTTTATCACCCTCCGACGTTTCGTGTATCCTTCGTAGAGAGTGTTGTCTCTTACGTGTGTTTTGTTTGTTTTTTTGTTTTTTTTTCTCTCTTGCGCCTACTGTATCGAAAAAACACCGACGTTATTTGTCGACGTTTATCGTCGTCGATATCATCCTCTCGTCGTTTCTACCACAACTTTGATGTTTTTTTTCTACCAAGCAGAAAGAAGGTAGGATATAACCTCCTTCGCATGCTAAATTTCGTTTTCTTTTTCTTTTTTCGTTTTTTTTTTCTTCAACGACGATGCACGTGTTTTCCTTCTCCTTTCCATTTTCCAGCTGTGTATGCAATAAATCTTGTGTTCGATATCTAGGAAACGCATTTTATAGAACGAGACAAGGTCGATGTTGTGATTTTAAACGATGAATCGATTAGAAAGAAATATTAATGCTTCTATTAAATGAATATCGTTTCAATGAATATTAAGAGATTTCTTTAATCGTACTAGCTTTTTTGATCTTTGGCGCCATTATTAATAAAAACATGGAGTCTGCTTCTTAACTTCTTTCTTTATCTACTAATGCAAATTCGTTTAATTATTTTAACTGTACGATAAATAACACGTATATGCGCTTCTTTGAAAGCTAGTTTTTAGTTTATAAAAAAAAAAGAAAAACTGAACACGTGGAAACAAAGAAGATCTATACAACAATAGGTTTCGATAATTATTTAAGCGGTCTCGTATCCTGCCTCTATCCAATTTTCGAGCAGAGCAAGCGAGAGAGAGAGAGAGAGAGAGATAGAAAGATGTATAGTTTTCATGAGAATAGAAACGAGAAGGGTGTTCATAATAGTAGATTCATGAATATGAATGCACAATGTCCATTTGCCTTTGAAGTTTCCTATGTATTATCTCGACGATGAGCGAGGTGTTTAGATGAGCGCGGTAAATGGGTTCGTGTTTCTAATTGTACGTCCATTTTTTAAAAATCGAACTTGAAGGGAGATCTTCAATGACGAATATATTCGAATATAATGAAGATAATTATTCCGAAAGTAACGGTACGTTCTTGACAATACTTCACGATCTAATGGAAAATAATACTACGTAAAAGTTCGAAGTAAATACAATTATAAAAGAAAAAAGGAAACAAACGATCAGCTTTTCGCAGGGCATGTTTAATATCATAACGAAAGTAATATACATATATATAATCTTATCTCTCTCTTTTCCTCTCAAGGCAAAATAATCCGATCGAAAGGTTTTAGTCTTATCGACGGAGCCAATAGGAACGGTAGATTTGTCGTCGGTAGAATAGATCCTTTTCGCGGCCGTGAACTTAGTGACATTTCGTCGTCCAACGATCGATCGTCAATGGCGCGTCGCGACGGCGTCGTTTTCAAGTGTTCGCGCAGGATATACGCGTTTTTAATTGGATAAGAACGAACGAATGAAACGTAACTATTATAACGAGACGTATATACAAAAGTGTGTGTTGTGTGATGAATGCAGCACGATCTTCTCGCGGAAGGTCAATGAAGATAGGAAAAGAGATAAAAAGCACAAGAGAAGCGGGTGCGTACGTCCCTCGAATCGACTCGAATTTAATTTCTACCAGCACTCAACCAGCCCCTTCTTCTTTGCAGAAAAAATGCGAGAGGAACGTTCTTACGTATGTAACATACATACGACATGAGCAAAGGTGACTGCCGATTTATCGGCGTCCAGGATACGAATAGCCTTCTTACAGCTGACTACGAGAGATGATATAACTGAATTTACAAGTCGCGTGTCCTCTCTCTCTCTCTCTCTCTTAAATAAGAGAGAAAGAGTAAGAGGTAAGATAGAAAGGAAGAGAGAGAGAAAGAGAGTTCATTATTGTTCAAGGGCATCAATGTACCGATTGAATTTAAAATGCTAATGCATTGCGTACAATTGATGGCGTGTGCGTGTGTAAGTTTACTTCATCTCTCTCTCTCTCTCTCTCTCATATGCTGTTAAAGAAAGAAAGATACTAATACCGGATTTATTGGACGTGCACGTCTATCGCTTTCGGACTTCCATATTAGCGAACGAAAGAACGTGTAAACGTTAATATCGAGGTGCGATACGTTATCAGGAGAACGTTATCGACATGACACTACCGTAATTACGATCTTATCCTGCACCACGAAGCTTGCATGTGTGTTACGTAACGAAGGATGCGCCTACGAACGCGGATGCACGAATAGAACGTCGCCTTTATTTGTATTACAAATTTCGCGCCATTTTGACAATTGATAAGGTTTACAAAACTTGTTTTTTTTCTCGTTTACATCTCGATCTCTATGATGAATTTTAAAACAAATTAAAGCCGTAGTTCTAGATGATTTGAAAATTTCGCAACTAACGAGTTCATTACATTCCGTTCGCTTAGTATCTATGTACATCTATATGCGCGTGTGTGTATGGGTTTTCGAATTCTTCGAAGCGTCAAGAGAGATGCGGATTTAGCCGAGAGCTTCGAAACCTTTTCCTCTTGTTTATTTGACGGGATAGCGAGTCGCGTGTACTAGCATAGATATACTGTTGCGAACTGGCAAATACGTACAATGTTTTATTTGTGAATATTATGATTTTACGAGAGACGACTCATCTTTCGAAGGCGGTCGAAGATCAAAGAGAGAGAGAGAGAGAGAGAGAGAGAGAGAGAGAGAGCGAGAGAATGAGATAACTCGTAATGAAACCGCAGACTTTTACAATGATTTTTGACTATCCTTTACAAATATAGTAGGATATTATATGCAAGGTTTTACAACCTGTCGAAAAATTAATCAAATCGAGTCTCGCCGACGTGCCATTGTACACGCGTGTACTACGTACATATGTATATACGTCTTCTCTTGGCATTATGTAATCTTGCGTTGCTTCTCGCGTGCGCACGCCTGAGATTCCTAAGGCACGATTGCACGTGCTTGGCGATTATAAACTTTCGATTTACTTCGATCGAAAATCCTCTTCTATCTTCTTACTTCTGCCGAATTTTATATAACGAACAAATATATTTTTCCTAATAGTAAACTAATGAAATACTTTAAATAGATGACACGTTAAAAAATATTCTGCACTGAATCGATTCGTTCTAAAAGAAAATAGTCAAAGTTAAGTCTTTATCATTTCGCAAATGTTCGTCGTTACTCATGGATCAGGAAGTAAAGAGAGATGTATAAATCGATCCATTTCAACGAAAGATTGACTAATACGTATTGTTTAAAGAGTATACAACGTTTTTCAAGATTTTTCACTTTGAAGTATGCCGCTATTTTATATATATATATACACATATATACACATATATACACGCACACATATGAGTTAGGGTTAACGTGTAATTCATGATAAATGTGGGAAACTGTATTCGTAGCAACCGCGATAATTGTAGGTATATACCTATATCAAAATTGTTTCATTTTTATTCAAAACTAAAAAATAGAGAATCTCAACAAAATTTTCGACATCCTCTTCCATTATTTTTCTTCTCTTTTTTTCTTGGCCCTGTCTCTTCAAGGCTAAAAGCAGTATCGTATAAAAAGATCCTACTTGGCGATATAGAGGAAAAATCACACGGACGATTATTCAGGCATACATCGAAAAGTACCATTACGATTATCATCGCCACCATGACACTTCGTAATTATTTGTCCTATTACATACGTTCCTCGAAAGCCCTAATTATGGTCGTTAACTTTCCTAAAATACGACTCGTCTCGAATATATACCTACAAAGAACTTAACGAACGGTGAAGTGCTAAGACGCGCGTGTGTAGGATATTCCCCACTCATCTTCTTCAATTACGAATTTGCAGTGGTAGAACATCAAAAAAATTCTCACCCATTAAGGAACACAGACTGAGGAGGAAGAGGATGATGCGGGCTTGGAAAGCATCAATCTTTATTAATCGACTAGTATCGTTTTTTTTTTCTTCGAATTGGTTTCTTCTATTCTGCTTTGAAAAAAGAAAGAAATTGTTTTTAAAAATTTTGAATTCCAACGTGTTCGACCGAAATCGTGCACATTTTCTTTTGAAATGTAAAATTTGTTTAGAAAGACACATAATGTACTATCTAATCAGACTAAAATCTAACATATAAAAGGATTCAATTACGAGTCAAAGACTTTTTATTTATTCATCTTTTATATACTTCCTACGCGATCTTTTTCGTATATTTCGAAAGAAGAAATAAAAATCGATTTGGTCCGAACAATGATGGCTATCGCTATCATAAAATGTTGCTCGTAAAGAAACGCATGGATTTAGTTTAAAAGTCACGAAGAAGGCGGGTATTACAGGTTTTCGATACTGTTGCCTTTCTCACGACGCTTCTCGTTAAAACTACGAGAGGAGTTTTACGAAGGCGTTTGATATGGGGACACGATGTTTGTAGGAATTAGGACGCCTACGTTTATGTCGGCAACCGTGCCGAAAAAGCACGATAAAAGCTTCCTTGCCAGATGGTCACCGCTTGCGCAAGCTCCTCTCTCTCTCTCTCTCTCTCTTCCTCTCTTTTTCTTTCTCTATATACGTTTGCTCTTTTCCCCTTACCCCTTTTTATCGCTCAAGTTTTATTCAATGGTAGTACAGGATTTAGGGTGAAAATCATCGTATATATTGCCTAAACAACATGAAATATGCAACATTGTTTCTAATCATTATTACTGAATGAACACAAACAAATTTTCTAGATGATTTTTAAAAATCAATTACTCTTTTTCGAGACTCTTCAGGCTAACTTTTTTCAGACTGTACAGATGTTTTATTTAATATCAATCAGATATAAATAATTGTACTCTTATTATTCTTATTATTATTTAAAGCTTGCTCTCTATTATAAGAGCGTATTATAAGAGCGACCGAGTTTTGTCGTCGTTCCGAGAAGTCCTCTTTAAAAGATCGCCTCTCGAGCGATATCTCCCTCTCATGTGTTTAGTTTCGCCGATATCGATACGATGAAACGTGCTTGCTCCATCGAAATGAACCCTTTTGCTAACACATTGAAAGAAACATTCAAATCTAATCGAATGAAACCAACGTAATGTTTAGATTAACTCGTATATCTCATTATATACAATATTTTTCCTTTGTCATTTGAAGTAATAAATTCATGTTTTATAGCTTACAATAAAGTATTATTTGAAGCTGTATTATTAAGTATTAACTTAACTTAATAATTCATTATATTTCATTTTTTTATCATAAATATTTGTACAGAGTAGGCCTAAAGTTTTTAGATGCTTTTAAAAATCAATTACTCTACTTTTTCAGTTATTAACCTTTTTCATATTATTAAACTACAAGCCTGAAAAGTTTCAGAAGAGAGAGAGAGAGAGTTTTTTAAAATCAATTGAATATTTTTAGCCCAGCCCGTAACAATGATCAGAAATAAATTTGTAATATAAATTTGATGTTACGTAATTTATATAAGACGAAAAAATGGAAGTAAATTATTAAGTTATAGAAAGTAAATGAAGAAGTTCTATTTCTTCGATCTTTGATCGATCTAGCTGATCGATTTTGAAGAAACGAGCCTAAGAGAGTCGGAAGTGCGTGTATTCTTAGACGCCTACGCTCTTCTACGTACCGACGCACCTTGGCGCAAAATAAGCCAGCCAGCATTTATAATTTCTAAGCCAGCAACAGTCCGTGTACTCGTTTCTTCTCGGTGTTTGATCGAAGATCGATCGAGAGATCTCCCGCTAAGATAGGAACAAATCCTCTTTCGAGAGATTACTATGACATTTTATAATTTGATAAGAGTAATTGATTTTTAAAATTATCTAGAAACTTTCGACCCACTGTATATAGAAAAATTGGATTTTTTTGCTATTGTATCGAGGTGCTCATTCGATACAATCGAAAGCTGCGTTTCGAAGGCTCTCGCCAAGGGATCACCCGAATACCGAAGCGTCCCGACCGTACGTCAAAATCAAACGATTTCTATTTATAAGTTTGACGGCGAGCAGAGCCAGCAATAGCTTCGATCGGACACCTGTTCGTTCCTTTGAACGTATCTCTCGAAGCTTTTCGATTATTTCTAGAAGGACTTCTTTAGGTCAGGATATCTTTCATTTTCTCGTGTTTTTAAAAATAACTTTTGTTTATCAACATATTCGTCGAGTTGGAAATTTAAATGAGAAGAAGAAAAAGAAAAAGAAAAGCTTCATTTTCCACTCTTTATTGCTATAACAAAAATAACAAATATCTTTGTATCTTCACAAAAAAAGAAAAAAAAAAAAAGAAAAGAAAAGATTGACGACTTGGGTGGGCCGGCTAAAAGGTTGTCAATAGCTGTCAAGAAAATTTCTTTCGGAAAGTTCTGGGTTGATACCTTTGAAGAGAAATATTGGAGTCTCGTTATCTCTAGACGTGTCACACAAACAGACGCACGGCCGCACAATCATACCTCTATTTCAATTGACAAATCTCATAAGTCTCTCGAAGAAAAGTCGTTTCGTAGGTCGCATCTTTGGTTTTTTGAGCGTCGAAATTCTCTTTAGTCTGTGGTTGTTGCTCAAGAGAGAGAGAGAGAGAGAGAGGCTTCGTTCGAGAGCCTTCTTCTTTCTTTCTCTTTTCTCAGTTCCTGTTTCTTTTTCTGTGAGTGTATCCATTTACAACGTTCACCACAAGTTTCTTGGGTTCTTTCATGTATGCGTGCGAACGTTTCGTAAGAATTTTATATCGTTCCGTATTCGGAGCCTAATGCCCTTGCAACTCTCCTTCTCCTTTTTCTTCGTCTTCTTCTCCTCCTTCACCTTCGCCACCTCCACCAGCACCTCCTTCTCCACCATTTACGGTTCCTCCTCCGCTCTTACTTTGACTTTTTTTTCTTATTTCTTGTGGGCCGTTCAAGTTAAAAAATAAAAAAGAAAGAAAAAAGAAAAAGCGAAATAAAAAAGGCCAACTTCCTCGAGACGAACTCGTCTTTGGGACCCCAGAAAGAGTGTCTTGTAAAAATACAACAAAGGGTTCTCTGCTAGCGAGAAATTTACCTACTGACCTATATATCATGTTTGGAAGATGTACATGATATATATTAGATTATATTCGCTACGTTAATAATACTATGATAGTACTACTAAAATATTGTATACGTAGTATTATCAATTAAACATTCTGATAGATCTTGGGATTTGCCAATTTTAATGTTGACATTTAGTAAAAAATAACTTCTTTTTGAATATTATCTTTCTCATAAAAAAAAAAACGTGATTAGTCTATATTTATCGATAAGAAATAAAAACGGCATCCTATTATTTTTCTTGCTTTTTTTTACACTTGAAAAACAAAATATTAACTTTGTTTAAACAGAATTATGGCTTGATTTGACCTCTTTTTAAAATTACCAAAACCGCAATCAAGGATGTTACTCCATTATCGAACGTTTCTGGAATTCCCAAGCCGGAAGATGACTGGAATAATTTTGCTCGATTTATGACGCGAATTACTCTTTCCGTTTTCAAATGTTAATAATCATCCATGAATTTTTATTAAAAATATTATAAAAATATATAAAAATCGGTTTTGAAAAATTTTACATGCATTATTTGCAATTTTATTATCAGGAGAGAGTTGCACAATGATGTACATAAATCACGATCGACAATTTGTTGTTTCAGATTAAATGAAAATCGATTATGTACAATCTAAACGTGAACGTGAATCCTAGTCCAACGGCTGCAGCGGGTCTTCTTGGTGTTGCGGCAGCCGAGGTCACTCCGAGGACACCGGAAATCGTAAACTCCTTGATCTCCATGATCAATCCCTTCGAGAATTATGGCAACGAGAAAAGCAGGGATCGTACCGACTCGACTAGCAGCGGTGAACCCAGTCCACCAAGTGTTCAACACACTTGTAGTCAGCTTATCAAAGAAGGTTCGTTTATTTTACTATAAATAATAAATAAATAAATAAATAAATATATATATAAATCAGCATTATCATCAACATTATGGTTCAGAGTGGCTCTCAACCTCTTTCAGGAGTTTGCCCTAGTAATCAGTTCGACTTTTCTTTCTCAGTAACAAGTGGGTTTTTACGAGGTTGAATTGTCGGTCTAATATTCAACCCCTATTAGTCGCCTTTTACGACAAGCAGAGGATACTGTGGGTATATTCTATCCCCGACCCACAGGGGAGAAATAATATACATATATTGCATATATATTATTTCAGATTTGTTTGTTAATAGGCCTGAAGTTGACGTTACAAACTAAGAGACGAGCAAACGGAAGTGGTGACGAGGGGAAGAAGAGGACTAAAAGAGAGGATGGTAGTGCGGACGACGAGGAGGAGGACGATGGGAGCAGCAACAACAACAACAACAACAACAACCGGGGTGGAGTAAGAACAAAAATCGCATACTGTTAGCTCGCTAAAACGATAAAAACAGTCGTGACTGTAAGTCGCTACCTCATCGAACATCATCAAAAAAGAGAGAAAGAGAGAGAGAGAGAGAGAGAGAGAGAGAGAGAGATACGCGAAACGCGAGATTTTTCTTTTCTCTACTAACTTTCGCCCATCTCAGTCTCCGCTAAACGTCTTACAGTTGACACCAGAGGACGAGGAGAGACGACGGAGGAGACGAGAGAGGAACAAAATAGCAGCTACCAAATGTCGGCTGAAGAAACGTGAGAAGACGGTGATTCTGGTGCAAGAGTCTGAGACCCTAGAAACACAAAATCACGACCTCAAATCACAAATCCAGGAGTTGGAGATGCAAAGGCGTAGATTGGTTGATATGCTCAGTTTACATGGGCCTACTTGTTTAAAACAAGGTGGTGCTACAGATACCTCTTATCAGCAATACGCCGAACCGTTGCATCTACCAAGTTACCAGGACAACTTCGTTCAGCCACCACCAGCTTTGAATCAACCTCAGAACTGTGTCACGGATTATCCTGTCAAAGTCGAGGAATACGAAGGTGATTTCTATCGGCAGGGAAGTCCTTACGTACCAACCACTGATTCTGGTTGCACCGTTTAGCTTTAACTTTCTCTTTACGGTTTTTTCTGAGAGAAGAATATCAATGAATCGGCTTGATCTTGATCAATAGTGGAAAGACTATATATGCATTCCACGTACAAAGATGATGATGATGAAGAACAATGATTAGACTAGTTTTGGAATTTTTCTTAAAGGATTTCTGTTGATCATGTTTCTTTAACCCTTTAATGCATTTATTTCGTTGAGTAATTTTCAAACAAAAGATATTATATCGCATGGAAAAATTATATACAATATTAACGTCTTATTGTTTGTGCATTTAAGGGTTAACAGAGAGAATAAATCGAGCAGATTTTTATTAATCTTCTCTCATTACCGTAACAAGTCCTTAGCTTGTAAGTTTATATTTTATTATTTGTGTAAAATGCGAACAACTTTGTCTTTCCTTCTTCTTTTTTCTAGCTTTACATTTTCCATTTCTCTTACAAATCTGTCGTCCCTTATTTACATTTTCTTTCTCTCTCTCTCTCTCTCTTTTTTTTTTTTTTTAACATGCTCGTAATGTTCGATAGAGAACGCTCGAAGACATTCCTTCGTAATAACCGTACTGTGACATTCTTGTTTATTGTAATTCGTACAATAAACGGATTCGATCTTAAACGCTATTTAATTATGCAAAATAATTCGCTTATTGCAGATAGTGCTGCATGCGATTTTCAAACAATCAAAAGATATTTTTCATTTATTTGCTGACAAAATAGAATGCTTACCCAATATATACGTTAAGTGTTTTTGTTGATATTGGCCTTTGAAGGATACTTACAATTATTATGGATATATAATTAATGACATTTAATATAAATATATATTATACCTACAGGCATATATACACAGTTAATTATTGATGTACATTTTACTATACGACAGATTGTTAGATTTGTTAAAAAAATCAAAAATAAGTGCCTAACGATATACCTCAGTTGTGGGTAGTTACCCTCCCTTGGTACGTTAAAAAAAATTTATCTTTTGACTATTCACACGCGCGCGCGCGCGCACGCACGCACACGCTATATTATTCTTATATACATCCTAGATGTATATTTTCGCGAATATTTTGTGGTTCTTTATAACGAAACGTACCTTGGGTATATTAAAGAGTTCTTGCAATTAACGTAAGTTAATTAAATTATTAGCGCAGAACACTACGATTATTAAGAATTATGCTTAAAATAGACAAATCAAATGCTTCTCCTTGTTAGAATGCTGCTGCCATAAAATCAAAGTGATCTAAGTAATAAACGAAGTCTTCCTACGCTTCTTTTAATTGAAGCGAAGAGAAGATTTATTTCTTATGTTGTTATTATGTACGGGATGATTACATATACAAAATTTTATTACCTATGATATAAGAATATATTTAAATAAGCGAACAGATACAGTCACACACATATGGTGCTTTAGATATTTCCTTTTATTATTATATTAAATTTTATTAAGTTGCCTGAAGAGAGTATTTAATAATTTAATAGAAATGTTATAAGATTAATAATCTCGCATCTAATTGGTGTCTATTTCTTTCTAATAAATCATTATTTTAGGAACGATTAATATATAGGATTCAAATGCATCTTCAAATTTATATTGAAAAAGAAAAACAAAAAAAAAACAAAAAACGAAACAAAAACAAAAAAAAAACAAAAAAAAACAAAAAGAAAACAAGAAAAAACAAAGTATTTTTTTATTCCTCTATACACATTTTCTTCATCATCTTTTTTCTTTTTTTTGTGATTTTAATTTTTTGTAATTTTAACGTGCTTTAATATCGAAAAGAAGTATTTCTTATGCCTTAAAATGTATTTCTTAGATGCATAAGTGTTCGTACATCAGAGTTATTTCAGTAATACTTTTGGCACCTGTTCTTGTAGCTAAATAAAAAATGCATTACTGCCTTTATGAAATACATAAAAATGCACATAAAACTGCTCGTTAAAACATGTGCCTTGATTTTGGAACATTGCCAATGTTCGAAATTCAATTTGATCATTTCTAGCAAATGCAATAATGTTCTAAAGAGATTTCTGCAAAAAAAGATATAAACCTGGGCAAATTTTTCGTTATTTTATAAAAATTTTATATGTCCAGTTTTTTTTTTGATAGAATTTTCTATGATTACTTCTTATTTTTATTTATATCACTGATTCGAAATTTGTATTTCTTTTTCCTTTTCATAGTTCTTTTCTCGCACGATATTTTCCTATCAAAAATAAAAATCGTAAATAATATGCTAACATAATATTAGCAAAATGGCTTTAGAAATTTAATATTGTAAACTTAGAGAAAATCATTAATTTTCTAAATAAAAGTGCCTTGGATATGAATATTTAAGCGTTTTTAAAATCCACCCATAAAAAAAAATCAATTATTTTTTCTTATTTTATTATAAAATTCATTATATTATACACATCTTATGAATCTATTTCTATAAATCATGATAAATTTAATAAACAGGTTTTATATTATATAAATTAAGTTAAAATAGGAGCGGAGGACAGACCAGATGAACTTATTATAGCTTAACAATATTTTTTATATAATATAAATTTACGAACCCCTGTGAACAATTATAAACTGTTTAATTTTGAAATTTTAGAGAAATTTTGAAAAAATAAATGTAGATGGTACTTACACAATGATATTATTAATAGGAATATGAATTAGTTTCACGAAAAATCCTATGAAACCCATTATACAAAAACCAATGGCAGTTGCAATTGCAATTTTTTGAAATTCTATAAAAAGAAGAAATACATATTGAAGAAAAATATCCTTCTATTTCCTTACATTACAGACATATTTCTTATACCTTTTCGATCTGGTTTTGTACATCTCTTTACAAGACGTATACTGTCTTTGGCAAACTGACGTCCTGGTTCTGTTAGCTTTTTAACCTGATCCATGATAATCAAATTTCTGCGAATCATAGAAAACAAATCACACTTTAATTGCTACAAAACAATTAGTTTATCTTGTTTGTTGTTAATCTTAAGTTCACACATAATACATATATTTTTTTTAAACAAACCATATGGAAATGTAGACTATTTGTAATGTAATTAAAGTTATCGCTTAAGTGTTCATTACAATAAGCAAAGTACCTATATTTGATACATTTTAAGGTTCTAATCTTGATTGAATGTTTCATCTTCATATCAGATCAAATCTCGATATTAAACTAAACTTACTAACGAATACAGACAAAATAAGAAAGAAATAACATTAAAGTTATATGAAGATCGATGAAAACAAAACATACTCTAAATATATCTAACCTGAAATACAAGACGTACTAGAAATTAGATTACAAAAAATCAATGTTCTCTTGATAAATTATAGATAATTAAAATATACCTGAATGATACTTAATAGAAATAAGAAAGATATCTCTTAATACGATACTTACGTCGTGCACGAGCAGAGAACGTTATACAAAGTGTCGTATTTGACGTCAAGCAGCACGATCGCAAGAATGATCACGAGCTACGTGGACGAACGTCGTAGATACGTCATTTCCGACTTATGACGTTGTATCGAAGCGCCATCATGGCGGAACGTTACTTTACCGCGTTAATTTGGATATCATGTCTTTACGAGAAACGCTACAGAAGTGGAATATTTTTAATGGTTTCTTTTCCTTTTATCTTCGCTAAATCTATATAACCTATAAAAGCATAAATTTTTGTTGTATAGTAATCAATCTGGGAGGTACGTCCATATATACGTATGAAATTGTAAGAATCAATATGATTCGTCGATATTACATCTATTTGCATACACTATAGAGGAACCAAGCCAATTATCGTTACAATAGCATTATCGCACTTATCTCATTTGTATATAATCCAACGTTCATATATGCAGAGACGATATACATATACACAGATATATATATATATACACATATATATATGTATATATATATATATATATATATATATATGTATAGTAATGTTGATTCATAAGTCATCGGCTTTATCTTCTTTTTTTCCATGTGTATATATGAAAAATGCATCAGATTTCTTGGTAATTTGATAAGGAAATATGTACGTATTTTTTTTTTGTATGTACGTAATTTCTTTATGGACGTAATTTTTTTCTTTCTTTTTTGACAAAAATGGAAAGAAGAAGTTACGTCGGAGTGATACAATTAGTGAAATGTTTGCGAAAAAAAAAAGATAAACTTGTCTAGTGAAATCGTAATTTTTTGATAAAAGTTGGTTAGATGATAATGTGACAAAGGCCAAAGGTAAACCTCGTCGTAACATATTTCCCCATTGTCGTAGACGAGGAGCAACTAATCATTACAGAGGCGTCTTCGCTTTCGTTCCATCTCTACGTCTTCCCGCCCCCATGTCCTCTCCTATATGTAGGATCGCTCTGTGTCTTTCTCAACGATCAGTGTTAATCAGCGCGGGAACGCCGAAGCAGCAACAACAAGATGATTCGTTGGATCTTTCTCTGCACGTTTCTCTTTGTTTCTGGTGTCATTGAGCTTTCTTATGCCGTCGAATTCCAAGACTGTGGTAAGAAACATCTCTAAATCTTTATCTTTTTCTCTTAATAATATGCCAAAAAAAATTATTAACCTTTTTTTTGTTTTTAGTAATCATTTCTTCTTTTTTATTATTAAAACGATCTATTCACAAATAAAAGAGTTAGGTCATTTTTTTATCTCTTGCGTGATTTTTTTGTTTAACGTGAATTTTAATATTAACGAATTTTGATTTATTTATTATCGTTGTTATGTATCACGCGCTTTTTTTTAAGCGGTAAAATTTAAACTTAAAAAAGAATATGTCGTTAGGAGACTATTATTTTCGAGAAACGATTTTAATTTATAGTCTTAGTTTTTGTATTATTTACATTGTTGGAGTTTTCGTCTGTAAATTCAATTAGTCTACATTGTAACAAGGTCTTTGACCATGGAAGAAACGACGAATTTAATTCGTGGCGCACATTATCGTCCATGGTAGAATCAAAGGACACTCTCTTTTATATGTGTCATATCACATTTCGTGAGATACTACATGTACAAATCATTTTCTATCGTTCAAAATTCATTCTTGACGATATCAAATTTGTTTCATAACGAATTGATAATTCCTACAAATAGAGAAGAAAGAAATTTTACAATTAACGATATTATTGAATTTTTCTTTATATATAAAAAAAAAAATTCTTTTTTAAGATCACGAAAAAATGTTTTGTAGTATTAAATTTTGTTTGCTTGTATTAGTCATTATATTACAAACACTACAACTATTATACTATTACAATAAAGTATCTCATTGTAGCAAGTAGTAACCTGATATTATTTGCAACTATTCGTCCGTGTAATTAATTATCTCATTTGATTTGACTTTGATGTGTGATTCATCCTTTTGACCATGAAACGAGCCAGTGTGTCTTTTTCACAATAATTGTTACAATAAAAAGGCGTCGCCGACGCTTCTATTATACAGTTTCTTACATTTTTTTCCTGCGATATTTTTCGAATTTCTGTTTTTTGTCTCATAAAATTCATAAGTAAAATTATTGTTCCTTTTTTTACTCTGTCATTAAATCGATGCTAATTCCTCTTTTTTCTTTTTTACGTAAGCATTCGTAACTCGTATAATTCTCTCCATTTGTTTATTTGGTATTATCGTATAATTTTCTGATAAATCTAACATATTGTTTATGTCGGATAAAAATTTTTAATTATAAATAAGATTTTCATGTAATGGAAGATTATGTATTTTAATAATTGTAATCTTTTCTTCATATGACATATATATGATCATTATTATAACTATTTATATTATGGTATTACTACTCCATTTCTTATTTGATTATTTTTTGTAGGCTCTAAGATCGGACACTTTACGAAAATTACCGTTTCTAATTGTGATACTTCCAAAGCAGCATGCGAGTTCGTTCGAAATACTAATGCAAGTCTAATTATAGACTTTATACCATGTAAATAAAATTACTTTTCTTTTCTTTTATATAATCTTCTATAGATTAAATTATCATGTGTATCGATATGTTTTTTTTTAGCTCAGGATGTTTCAAAAATAGAAGCAGTTGTTCATGGTATAATTGCAGATGTGCCAATACCATTTCCTTTACCACATCCCGATGTGTGTACAAATACCGAATCTAATATACAGTGTCCTTTGAAAAAGGATACTCAATATACTTATAAAGCTGTTTTATCAGTAGATCGAAATTATCCTAGGGTAATATAAATAATTATTTTCCTATGAAAACAATAAGAATTAAATATTTCTAACATTTCTTATCGTTATTTACAGTTGTCTGTTATAGTTAAGTGGGAACTTCAAGATGAAAATAAACAGGATATTATTTGTGTTAAAATACCAGTAAAAATTAAATAGGTATTTCATATATGTGAATATAATTATTTTTACTTGTAATTATTTACTATTTTCAATTAACTATGTTCTTAATGATATTGGTCTGTAATTATTATAAGTGTAATTGATTGATAAAATTATGAAATAATCCTCAGTCAATGTTTATTATGCCTATTATACCCATCTTTCGATCCGATAAATCTGACATACGGAAGTGTTTTTTGGTACATTATGAAAGTTTGTAAAAATTAACAAACTTGTGAAAAAAGTTCATCGAAAATATTATTTATATTTCTTTATGATTTACCGATGACAGTAGTAAAGATGCATTTAAAAGCTTAGTAAATAAAAGAATGTTACACGTAGAATATCACGGCGTTCATTTTATAAAACTGATAATATTACATACAATTTACATACTAGTGGAAATGAGTATATTTTAATATTTAAATTTACATAGTGGCTATAGAAATAGCTCTGTCGACGTCTTTTTTTCTTTTTTTCTGTTTTAAAATTATTATAGATTGTTTTATTGTTTAAATCCAAAATATGTTACAACCAGTCGTTTAAATACTGGTATATTTGGATTTAATGTCTTTTTAATAATCTATATTTCAGTGGTTAGCTGAAATACAATAAGGTATAATGTACTACCTTAAATTCTTCTTTAATATAAATTAAGTCTTTTGGTAACTTTGGCATATTTTTACTTGCTATCAACTGTCCATTGCATTTGCTCTATCTTCGACTCGTTCAGTATCCATTTGATGAATCGTTCTTTTGCTTCGTTGTCTTATAGAACTTTGTTGACCATTTCTCAGTGTTTTTTGCGCTTGATATATAGGCTCGTATTCTCTTAATTGTGCCATGAATCCTTCGTTTGGATTTATACAAAATCTTCTTTGTTGTACTATGGCATATGCATGACTAAAATATCGATAAATGATTAGGAAATTTTAATGATAGATAAGTACATCAATATTAAACAGCTTACGATTGTGAAAGTCCATAAGTTTCCATTACATATGCTAAAACTAATGCTGCTGACCTCGATATCCCTGCATTACCATGAACTAGAACTTGACCACCAGAATTTATACCTTCGTCTATAAATTCTTTAACCTTTTGAAAATGTTGTATTATATTTTCTGTGGCAGTATCGGCTATATCCAAGACCAGATACCTACGATATTTAAATATTTCTTTATACATTCCTAATTACCCCAACGACGCAAATAACTATATACTTGAATCTGTCAGGAAAGTTTGGCCGTATAAAATGTGCTTCTATATCCTGTCTAACGCAGACTATATGAGTGATGCCGTGTTCTATCAAAGATTGTAATTTGGATCGACTCGCAGCACTGTATGGTCCTAGATACAAACCAGGTACCACTTTCTAAAGATATATCGTTAAGAAATTAATTTTATTGTCTTAAAGGCATGAGTGCATTATTATAGAAAAAGAAACTTGTATACCTGCATGCATCTTCTCATAGTATAAGTCCATTCTTTAGGTCCATCTAACGAGGAAATAGGTATTCTTGGATATTCGTCCGATCCATTTTCACTAGTACTTTCCTGCGATATTTAAGTAACTCATATTAATTTATGTATGAAACGAAAATAAGAAGATACATTGAAAATTATAGTTCTATAAAAAAATTTAGGAACTATTGATAGTAAATAAACAACTTAACCTCAACAGAAAATTTCTTTCTGAAAAACACCATGATCGATTTTACAATGAACTAACCTCATCTTGGAGCTTGCCGTTGCTATCTACAGATATCATACCACAAATTTATTATTTACAAAAGCTTCAAAAAGTCAAGATATATAGAAAACAACAGGCCAAAAAATTCTTTTTCCCGCTAACGAAATGTTACTTTTTGACGTGTCGGCCATTTGCCTGTTTCGTCCCACCTAGGCGCCACCTGTCGGCGAAATAGAGGAATTTGAGTGATCTCGATTCTTAAATGCTTCGATATTTTTCGATTCGATAAATACTTTTTCTTTCAAAATTCAATATATTTATATTGATGCACACTTTCATTCGTTAAAAAAAATATGATTCTCAATGATTTTTATAATGCAGATTTATAATACGATTAAGAACGCTTATTTAAATTAGTGTACGCAATTATTATAAAGCATTTTTTTGTTTATAATCATCGAAAATAATATTTTGCGATAAATCATGCGTATTAGATCTCGAAATATTCGGCCGCTTTTTTAAGCGTTGCCGGATTCCACGACGTAAAACTTTTCTCAGTGAGACGTTATTAGAAATATTATTACTCCTTTCTAAAAATAATTGCACTTCTGAAAAACTCATTGTCGTGGCACGGTCGGCTATTCGGCCGTTCAATTGCGTAATCCTTTCGCGGTTCGTTTCTGCGATCGACTAATCAAATCGACCGACTTTTTCTTTTCTTACTCATGGTATTCAGGAAGATATAAGTGAAGTATTTATACACATATACAATTTGCGATAAGAATGTTGAAATCATAAAAAACAGTTTCACGATTTTGTCAATAAGAAAACAATTTATCTATTTGACATATTATAATAATATAATATAATTATAACAATATCGAAATTATCGATTATTTGTTTAGATTATATTCTAACGATATATTCTTTAACTCTCATCATTTGCCGAGTCAGAGACAAGCATTTAGAATTTTATTTTGGCTTTTTTCTTTTTTTTAAATCAAAGTATCATAACATTTTTAATTTGCCTAGGATTGCGTCGGATATCCTACGAGAACGAGGAACGATGCAATTTAGTTACGAAGTCAGGCGAATGGTGCTTTACGAGACGGTAGAGCAACGTCGACCGACCAATTTTCTTCCGGGTCTAAGCTAATACGTTCCTATCAATCGTGGCCGCTTTCGCGAAGAAAGTTTACGTGAACGAGTTCGGTTTTGCAACATATGAAATGAAACATACGTCTGGTTACTAATGGATGTAACGAATCCCATGATGTTTGAGGGTCTTTTAAATTAACGAAATTTATTTTCGTTTCGTCAAAGACAAAAAAACGAAAAAGAAAAAAGGATGAAGAAAGAGAAAAAAAAAGAAGAAAAGAAGAATGCTATCGAAGCAGCTCTTTATCGAACGTCGTTCATTTTACAAATTGACTTACTCGAAAATAATTCGATCCAATCTAGGATTAGAAAGAAGGTAATTAATAATGCTGTCCCTGGGAAGATAATTAGCTCCGCCTTTACGAGTGAATGGTACATGCTTAGATGGTATGTATGCACGTGCATATATACGATGCATACCCCTAAGATGCCTTCTTTCCATTTTTGTCATTCTCAAAGTCATTGCCCGCGGCTCTGGCACAACGAGATGAGATAATCTTTCGATTGCTTCTTTTTATCTCTCTTTCAGGTTTTTTCTTCTAATCAACGGTGTTTAAACAATTATTTTGTTAAATAAATAAGAATTTTAGAGGTAATAATGACGATCTAATGAAATAGATATTTTTCTTCTAATCACGAAGATTTCTTCACGTCGTTATCGTCCATTTATTTAACTTTTGAATTTTTACGAATCGAGAGACCCATTTGCTATCGGTATCATCGAATGTTCTTATCTAATAACGGACTAACATATTTTAATGACTAAAAAGTACATTATATATGTGTGTGTGTACTGAAGGAGAAGGTGTGTAGTAGGCTGAAACGCACGCGAGCATGCTTCTGTTCACTTTCTAAGACGGTGCTTAGCTTGGTTCACAGATATGGGAATACACATAGCCTCCGGCATCTTGATTGTCGCAATCGCCATCCTTGGCTTACGAATCTGGAGCATTCGAGACTTGCAGTCGACAGGCACAAACGCGTCTATCGAAAAGCATAAACGAACGAGAAAAAGAATTGAATTTCTATTCGAGATAACCGCCATCTTGATCCTTGATTGATCCCTCTTGATCCTTTGATTTCGAATTTTAGATAACGATTCTACACGTTTCGCGTCTAACGAAGTCTTACAAGTGACACGCTATAAAATCCCACATTCTAGGTGTATCGACGGTTGTATAAATTTTCTCTATCACTTTTCTTTTTTCTTCTTTTTTTTTCACGTTACCTCAGATCCAATACTCGGGAAATCACTCGAGTCACAAGGTATATGACCATTCCCTTCGGAAATGTCCACTCGTTCTCGAACGACGAGGAACGCGGTCACAAGGAGGGTAAAAAAAATTGCATTCTACCGGTTCTTCGATTACTTTTCTTCCGATCGATAGTAGACGAATTACATTATCGTATAGTCTATCGTGTCAATTATGCTTTCAGAATAGTTTAATGGCATTTCGGATTGCTAAAAACTTGTTAAAAACGTTTGTTCTATATACATTTCATAAAATGTTTAGGCTATTGTAGGTGTTCTTACGTAAGTAAAGCATGATTCATCCTTTCTTGAAGTAAAAACAGAATTCTATTCGTGTTAGAAAATGCACGTACGATATATATGTATATATGGATATAGATATGTACACACATCTTTCGTTACGGGTTAAATTTTAACGAAACACATAATCGCGGTTAGTCAGTACTTTTTATCGTTTATCTAGCCGTGGGGAGAAACGATCGACCTCGATTCTCGATCACCCCTACTCGTGCGCTACAGGCGGTTAGAAATCGTTACATATTTGCATTTTACTTGGATTACAAAATAACGATCTTTCGACTAGAGCACACCCTTCATTCGAGCACTCCGATCGGCCGTCTCAATTTGATCGTCGTTCTTTTTCGGCAAAAAACTTTTCCAAATTCCTCTGTGCGAGAAATCGCACGTATTTTTGCTCATTCATTTTTATCGACATAACTTTTAACGTATAAGTACGGTTAGCGTATAACAGCAGCAGGAAGGCACGCCCGTTGTCTAACGTCCATCTCTAATCCGAGGCAGAACCGAGGCGTTACAAAATAATGGGAATCGTTAAACTTTCCAGGTTTTGCAACGATTCCTACGAGCAAAGCCGCATTAACATCCGCAACACGGGGTTGCTCTAGCTAGCCTCGTATACGTCTCTAACTCTCTGCTTTGAGAACTGAAACGTAACGTGCGCTGTGCCATTATTGCGTAAAATCTCTCGAGTGGCGACTGGTAAGAGACTCGGTCCTTGGTAGGTAATCACTCGGCAAAGGAAAAAAAAACAAGAAACAAAATACAGATACTTTTACTACGTTTGCCGAGAAACTACGTTTGCCGAATGTCTTCGTTCATCGACCACGTCTCTTTTTCTTCTCTCGCTCTTTTTTCTTCTCTTTTTTTTTGGATTACCAACCCTTTCGTTTTCAACGAGGAGAGATTATTTCTTTCTCCCTATCCCTTTCGCACCTTTTTTCTTTCCCCGAGACGCTCCATCAAGATGTTCTTTAATTCGTTCTCCCATTCGCTCCTCCCACGAAGACCAAGGTCGCTTTCCTAATCGTCGAAGACGTCTATCTTTTTCTTTTGTCACAATGTGATCGGACACGAAGGATCGTTCCGTTTTCCAATGACGTCCAAGGGATTAGGCAATCGGTGGTCACTCCGACATCCATGTAAAGGGCTGTCGACTTCTTGAAAAGGCAAACTTCTTCGTTGAAGGAGTCGAGAAGAACCGTTTTTAGCTTCAACTAAACGTGCCAAGGTGCAAACCTCTTCTTCGTTGATCTCCTCGTCAACCTTCGATCGAGAAGATTCACGACTGTCGATCAGCGTAGAAAGGTTTAACGAACGGATTATGGATCAGAGCGCGCATCTTTGAATTGGATTCAAATAGTCCTCGTTCGAAGAACTCAGAACGTGCAAATTTTAGAGCTGCGGTGCTCAAAGAGCTTCTAATCGTTAAAAAATAATTAAAAGAGGACAAATTACTCGTCAATTTCATGTACGAAGTTCATGAAAATGTTGACTCTCGATCATTTTCTGAGCACCACTAAAGTCCGAGGATCGTCGTATCGCTTTTTATTGTCAAATTGAAATTATTGTCCGACTAGTTTATTTATACCACGAGATTAGCTAATCCCGCGTTTCCTCTGAACGTTTACATAAAATTTGCATTTGGTGTAGAATTTCTCGAAGCGAGATGTACTCGAGATTATTCTTACAGCTTTCGTTTGTCGACGTAACTCACTTGCGAAATCGCAATGAGTCGTAAAACGATGTTTTATTTAACAACGAGAGCGTGATCGTAGTAAACGAAGCAAGGAAAGATTTATCAAAATTGGAAAACATGTTGAGCTCGATGATAATATGTTATAGGAATTACATTGAATATATACGATCGATATTTGAAAGTCAATGATCTAATTGCAAATTAAGTACCTACGTATAAATCTTTAAGATCTATCGATCAAATTTATCGAGATATTTTCCATAGATTCGTAATCGCAATGATTTACATCGATCTAGATCGACGATTACTAATTCTAATTTAATTTACCTTTTTTTTTCTTTGGAACAATGATTGTATCAATAACTCTGAAAATATTTCAAGTCTCTATTTTAAAAGGCTTAATTTTTAAGTTTAATTTCGAATTATCAAAAGTAGATCCTTCGTTCGTGAATTGGATTGGATTTTTCATGACGAATCGATCAAAGTTCTGAACGATCAAAGTCTTCTTAGAAAGTCGAATATTTCAATTATAAATAAATAAATTTCCAATTATAATAAATTATACTGAAATATATTAAACGTCATCGATGATCACAGGGAAGTATAATCTTTAAATTGAATTATGAAAAATGATGACAATTTTCTCTCGTTCCTCTTGGATAATTTTAAATAAGACGAATCGAGTAAAGGAAGTTTAGGATCATAAAAAAGAATGAAGATACAATAGCGGAAGTGACGATTCAACGACAGTTTCACGAGGATCGAAGTCGAGCTCCGAATAAGGGGCCCGAAAGGGTCGAACGCTATTGGTGAAAGGGGTCCGTATGTACTGCAATCGTCGTACCCCCGCCTCATCTTAGGTACCCAGGGGCCTGGGCAGGGCACTGCTATAAAAGCATACCGCGTTGCCCCTCGGAAACGTAGTATTTTCCCGCGTACCGCACAAGAAAAACCGTCGACCACCATGAAGCTGCTCGTAAGTTCGCTTTGCAAGTTTCTTTATGTGAAATTATTATTTTTTTTTTTCATCTGGAGAACGTTATTATTATTATTATTCCCTTTAAAACAACGTTACATAACGCACTGTCTCTATATGTACCTATGTATGTAGGTAATTATCGATTACTTGCAACATTTCCATTATATTTTGTTTTCTGATTCTCGCATCGGTATTATTAATTATGTTTCCAATTGAAATTTGCAGATCGTTCTTTTCGCCGTAGTGGTGGCCGTTAGTGCTTACCCCGGACATCCATGGGCTGCACCGGTAAGTTGCACCGAGTTACAAATTACACGTCATAACTTTGTAATCATCTAAAGGATCGTTGCATGACGATGATATTACATTCGTAAATAAGACACATAACGATCGTTAAGGTAATTTGACGTTGACTTTCGCTTTTAATCATCGATCGACTCTACCATGAAACAAAATATGTGGTATAATTTAGGATTTTGTTGATCTATATGAGAATGATAACTGTTTGTCTTCGTTACCCGAGAACTGGACAGGCTCGGGCTTGAAATAACACTGATAATCGATCTCTTATCAACTATTGTGGCTAACGATTCTTCATGTGGAATAATCTACATCGTCGTTCGTAAAAAACTTTTTCTTCTTCTCGACGGGTCTAACACAACTGTTTGTCTCACTCTGTCTCCCATTCTCTCTCTCTCTCTCTCTCTCTCTCTCTCTCTCTCTCTCTATCCAGCTGTCTGTCTCTTTCTTTTTCTCTCATGGAAATCACAAGAACGCTCTTCGACGTGTTCACCGAGTGACATTAGACGTACTCGGCCAAGTAACGATACTCGGTTGAGGTAAAATCGTCGAAAGGAACGAGAAATGGTTCTTTGAAAAAAGTTTCTGAAATACCTCAGGTCGTCTCGCAACCTTGGCCAGATCCATGGCAAGCTTCAGCATGGCCTGCGCCCGCGCCAGTGCCAAAGTACATCAAGGTCGCCGTACCGGTTGCACAGGTACATGCACAGGTAATCGTAGATAATCCTATGTAACAATGAGTTGTAGAAAAAGAAAAAAAAAAAAACATACACGAAAGGGAAAAGGGCTTCGAGAATGATACAAAATCTCATTCTCAGTATCTGGATCTTTGTTCTCCATCTTTCCCGATCGTTTCTTGGGGATCCAATTAACGTCAGGCATAGCGATCGACTGGTTAGGAAATCTTTCCTTTGAACACTGTAATCATACGGGCTAATTGGATTTTATTTCAACGAGGATATTTATGCACGATCGCGCTTCTTTGAGATGAAAGACGAAGGAGGTGCTGAGATATTCAGGACTACTTTTTATGTATCTACTATATTTCTTGTTTGAGAACGTAGAGATATAAGATATTAATTAGAATGTCTATTTGTCTAGGTCCATGCTCCTGCCGTTCATCACGTGATCAACGTACCTCAACCGGCACCTATTCCTCCAGTTCATCCTCAGCCCCTCAACATCAAGATACCCCATTCTCAGTCAGTGAGAATACCATATCATGGAGTACACATCGCTCAGCCTCACTTGGTTGGAGTCGAGCATTACGTTCCGGAACCCGAGGTCAAGGTCGTAGCTAAGCCGGTGGCTCACCATCCCTGGTAAACGAAGATCTTTCGAAGCGTCCCACCTACGAATCAGCTGGTCCAGGGTGGCCCATACAGGCTCGGCCCTTTCGAGGGAATCGTTAAGAATACCATCGGAAGATAAGATCCGTTCTTCTTCCTCTTCTTCTCCTTCTTCTAACAAAAAGGAAAGAAGATTTCTTCAATCTCGAAACAGTATTATATTTGTCCGAAGAGAATCCTGAGGATCGTGACTGGACAAGGTTTGGATCGTAAAGGATAAAGCGACACCCTCAGGATCGAGTTTAGTTTTTGGACCACCCAAGGACCTCAGACCAGGCAATCATGCTTAAAAAAATGTCCACTCTCGCATAACACACACGCATTAGACACATTTACCCAGACACATTTTTAAAAACACATATGATCGACACTTATACATACATACCACTCACACAGGCGCAGTAACCTTAAAAATTCACAATTTCCCTCAAAACCCCTTTTCAAGAGAACCCCGTTCTCTCTCTCCTGTCCCTATTCTTTTTTTTTTAACTATCTTTCTTTATCAGCACCTCGAAATTTCGTGCGGCATGTGATATTGAAGAAGACATCACAATTACATTCGATTACGTCATTGTATATTTCTCTATCCCCGTTACCCACTCCGTTCCCAAACCCCCGAAACTCCAACCCCCCGACACCCACCGTTCTTCTTATCTCCCGATTTTCATTTTTTCTCTGCAGCAACACTTTTATTTATTTTCTAATAAAAGTTAATTTTTATGTCTTGTGATAAAACGAGTCCATTTTTTCTTCCTCCTTTTTCTTTCTTAGATCGATTAGAAATTTATTTGCGCGTTGGATACTTTCTTTCCGTATACGTCAGAAGTATCCACATTTGTTATTGTTTTTTTTTCTTCGCCTCTGAATCGATAGAAAAAAATGGATTAGAAGATAAAGGATCTTATTCCTTTTTTGTTCTTCGATGTATCCCTATCACGGATAATGAACGCACATCGGCGTGTGTGTGTGCGCGCGCGTTTGTTAGAAGAAGCGGTTAACCCGGACGATACAAATCAATTTAACGTTTCCATGACTACACATCGCCCAAACAGCGAGAAACGTTAAACTCGACGTTGGCACAGCGTTTGTACGAGGCGCTTATTGTGCTTTTGTCGATCGAGAATATAGAGTACGATTGTCTTATCGGTATTAAAAAAGAAACGAGAAGAGAAAATTAGAAATTAATTAAAAAGTTGAATTAATTTTAAAAAGAAATAATTATTTTTATCGATTGTAGAGGAGAGTATGAATACCTTGGTGATCTTAGAAAAAAAAAAAAAGAGAGAAAAGAGAAATAAAACAACAAAGATTTTGAAAAAAATAGAAAGTCAGATGCAAGTCACGTGATCCTTCGAAATTGAAAATTTCTAACGATTTCTAACTACTTGAATCGCAACTAGGAAGGACTCTCTAACTACCGTGCGAAACGTATTATGCAATGAGAAAGCTTCGGAGCGATGTTAATCCGTCCGTTATTCGAACGATCATGCGAACTTATGCTAACATAATCGCAATGAAAGAGAAACGATCATCGCATAACGATTTTAACGTCTCTCTCCGATTGGTTTTCCATCAAGTTTCACCTAGTCGATGCATACGAAGCGTAAAATATGAGAAACTTTCGTAATCATTGCTCTAACTCGATCGTAACAATGCGTTTATTATAGTTCCTTGCGAGTCGTTGCGAGAACGTTGTTAAACAAAATTCTAGTCTTTCGAGGTAAACGATTTTCCAATCAGCTGCGAACAGACTTATAATTTATTAATAATTGTTGAATTTCCTCCTTCAAATAAATTTTAATTCTTAGCAAATGGCCTTTATAGATTATTGTTTCAGTTATATAAGTATTTTCACATTAAAAAATATGTCTGAAAATAATTAAAACAAAATAAATCTAATTTAATACCTTGTTCCATTATGAATTAAAATATCTTTAAAATACCAAGATTTTTATTTTTATAAACGCTTATAATCTATCATTTACTTATCTTTCATTAATGTAGACAACAAATGATGACAGGAGCAAACAAAATTTTTGCTCTGATTCTAAACAAAAAAGAGATATACATATATTTGAGATAAATGGGAAGTAAATGGGAACAAACGATAGATTAAAATCAATCGATCGAATTAGGATAAAAATTGCTGCCCCGAGCAATTCCCTTAGGGGGTCCAGTCAATTGGATGGGGGGGAGGGGGAAGCGAGGTATATAGAAAGGAGAGGGAGGCTATACACGATCGTAATTATCCAGAATACGTGTTCACTTTTTAGCCAAGCCGTTCGTATAATATCGTTCCTTCTTTCTCGGTTAACATTCTCTGGCCGGTCTCTCCGGCTTGGAGCGAGTAAAGGGTAGAAAAAACTATAACGACGAATTCGTGCAAACAGGAGAACGTAATCGTAAAAGGGTTCGGAGAAATCGTTCGTGAAAAAAGAGAAAACATTGAAAAATTATTAAAGTTATTCCAACAGGGTTTTTCTTCTTTTTTTTTTAGCACTATTAGAAATTTTTAGAAACAAAAATTATTATGCTGGTTATTCGATTTATTATTTATATATTTAATATTATTTCATCTATGAGCTTTTATTTCTATTTATTCAGAAATTTTTAGTTACGATCTACTCACTTACAATTCCTGAATTATTTTAATTTTTTTCTAACAACTGTATTATAATTTGCTTATAACAAACGATAATAATTCTAATAACAAGAAACATTCCCTTTCAATCAGAGTCATTGAGTATTCATCGATAATCTAAACAATTGACATTCGATTACTATTTTCTCGAATGACTTGGTACGAATACATTCTAATACATATCCTACTTTCACCTCGTAATATATTTTCTACTTTACTTCCTCTTTCATTTCATTCTAATTATCCATTTTCAAAAATTCCAAGTTTGTATCATTAATCTGAATTATTATTTATTTATTTAAAAAGAAACGATCGATTAAAATTCTGTGTCTATATTACCTATGTATATTACCTATGGTTCAGCTTAGAAACGATTACGATGAATCTTAAAAAATTGACTCTAGCATATAAGAGACATAACAGAGAGAATTGATTTCATTAAATATTCTAGTAAGACTCGTCAGTGAAATTATATTGACTCTTTGCACAAGTATATGCTAGTAAGACTCTACATATTTCATCGTAAGTTAGAGTTTTTACATAAATGAGAAGTCATATTTTCGTTCTCAAAGTTCATATCGATAGTTGGATATTAGGTGCGTTCAATTTCTGTTTCGAAGTAAACTTTTATTGGCCGATTTCTTTTTTTTTCTAATATTTCTAATAGGATATAAAGTTGTTCGAAATATAGCACCGTAAATGTAATTTTCTATCGGTTGCCTTAAAAATAACGACCAATAGACTTACTCCATTTATAATACAATTGCATGTTGCTGAATTAGGCTTACTGACGTTTTCTCTGGTTACTGTCTGATCATCGCAAATATGCTCAAACCTTGAAAACTTTTAATACACTCGACTACTATAAGATCGATCTCTTAACTCTTATAAATACACATATATACGCGCGCGCGTTATATATATATATGTTGTTGATGCATGTATAACTGGGCATTCAAATAATGGCGATATCGATTTATAACGTTTAGATATTTATGTCTAATCTAAAAATCTATACTTGTATTTTTTTAATTTATAAATCTCGCATGATTTAGTAAGAAATATCGATCATATTGATTTATATTTTCATCTGACGTGGTAAAGAAATTTCATTCTTATTCATAATCGGCTGTCAATATTATACTCTGAGAATGAACATTTGTTCCGACATTATATCCACTTTACACTGATATAAACAATCATCCGAGTTTACATACTCAATTCTCAACTTGTTTAGAAATTTAAACGTTTATTTATAAAAACTTTTTAATTGCGAGCAACATTAAATCACTTTATAAATAATATACGAATTAAAATGATGAAACAAATTTAGTGATTTACGATATTTTTTTTCGAATAAGCTTAATTGTTAAGTAAGAAGAAAAAGGAGGAAAGATGGTCATTGGACGAGAACCACTGGTTGCCCAGGAAAATGTGAACGTATGGACAGCTGAGTGTCCCTCGAGGTTGTTCAGTGTCGTCAGTTCGATCCGGTCAGTGGGCCATTCAGCATGAGCAACGAGCGCAGTGAGTATATATATATATGTATATATATATATAGGTATATATCTATATATACTTTTCATTCCAGGGATGCTATGTACTTCCTTGTTACGATGACCTATTATTAAATCACATGAGAATTTATGGAAAAGTATTTCTATCGAGTAATACTTTCCCTCTCTCTCTCTCTCTCTCTCTCTCTCTCTCTCTCTCCCTCCCTCCCTCTCTCTCTCTCTCTCTCTCTCTCTCTCTGTATCTCTCTGTCTCTATCTCTCTGTCTCTGTCTCTCTGTCTCTCTGTCTCTCTCTCTCTCTCTCTCCCTCTCTCTCTCTCTCTCTCTCTCTCTCTCTATTTTTATCGGTCTAACTCATAAAAGATAATTTTCTATGAGTTAGTTTTCACTGTAGCTGTTTTTCTTGTAGACGTTCTGAATGGTCTCGTCAACACATTTATTACCTTCTAACATCCGGTTTGGATTTTATAGTCTTTAAAATCATGAGCCAGAATTTGCGTTTGTAACGTGATTAAGAAAGTTGACTGGCAAATTTTTTACTTTCTTTTCAAGAATAAACTATTGAATTTTATTAATGATATTTGTTGTAATTTGTTTGTAGAAGAGAATGCGAGTGCTTCTATATACTCGATTGGCAGTCAAAGAAACTTGGTATCCGTCAAATCTAAAAAAGCTTTGTAAGAAAATATCTAAACTAATCTAAAATTTTAATTTTGTACTTTATTCTTTGTTTTTAAATTCATTGACTTTTATCTCAAATCATTCTTTATTTATTTTTTAAAATTTCATTTAAAAAATACTCGAGTACTCTTATTAGATTTGTTTTATCAGAGTTTTTATATCTTTTATAGTTTGAAGAAACGTATTCAAATATCCAGTCTCTTGATGATAATCCTATTCGTTCTGGTCGCTTCCTTAGTCGTTGCGGTATTGGTACTTGCTATACTTTGTGAGTAGTCTTTCATTATCGTTAAAGATAAATATAATGTAATGTAAATGTATGTTTGCGAGAAAAATTTCTCATTGATATCTCTAATCTCATACTATAATTTGTAGACTAGTTGTCAAATGATAGATAACTAGTAATCAAAATTACGTAGCTACCCACAATTTCCATCCGATTGTTACTTGTTTCAGACTCTATGGTTAAACATGATATGAAAATATGTGATTCGGAAGATTGCGTCAGGATAGGTAAGCATGATTTATGTAAACGATATGATTACGATTATGATTTATGTCAGATGATAAGATTGACATATCTTTTCAAATGAATAGAATTCTTAATAATGTTGACAATTAAAAGAAAAACTTGTATTACTTACAAGATCATTTCTTTTGATCAGCTGCTAGTCTTAAGGAATCTATGGACACGTCCGTAGATCCTTGTGACGATTTTTATAAGTGAGTATTGTTTATATAAAATTGTAAAATTTTATGTACGAGTATGTTGCAAAGAAATCTATGCACGATGCACTTCAATGACGCAACCCTTTTCACTTATACGTCTTAAAATGAAATTGCCGTATATTTCTATATTTTTAAAGTGCATTAGGATTAGAAAAATCAATATGATATATAAAGTATGTGAAAAATAATAAAAAAACAAATAGTCTGTAATATTTTTGTCAACATTTTTTATAAATAAATTTTATAGTAATATACGTGATACAAATCGAATTGCATATACAATGTAATTATAAGTGTGCATATATATATATATATATATATATATATATATATACACATATATATATCTTTCTTTCCTCTTTTTTAATCGATTTTCAGATATACGTGTGGCAGATGGCCTCAAGAACATCCGATACCGGATTCTAGTCTAACAAATTCATGGTTCAATGAACGAACCGAACGAGTAGCTAGGACGATTAGAGATTTGTTAAGAAGAAATATTAGCGATGGAAATGCACCTTGGTCTGTGCAGCAGGCAAAAATTTTGTATACCAGTTGCTTGGACGTCGGTAAGTACGTTTGTTCGACTTCGAAACATAATATTTAAATTATTGTTGAAGTTAAATAAATAAGAGTTAATAAACAAATAAATCGATATACTATTTTTTTAAATACTTGCTGAATATTTTTTAGCAATATCTAATATTTTTTTTTCACACTGCGTATTTGATCTGTATAAGGTGATTGTATAAGGATATTTTTTGTATAAGGTGGACCTTCATTTCTTCCCTTTTTTTTTCAGAGTCACTGAACGAATTAGGACTCTCGTCATTATTTGAGTTGTTAGAACTACTCAATTTACCCTCAACTCCTGCAGCATTGACGAAGAAGACGAGAAATTACATCGATCAAATGGCTAGAGTCAAAAGAATTTTAGGAAGGGATGTTTTAGTTGGTCTCGACGTTCTACCCGATCCTAGAAATGGTAGCAAAAATGTTATTTTACTCGATACACCAATCATGGGTAGTCCCTTCCCCAGGTAACATAAAAATTTTATTCTTCTTTTTTTGTTAGGAATTTAAAATAATTTAAAAATAGAATTAAAATAAAAAACAACACACGCACGCTCTCAAACATTAAATGTTATAAGTAAATAATTACATATTTATCTTTTAATAATTATTTAATTATATTAATGAAAACAATTTAATTTTTAAGTGACAAAGAATTAGAACACCGTCTGCAAACAATTAGATCACGAATGAGAAAATTGGATACGATATTAGACGAAATAGACAGAGACTTAGAAGTGGAGTTACTGTATATGTTCAACGTTATCAAGGAAGTTATCAGTAATGGTACATTGAATGCTTGCACTATTGAAAATGAAAGTACATTTCCTAAAGAAAACGATGTGAAAGATGTATTACAGAACATTTATGAATTTAGTGGTACTTTATACTTGGTGAGTTCATTTTTCTATTTCATTTGTTATACCATTTTTTTAAAGAAGATTATAGATCAATCGTTATTTATAATTACATATATGTCGATTGAATTGCAAAAAATTTGTCATTCATAAGATCCGACATTTTGATTGATACATTGTTATATCTTTCTAATCATTAACTGTGATTGACATTAATCATGATTAACGTTAAATTAGTGTATTTTATGCGTATCCGTGATGTGATTTTATGTACTTTTTCTTTTCTTGATCTTTTTCGAACAGCTGTCTCATCTCGAAGTTAATGAGACTTTGACAGAAAAGGATATCAAAGATGAAGATTATATGTTTGTTGATGATCTTCAGAAATTGACGGACGAATATGTGATCGAAATAAATTCGAGTCTAACACCTAAAATTATTTGGAGACCTTTTATTGAAACACTTTTTAAAGACGTTGTTACTTTGGATCTTTCTGGGAAAGATAAAGTTCTTGTGGGAAATTTGGAATATTTGAAAGATTTGGCTTTGATCATTGCTTCTAGGAATGAAGAAGATTTAGGTATTTATTGGAATTTATTGGTTTTATAATAAATCTAATATTGTATGTGTGTGTGTACGTGCATGCGTATATATATACATACATAATCTCACTAATTTAAAAAAATATATATATAGTTGAAATGATAGTTTAATCTCTTACTTTTTCTCATTTCAACATTTAAAACAAATAATAATGTTAATCTCTGTTACAGAAACATATATATGGTGGGTCGTCGTCGACATAGTTGTTCCACATTCTTCCGAAAAATTACGACAAACTTGGTCTAATTATCTTCACTCATTAATGAACGTTGAAACTGTTACATCCCAATCTTTATATTGTGCCGAAGCTGTGAACCAACTAATGGGTTAGTACGTACATCATTCTATATAATTGAAATTTATTATTATTATTATTATTATTATTATTATTATTATTATTATTATTATACTATAATAATTTACGAGCTGTTTTCGTTTGTTTCTTTTTTATCAAAATAATTATTATATTAGGTATGGCAGTATCATGGTTATTCGTTGATAAATCTTTTCACGAAGAAAAAGCACCGAAAGTTCGCGAAATGTTAGAAGATATTAGAGCAGCTTTTGCTTCATTAGTTCGAAAAACTGATTGGATGGATAAAAAGACTAAGAAAGTGACGTTAGAAAAAAATGATAAGATGTCTTTGGAAATTGGCCATCCAGAGTGGCTTTTTCAGGAGGGTGAACTCGATGAATATTACGAAGATGTTAATACAATTTACTAATTTTTATATTTAAACAACATTTTTTTAATCTCTTCAGGAACGATTCTTGTGGTATATAATTTTTAATCGATAGTAATTAAATAAATAAACTTTGGTCGGGCCTCGACCAAGTTATGCACCAGCAATCAGTGGGCTTTTACTTGTCATAATAATCCCTATTAGTCGCCTTTTACGACAAGCAGGGGATACTGTGGGTGTATTCTATCCCCGACCCACAGGGGAAAAAAGAGTGTGTATATATATATATATATATATATATATATATATATATGTATAAGAAGAATTATTAAATGCGAATTTTTACAAACATTAAGCTAAAAGTTACGTGTGTTACTACCCTTGAAGAGATTAAAATAATTAATGTTGAATGTCATTCAATGTTCCTTGTAATATGATATATCTAATGGTATTCTATGTTCTTTCAGATAGATCTGTCGGAAACGAAATATTTAGACAATATGTTACAAATCGTTCGATCAATTTCACTCGCAAAATTGGAATGTCTTCACGACACTAATTTATACAACGAATCATAGTAAGTAAATTTCTATATATGTATATTTACTTGTTACTTTTTATTTAATAAATTGTCAAGGAAATAATTCAATTAATATGTTTGACATTACTTAAAGTTGGGTGACAGATCCAACAGAGGTCAACGCCTTCCATACTTTTCAAGTGAATCAAATTAGTACGTAGGAAAATGTATTATATAATTTCCTTTTTGTAATAATACTATTTTTTATACATCCATTTTATTTTTTAACACACATGCAGCTATTCCCGCTGGAATTCTCCAGTTTCCATTCTACGAACTTGGTCTGGAGTAAGAGTTACAAAAACTTGATGAATTCTGATTGAGTTTTTTAAATAATCAATATTTATGAGCAAATAATTTCGATTACATTAAAAAAATTTATCGATTTCAGGGCTTTAAATTATGGCGCTATCGGTACGGTTCTTGGGCACGAATTAACACATGGTTTCGACAATAGTGGTAGACAATACGATAGCAATGGCAATTTAAGACAATGGTGGACCAATGAAACGATTTTCGAGTACACCGAAAGAACTCGATGTTTTATAGATCACTATAACAGTTATTACGAGGACGAGGTATACTTGCATTAAAGAAGAAAACAGAAAGAAGAAAAAGCCTTTTAATAAATAATTATTCACTAGATGTTGATACTTAAATGATGATTTATTTAAGCTATTAATTAGAATATATAAAAATAATAGATTTGAACAATTTTATGGGAAATTCGATCTTTACTTTAAAAAGTTGAACGAGCATTTGACCATAATTGAATCCAATATTGTCCGAGTAGGTAGACGATTACGTGAACGGTGAATTGACCTTGGGAGAGAATATAGCCGATAATGGTGGTTTGAGAGAAGCTGTCATCGCTTACGAAAGATGGAAGGCCAGACACGGTCAAGAGGCTTTACTTCCCGGATTTACACATCTAACACATCAGCAACTACTCTTTCTCAGTTTCGCTCACGTAAGACGATTTAACTGTTAAAGAAATTTTCATTGGTTCGATCGAATATCGATAAGTATCAAGTTATTTTCACGTGCTTTTAGCTGTGGTGCGAGTCATACACCGCGTTGTCCTTGAAATGGATGCTTCAAGATTCTCATTGTCCTGGTCACGTGAGGCTTAGAGCAGTACTTAAAAATTCCAAGGAATTTAGCGAAGCCTGGAAATGTCCATTAGGATCTAATATGAATCCAGTTAAAAAATGTCGTCTCTGGTAATAGAGGATCACGTCAGCTTCCTTTTTATGTTTCAAAACTTATGTAATTAATAATTATGCTCCAAGGAATTTGGCAATGTTCAAAAGAGTTCCTTAGGATCACAGTTAATCCAGTTTCATCTGTTGTCATCGGCTTCCTTCTTTTTCAAAATTTATATGAGACACTAATTAATAATAATTAATTCATCTCTCTTGTAAGAAAATGTCGAAAGGTGATAATCGTTAAAAACGAAGAGACGCATTGTTGATCGATCGGATCGTAATAATTTATGTAAAAAAGTAATCTTAAAACGTTTGTAATAAAAGGAATTTATTTACTTATAAAATCTACGATGCGTGGTATATTCTGCGTATTATATTCATAAAATAAAAATCGGTATTCCTATATTTTATTTTATGGACATAAATTTAGCAGATCATCCTATGATCATATCTAGAACAAACTTGTATTTCATTGAAATCGTCCTTATATTAATTTTCGATGGAAAAATTAAATAAGAGAAATTTTTAATAGACGTATGCACCATTTTCGTCAACGGGTTGAGTATATTCATTTGACGTTTTGGTAACAACCGTGCTTGTCTTTGTCAACGAAGTATCAAGAGCAACTGGTTTGCTGTCAAACAAACGATCGGTTGGCTCTACTTTCTTTCCTTCGACAACATCGAGATTTTCTGGAACTGGAGTCGGAGCTGGAGTTGGTAATTGGAAAAATGACCCAAGATTTGGAAATTGTGGTAATTGCGGTAATTGTGGTAGTTGTGGAAATTGAGGGAATTGAAGATTTGAGAAAGTTTCTTGGAAGAATGTACCGATTGATCCAGGTTCTTTAACTTTGACGTTATTTGTAAATAAATGATTGTTACCTGCTAATGGATAAGGAACCAAGTTATTTAACTGAGAAGGTAGAGGTTGATGTACTTGCGAGGTGTATAAGGAATGTGGGAATTGGTAAGAAACACCATAAGTATATGGACTAACATATGGATTAGGTAATTGGACGTTCAATAATTTCTGTTGATTACCAAGGCTACCACTGTTTCGAAGATTAAATTGATAAGCTGTGTCGAAGTCAGGATGATCAACGAACGTGCTCGATTGGTCAACTGTCAAAGGTACCAACTTGGAGAAATCAGTGTTGGTGTTGACAGGCGTAGGAAGATCATTTACCGGAAGGAGTAAACTGGAGTCTACCACTGGAGTTTGATGTGCTACATCTGAAACTGTTAATGATATAATTTTTTTTCTTTAGCTCGTTGGATAATTATGATGATATTTATTGTGGTTTTTTGTTTACCTTGTGGTACGGTCAGCTGAGTTTTCACTTGAGTTTCGTGAACGGTCTTTGTTTCCTCTAAATGATCATGGACTTTTGGTAGTACTGTCTGTTCCACTTTGGTATCGAGCAATGGTACAGCCGAAGTCTTCGAAATAATTCATATTAAAGATTAGACAAGCAAAAGATTTAATATTTAATATTAATTGGTATTACATACGAGGATGATTGGTAAAAATAATAATTATAATAAAAATGTTAATGTTATCAAAGATTAAATGTGAATACATTATATTTTTTTTGTCCAAAAACTCTTCGACTCACCTTCACCGCTGGAACCCCGTACGAAGTTGACTCTTGAAGGTTTCCTGCTGTCTAAGAAAGAATCGATTATCTTCAGAGATTTCCTCATTAAAATTTTTAAGAGAGATCAGAATTTTTAATATAATATTTACTTTAATTTCGACGGTAGTTACGGGATCTCCATAGGAAGTAACCGGAGCTTTGACCGAAGGAGCTAAATAATCTACGGTTTCTTTTTGCGATAGAGTCGTCTATAAAAATGAAATTTTTTAATAAAATTCTTTTGTAAAAGAAAAAAAAGAGAAAAAGGAATCTACAATTATATACATCTCTTGTATACGTACATATACCTATATATTAAACTAAAAAATATGAAAAATTGAAATATATGTATTTACCTCGACTGGTTTTGTAAAAGTCGTAAGAGTTTTCGATTGTACCTTCTTAGCTGCATCGACAACAGGTGATAAGTATTGTTTGTTGAGTGTTTGGACTTGATTAACCTAATGAAATCATTTCCAAATGAATTCTATTGAAATAAATAATTATTATTTAGGCTTCTTTACCTCGGGAATTCCATAACTAGGTATTGGAACTTGAGGATTATTTTTTACAACTGTCGTATGCTGCTCTGTGCTCAATGGTTTGCCGGGTTGATAATTAGGCGGTCCGTAACTCTGTTTTAATTCATCGTTCGAAACACTGTAAGAACCAACATAGCCACCGAGAGATCTAGATACTTCTAACTCGTTCTCCTGATGATGATGATGATGATTATGATAATCAGTTCCGTAACGTAAATCACCAGGTAAAATGTCTCTTTTTGATTTTTCAATGGCTGCTGTTAACGCTGCCACCGAACACAGCTATTCAACAAATAGAAATCAAATTAATTCACCTATTTCTAAATACATAAGATTAATTTTTATTTTGCGAGTTAAACGATGAATTTCGAAAATAAAATTTACAAAGATTCCATTCAGTGCTTAGGAAATCGATCAATCAGAATCATCTTTATTTATTAGCTTTATTACGTAATTTAACAAGTTTGGACGATTATGAAATACATTTCTTTTTCTTTTTTCTCCACGTTTTATCTCAAATAACCTTGTCAGTTTGTTTTCCTTTTCTTGTATATAGATATATTTATATCAGTTATTTAAGAAAATTGTTCGCGATTCGAAACTTTCCCAATTCTATAAAACGTTTTAGCAATGCTATAATAATGCGTTAACTGATATGTGAAAATAATGAAAAATGTTTATGTATGTAATATATAACAAATTGTCATTGTAAATGATGCAAGTTTGATAGAAAAAAAGGACAAAGGGACGAATTAAAGAACACCCTTACCACTGTTAGCAGGAGAAACCTCATGTTGGTCGTACGAAGTGTGACGAGGAGTTGAGCATCTTTTCGATGGTATTTCGACCTTTTATACCTGGCAGATGTTGTCTCCAGGTGATGTTGCAATCAAAGTGGCATTGGGAAGAACTAGATTTTTTAATTGACTCCTCCTATAGATTCACTTCCATGAATTTTCAAGACGAATAGCGACGACAAATATATTTCCTTTTTTTTATTCGAAAAAATATATAATTAATTTTTTATCATTTTCTGTGAAAATTAAATGAATTAAATAAGTAAAATTTATCTTTATAGGGCTTCAGTTCTTTTCTTTTTATGTGTGTGTGTGTGTTGTGTGTTAAAAATAATCTAAATTTTCTGTTACAATGTGTTGTATAACACAAACCTTTTTTTTTTTGATACTTGATATTATTTTTTAGTGGTTTAATTTTTGTATGCCTACATCACGTGTATTTGGTTCGAGTTAAAAAATAAACGTCACTTTTATCGAGACGAGCTGAAAAGTAGGATGCTTTTAAAGTATAGAGATAAGTGACAATTTTCACTATACTTAATGGATCGATTTTGTAGGTATCACATGATTTACGTCTGTATTTGATAAAGATTGGCCATTAAAATGAAGTACATTCTTCCATTAAAGTTCATTTCTTTTTATATTCTTTTAAGACATCATTCTTTGTTTCCACTTTGATTATATCTGAGCAACAATTTGAAAAGAAGAATAATGTAATTGTATTGCGTTCAAAATATTTTGATTATTACGAAATAAATTATATTCAAAATTATTACGATTGGTCCGATCAGTTTGTAAAGTTCACGAAATAGCAGATACTATTATGATCTTCATCGTATATTTAATTAGTCAGGATAGAATGTGATCTGTCTTGTTTTCGTTTTAAAAATGTAACTCCATTTTTATAGTTTTGTAACCTTGATAGCTCATGAAATATCATATATTTGGAGATTCTATCTCTTTCTCGAGTTTCATCCATTCAGACCTACTCTCTCTCTCTCTCTTCACGTTGATACTTCATTCTAAATTTCTGCTATCAATGTTATATCCGAGGTTATAAGATTGCATAATTTTCACCGATCTTTTGTATAGGTATAGAATTACATAAGAAAGTCGTTTAAATGTGTAAGTTGATTTGAATCGATCGAATGAGTTTTTGAAGAAAGATTGTGTTTTATTTATTTAAACGATAAAAATTCTTTTCTTTTTATTTTGTATGAAATTATTCGAGTAAGATCGATTTATTTTTTATCGCAGCATCTGTTTTCGGTTCACAATTCGTTTTGTTTATAAGAGAGAAGTCATTACTTTTTAATATCGTGCTTCAGCGTTATTTCACTTTTTCGAAATTATTACTGTGACGCTATTTTTTTAAGAGAAATTAACTGTTAAGATCGAGCGGATTAAACACGCCTGATTGTGTGCAACCATAATACTTATCGTGTGAAAGTTGTCTATTTTCCAGGCGCATAAAAATCTATGTATTAAACTGATTAATTAAATAATTTTGCTGAACATTAATAAATATTTCATTTAAAAATGTACCTTTTTTCCAATTTTTATTATAAATATACTACTTGTTTTAATCTTTCTATTCATTTGTTGAAATGACACGTTATTCCTACCTCATGGACTTTTTATTTATTTTTTTATTTGTGTATCTAATTTATTTATTTATTTATTTATTTATTTATTTATTTAGAGAGATCCCCGTGAATTCTTGACATTCCCCTATAGCTTTTTTTCTCATCCGAACGTGCAACTTCCTGAGGCGTATCTCTCGTACGAGCGTCTATATTTCCTGACATAGCATACGCCTTTTGGAAAGTTTCCGTTCTTTCCTTTTGTACCTTTGTGCCTTTCTCCGACGTACTTTAAAAATATCTTTAGAATCTGTAACATAACGCGAATCGATCCTTCAGCAAAGTCTACTGTGAGAAACAACTCGACTGTAACGAGAACGTTACTTTGGCTTGACCGTGGCAATAGCCAATTCGAGGAGTAAAAGATAAACGATTCAATAAACTTTCAACAATAAAAATGAATAATAATGAAAATAAAAATAATTACTCTATTTATACGATCATTCTTAAGAAAGAAGTAAATACAAATTTGTATATTCCTTTTACTTTTGAATTTCCTTGAAGACTCACTTTCAATGATAATCCTTTCACCATTCCCTCCTTCGTTTTCTATGTATCATGCTTTTGAGAATGCGATTACTCTCTCCACGCGCACACATACAAATAATAGGAAACCAAAGTAAATTGTAACGTTACTTCCTCTTCCATGACTCCGATTGTTTAATTGCTAACAAGCTATCCTTTTTATCCCGTTCGAAGCAAGTACGTTCGTAAAAAATAATTAACAAAAATAATTAACAGCGAAAGGAAACTATTAATGTTTTAAAGTCGAAATAACGTTCGAAAATCCTTTCCATGCTCGACAGTGAACGAGGCCAAAAGTATAGTAAAAAGGATACACGATTTGCCACTTAAAATATTGCTGACGCATTGCTCAACGAATTCATTTCATTCTTGCTGGATACGATGATGCTATTGACAGGCTCTTAAAACCACCAAGATATGCACATTTGTTGATATCTACATGTTTCATGCGTTACCATTAACGATTTCTAATTAACGCTTCTAATTACGTAAGACTCTTGTAACCATACCTTTTATTTGTTATTTTGACACATAAAAAAAATTCTTCATCGTAGCTCATTATAGTCCTTTTTATATCCTTGAATCTTTATAGATTAGGAAGTTAGAGAAACGGAGAGAAAATTATTAAAAATATTTTTATCATGAGTTTTTAGACAATTACGAATGTATAATACGAAAAGAAGGAAGAAATTCGTCCGAGCGTTCGATCCTTTCGAAAGATCGAGCGAATGTATAGAACGGGTCGTCGAACTTGCTCGCTCGCTCGCTCGTACACAGGACATCGAAAAAAGGAAGGTTACAAAAAGGAGAGAAGATGGAGACGAGATTGGCGAACGTAAGCCAGTCGGAAAGAGAGTGCTTTCTTCGTGAACCGACGATGGTGAAGGTCTCCGTATATAAGCATCTAACCGCACTGCAATTGTCAGTGTGCTTCCTCTGTGATAGGCAATACAGATCACCCCCACATTGCTCTAACCGACGTGCAAGATGCTCGTATTACGATTTGTAAGTTTCTACGTCAGGATCTATCTTCCTTGGGATTCATCGATGAACCGCTATGCCGATTAGGCCTTACCTATCCATGGATACTATCGTGCTTTCTTTCTTTTTTTCTTTTTCTTTTTTTTACCTTGGATATCCGACCCACTGTCTATCGATCAACGAGAGTCGTCAGTTCGTATTAATAATTAATTATCATCTTTCTTTCGTTTCGATGAATCGCTTCTTCTTTTTTTTTCTTGGTTTCTTTTGTTTCTTTGTTTGTTCTTTGAACGGCGACAGTATCCAATTGTTGCACTTCTAATCATTAATAGTTGTCACGGATGAACTTTCATAAATTTCTAAATAATATTTGCGATCGGTAAAGAACGATTAACTTTTCTAAATTTTTTTCCAGCGTCGAATAAAAATTAACAACTTTCAATTTCGCGTTCGCGTTGAAATTTCACCACCAACTTATTTCCTTAATTAATATAATAGTAATTTTGTCATTATCTCAACAGTAAAATCTTTTGCAGATTTTAGTGACCGTCGCCGTGGTAGGAGCGAAGGCTTCGCATTTTTCGTCATACGAAGGCCACCATGGTTTTTCTAGTCATCCAAAGCTCATCTCACAATCGGTCCAACTCAACGAAGTACCTACGAAAATTATCAAGGTCACTAAAACTGTAGCTATCAAGGTTCCTGTCCCGTATCCAGTTAAGGTAAGCTATCTCGTCGAAAGCAACGAGTCGTAACGAACGAATTCGCGTTTCATAGAAAATGTCATTAGAAAAACTCTAACATTTAACAAAAACTTTTACGGTAGTTGCTTCCTCTAATTGGCAAAAAAGATATCCACTCAGTGATACCTTTAAAGAGACAAGATCAAGAAAGTAGTGAAAAGTGAAATGAGAAACGTGATCTTGAAACGTGACACTTGTGTACTCGCAATATGATCCATTATGTTGGTATTAATTAACCGGTCTTTTTATTAAAGTCTCTGCAAGAATATAACAATAACAATAATAACAGTAATAATAAAGATAATAATAATAAACGATCATCTTTTTTAACATTGGCCAGGTTAGCTACACAATCGCGTCTTTGATCTTATTTGATTTATAAAAATTGTTGTTCGACTACGGACACATCGATAGTCCCGAATCGATTTAGTTTGCTTATCCTTTCTCTCAATCAGGTGCCCCATCATATACCGGTTCCAGTGCCTGTGAACCATCCTGTGGCTGTTCCGGTTCCGCAGATAGTGAAAGTTCCTGAACACGTGCCAGTAGAGGTGGAGAAGCCGGTTCCAGTCGAGGTTCATCAGCAAGTGCCGGTAGTGGTCTCGAAGCCGGTACCTTTGCCACAACCAGTACCCGTACCACATCCAGTAACTGTTCCAAAGCCAGTATTTTATCCTGTACCACATCCAATACCTTATCAACAATCGGAAGGACATTCTGCTGGATATTCTACAGGATATTCTGGAGGAGAGGGAGATCATATCGGTCATGAGTCTAGATATACCACTTATACCGTTCAATCACCAGGACATTACGAACAAGAACATTTCCAACCTTCGCAACCGGATCTATCATCGGAACATCATTAATCATCATAATCATTTTCCTTTAGACCTCGGCAAGGAATTTCTTTCTTTTTTTTTTTTTTGTTTATAGAAAAGAATTTTAATAACTTAGGAGAGATTATTATGTTCATTGAGCGATCATTAAAATATCGTTATGATAACTCTAGATCAAATTCGCACGTTAGATCAAATTATCGTTTTGATCTAGAACGTCACGTTCTGTTCTTGTACATAGTTTACGATGTAGTTAATTTCTTTACACATGTGCGTTAAGTTTTTGTTTTTCTTTATATTGTTGCTTTTTATTTCTTTCTTTTCTCTTTCCTTTCCTTTTCTTCCTGTTTTTTTTTTTGTTAGACTTTTATATAGGTTATTATTTTTTAATAAAACTTTGTCTAATCAAACGTTTCTTCTTCTTCTTTTTTGTAACTTTAATTGTGTCTCTAAGTATATTTATTAAAAAAACATAATACTTTGTTTTCAAATGGTAGTCACCACTCGTAGCCGATGAATCGTAGAAAAATTTCCTGTTTCCACAAAAAAATTGAAACTACCTATCTCGATTGACCGGTTACATTAAGAAAAGTTTTTACGATGTTTGTTTTATACAACCGTCTTGCTTTCGGCGAACGTACGACATTCTTTTTTCGTTTATATATACTGTACACGTTTTCTCGAGCAGAATCGAATTACTGTTTACGGAAGGAAGTAAGATCAATTTACCGAGGATCGAGAATATTCCGTTAAACCAAACTAGAAAGCGACGTTTCTAGTATTCCATGCTTTCCTTCATTTCTCTCTTACCGCAAACATTATTTTATTATCCTCTTTTTAATTTTTTTCCATTTTTTTCTGATTTTTTATAATAAATATCTTACAACGATTCATACATCATACGTGCATACATACATTCATACATACATACATATATATAAATATATGGTTATGTCTTGTTATCATTGATTAAAATTTACAATTTATTTCATTACTTGAAATAAATTATAAACATTTAGATTCCATAAATGTTCTATAGGCTCTCAGGAATACTATAAGACCATAAAAGTTAATGGCAAACATATAATAATTGAGAAATAAGTAATTAAAGTACACGAATGTACACGATATATATCTATATATATGAATGCCTATCCAATAATCGACCACCATGTTGTCGCAAAAATGTTCGATTTGTAATAGTATAACATGATAGTAGTGGAGGTCGTCGAATAAAAGGCGGGAAAACATTTGTTAATTAGTTAGTGGTACGCTAGATGGCGCCAGATATACTGAAATGTCATTTTTATAATACCAATTCTGTACGTCAGATGGCGCAAAGAGGATTAAGAATTATCGGTATTATCAACATTTAGTATCATTTCCTTAAGGTAGATGGCGCCAGCGATATTAAGGATGACAACGAAAAGAAATAGAAATATATTTTAATATATTAAAGAATTATATATTACATTGAAGAATACAAAAAAACAAAAAATATAAAAAACTCGTTAATTGTATCGTTAAATAACTCTTTATGAATCCTCATGGTCTTACATTAAAGCAAAAGACCTACGGAATTTTTTTATATTAACGTGACCACAATTTATACTCATTATACAATAAATATTATTAATCAGTGATGTATGCTTGCGCAGATAATTTTTATAATATGTAAATGTCTATATTTCATACTGAGAATGATAATAATTATATATATAATATATTTTTTATTATACTAAATCCCTGGCGCTATCTAGCGTAGCAAAGAGATATTGAATTATTATCATACCGACATCATTTTTAACCCCTGGCGCCATCTAGCACAAGGAAATGATATTAAATGATGATAATACCGATTCTTCTTGATATCCTTTGCGCCATCTGTCGTGGGGGATTGGTACTATAAAAAAGACATTTTAGTATCTCTGGCGCCATCTAGCGTATCGCTAGCTAATTAAAAAGTATTTTCCCGCCTTTTATTAGACTACCTCCACTATTATCATGTTATACTATTACAAATCGAGCATTTTTGCGACAATATGGCAGTGGATTATAGGATAGACATTCATATATATAGATATACAGAATACATTGTTTTTACTTTAAACTTTAATAATTTATTTCTCAGTTATTAGGCATTTGTTATTAATTTTTATGATCACATATTATTCCTGAGAGTCCATGAAACATTTGAAATGTCTAAATATTTATAATTTATTCCTGATAATGTAATAAATTATAATTTTAACAAGTGATGGTATATAGATACATGTACGTAAATATATGTAGAGTGAATTATAGTTCAATCAGCAATAGATTAATTTTTCTCGTAAAAATAAATAGGAATCAAAGAATATAGAATATTGCGAATGTAAAATAATATTGTTTAATTGTAAAATAAAATTCGTGCTGCGGATATTCAATGCTGTTAAAAAAGAATCCTTTATCTAAAAAAATTTTACTCTACAATTATAATTTATTTAAAAAAAAGAAAAGAATTGACTTTTTTCTGATTGAACCATGAATCATCTTCTGTATATCTTAAAATCAATGGATCATTCGATCGATCTTAGAGATCTAGAACTGACATTTCGAACATGATCGAATAACAATTGTTCATATCTTCTTTAATAAGTAGACTTGACATTTTTAACTTTAATAAATCAATACGTATTAAGAGACTAAATATATTAATACTTTTTTTAAGTATCAATGTTTTGTAAGTAATAATACATTTTTTTTATTTATGAAGAAACATATATTGTATAAAGTAGATGATAAATAATATAATCTGTTAAGTGTATATTGAAATTTTTAACAGTAATTATGATTTGATACCAACTAAAAAATTATTAGGAGCGCCTAATCTCTAATTATCATCGTATTTCTCTTAATGAAAAACGAGGAAGAATAAATAAAAATTCATTCGTTCCTTTTTTTGACGGGAAATATTGTACACATGTCACGTGGCACGTCGCCGTCAATGAATGAAACTTATCGATTGGAAATTTTTTGCTACGCGTCCCTTCATCGTCCTTTCTCTTCGTTTTAACGAGTATCTCGCTCGAATTCATGTAATCATTTCTTACGAGAATCAACTACAGCCATCGAATTTCGCTTTCGATCGTTATATTCTCATACATCGTTTCGATCCACTTTTAGTATCAACTTGACATATAATTAGCTTCAATTTTCCACGTAATTATACTTATTATTTCTTCTCTTTGCTTTTTGCAAGGACAGACGGAGAGAAAGAAAAACAAAATGTATGTATATCAAAAGATAAATACTACATAATATAATATATTTAAATTATGCAGAACTCTCAATACGAGATTCTCACTTTGAGATTCTCAAAGCAAGAAAATGAAGAAATCCAGTATAGCTATCTTCTTTTTTTTTATTTTTTATCCTTTAAAATATATCATCTTTCGAAGTACCACGATTTATCTTTTCTTCTTTTTGACGACATTATAACGCTCATGGACAAATGTTTTCCGTTTACCGAAGGTTGTTGTTGTCGTCGTCAGCCATTTACCAAGAAGATTGACCACCATAAGAAAGGTCAGAGGAAACATAGACTCCATAAGGTTGAGCTACCTTCACTACGTATGGGGCTGGTACTGGGACCTTGACCGGGACGCTTACTGGAACTGGAACAGGACGGTCAACCGGGACAGGAACATGTTTCGTTACTTCGACCGGATAAGGCTTGGGTACTTGTACCGGGTATGGTCTATCTACTGGTACTGCATATGGAACCTGAAAATTTAATTAAAATTATCGAACGAAAATATTCCTTATTCTCGATCAGGTTCCTGCTTTTTCTTTTCTTTCATTTTTCTTCTTTCTCTTTTCTTTTTCTGTTTTTTTTTCTGTTTTTTCTTTCTTTCTTTCTTTCTTTTTTTTTTTTTTTATAACATTGACGTTATTATTTCGAAATCAACGTCCTTGCGACTTAGAAGTACTCGTTGACTTCTAAGATCAACTAGAGCGTGATTATTAATACGAGGTCTTCTATTTTCTACGTCGTTGCCTTTCAATGATCGATCTTACCTTGATTACCTTCGATTAAACGTTCGATCGCGTATGTTTTTTTCGAATAAGTTGATTAGAAAAATATTTTGGTTGGACCGACAAAGCGCTCGGTATTCCTTCTCTCGATATCTAAATTCGATAATTGCAAAGATTTTGCAGTAAAAGGATCAGATATTCTTTTTTGTTCTAATCACCTTGACTGGGTATGGGACGTGTTTCTCAACAGTTACGGGGACCGGGTGCGGGACTGGTACTGCAACTTCCTTCGTTACGACCGTAGAGACCCCATGGCTGATGCCGATCGATGGGTATTGAGCGGAGTACGAACTGATGCCGACCGTAGGGTAATGGGCAGCCGAATAAGTATTGAGTCCGCCGTATCCTAGACCGTATCCGTATCCGACGAGTCCTCGTTTATTTTTCTTCGTCTCTTTCGTTGACGTTTTTTGGGCTACAGCCAATGCCACGAGGGCGAAAAGTACAAAGATCTGGAATTTCGATATCGTACACCTAAGTTTATTCTCTAATGTACATACCTATTTGCTCGTAAAACTGTAACGTACAAAGTTTGGAACGCGTTACGTCATCTAGTCGTGCATTAAATCTTTTTACAAGATTTTGATAATGTCGTTTCGTTCGTTACCTATACGCCTATACATGGCAAACTTCTCCATTCGTATTACACTCGAGAGAGAGAGAGAGAGAGAGAGAGAGAGAGAGAGAAGTAGTGAAACAGTTAATACATATCAAACTTTGTCTAAAGTTTCTACAAAAATCATGCATTGGAGATACTTTAGAACGATAAAAAAAACTTATGGACTCGTACGTCCCATGAATTCATAATTAAGTTCCCTATTGTCTCTCTCTCCTTCTCTCTTTGGTACATTGCATTCAAATGAACTTTCACAAAAGTAGAATCGAATTAATTACCTTTGCGTTCATGTTGAGAATTCGTACTTGGTTGGTTCGATGCGTTTTCGACTGATGATTTCGACCGAAAAGATTCTCGCTTTTATACGTGAAACCGATGAACCCTCGAAAAAGCGAAAGACGTTGATGGTCATGGTGGTGGTGGTGGTGGTGGTGGGCTACCGAAATAAAGAAAAAAGAAACCGGGCGTGTACGACAAGTAGCGAGAAGAAACCAACTTCTTTTAAAAGTTCTCCTCCTCCTCCTCCTCTCTCTCTCTCTCTCTCTCTCTCTCTTACGCAACTATTTTTTTTCTTTCTCTTCTTTTCTTCCAGAAAAAAGGCAATTTTTTTTCGAATCGATTATATTCTCCTTTCTCGCGCAATATTATTCTTAAAAGAATTAGGTATAATAAAAAAGATCAGATTTTTACATATCCGACGAATCAAAATAGATAAGTCTCCTCGATCAGCATTTTTCGAAAATAATCGCACGTACATAGATGGATATCTATCATTAATTCTTGAATTAAATGATACTGATCGAACATCTTGCGTTTCGTCAAATCTTTTGAATATTTTCTCTTTTTTTATTTCGTCTATTTCGTTTCGTTAACGCCTGACAAGAAACGTTTACGATCACGTTACGTATACTCATTCGTTTCTACGCGAATTAGAATTTGATTTTCAAATATATCGGACACCTCTTTCGTAGACCCTTTACTCTCGTAATTACACTTCTCTCCTTCTTTCTCTTTCTTATTACATCTTTGTACCTTGGCGATATTCAGAGCCCTACCATTACCAAAATTGGTCCGAGCCTTTTTAAATTTCTTTCGCTAATTGGCCAGCTGACCCGAAATGAAGAAAGTAATGAAAAGATCGATCTAGATATCGACTTATCGATCTTTCGTCCTTTTCCCTTAATTAACATTGTTTTTAAACGACGGCGCAACTATCCCTACTGTTTTTTTTATGAAAAAATAATGGTAAAGATCGAAGAGACAAGTATGAATTTTGTTCGTATTATTTAATGAATTACTTGTCACACTTGAAAAATGAATTGGAGACGATTCCCCAGACGTATTCTAATCCGGTCTCATCGATTGCGTCAGTATCGAATCTTTATAGTTGATATTTGTCACCACGTCCGGGATATCTTCTCGAAAGATCTTTTATTATTTTTTTATTATTTTTATTATTTTCTTTTTAATCAAACTAGTCTACCGAGAAGAACTGTATTATGGATTTTGGATTAACATATGCAAATCGACGTACAATTTTTTCTTTTTCGTAAACTTCTCTGTAGATCCTTTTTCCAAGAAGAATTTCACGAGCCGGCATCTTCTTCTTCTTTCTTTGTTTTTTGATTTTTCGAATCGTTCGAAACAAAGATTTATATATCACGCACGATCATTTTTTTTTTTAAACTACTTTTATGAACTCTACAGAATCGTAGACGCTTGCTATAATTTATAATTAATATAATTCGATGAATAATTCTTTAAATTATAAACGTCGCAATCGTATTTGTCAAATTTAAAAAGATGACATAAGTTTGCGTAATTTTAATGGACGTATTGAATCTTTTTGAGTATTGTGCTACTTGCGATAGTAACTTCCATTGTTATGAAAATTGATACGATTTCGTGACTTTCTTTCGAGAAAGTCGACGTATTGTGAAAGAGAATAAGCGAATTGCCGAGTGAAAGAGAGAGAGAGAGAGAGGGAGACAGAGAGGGAGAGAGAGATAAACATATGATTTCTTTAGAAAAACATTTACAAAATCAATTTTTTATTTCATGAAGTTTAAGTACTAGGGTAAGAAAGAGAGAGAAGGGGAGCGGAAGGATGTTTTTTTTTGGTTTGCGCTCGTCACGATGTTTTGCGATGTTGGGTGTTAGGCAAGGAGTTTTGGAAGATGGAATAGACGAAGATAGAAAAGGAGGAAAAAATTTCATCTATAAATGACCATAACCGCCCTTAAGAAGAACGGGAACCGTTTCTTTGACGACGACAGGTTGTGGAACCGCAACTGGAACTGGATGAGCTACTGGGACTGGTACTGGATGAGCTACTGGTACCTGTGAATAAAATATGAACAAGGTTTATAATTAATTTATTCATACGTGTTAATGATATTATCAATTAGTATTCTAATGTTTATGTATGTGTGTATGTGTGTATAATATTATACGCATACAAGATAAATATTTATTAAGTGATGTGCATAGATTCAATAGAAAGGTGCATAGCTTCTGATTAATAATTGTTATGTCCAACTATGCGTTTTTCAAGATTATTAGGGCTTACCTTGACTGGATAAGGTGCAGGTACAGGTACTGGTACCTTAACAGGGACAGAGACGGGATAAGGCCTGTCAACTGGAACCGTTACGGTCTTGGTCTGAACAACTGGATAAGGTCTGTCAACGGGAACGGCAACTGGCACTGGGTGTGGGACAGGAACTGGCACCTAAAATCATCAAATAATATTCGGTAATTTTTCTTACTTTTTACAAATAATTTTGACACAAATCTCTGTAAGACTCACCTTCACTGGATAAGGTCTGTCAACAGCAACCGGGTAAGGCTTTGGTACTTCAACCGGAACGGTAGCAATTGCAACGGAGTGACCACCTTCGTACCCATGACCACCCCCGTAACCTCCTCCGTATCCCAATCCAAGACCCAATAGACCACGCTTTTTAATTGCCTTTTCTTCCACATTCTCTTCTGCTTTCTCACCGGCATATGCCGCGGAAATCAGCATCAAGCAAATCTAGAAACACACAAGTTCATTATTGTTTCTCTAAGATTTAAATTATATATATATTTTTTTTATTCTGCACAATATATTTTTTTTCTGCACAATAGTTGTAACGTACCAAGGTCTTCATGTTGACCGACTGTGTGCCGAGTCTCGTTTGCTAAATTAAATCGGTTTGTGTTGTATTCGAGGAAAACCACCCTTTATATAGGGAGTCGACTTTCATTTCGTACGTACACCCCTCCAATGGGAAGCCAATGGCCGTGCGTTAAACCATCGCCACACCTACCTCACGCCTCTATTTACCTACCATAGAATCCATATACCTATTACATATTATAATACATAATACGTATGTTAGAGATACCTTGGTTGTATAACTAAATAAACGTGTATCGTTTTAGATGATGTATACTACGCGCACGGATACACGCACGTATGTATATATTATGTTTACTCGTACTATCGATTTTTATGGGCACATATGACTATTCTGCATAGCTAAGTCAACGTTCAGCCATTTTATGGGTATACGTGAACGAGCTCAGTACCGATCAGTAGATTCTCTTTTAATCGCAAATCTATTGATTTTCTCCTCTCGATCACATCTACGTGTTTCCATCCTTTTATTCCCTTTTCTTTTCTTTTTTTATTCATTTTTTATTTGTGTTAAACATAAAAATGTTTTCAATTTAATTTTCTCTTCATCGCAAATTGGTAACGATTATTGTGTTGCAAGATTAATTAATCTTGGATAAAAGTGCATCGATTATGTTGGCCGAGTATCTGCAAGTGTCATTTTCCATATAATTGTTTATAAAAATACTGTGCAATTACTACTACGTTATTTAAAAATGTTTTCATTTTCTCGATCGATTAAAATAAAGAACTAATGACTAATAAGTCATTAAACAAATGCCATAACATTTTATGATATAAATTTCAATTTAAAAGTCCCCTAAATCTTTTCCAATTAAAAGGATTTTTACTTCGTATTGCGATTATGGCACGTATCTCCTAGGTGCGATTTTAAGCTCGACACACATGACATTTGCCCTTCTTTTCTTGTTTCGATTCTTCTTACTACGTTAAACGTTCTTAGTACATTGAAAGAATACATTTATTTCGTTTAATTCGTCCAGTCGAATTCTTTGACAAATAAATCAATCGTGTCTAAAAGTAATATATTTTAACAAATTATAAATATTTTTACTATTACTATTCGATCTAAAACGTATTAAAATATCAGGAAAAACCTGTTGATCTTTAAATTTGAAAAGTATTGAAGGATCAACAAATCGTAATTGTCACTTCTCATCAAATAATGAGCTTTCCCTACAGATCATTACATCGATCATTATGATAATACGTTTTATCTCTCAAGTATAGTAATCGCACAGGATAATTGAGTTAAAAAAAAAAAAGTAAGAATTCGTTATCAAAAAGTTAGAAAGCGTGATGTAATTCGAAGTTTGCAATCGAGTTAGGTTCTTTAATGTGAAAACTGGACGCGTTTGATTATCGGTTATGATCTTTACATTCGACGAAATTAACGTCTCTCTCTCTCTTTCTTTCGTCTCTACGCGTCGAGAGACAGATTTTAAGAAACTATTCAGACTAACCCGACTTGTTTGTTTCTTATCTTACTTTTTTTTCTTTTTTTAGGGGTAGTGAAAGAAGGAAGAGAACAATCGATGATATACAGTCGGATAAATTTAGACGCGTTTGAACGTCGAGATAGAAAGTCATGCTCGTGTCTCGATCGTAAAAGAAGACGAAGAACGAGACTGACTTGCCGAAGCGATACGCTCACGCTAGTAAGTGGGAGACTTGAAAGATAAGAGTTTCTGCGTCAGTCGATACGAATGTATAATACATGGATTCCGTAACGTTATTCATGTTTGACGTAACTCTTTCCTAAAGAGTAAAATTCGAGCTTAGAAATAAGAGAGAAAGAAAGAGAAAGGATGATTGTTCTTTGATATTTTCCAAGCTAATACAGGATTTTGTATTTCCATTCTACGATTCTAGAAAAAACTTTTCGATAGATCTAGATCTCTGATCTCAGATCACTGATCTCAAACAAATGTTCAAATGTTGTTCGACGGATCAGACACGAAATCTGTGGTTGAATTAGTAAGGCATATCTCTACAGCCGGACAGGCCTAGTTTAAAAGCTTCTCCACGGTAGAACGAACGTGAACTAGCGTGCGAAATGTAATTATCAACGACGTGCAAGCGTCTGTGCGTGCGTTTGTCAATTTCTTATGGACTGCCGAGCACGCAATGACAACGACGATGATCGATTTCGCAAGACGTTCCTACTATGCATCTGATTTATTTCGAGATTAACATATCTTTTAGTCATTTTTTTATATGACCAACATATATCATTGACGTTCTCTTCGTAACGTAAATATATATGCATATACATATGTGTATATATATATATATATATATATATATATATATATATATATATTTACAAGGTAAGAACAAGTATGAGAAAATTAATATAGTATTTGCTCGTATTTATTTAAATTTTCTAATGCACGAGTTAAAATCGTTGTCAATCTTTTCTGCGTTCTGAAAGTAAACAACTTATTTATTCGGTTAAATGTTAATTATTATTCGATTCGCTCGAGAAATCTCTCGAAATGAACTTAAATATTTCTCGGAAACGATCGATAATTTTTTTAAATCTCCCCTTTTCGATCGGATACCGATTACTTCAATAATGAAATAGTAATTACGTATGTACGTACATACGTGCATATATAGATCGAATTGCATAAACGATATTTCGATCTAAGACCGGAAATGGTCGAGGGAGGTGTGTCGCAGTCTTAGCTCGCCACTTTGCTCGCACCGTTCACGACACAACTTCGAATCTTGTCCGGTATATACGTACATACGTGCATACGTATATACCGGATCCGTTTTCATGGAGAGAATGCTCCATTATATAGATAAATACGGCGAACCGTATCGGCTAACTTTTATCTCTGGTCACGCACGTGTGAATTTCTGGCGAATTCGTGGTGAGAACGTTTCCCCCTCGCCACCGACCCCTCTTTATTAGCATTATCTCGTAATGATTTTTAATCAAAAATGACAATTTTTATATCTAAGGTAAAGGTCTAACGTAGAAAAGATAAAAATTATATTAATTATTAAATTGTAATCTTGCACAGTATCTTACATAAACTAAATAAGTAAACTGAAAAAGTAAATTAATCAAAGGTGAAAACGTAGATAAGATACAGACACGAGATAGATTAATCGGAAGAAAGTTTATTATGTCAGTGATCATATTTTATCGGTCAATCGAGTACACATTTTCATCTAGTACGAAAGCTTGCGACGAGTATCTTGTGCGTTTTCATTCTTTCTTTTTTTTCTCCCATACTTCTTCACTATCATCCAGTAGATATTAATTATTTATTAATCGCGTAAGATCGCTCAATATTTTTCCAATTGGACAACTACGTTAGAGACTCGGTAACGATAAATATTTCGCTAACGACATCATATAAGTTTTAGACCTATCGAGCGATCTAACGATCGATACGAGCGCGATCGATTTCCAGTCTATCGACTTGGAATTATAAAGAAGGAAATACTTGACTCACTAGTTAATCTCGATAAACTCGATAACGAACGATATTTAATACGAAAAAGAAAAAACAAATTTCTAGTATCTAACAAAGATATCGAATTACCATCGATATTCTTAATCGACTTCCGTCACTTCGATCACCGTGGGTTCAAACAACCACAAAGGATAAATCGAACTTCCGATCGAGTCAAGTAAAAATATGTTTTCTCGGGAATATTATATTCATAAATTATATAACGTTTTACTCCGCGAAAAAAGAAAGTTTTATCTTTTGATACATATTTACAATATTTATCTTTCCTTTTATTTTTATAAAAGAATTTATGAAAACGAAAAAATGGGATATGATCATTTATATTTTTATAAAGTAATTTCATTAAAATTTTTACAATATCATTGTATTACGTTAAACTTTTATTAAATAACGTTATACCATCTCGTAGATGTTCGTCGATTTTCAAAATCATCGATTCGATGAATTACTTCGACGTATTGATACAAATCTTAGATAAAATAACAATAATAAAAACGAATTAATGTCTGAACAAATTAATTCTATCGTCAAATTGGCCTGCACATCCGAGATCCGTTTTATGTGAGACTACGTGCGAACATGTTCAATTTGGATCGGCCTTATCTCAAAGAAGATTTTTTCCCTTTTGGAGATTGGACAACTTGATGACGTAACGATTCGTTGCATTCCTTGCAAGGACTTTGCTTAGCCGAATGCATTCTCTTGTGAGCTTCGAACGTCAGCGAAGTAAATGAATTTTTCCGTGGCTTAGATGTTAAATGATAACACTCTTAATCCTTTTAATACATAACGCGCAATAGACAGATAGACGTAGAGGCCTGATTTATTCAAGTTTAACCGTTTAGATCATGAATAGAATTAATCAAAGATGTCGTGCGATTTAAGTGCAGTTAAGGCCCAATTTCAACCATTTATTATACGATGCTCCTCATATGTTGCATTTATAATCGATCATTGTCCACATTTCATATACATATATCGTTCCGAATGTAACGAAAAAATATTTTTAATTTATTTTAAATTAAAACCGTTGGTTTCTTATGATCGAACTCGTAGAATATTTTCAACGCGAGGTTGAGTCAGAGTCCAAAGGAATTGAAAAATTCAGAAGAACTGGTTCTAACGGTGACGGGACTTCGCTCGGTTCCGATAGTGAAAGTAACAAAAAGAGAAAACAAAAGAAAAAAGAAAAAAAAATAATAATAGATTCTTCAATATCTACTCCCGTTAGCGAATTAAACGCCTAGGTATTAATTGTTTATCTATGCATAGGATTTTCGTCACGAAAGAGATCATTTCCCATGTGATCGTTGCTCGAGATACGTACGTCCAAGAGAATTTTTGATTTATTGTATATTTGACCTCAGTAAATCGCTAAACGCGTGAGTTGTTTTATGGATCATGCTTATGCGGTACGTGAGTTTACTTTCCACTTACCGAATTAAATCAAACCATTATATAAACGGTGCTATAATAATATTGTTTATGGTTTTCTTTTTTTTTATTTAATCGTGATATTATTTATATTTTATTTACATGAATTACATTATGAACTTTAATCTTATACATATATATATATATATTCGTTAAAGAATTTATTTCTATTTTACTTCCACATTAGATTCACAAATGGCTTAAAGGTTTTCAAATCTACAGAACCTAAACGTGAGAAAGAAACGTCGGTAGGTGTGACGTAACAACGAAATCAATAGTTCGTAAATCAAGAAATCGACGTGAATAAATCGATCAATGGATCTATCGGTAGGTCTGAATTACGTCTAGTAGGCTTTTATCAAAGCCTATCGTTTTCTAACGCGAAACCTGTTAAGCGACGGTCTCGTTGACCGTCTATGGGGTCAACTTTGTGGAACAATAGCAAGGTTAACGGCAAACGTGTTTTGTATGAGTTTATCCGAGTCGCGACCATGACAGAGAACTTCTTTACGATAGGTAGACGACTATAATATTTTTAGACTCTCAAATTTTGCCGGAGGCTTGTTTCTCGATTAAGATGTATTTTCTTTCTCCTTCGCTCACCTTTCTCAACGCTCCAGGCTCTGTAGATCTCCTTCGTCTGGCCGGAAAGTTCCTGGTTTCACGATTCTAAGAAAAAGAAAAAAACGGAAAAGGGAAAAGAGAAAAGTAGTCCAAAGAGTCCCGAGGAAAAGTAACAGTAATTGGTTCTTTATTTTAAATGCCGATGCATTATCACGAACGATACTAGCTAAAAGTCATTGCTATTCGATCTTACATGGATTTTACGTGGATCATTAGAGATTAATTAATACTTTACCCATCGAGATAACGTGAAAGAAAACAAAACCAAACGTAACGTAACGTAACGTAATTACGGTTACTCGAGTATGTATTCTTTTTTATCTTGGATCAAATTCGAGAGTTACAAAGTGTGAACTCGTAGAATCGATCCGATGAAATCTCTTGCAACGTTTCTAGCAACGTCAGAGTTTCGAATAAATTAATACTCGTAGATTTCGATTTACGAAAGTTACATGGCCACGATGCGAAGGCTACGTTAGTTGCGTCATTGTTTGCGTGAAAAATAAATGTCTGATCGACGATTTCCAAACTCACACATGGATAGATCGTTCATAGAAAATAGTTAGATACTACGGAGCAATAAATTATAACGATTTCATCTTTAATTGCGCGATTTTGAAGGATTGAAATCTATCGAGAAATTTAATGTTAATTAAGTTACACTAAATATGATAATTTTGTTTTTATATGATTTCTCAACAGCGAATACATATGTAGGTACATGTATAAAAAGTAGTACAACATATTATCAAGATAAAATATCCATATTCGTTGAGTCCTTCTTCGGGAAATTGCACTGGCGATCGGTCCAAATTTTATTCTTCGGTAACAAGCTCGGCGTTTTTACGAGGTTTGGCTGTCGGTCCAACCATCAACTCCTATTAGTCGGCTTTTACGACAAGCAGGGAATACTGCCGGCATATTCTATTCACGGCCCACAGAGAAACGTAATCGAAGATTGATTTGACCGTGAAAAAAAAGATAAAACGATACTTATTAGAGCGCATCGATAGAATCGACATTGCGAGTGTTGCATAGTCTTTGCGTCGGACGCTTATTAACGAATGTGATAATTCATATCGGTTACGTAACGATCATAATGCTGGTAGTTCCATGACCTGCAACAGATGTAATAAATAATGATTCTACGTCGTTAACGCGTTCGCTTTTAAAACGATCTTGCATAAATCTAAAATTCCCAATAATGATGATAAGAAGAAGAAGAATTAGATTAGACTTTTAAAAAATGAAACTTTGACTTTTGACTCGATCCGATTCATCGAATCGACGTATTCGTTTATTTCGAAATTTTATTAGCTCGTTGAATTATCGAAGATATTGTTTTTAATTTTTTACCCTTTTCTCGTTTGTTGCGATTAATCGAATCCGTATTTATTGTTAGAATCGTTCCGTTCCAATTCGTTGCGCTCTGTTTTATCGCGGCGTCCCTTTACTTTCCATTCTCTCACGTTAGTAAGATTCTAATACGATAGTAATCGATATCACGAGAAGACATGAGAGTGTAATCGAAGAGTTGCTGAATTCTAAACAACATTTATGAACGATGAAATAATTCAACAACAACGTTTTATCCGGTAGTTATCTATAAATCGATATAATACATAAGCTCTCGTTAGGATAATGATAATAATCGTCGAGTCGTTGCATTAAAACTGGTATATTGCAAGAGTCATGCCATTTTAATATTGCCTGAACGCGGCGGAAGGCTCTACGCAATTGCTCTCGGTAAACTTTAATGGATTCAAACTTGCTAAGTCTCTTTTTATCGTTAAATTTTTTTTTTTCAATCCGTGACTCCATTAATATCAATAAATATCGAGTTCAAACGTAGGAAAGATCTATACGTTCGCGTCGATATATACGAATTTTCATTTGTTCGTTTTAATTGGAAGAAAAAGTAGATATATATCTATACTTTTATCATCGGCATAAATAGATCACGTTTATCCATAAAAGAGAGCAACGCTAATTATCATTGATCTAATAATAAACACGTTCGTTCAGACGCAAGCCTCTTTTATCCTAGTTTACCTTGTATCCTCTCTTACTTTCGATGCTAATCCTCACGCTCTCTCCCTCTCCCTTTTTTACGATTGTCCCAGATAAAAGGTAGCGATACGCGATGCAGCTTCTCGTAAATAATGGGTACGACATAAGAGCAAATTTCCCAAGCTCGAGCATTCTATTAATTCGATTTCGATCGATCGAAAGGTAAGTCTAGATCTCACGGTTACTCCTCCGTCGCTCGTGTTCCAATGTCGCTGGAAGTTGTGTAGATTTTCACTATGTTCGTTAATCGATCTAAAAGTGAGGGTAAAGATCGACAGAGAGGGGGGATCTGCTGGAATTCGAAGGGCGAGCCGATCGAAAGGGAAATCGACTTGTAATGTCCTCTCTCTCCCTCCCTCCCTCTCCCTGCCTCTCTCTCTCTCTCTCACGATATCGTGACATCTCGTAAAATATAAAAAAAAAACAATGTTGGAATCCTATTGGAATTGACTATAAATATACAAACACGTTTGTACTAATTTTTATATATTTTTAATATTCCTTTTTTTTCCTAACCAATTCGAATGCGCTATGGGTGTTTAGTATCGAAAGTCGATTTCTCACGTTGCCATCTCGAAGGAGATATTCGAAGGGAAGGTGTTTGAATGTTCGAGATGTAGGTATGTGCATATACGTACGTAGGTATACGCGTATTTATATATGCATTCCTTGCATACGCGTTCTTCGCTTTCCGATACATACGTAATACGTAATGTGTGTCGTTATTCGTTAGACGAGTGTTATAGAAACTAGGTCGTTTCGCTCTAGAAGTAACCAATCGGTTCGCGTTATCGATCGATGCACTTTCCACTTTTCCTTTTATATCTATAATGATAAATACATTTTTTATATTTTGCTCATAAATTAATTTTCCGTGGAAGATCATCAACGATTCAACGTTCTATAGGTGTCGGTCCATCTTCACATTTTTATTTCTGTTTTCATTTTTCTTTCTAACAGTGGTCCGATGATCGATCGAAATGCGACGTACCATAAAATTACGACTGGAATATCGCTATCTCGTGAATCCTATGATCGGGCAAGACCGTTTATTTCGTTCTCGGTCGAACGATCAATCTCCATCGTTCCTTCGCGAAAGCGGAAGCGAAATGAATTCTCATTGGCATGCTTGGCGGTCGATCGATAAAACGACGCCATAACCGGTATCTCGCGTGTATCGAGTACCGGGACTATCAAACGATCTTGTTTTATCGGCTCATTATTCCACGTAATAGAACGCATAATCCAAATAAATGAGGTAAACGTTATCGTTTCGGGTCACTCAAGAATATTCGAGCTTTCTCCGCGTTTAATCAACGGTTATAAAATGAAATTTTAATTTCATTAAATGAAACATCGTGTTGATATTAAGAAAGGGAAAAATTCTTAGCGTAGGTGAAATTTCAAAATAATAATTTTCCTCTCGATGGTTTTCTTGGTCTTAATTTTCCTGAATAAATAACGACGATCTCGAGTGTTTAAGAAAGTCCAAGAGTATTACATTATCAGGACTTAACTCGAGAAAAAATTGCTCCAGTTATAAACAAGGTGGCCATTAATTCTTCGGCGTCGCTCGTTATTCGGGCGTGGAAAGCAGCAATTCCAGTCTGGTGAAAGAGGAGAGGCGCCTGGTCCTCTGCTCCGATTACCGGCACCATGGTGTGCCAGCACGACTTGGTTAAAAGTGTTACGTAAGTCGATAGGATTACGTGGGTAGCGAGATCTGGATGCACGCTTGGATTATATTGGGTGGCACATTTTTAAGTTGGAATTCTCTAATACATCACATATCCACTTTTGTAAAAATATAAAATTTTATACTTGTGGAATAATTTTATCAAATTAACGAATTGTTGATACACGATGGATATAACTCGAGTTTATACCTTTTCTTTTTCTCTTTCTCCCTTCGTCAAGATACAAAAGGAAAACGCTTAAAAAAGTTTATACGGCGAGTTTTAAAACGGTCAGATTTCTGCTTTTCCGAGTGACCATTTTAAATTTGACGAATGAAATGAAATACTGAAGCGTATTCATCGAAATGTACCACCCTATAGGTATAGGTTGACTACGTACGTATCGGTAAATCGGCAGAGCGTGATCGTCGAAGCGTGACGGCGAACGTTGCAGCGCGTTGTACCCCTTTGGATACCATACATGTATGTACCATTTACGTCGAAGCTAGCCACCGAAGATAAAGTAACGATCGTGATCCGCGATGCAAGGGGATTTCGAGAAAGCGATCGCGGACGCGGAAAATCTTCGAACGATCTCGCGCGTCGCCCACGCAGTTTACCGAACGGTCATTCGAACAAAGCTTATATTGCGCTTATACTACCTGCATAAAGTTTTATGTGTAGACATATAGATCTAAACATGTATTTGTTTAGTCATTGCAGAGAGAACTCGGAGAGAACGAACGATTAAATAAAAGAATAAATAAATAAATAAATAAATAAATGAAAAGACAAAAGCGAGGAGCTTCACGTCTCGTTTTCTTCATCGTCTTCGGTCGATGGTGAATCGGTTGGCGGCTCGGTCGGCCATTTTCCCGCTGTTGCTGATGGATCAATGGTCGAAGGTGGATCGGTGATCGCTATCGGGCCTAGCGGTTCGGCAGTTTCCGTTTCCTCGCTGACATTTTCATTTTCAACGGGCTCAGATTCGACCGATGCACTTTGCGGATCGATCGGCGAATTTGATCCCGGATCCGGCATCGGAGGTGTCAATTCGGTGGACGGCACCGTCGTTTTAATTTGACATTGACGGCCCATGTAACCGATCGGACAAATACACCTGTTTATATCAAATTATATGTTTAATTCCAACGACATTGAAAAGACGATATAAATAAAGTCGTATAATATCGATTATACCTATAATCACCGTCTTCCGGTGTCATGCTAACGCAAGTCCCGTTATTTCGACAGACATCGGAATGATCCTCGCAATAAGTTAATTTCTCGTCGCAAAGATCACCGGACCAGCCAGATTCGCATCTACATTCCCATGGTCTTTTGCAGGATCCGTGTAGACATCCTGGATATGGCACGCATTCGGTACAATTTTTACCTCTCCAACCGACACGACACCTGCAGGTATCAGGCCGACGACATCCACCGTGTTCCTTGCTACATCCTGCTGCGCAGATGGCTGTGCGAAGGGAAAATAATCTTGAGAACACGAATGGATATTATTAAAAAGATCACTCACGCGTTTGACACAATAGTCCGGTCCAGCCAGGCTCGCATCGACATTCCAGTGGCCCTTGACAAGTTCCATGAACGCATCCTGGTAAAACAGCGCACTGTTTGCATCTTGGTCCTTGCCAGCCTAACCGGCACCTACATCAAACTTTCATGAATAATATTTATTTTTCAACCGTCGCTTTTGTATACCTCGTCAACGTTAAACATTTGCCTGGGCAAACCGAGTCATTGAAAAATATTTGACTTCGCCTGATATGGCAGGTTACCTTCATTACCAACGGAAAATGATCGATGATACGGTAGAATATACCTGCACTCTCCTGGCTTGTTACAATATCCTTGACTCGGTAGACAATCCTGCGCGCAAATCGGTTCGGAACAGAACAATCCTTTCCATCCGGGATCGCAGGCACACTCGAAACTCACGTTACACCTAAGAAGGTCGATCGATCGTCGTTAGAAAGAGAAGTTACTTTCCCGATCGACGGTCATCGATCGTTATCGTTGTTAAAATCGACAGCACGAGGCGTCAACGAGGTATTTCATTTCTGCGATTGTCCGTTATAAAGCGAAAGATGCTGCTTATTAGGATGGATCATTCGGCGTGTCATTTAATAATGTCATTTAAAAAAAAAAAGTTCAGACAAGTGTGCAATTTACGTCTGCGGGTTTACCTTCCATGCTGGCAACCAGGTAGAGCCACGCATTTGTCGCATAGCTCGCCGTAGAATCCGATCTTGCACCTGCATTCACCCGGACGTCGACAGAAACCTTGAAGGGGATCGCAGCCTTTTCGACAGATTGGTACGTCACAAAGATCACCGGTCCAACCTATTTGCGATTGAATCGATAAATTAAAAACGAGCGATATATCCGAACGATCGATCCTATCGTTCGTTATGTCAGACCCATCGAAATATATCCTACACATTTTTATTTATTTAAAAATAATGACTTACCTAGCAAACATTTCACTTCACCAGCTTCGTCACAAACGTAATGAGAATTTGGATGCTGCGACGCTGGAATCTCGCAAGCTTGTTTCTTCCATTTTGGAACGTATCTTTAATTAATATAAACATTTAAAAGTATTTTCACGGACCACACTGTACAACCCTAATCTCCCTATATTTCCTCTCTCTCTCTCTCTCTCTCTCTCTCTCTCTTCAACAAGTAGAAAGTAACTGTTAGAAACGTTTCGAACGTACCTAGGCCCAGCAGCAAAACCAAAAGGCAACACGAGTCCGAAAATAGTCGTTGTCCCTATGGCAATTCCATTGTTCATAGGAACGAGTTCACGGTGACCGATAAAGAGGCTCAAACAAGCAAGAATAGGAGGTAGCATCTTTGCTTGACTACCGAGTCAAGACTGAGGACGAAGACGATCAAGGCTTTGCCTTGGATAACGGGACCTTGTTCGAGGTCACGGCATACTTTCCTAAGAGTAAGCGTGTGTCCGTTGTCGTACGAATGTGCGCGCGTCTATCTCTACATGAAGCGTGTCGTCGACTCCGCTGGGTTTTACTACTATTCGTTCAGGAAGGGTCAATGAACTCGCTCGACGATCCTGGATGAAAACGTTTATCGTCCTCTTTGATCTATCCTAGTAGGATCGGGTAATTCGCCGGCTTCAACGGCGATATGAATTTTTCTCAAGATCAATTTTTACGATCGTTCCGATATAATTACATGTATTTTTTCGTTTATATCTTTTATAAATAAAGATAATTACAAATTTCTCATATAATAATTTCTTACATCGTTAGAATCTTAAACATACAGTCCAAATTTTTATATTTCTAAAATTATTTACACGATAATTCTATTGATTATGTACAAATAAATACACAACTTGATGCACTGACGACGAGTGCCAGATCTCTACGTCATAGGAACTCTTTTATACAGTCTGTTCGTTGCAAGCTTCAATTCATTATCTATTATAATCTGCGACGTAAAAAAATATCTCGTTTCTCTATTCTAAATTTCCTGAGTGTGATATTTGTACGTTCACTGCGGTCTATCGTATGATCTACTTGTTCGCTAACGACAAGACACACGACACTTAAATATCTCAAGTACGTTATTGTCTCGTCGGCGACAATAATCAACTGGGCCCGATCAAACCCTGAGCAATGACAAAATTACTACACTTAAACGTCCTCGACGTTCACCTTCTTCTTCCTTCTTAAAAACTTTACGACGGCGATAGCAAAGATTATGATCGCGGCGGCGATACAGGCAGCGTAGACGTCCCAGGGATAGAAATCTTGGAAATTTCTCTTCACTCGTTTGACTTGGATGGAACCTGGCCTGGTATCAACCTCGATAGGGAAACTACCGGGACCCTCGTTCGATGCTATCCTAACGAGATACTTAGTGCCAGGAAAAAGGGAGATTTGAACCGAGTTAGAATCCGTTACTTGGTTACCGATGAGACCTCCAGTTTCTGGTTCCCAGGATACTATATACGATTCCTTTTTCTTCGAGGACTCGTCTTTCTCGACGGCTAAATCTTCGAACGAGTTGCCATTGGTCGATGGACTACCGTCGGTATCGAGAACTTCGTCGTTACGTTCGTCCTTCCTTCTGAAGAAAAATCTCCTAAACACTTCTTCGGAAATTTGTGAATCCTCTTGACTCCTCCATTCTGTTAAAACTTTCTCACCGTATTTTTCAAGGAAGAACTGTCTTACTCTGTCGTTGAATCTCTTTTGTTCAAGATCCTGTTGCCTTCTCAGCTGAGTCGATACGTCTCTCCACGACACAGTAGCCTCGTATAACAGTCCTTCCTTCAAACTCTCCAAAGTGGGCACCCACTCTTGCCAACTGTATTGCTTCATACCTTGTTCCGTGACAACGATGATCCAAGTGTCCGGTCGGAGATTCGGTACTCTACCCCCTGGGTAATAACCCGTGTCTTTCCATTGTTTATGTACCTTTCGCATAACTATGGCCACGTCGAAATTGTCCAAGTTTACCGGACCCTTCCTTGGTGCCGGTAACATCGAGGGCATATACTTTTCTGCTACTCTCGTTTTTCGGTAGGTACATGCTGTCTGGCAAGCTGGACACTGTAATTGCGATACGATATAATTGTTCGTAGGGACCAAATTTCTCAATTTTTTAATATTAACACGGTCGTGAAATTACAAAATATCGCCTGGCCCTTACTACGCGCGCAACGATCTGATTCGTAAATAAAAAAATAATGGTAATGACGTAATAAATTCTATTATGTTTGGACGGAAAAACGTTTCCTCTTTAAAAAAAATTTTAAACGAAACTCTAAATCATGCGCTAAGAAATATGACAATTTTGCAAAAGTTTTCGTATTCGAGGTAACGGAAAAAGAGATTAGAGAAAAAAAAAAGAGAGAAAAAGAAAGGACTAAGCTCTCTGCCAGAGATTTTCATCTTTCTCTCGTAGACGATTTTCTATCCAAGCTTGCTCGATCTTCCGTGAAAATCGACAGGTAGAGACGCTTCTAAGGATTCTAGGTGTACGAGACTAAATGCTCAAACGAACCGGGCCCTCTCGGCCTATTTTTCGGAAGATCGAAGGATTCTTAGATTCCAACGAACTAGGGATCTACTAACTACGATCCTTTTTCCCCTTAGATCCCGTGGGATTATTTTTGACAAGCATGAGAGATCTTTTTTCACTTCATTGGCCATCGCAGCCCTAACAATTTCCTTTCTTTCTTCTTTTCTCTCTCTCTCTCTCTCTCTCTCTCTCTTTTCCACAAAAATTGTTCAAGTTCGCTTCAAAGCCGGACAATCCGTTGAGTACGTCGGAGTAAATGAGAAAAAAAAAGGAAAAAGAAAAAACGCATACTTGAGCATAGCGATCGCCTTCGCAAATAGTTTTACTAGTTTCCTCCCATCGTTTTTCCACGGCCTCGCAATTTTGCCAGCACTGTAACAGAGAAAAATAAGAGAGTGTGTTGTTGGAGAGAAGATCGGCTCTCGTGCAAGCAAAAAGCCCTAACACAGCTAATGTAAGAAGAAGAGTAAGGTAGAAGAATCCTGAAGAAGGAAAGAAAGAAATAAGAAGCCTCGAAGGAGGCAGGCCATTGAATCGGCGGCGTTGCTGTTGTGGAGGAAAGGGAGGACGAAATCGAGAGGGAAGGATCGGGGAGAAGGACGAGGAGAAGAGGGAAGGTAGCTCGAATTAGCTCCAACCTGTTTCAGCATAACAGGCACTGTCGTTGTTGTCTTTATATTTATTGGGGTACCCTCTCTCCTCGATTTCTTTCCTCTCCGAACGTTCCTCTTCCCTCGCTAAGACGACTTTGAACTCTTCGTAGAAAACGATATAGACTCTTTTTCCTCCTCACCCTCTCTCTTTGTTATTTCGTATCGAGAATGTTTATGAAAGGTATCGCGATTGTAATGGAATTGTCTACTAGTATCTATTTACTATAAACTTTCTATACTACTTGATATATCATGGCATCGTAATACTATCGTAAAAATATTAGAAATATCGTTACAAAATATTACGATATTTTTACCGCAATTACTATTACCGCAATACTCGGATTATATACAATATAGGTGATCTATTCGTTTATATACTGCTTTCCGCCATGAATATTTTTAACAGATATTTATACAAACGAAATATCTTTTCGGGTTGAGAAGTGAAAGCCATTAACAATTTTCGGAAGGGCGTAACGAAGAAAAGAAGCCGTGAAAATTGGCAAGGAAGGCGAGATAATCGTCGTTATGGGGGCGTTTTAGGGGTAGGTGTCCCTCGTTAAAGCATCGCTTTCTTCGTTCTTCGTTACGATTGTTATTCCAATGCAGAACCCTTCCTTTTCTTCCTGCTTTAGTATAAATGGATCGCCGTCGTCGCACCCTCTTAACGCGTGCGAGCACGCACGGCAACATCGATTTCTTCGAAATTAATGAACGCCCTCAGACATCTTCCTCCTCCTCTCCCTCTCACCCTCTTTCTTCCTTCTTTTATTCTTTCGATTCGAAAGAGAGATAGAAAGAATAGTTTTATTTATAGATGAAGGTAATAATTCGCGATAACGTTCGATGAGTGTTATCAAACCGTATCGATCGGTATATCAGATTGTTGACTATATTTTCTATTATTGTACGAGCCCTTCGTTAATCGAGATTTCCATCTGCTCATCGATAGGGGAACAATGACTATCCCGACTAAAAATAAGGGAGAGTCTTGGGACCACCATGATTTTCCATGGCGCCCCATAAAACCGAACACCAAAAGATTTATAGTCCTTTCGAGAGATCCCCTATTCGATTTCAAACACGATCGAGAAGTAAGTACTTTTTCGTTATAACGCTTTCGAAATAGTTTTCCTTTCGTTTTATTTTTAATTAGACATCCTATTTTCTCTATGAGATAAACGAATTTGGATCTGTTTCGTAAATAAGAGAAATGAAGTTCGGCTTAAAACGTGAAAAACTCGTGTTACGGAGTTACTTTTATTTTCTTTGAGATAATCTAATTTTATCACGCGGACGCTGACGGATCGTTCTCGTTAACGAAAGACATAGCTCTATCAAATTTCACTTTACTTCGAATTTCTCGTATGAATTTACGAAAATTATACATGTATCCGATAAAAAAAAAGTATTATCTCTATTACCTCGCTGCAAACGGTTTCCGGTCGACTGGAGAACCAATCGCACGTTCCATCGGTGCTATATCTTCTAAGACACTGTGATCTACACTGTGCGATCCTGACGACCGGACCAAGGTCCAGACAATAAACGAGACTCGCGCACAAACTTAGAATTATCAGCCACGAAACGTTTCCCATGTTGAGACAAATTTGTTTGATCTCACACTCGGTATATTTCTAACGAGATCGCGAGCTCGAAAGATACGAATCTGTAAAAATACGTTTGGATTAGGAAGATACGATACCCTTGAAAAATTTCATCCAACTGCGACCCTTCCATCGTTGGAAGCTTCCTTATGTAGGCTACGACCTCCCCACTACTTCCATTTTCACTCCCCCACCCTTCGCAGACTCCTATAGCATCCCTTATAATTATTTCTAGCCTGAACTCGTCCCTCGGCATATGGTTGACCGTACTGTACAGTCAGACCGTACCTATCCCAATGTTCTCCCTAAGGCTACATTATTTTTTCCTCCTATACTACTGGAATAAAACTGTTACAGAATTCTTAACTAGTAACGTGCAATTCTCTGTTGTAAAAGTCGTTTTCGAAAATGTTTAATTTAAAAAAAAATCTAAACTGATTTTTCCAAACACAATATTAATATAGATTATTTTTTTTCCTCTTTTCATACGTATCCTTTTAACACTATATATTGATGGAATATACGTTCTTTTTTAAGGCACATATCGTGAATTTTTATTTTCATACCATCGGAATTCATTTTCCTTTTTGCTTTTTTCTTTTTTTTTCTTAAATCTAATTTCCTATTTATCTTCAGTATGAGTCGAAAAAAGTCTCCTAATACCCTCGTACTATGAACATACGTTTCTCCCTACAATTATCTACAAGTTCCAACATATGGTCCAGAAATTTTATTTCTTCCAGATACAAAAGTAAAAACCTAACAAAAAACTGCAAATTTCACGATACTAATTTTCATTCTTTTTCTACGCATTTTATTCTCTTTTAAAGTTCTTGATTTCAACAACAAAAATCGTTTCCCCGTAACAAAGAAACCAAACGAAATACGAAACACGAAGTCATTCTGAATCATCGAAAACGTCATATATATGTATGTGTGTGTGTGTGTGTGTGTGTGTGTATAATAAGTTCTAAAGCAAACTTAGAAAGAGAGAGAGAGAGTTCTAGAATGCTAAAAAGGTCGTCTTTCAACGTGCTAATCCTTAGAAACTAGGAGAAAGCTGTTAGAATTTCACTACGGTTAAAACGCAAGCTAGTCCCTAATCGTCTCACTTCTTTCTTTTAAGATGACAAGCAGGAAAAGGTCTGTTTTCTCATATTTTAAATATTTAAGCAAATTTAGCATCTAAAAACGCCTACATACTCATTTAACATCCGGGGTTTGGAAAATTTCTGAAAAAAAGAAAGGAAAAAGAAAATAAAAAAAGATATACGTAAGATCGAATGATCGAAATTCTAGAGAACGATAAAATGGTCCAGGGATACTCTGCTCCACCCAGCTTCCGAAAATAAAGGTTTGGAAAGCATAGAAGAAGAGAGAAAAGGATAGAAATACATATTCAACCGGAAGTCGAATTCTCTGGGTGCTCCGTTCTACGTTACAATGCACAGGATGTGTACAAATAAGGGTATTTGTCTCGCTGCCTGATTGTGGGGTGAAATATACGTGACGTTAAACGAGCCGAGTTTCATCCCTATATGAAAAGACAGAGAGAGAGAGTGAGGGGGAGGGGGAGGAGGGAGAGGAGACGTAGACTTTGAAACGGCCGGTTTATGCCCGGTGGCAATAGAAAAAGGCCTACCGAATAGAGATCCATTCATCTAGGCTACGTTTAGGGGTGGCGCTCAGTTTGGATCTACAAACTTCTATGGAGAATGACATTTTATTGTGCCAGAGTTTTTCTCACACCTGGACTCTGCTACTCTGTTCCGTCACGTTAGATGTTTCACGTTAGCGCTTCCATCTTTTTTTCTATCTACTTATTCCTATGAATTGCTTGGAATTATCATTTGGTTAATGGTTAACTCTTTGTATTTTTGAAATCAATAGTAATTTTATGAGAAAGAGAATTAGAAATGTCGACGCTATGTTCGTTCTGTACTCTTGTTACTTGTACCGTCTTTAAATATAGGCAATAATTCGAACAAATTGAAAGTTAAGATAGAGTATTTGTAAAATTTATTGTTAACATAAATAAGTACGAAATCATTCTTTCACACGGGATTTTATCTTTTGATCAAGACCAAAATTAAATATTTACTATTCGGATTGCAATATTCCTATTGTTCACGATAAATGTATCTGGCACGCGTTGTCACGTGATTCGAGGAAATTTATCCCGATCGTGAAAGGGAATCCCTAGAGACGCTCGATCCCCTATGCAAAAGGGCTATGCGATTCTATTCTATATATTCAATAAACTTAGATAGAGATTTCCCGAAGCTTTAGGATAACGGCCCACCTCATCGATCTTCGAAGGATCCACTCTATTTCGAGAACAGCGATATGAATTATTTATCGTTTAGGAATGATATACGAAGGATTCTTGGGACACGATTTCTTCGAAAATTGTCTAAAATTTCTTTACCAATGCTACATTTAAGTAAATAATGTTTTTAATCAAATTTCGTTATAAAATAGGAATGAAATCCGTCCAAACCGAAATCATAAACGTAATGCGTTACTAAAAAAAGAAATTCCATGATACAATTATAATATCACACATGAATGAAACATGAGAGATTGTTGTTCGCTCGGTTTGCTCGAAAACGATGCAAGTGTTTGTGCTGCTTAGAATTTTCGGACCCGTCAAAATCCTCTCTGAAGGGATTTCGTTGTAGAAACGAGAGGTGTGAGGTGTTTTCGTAGGATCCATAATCCGGAACGGTTTGTCTGTCCACGCATTCCTCTCTCTCTCTCTCTCTCGCCCTCTCCCTTTCTTTCTCTCCTATCATCTCGTAAGATCTCTCGCACGACCCGCCTCTGTGTATTCACGAGTCTCCTCCACTCGTAAGCGTTCTTGTTTATCGATCGTAATCCTCGCCACGAAGGATTACGTGCTCTCGGTTTTCCGTAAGATCGCGTCCATCTTCTTTCATTCTAGTTTCTTTCTCTTTCTTTCTCATCATATCGAAGGAAAAAAATCTTCTGGACATTTGTTCTTTCTCTTTCTTCGTCTCTTTCCGTTTAATGATTTGAAATTCTGTCCGCGTTTTCTTCTCGAAGATCTTCTCTTTTGTTCTTCCGTCCACGTACGACTATTCCTCGCGTGAAACTGGATATTCTGTGCTCAAGATAAAAGTAGAAACAATATTTTCTTTCGTCCTACGAGTCGGAATTCTTCAGAAAGATCCGGCGAGGAAAAGAAGATTATTAGCTACGATGCTTTTGGATAAAAATAAAATTAAGAAAAGAAATGTAGAAAAAGATTGGAATAACAACAAAATACGAGACCTCGAAGAGATGAAGATAAATATCATTGCAATTTTAATCCACGAATAAAAGAATGAACTTTAAAATAACAACAATCCAAAAAAAATATATTAATAAAATTATTGTTATACGAACCATAAAAACAATTCAACAAACGTTGTAATACGTAATAAGAATTTCGCAGAAAATATCGAAACTTATCGATCAACCTAATCGAAAGTTTCAGCCTAACAAAAAAACGAACTTTTTACAGAAGACTGACACGAAAGCTGGCGCAAAATCGATTATGGATAATCCTAGGAAAATAATTTGTCTGGGCACATTTTCACGAACGATACCTTCTACTTTCACTTTTTAAAAGTATCTAACAAAGCAGAAAATTCTGTCCTTTTACAAAATAGCTCGGTCTCCCTCTCTTTCTCCCTCCCTCTCTCTCTCTTCGCTTTTCTCGCGTCAAATGTGCCGCGGTGACAAATTTTCATTCTTACCATTAAATCCTGTCTCTCTTTTTCTCTTCCATGAAAAACTTTTAGCAAAGAAGAAGAATAGAAAAAGAAAGAAAATTTTTCTCTAAACGATTCCCTTGAGGGGGACAGGTGGTAACCAGAAGATTTCCGAATCGCTATTGAACATCTAAGATCCTTTTTACGTGTCCTCTTCTTTCTCTCTTCTGTATCCAACGATACCCTCTAACTTGACAAATTCTCCAAAAGCAGGATTTATTACCAGACGAAGGCAGAGGATGCTGCTTTCAAGGTTCCTTCTCTTCTCATTCTTCTACATCTCAGATTATGTGTGTGTGTGTATCTATATATACATACATACATACATACATATATATATATATATATTGCAACAGGATTTCTCAAGAATACTTTGTTTCGATTCGTCTAAATGCCTTTAAGATTCTGTTCTATAAATCCATACAAATCTATGCTATCATATTTAAGTGATAAATAATTTTAAGTCATAATGTATAACATTTAATGTATAACAAACGAATTGTTGGTCGTATTCATAATTGAAATAAACTTTGCTCTTTACGAATCGTACGAAATCCCAAGTCGTTGTCTTTTCCTTTTTCATTTACGATTCAAAAATTTCTATCTCCACTGAAGTTAAAATTTTTCTTTTTGAACAGTTGCCTCCTTGTAAATCTAATGGTTTTCTTTCTCTCTTTGCCCCTCTCGAATAGTGGCTAGAACGAAACCATGGGTTCGTGGCAAGAAGAACTTTCCTTCTTGGTTTTTTTCTCTTTGTCAATAGTTGGGGTAGACACGTTGTTTAATTTACAGTAGCTTTTCTTATTCTCCTTCTTTCTTTTGTTGCGGCATACCTTCGGACTTCCTAATTGTTTGACACCCAAGAACGATCCTCGAGTTTTCACTTTTCGAACGCTTCCAAGTCACTCTGAGTTATACTAGTCAAAAAAAAAAGAGATAGATAGCGTCAGTCGAATACCTTTTAGAGAAATTAGTGTGGTTTACGAAGTATTAAAAAAAAAATTCTTTTTGTGAAAGAGTAATAAAATGTATACAATTTTTGTTATCGATTCATCAATTACATTTCTACTTGTCATCGATAAAATGACTGAAATCTATCAAAGCAATCACATTATAGATCGATAATCTTCAAATAATTTATTCATACTTACGACTACTGTTTTTAAAACGTCTCAAAAAATAATATTACTCGTACATAAACGTTAATAAATTCGTAAAGATCTGTCTTGTGAAAACGATATTCTAATCTTGAGAAAAAACAAGATCAAAAATTGTAGAAAATTCACAAAACAACAAAAGCGAATTTTCCAAGAACGATCTATTTATAGAATATCGAATAAGACAGAAGTATTTCTCTTTGTTTCCTAGATCGTTTCGATCGATCATCCGGAAGAGGCTGACGCTGCGGTATCTGGAGTACGTCAATGCTTAACAGGCAGAACGTTTGGCGTCTCGCTCGAAGCATTTCGTTGCGCACGACCATATGGTCGCCGACGGCGTTGGTCATTATTTCCTTTCCCTTCGGTGAGCCTCGAAGGAGCATGAGAAGGATGGGGAGGATGAGGAGGAGCAGCGGGAAAGGCGGTCGGCCACAAAATTGCCCGAAAATTGCTCGATGGTCCAGCTTTTCTTCTTCTTCTTCTTCTTCTTCTTCTTCTTCTTTTTCCTCTTCTTCCTTTTCTACTTCATCTTTTCTCTCTCAAGCTAATATCATAATACTTGATTTTTAATTCGAGAGCGAGAGCGAGCATCCTTTCTCTCTCACTCCCTCACGTCTTCGTTCCTTTTTTTCATTTCTATTTACTTCATTTTTCTCCTATCCCCTTTTATAAAATATGCTAAACGCTTGGGGTGGAATCAAGACGCCCCCACAGGATTCTCCAACGTTGTTATTTACGTATTATGAATGTTGTAAAGCGAAGTATAATGATCGCCTCCGAGCAATTTATGCGAATTTTATGATATTTTCTTTTGGATTATATCTTATGAGTTTCTAGGATAGAGTATCTTCAAATTCACCGTGGATGAATTCTTCTGAAAAATTTTCCATTTTTCTCTTTTACGACACATCGATCTTCCCTGATTTTTTAATTTGTTAGCTGAATTTTTCAGCTCTAACAAATTTATTAAACGTGATTAATAAACGATATCTACTTGTTAGATAAATAATAAATTATTTCCATGCTTCACAAAAATGGATTTTTTGTCTATAGCCAAAGTTGAATTTTTCTTTTTCATACGACAAAATCAAAGTAATTTGCACGATATTATCCCGTCCTTTCTTATTTTTTATTTTTTAACTGTATGCACGCGAGATGACTATACACGAAGCATTTGATATTTTCGTGGTTAATTTCATGCACGTGTTTCTTGGTGTTTCTTGGCGTCGGTCCATCGACGATAGAACGTACAACAGCTAATGACCGATACCTGCACGAACGTCCATTATTCTTTATACGAAGTCGTTTTAGAAACTGCTTGGAGCCGAGACGAGTAATTGCCGTTGAAAGATAAGTCTCGAGCGTACAACTCGTAAAGTACACGAAAGCTACAAAAACATCTTCGGATGAACCGCAAGCATCCTCGTGGGTAACCACTGAGATGTAAATTAAGTAATAGTCAAGGGTGAAGGAGAGAAACGAAGAAAATTTTCTTTACTTTATGATCCTTTGCGGTCTACTACGAGATACTTTCTCTCTTCCTCCCCCATTCCGTATAATCTTTTTTCTATCTTATCGTTGGTTTAATTATCGCCTATACGTGATCGCATCTTGTTTAAAGCGTTTGTGCATCACGAATCAAATCGTCGATCCCTAGAAATTTTTCTCCTTAATAGTAGGCACAAACAATTTAAGTTTACATACAATTCGTTGTACAAGTATTATAATAGATGTTAGTAAGTTTCTTAAAATATTTACATATGCGAATAGGACAATCTAAAAAAATCAAAGTATGGTAAAAGAAAGTTTATCTCTTCTCATAAAGTAATAAAAAAAGAAATTGGTGGAGGGAACCTTTCTTCGGCAGGTCCAATATTTCCAGGACTCACGGAAGAAGACTCGCCTCTGAAAGTGTATTTTTTCCTCGAGATAAAGTCTAGCCGCGTGCCATATGTCGACGGTCGCGGGAAGCGTTTTCCGATTTCTCGCGCGTGCAACACATGGCTACACGTCTCCTCTCTCTCTCTCTCTCTCTCTCTCTCTTTCTCTCTACGATTCTGAAAATCCTGAAGAGAGCCAACAGCAGCAGCAGCCGGTACGATAACGACAGTTATCCTCGCGTTGGAGTAGCTACGAAGTGGCACTTTCAGATAAATCGACGAGTAAATCCTCCAGTAGTTTGATTACCTATCTTGAGAGTGATTTCATAAAATTTTTACGAAACATCCTTCCCTTTCTCTTTTTAATTCCTAAAATCTATTAAGAAAATTAATTGCACGTCAATGAATTTTTCAAAACTCATTTGCAATTTGACTTACATGAAATAATAATAAATGTCTGTTATATATCAGAAAAATGATTACGTTAAAGCCTCGACAGATTCGCCGGCTCATTAGCTAGCAAAATACCTTTGTCAGTTATTTTCTACTCCACCTTCGCAAAAAGACCTCTTCGAGCTGTCTCGGCCCTCAAGGTTATTTAGTTTCGAGATCGGTAAGCCTAAGAGAGGTGGAAGGGGAGAGGGAATCTCAACGTTAGGAAACAATTTGGCCTGTAGATTCGAAGACCCTTGCTGCCTTAATTAGTCCCACACTGAATTATCAATCGGCTATTTTCGAGTTACGACGCTGTGATTCTTCAAATTGCCCAGAGCGGCATCTATCTTATTGCTTGGTTCAACGGATAGATAGATAGAGAGAGAGAGAGATTGCAAGGGATCCTTGAAAAAGGGACGTCGTAAAACGAAGGGCCCTTCGGCGGCGACAAATTTCCGAAGAAAAATCAACTTGGTCCAGCCGTGATACTTGGAACTAGGTCGAATAGAGAAGGTGAAACGAACCGAAGAAGAAATTTCTTTACCCCCTTTAAACCAATATCCTACGAAGGAAACTGTTAAATCTATTATACCTCTAAAGCTCGATCGTGATCACGGAGCAGAAAAAAAAGAAGGTTCGCGGCTGGTGGACGAGGAATGAGAAAGGAGAAAGAAAAAGAGAGAGGGAGGGAGGGAGGGAGAGAGAGAGAGAGAGAGAGAGAGAGAGAGAGAGAGAGTAGAGAAAGATGCTGAAAGAAAGATGGAAAAAGAAAGAAGAAGAAGAAGTAGTAGAAGAGGAAGAGGAGGAGAACGCGTTTTGTAGTTTTCGTGGGTCAGACTCTGCAGGTAGGTAGGTAGTGGTCCTTTCAAATCGCTCGAAAAATGAGGGGGTACAAGGTATATTCGAGGACCGCCGTGTAACGTCCTCTGCCCTTCCCTAACCCCCTTCCTCTCTCTCTTTCCTCCCTTTCTCTCTTTTTAGATGCTTCACGATAAACGTTTACCGTGTCCTGTCGTTCTATTCGAGCTTGGGGAATCGAAGATCTTTGGATGAAAACGAATTCGATGCTTTCCTCCTATCGTTTATATACGCTTATATATTCTCTCTCTCTCTCTCTCTCTCTCTCTCTCTCTCTCTCTCTATCACTCTCTTTATCCATCTATCTTTCTTTTTCATCTCTATGCCTATCGGGCAAATCTTTCCTTGCGACACGCTCGAAGACACGATATTTAGTTTGATTCTAATTTCAATATACGAAATGATTTTTTGATCTATATATATATATATATACACATATAAATCTATTGCTTATCTAACACTATATTGCTATATTATAGTCTATACTAAATATGTTTTATACACACATTTATAATCTATATTATAATATATTACTATATTCCGTATTGTACTATGATGTATCACGATTAAAAAATTATTTACAAAATGTGTATACTCGTACATCAAGCTCCTTTAAAACGTATGATATCAAAGGTTATAAAGCTTTGAAATAAGAATGAGTATTATTACAAGGATGAAAAGAAAGAAAGGAAATCTCGCTAAAAGTCGACTCTCTCTTATAAACTTTCGTCGGCAATAAAATAAATCCAATGGTCGAGCTCGAAGGTAACGTCGGAGATAATGGCCAAAGAAGTGGCTGCGTTATCAAAAGTTCTACGTTTATCTTATACGCCATTTCCTGGCTCCTTCGTCAAGATGCACCAGAGTTTGGACTTTTTTCCTTTCAAGGACGCGAGACTCCGAAACTTCTCCAACTGATAATGCAAAGTTATATTCTCGAATTTCACCATCCGTCTCCGAGTACTTAAGCATCGTCATCCTTTCTTTTTTCATGAAGAAGAAACGAGAAGAAACTCGAGAGACATTTGGCCGAGAATCCTTTCTCCTTTTCTTCATTTCGCGATAATCTTCATACTGGAGGATATAAAATTTTTTCTCCTTTTATTTTTTGGACGGACAACATTGCCTTTTGTCTATTTGATCTTTTCTATTGTTTGTTTTTTCCCTTTTTTTACTAATACCGTAAGAAAATGTATTCAGTATATAAAAGAATATCGTATAAAATAGTATATATACGATTCATCCTTTGGTTGCCCTGTTCCTTCTCAGTTTTCGTACTGACTCTAAGTTATATCAGAAAGATTAATAAACACCGGTATTTTCATTGCTAAGTAAGAAATAACTTACTTTGTCGCACAAGAACGCGCCTGTAAAGACAACTATCCTCTCTAACAACGATTATAGAAAAGTTTTTAACGCTAAATCGCTTACTTTTCTTTTGAAAAAATTCGACTACTTGGTAAAAATTATTATTAATCTATAAAATAAGTGTATCTACTTTCAAGTAGGAAAAATAGTAACAATCCTATAGTAAGACTTTTTCCGTGGCAGAATTCGGTCGAAGAATTGCACAAATTGCATATTCAGCAGCTACGTGATTTAGAAAAAATGTCTCTTTCTCTCTCTCTCTCTCTGTCCCTCTTGAAGCAAGTATGTAATAGAAAGATCGTATTATCATTCAGGTAAACACAACTGCGATCTTTGTCGAAACTTGTTCAGGCAAGTCCTTGTTATTCGTCAGATTGTGCGGCTTGTCTTTCGGCCGATCTGTCGTCGACGAATCTTCTTTTCTTTCCGGGTCGACGTAATAAAGGTACCTCGCCGCGACACAGAGCAACAGCATCTCGATTAGCATCAGGGTGTTTTGCGTCACTGAAATAAGGAGAAGTCAGAGAAAGTGCCGATGCATAGGAACGAAAGATTCGCAAAAGATTCGAACAAGCTCGGTTTTGAAGAAGAACGTAATACTATCGAATAAATAACGTCTGACATCTTTTACGTAGAAAAGTCAGTTGAAAAATCTGATATTATTTTTATTATCATCGTCAGGATTTTCGAGTGAAAAAATACTGACATTACTTTTTGTCTAACTTAAGGCAATATCTTAAGAAAGAATAAAATAAGTAATAATAGATCATTCGATCGCCCGGTTCGCTACCAATTCATTTTTTTTTTGCCCACGTTTCAACGAACTATCACCTACGTGGTTATTTTTACAATAGATTTACCATTGGCGTAAATTTTCGGTGACAATGGTGGCCTGCAAGGGAAGACGCCGGTATAAATGAGAATCTTGATAATGGCAGCTTGGGCTTTGGAAAACATCAAGACCATTTGACACACCATAGTCTTAAAGTTCAGCTTGGCTTCTGTCGGAAAGAGAAAATGCATTTATTTCCATTACCATCGCACACCGCTTTTCTTCAAGCTTTTCCATCCTCTTTGAAAATTGCTTCCTGTATTCGCGTCCGTGGTCCACTGATCGTTCCTAAGATTTCGTCATCGCACACACGCGTACGAGTAATGGAACGACGTACCTGGAGCCACGGCATGCAGACTTTTCGTGGTGATGGTTAAACCATACAACGCAAACAGTATACTAATCACAAGAAATGGTTGAAGCCATTCGGAGTACATTGGTAATGTATTTTGTTCGTCCAAAGCCATAATTAGCATGATAAAGTATAGCAAACCCTGGAAAAACGTTTTCAAGATTAAATTAATGAAAGAAACGAAAGATGGGCCACGCCTACGAATATACGTACCACACACACATACCTGTATAACAGGAAGTTGAAGAATAATTAATCGAATCCAAGTTAAACGAGAATCTATCATATCGAGATTGGGAAAGGGCAAGCATGGCCAGCAACAACAAGGACCGACTTTCAGCATCAACGAGGGCGCTTTCGTAATTTTTCGACGACCGACGTCGATAAGAAGAAGATACAGACGATAAAAGGACACTGTCAAGAAAACTTGAGTGACCGTCTCCGATAATAGTTGTGCCCTGAAATAGAAGAATAAAAGGAACCGTTAGAGAGGATTCATGAATCTTGTTCTCGGAGAGAACGAATCACGTGACAAATTTCCCGCAGTCATTCCTATTCCCTTTTTTTTCCTTCCCCGCCGTCCCCCTCCCATCCTTCTATACCGCAATTTCGTGTTGGAGAAAAAAGGTCGACCGGAAAGATTTTCGAAGGAGATTTTTTTAGGCGACTGTCGTCGTAAAATGCACTCTCCGGTAACAGGAATCTTTCATTTGGAGAGTCGAGCTTCCTCTCTCACTCGCACACTTTTTTAATTTATAACGATTTAAATTATTACAACGAAGGAATAGATGTATCGTAATAAAACGGCGCTCGATTATAAATTAATCGGACAAAACGGTATCGTTTATACCTTGGAATCGCTATCACTATCAAACTGCAAATACTCGCTATCGGATATATCGAGAAAATGCTAATGACGTTAGATTTGTAAAGGCCCGTTTCTTTTTGCGAAAGAACGTTGTAAGTAGCATCCATGGCCAAGTATAACGTAACAATTGAAAATATTGCTCCAATGCATACCAGGACAATTGCAAATGTACCTAAACCTAAAACAAAAAATATAAAATACCAAATGGTTGTTAAATCAGCGAATAATTGTATTTAAAAGAGAAATAAATAAATAAAAATATCGATAAGAATATAATCTATCAGTGTTTTTAACGATTACCATATATTTAGCAAAGTCATCGTACATAATCTACGATTGTTTCCTATTAAAAATAGATAAAACGATAAGATAAAACGATAAGATAAGATTTATTTCGAGTCATTGACAAGATGTAAATAAATGCGATATACGCACGCACAGACAAACGCATAATCTTTTTCAATGCATCAGAATAATTTTCTCGTTATTTTGTATAATATGTTTAATTTTAAATATATATATATACACAATTCCGTGATGTTGCACAATTTCCATTGGAAATTCATATTAACTTTCATATCGAATCGTTTCAAAATATTTTTCGAAACGCTATACGCAAAGATAATCCGACCAAATCATTTGGTGAACCACACGATTCGATAATTTTGGCTCCTTTGCTTTAAGACGTAAAAGCTCGTAAAACTAAAAGCAGAAAATGGAGAAGGAGTGAAAAAAAAACGAGATATCAGAGAAAAGAAAAAGTTGTGAAAGATCTTATCTGTAATCTCTTGCAAGACACATATGATTTATATTTTTGCTACTGGTAATTTTACCTTTCAATCTAAATAGAACAAATCTTTTTATCGCGTTATCTTTTTTTACTTCTTATTAATCATATATTCTATGCGCGTGCAGGTCTTTGTGTCGAGGACGCTTCCTCTTTTTCAAATATACATACATGTAAGTATATAACCGGGCATTTATGTAAAGTGTAAAATTAAATATAAACTCGAAGCAGAACTTTCACCTGTGCGCGTGTCGCTCGTACATGCCTTCCATCGGAGATAAAAAAAAAAGGAAAAAATGAAGAGAAAAAAGGAACGACAGTGGCGTCGATGCTGCATTTATATGTGTAATGCGAGAGAAACGATTGGGAACTTTCCTTATGTCGTACGGGATAAAAATTTGACGTCGTACGAAGCAACAATGTCAATCGTATTAAAATAATAAAGCGTATATTTTTTCTTCGATTAATAAGGTATCTCTTATAATTTAATCTATTTACAATTAGAATCAACAGCGACAGCGTTTTATACGCGCAGTTGTATTTAACCGCATTTTCGTAATACTTTTGGAAGATTACCAAATAGTAGTGGGTTGTGCAAGTTAAAATATTATCAAGTAAAAAGAATTTATCGATGCAACTTTTTACGAGGATGCAACCCAAACGTAGTATATCGTTCGTTTCGTTATCGTAAATATTCTCGATCCGAATAAAAGAAAGTTAGAATCGGACATAAAAATGACGCTATTTGGTCGAATGATCAATTGGCGTTCGTTATTTGAGTTATTCCGAACAATTCGTGCCCGAATCGACGTTTTTCGCCGATGAATTTTTACTCGCGTTATATTTTATCGAAGAAGAAATGAGGATAAGGAGGAGGAGTTACAAAAGTAGAAAAGAAACTTACTTTCTATATGCTCGATCGCAGAGGGCACGTAATTAGAATCGCAACTAACGTTCGAACGATACTCGTCGAAAATTTCCATCGTATAATTCGATAGGTCGAGCCTCCACTAGAAAAAACGAGCCAGGAACAACGGCAACCTTCGAAAATCGTTTGAACGTTTTCAAGTCCTGTATGGATCTTGGCTCGAAAGTTCGACAAACTCGACGAGCTAAACTCGCGACGTCTGGTAAGATCGAAAAGGCAAGTCGGTCGGACCGAGACGCGATTGCTAACGGTGAGAGTGACTCCCCACTTTTACCACCGTTAAATAGCGATGTTGTAACGGCTTATCACGAAATATTTTCACTTACCACGTTTTAACTTCTCTTCGACGCGCGTTTGTTTACTTTGCTATAACGCATTGATATAATTATCGTCGATAGCTGAAACGTATGATCTCTTAACGAGATATTCAGCGTTAACGACGGCCATTACGAATATTTATCGATTAACAAATATAATAGTACGCGTATAATCGTTTGGTTTTTATGAAATCTATCAACGAACTACAACATACGTTTTTTTATACGATTAAAAGGATCGAAACGAAAGGATTTTTTAATTCAATGATTATTGCCGCTCGCTCGATTATTCGATGCCGACTTACCGATAGTAGATACCCCTCATCGATGAACAAGGAGACATCTGCGATCGATAATACGCGTCCCGGATCGATGCGGGTTACTTATCGACCAGATTATAAAAAGAGAGAGAGAGGAGAGAGAGAATTGTTTATGAATAATCGAATAAAAAATATACCCAACAGGAACGATCGGAGATATTCGAAGAAAGGAAGACTTTCTTCGCGATATGCGTTTCCTTAAACGCGAATTATGTGAAAACCGTCCGAAGAAAGCGACGTCCCTTTCGAGAGATCTCACTTTCGAGATGAGAATAATTTCAAGAATTAACGGGGAAACGTTTCCTTAAGGAAAACCTCGATGACGGTTCGCGTCTTTTATGTCACGTTGCCAGAGCCTAAACGAGAAAGAAGAGGAGATAGATAACGATCGCCGATCGAGTATGAGACAGGTGGAAAGGAAGCTCGGACGACAGTCGAACGTGCGTGAGTGCACCGATAGGACGAGCGAGGAGAGTATCGAGTCGCTAAGTACGAAGAGAGAGAGTTGGAAAGTAGGCTCTTGAGTCGTACGGTCAGTTCACGATTGCTTCTGCGGACGATCGCTCCTAGCAATGGTAAGTCTTTTTTTCCTACTTTTCTCGTCGAGCGCGAGGCTTCTGCTCGAAGAACCTCGCGCCTTTTAAACATTTCCCGTCTCGTCTCCAACGATGTGTCCCCTTGTTTTCGTTCGAACGTTAATAATCTGCAAAAGTTTCCGACGCATATCGGAACAATTGGGATGCAGCGTAAACGCAATGAGGATAGGATAGGTATCGATCTTAAATCGATCGACGAACGTTCTACGTTTCTGTAAAGAAAAAGAGACTCACCGAAAAGAAGCGGTCGTATCGTAACGAGTGTTGAAATCGCCGAGGATGAAAGTTCACTTTCGTTCTCGAGAATCCTCATCTTCCGACTCGTTTCCCGTGTCTAATTTCACCGTAGATTTCTTTCACTCCACCGGAGCATGCATGTACGCTCAATGGGCCACGGCATTTGAACGTGGTGGAATTTGACATTGGTGAAACGGAGAGGATAGAACCGAATTACGAACGAACGAAAAGAGATATTACGCGCACAGCGAAAGAGATACGCGTCGTGGACCGACGATCTAGCGCAAAGGGGAAAAAAGAGGAAAAAGAAAAAGTCGCCGACTCGCGCGTATAATTATCTACGTCGGTACAAGGATCAGACGGTGCGCGCGCTGCGGATCGACTAACAGTACTTTCTCGATCGGCTAGTTCGCGGTCCAAGGATATTTTGCGAGAGGTGCAGAATACGAGTACGGAATACGAATATTGCGCCTAAACGTCGATCGCGTAACTCTGACAATGAATCGATCGAAACATCGATTCGGCGATTATCTGCTTCAAGGACCAGACGCGTCTCGCACATTTTCAAAGATCGTAGTCGCGCGTTTATCGTGCTCCCGACGCATGCCACGAGTAAGGAGAAGTTTCTGACGGACCGTCGCGATTCGAGGAAATCGCGCGTCCTCGTTCCGTCCTTCGTATCTACGGTACGTCGTCGTAATAATCGAACGAAATTACTTTTCAGATCCCCGCTTTCTGCGTGCTCTTACTCTTCGGCCTAAGTCATGTCGAATCGATGGAACTCCCATCGATATTCGAGGTCGAAGATTCGATCAATCGAACGGTCAGCGAAGTCGAAAGGTTGATCAACGAAAATCCAAGCTTGCCTCGACTGTCCCGAAGCGATATCGTCGATATTTTGTACAACATCACGTCCAAGGACTTGGAAGCATACGGGAACGAGGAGAAGATCGAGAAAGGACGGAAGATGTATCAGAGAGCTCTGATGATCGTTCTGCCCTACAAGGCGAGAGAATCGTCGGAAAACTTAAAGGATTTGTACACGAAACCGCCGATAGTTCAAATGATATCAGATTCGGGCAGCGGTGAGCGTCTCGAAATGGTTTTCAACGATCGATCCAAAGAAAATGGTGGATCGTCGGAATCGATCGAAAATTTCGTCGAGAAGAATCGATACAAAAATCATCGAGAAACTTATTCGGACGTACGACCCGAGGAATCGTCCAAGGAGGACCCGACTCCTGGATCGGCACCGATCAGATTTAGTTTCAACCTGGACAACTTGGAGAACGAACCTCACACCGACCGAGACGACGAGAAATCGACGACGACCGTAGATGCCGTTTTTCTGCCTACCGTCGCCGTTACTACCACGGACAATTATCGGGTTCGAGACATCGATCTGGTTCTCGATACGAGGAACGACAACGAGAAATCAAGTACCGAGGAGTTGACGATCGATCCGAACCCATCTAAGCCGAAACAAGACGTTCTATATTCCGATCAATGGCGTTATCACGCTCCGCCGCCTCAAAATATCCCCGATGAAGAGATCGAGGATCCGTCGTCGGTCGTCCGAACGTCGCTCACGAAATATCCCGTAATCGAGCAAGACGAGGTATCACCGACGATCCTCGTAAGCCCGCTCTCGTTGAATTCGCAAACGTCCAAGTTCAATACAACGTTGGTTCTGAATTCCGGCGGATTTCGCGGAGCAACCAGTACCACGTCGACCGAGAGAACTCATCGGACCGAACCGATGAGGCAAGAGGTCATGGACTTGTTAGCCTCGATCGGTTTGCGCCCGCACAACGAAGGAAACGTCGAAGATGTCGTCGAGGACGACAAGAAGAACGTTCTCTACGACCGATCGAGGATTCCCAACGCGAACGGCATAGCTCGTCCCCACGCGGCGTCTCTCGACGCCGAGACGAAGTCCGACGGAGATTCGGCGACGACGCTCGAGGATCGGGATACCTTCCGAGAGACCGGTGCTTTCGATTTGAACAAAGGTATGGAAAATTTAACGCCCGACGTGCGATCGCTCTTTCAAAAATTTGGCCTACAAAGTTCCAACGATCGAGGATCCGCCGTAGCTGCTACCGTGACCACTCGCCGTACGCCTACTAATTTGTACAAGAGCTTTAAGCCATTGCCGACTTCGTCTAGCGTGCAAGACGAAGAGATGAGAGAGTTTTTCGCGAGATTTGGACTTGGCCTCAACAGGCAACGCAAGGCCATGAAGACCGAGATTCCGTCGGTGATCGAAGTCGTTCCCGTTGACATGAGGACGATATTAGAAAATATCGGATTGATATCGAATTCTCGTAGGAATTTCAAGAATTCGATCAATTACACCTTGGAGGAGACCAAATCCAAATATCACGTTTTCAAGCCACACGAAACGACTTTTAAGGACGATTATCAGAGATCGAAGATCAATGAATTTTTAGATACGGTCAAATTGGTTCAACGAGGTAAAGCCGACGCCAAGGATTTTCAGAAGGCCGCTACGGACTTGTTGGAGAATACGAAGACTTTGTCCGGTGGTCCGGATCCTTTGAGTTTGGAGGAAATCATCAGAGTCTATAACGAGGATCTTAAAAACGAGGTGAAGAGACAGGAGGAGGATGCTCGCGGTTCGACGAGCGAACGGAATTCTACGGAATCGAGCACGACCACCGACACCGGTAATCGATGCATCCTCGATCGCGTTCGATCTTACAACGGCGTGACGTGCAAACTATCTAAAGATTTAGGGAAGAAAAAACGATGACGCGAGATGATCAAAATTTCCGTAAAAGCAAAAAAGTTTAGTTTTTTAGAATCGAACGTAGTTTGCACCGCACGCGCGTCCACGATGAACGATCCAATAATCCTTGCTCTTTAAAATCGACAGAAACGACCGAAGAATCGACGACGACGTCGGATTTTGCGAGAGCTCCCGTCGAATCGAATACGGCGACGGAAACGACGACGTCCGCGACGACAACGTCCACCACAACGAATAGAAATTTATTAGACTTAGAAAGTTCATTCGGTGGAAGTACGCGAGCACCGGATCCTGTTCTACCAGCCAAAAGAAAAACTGGTTTATACTTTTTGGTAGATTGGAACACGTTTCTCGAAGTCGGCGAGGAAGGTAGCGAGAAGATCGATTTAAGGTTTCAACCAAAGGCTGGCGATAGGTCAAGGTTTTTGCCGGTAACTGTACCTTGACTACGAACGAGAGAGAGAGAGAGAGAGAGAGAGAGAGAAAGCGTTATATAACACGAGTGAAATGGACGCGTTATATGACACATTGCTTAGAAAGTATCTCTTTTATTTATTGTACACGATGATCGTTAATAACCGCTCGATTATGCAACACTGTATATAAGAAAGAGATTATTTTATCGTATTTATATATATATCCTTTGCGTAAACTTTATATTAAATCGAATATCTTAAGACTATTACGGCTTTTTTTATTAATTCAGCGTCGTCGTCGTCCTCCTCCTCCTCCTCAACGAGTATCAAAGTAGTACCGATAAAATACGTTTTCGTCGTAGTCAGCTCTTTGCTCGTTCGCCGATCGACTCGATGTAACGATAATAATTTGTACCGACTTTGGAGATTCACCGATCCCTAAATATTATGAGTCGTTCGAGTCGAGTTTAGAAGAAAGAAACGAGATTCGAAGGATCGAATCAAGATCGAAGCAAGATACGTTCGGCATTCGTTAACATGCTTCGTTCGTCGTTACTAGTTCTCGTCTTTCTTTTTCTCCGATTAGAAACGACAAAATGTCAAAGCGTCGAAGGGATGTTAGAAAAAGTAAACAAAGCGTTAAATATTACCGCGAAATCTTTGCAACGTCGTTCGCCAGATTCCATGGAAAGCGCTTCGATTTGGCAGGAATATGAATTTGGAACGAACGCTGGAAATCGAGAAGGTAAGAGGAAAAAGTAGAAGAAGACGTCAACGTTATAAAGCTAACACGTATCTCGGGTACGTTTCATTCGTTTCATTTCGTTCGGGACTTCCTTTCGTATACGAACTGACGTAGCGCGAAGGAGAGTAAGAAGAACAAAGAATGCTTATTAAATTATTAAATTAATCCCATTGTACGCTTTCGACAACTTTCGATAGACGCAATTATCGTCGGTTTTCTCAATTCTCTCTAGAAGTCGTAGTAACGGACATCTCGATCGAAGAGGACTCAAGATTAGCAAGGAATGAATTTAATTGGATAGTACTTGAAAACAATGGAATTAATTATTTAGCTTGTTCGAAGGAAACGACCTTTCTGTTGTATACCCTCGATATCAAGGAGAACGCAACGACGAGACGTTTCAACGAATTCGATATAGAGGGTCGTGTGTCGACGTTTACGTTGGTCAATGTAGAAGCTACGAGATCGCACGGTGCAGAGAACGACATCGTCGCCGTTTTATGCGTTGAAATTAAAGGGGTCACGAGTTTGCGATGGTACCGAGTTTCGAAGCAACGTTTGATATTGTTCTGGGTCTGGGATATACAACAACCAGCGAAAGATATACGGTTCGTCAGACACGAGGGTCAAAATAAATTACTACTGCTATTCAACAGAGACCATTACGGGACATCCGTCTCGTTGATCAACGTATACGGTTTCGGCCTTGATTTTGTCGAAAAGGACTACGACGTATGGTAATTATATCACGCATATAACGACATATTTACGATAGAATATCTCTCCAACGTCTTAACAAGCTGCTTCATAGGGAATTAATCTTCGATCTATAAAAAGTTAATCGATGATAAAAGTGTCGAAACGTTTTCGAAAGGTTGATCCAAAGGATACAGGCCTCCTCGACGCTCGACATGCAGATATGTAAGGTATACGAGCGCACTGTACTCGTTCTCGGTGGCATAAACGAAGTTTCACTTTACGAGCACAAAGGGAACGATTACGTTCATGGAATGTTCGAATATTGGCAAACGATTAAATCGAACGATTTAAATAATTTCGTTTGCTTCGAGAGCGGTCACATGCAATATTTGGCTACGTCCGGACGAGAATCTGCGTTATTTCATTTTTCGGACAACGAATTTCAATATAATTCGGAGACCGAGGACTTTTTCAACGGTAAACAATTTATTTCCTATTGTTTCGCGTCCGAAAAAGATGGGACGATCGTTGTAAAGTTACGATTAAAAATATGATTACGTTACGACAATGCGTCATGCCGTTGACGCGGCGAAATGAATTAGCTTTTTCAGAGATTGCCTGGATCGAGGACGTTCGCATCGAAACTTACAGGGACGAGTCGTTGCTGTTGGTACAATTGAAAAATTCCACGGTCCGTGCTTTGGCTTGGCAGGGTGATCGATTTCAAGAAATATCCTTACCCAATTTTCTCCTCGATAAGTTCGATCTTTCGACGGTGACGAGTATTCCCGGATATGGATTCGTATCCGGAAATCGTTTTGTCAAGATCGATACGAAGTTGAACGAACTTCCCAGTCCTGTCGAAGATAAAATTGCAGGAATGATAAAGGCAAAGACGTTGCTAGAAGTACGTTAACGCGCACCTGTGCGATTGTATCATGCGTACTACCGATACTACTATCGAATGATACGATCGATAAGAGTAAAATTTCATTCATGTCTTTTGATTTGGATAGCTGGATTTAAATCGATCGCAAACCTTTTTAGGAACTATTGAACAAACAGGAAAAGATCATCGACGAGATCGACGAAAAATTCGATCTACTCGATCGCATAGACTACACGGGAATCGAGTTGTTCAACGCGTCCAAGATAATAACAACGAATTTAACCATAGAAAAGGACGTATTTTATACGATCGGTTTGGACTCGAAAAATTTGACGTCCGAGGACATATTAACGAACGTGACTCGGATAAAGATATCCTTAAACGATCTAACGGAAAAATGTCAAACCTTGGAGTCGGATCTGGAAGGTGCGCTCGATCTAAACTCAACCGATATCGATCTAGCCGGTGATCTAGATATCTCCGGTGATCTACGAATCGACGGGAACCTCTACGTCGAACAATTTTCAACGAGTTCGATCGACGATCTGCCGATATCCGAAATATTACAAAATTACCTGAGCGATCGATCCGATGACGTCGTCGACGGAGAAAAATCTTTTTCTAATATCGAAGCAAGAAATTTGATCGTTCGACGGATCAATGATATACCGATAGAGCGAATCATGTTCGAAGGATCCATAGTCGATCGTTCGAACATCGATTTTTCCAAGATCAACGACGCAACGATCGATGGACACTTGACTTTCTCCAAGATAAATAATATCGACTGGGAACGTATTGTCTGGAAAAATAAATTGGCTTTTATACCGGAAAGAACTGTAATCAACGGGGTACGTATGGTCTTCTTGACGAGAAGAAAAAATAAATAAATAGGACCTTGATAAAATATCGCTGACCACTTCTTTCAGAAAATCGAAGCTGCCGACTTCAACGTGAGGACGTTGAACGATCTAAGTTATCCTTACGATTACGTGCTAGAGGAAGGCCCCGTCCCTGTCGACGTTACCGGAACAAAGAACTTTGATCGACTGACCGTCGACAGGTTAACCCATGTTTTCAGTATAAACAACGTTGGTATAAACGAGTTCGTTACGCTCGAGGACGATCATGTTTTCCAGGAGGAAATCACTTTTCACAACATCACCGTTCTCGGACCTTTCACGGTATACAAACGTTTATCTTTTACGCGATCACGTCCATTAATCGTTGAAAAAGAAACTGTAAACGTGCAATTAATATATATATATTTCGTTTGACTTTCTCTAAAATTTTAGCTTGTACTATGATTTACAGATCAACGGTAAAATAAGTGGATTTAACGCGTCTCGACTCGAACAAGAACCATTGATCAACGAGACTCGAAGCGTATCTTCGAACATTATTTTTTACGATTTAATCGTCTTGGGAGATGTTCGTTTGGAGGATTCGATAAACGGCAAATATTGGTCAGACTTTGACGACCTTTTATCGAAGAACGATTCCAAGGTCGAGATCGTTGGAACGAAGACGTTCACGGGCAACGTTGCGATCGATGGATCGATCTATATCGCGTCTGACGCGATCAATGGACATTCCGTCGAAGAATTCGTAACTTTGGATACCGATCAAGTCTTTTCAAGTGGGTATAAAATATAAAAAATATAAAAAGAACAAAGCATATCTAAAATCCTCCGAACCTTGTTTTCTATATGAGAAATTTATTAGAAAATTTTGTTTGTCGTTTGCCGAATTTTTTGACCCTTTTTCTTATTACAAAAAAGATCACAAAGTAAAATCATACGTAGGTGGAATTTTATCGGAAAGTGTTTACTCTTTTAAATAAGATGTACGTAGATAAATGTGTATGTGCATGAAATGCTCTTTCTCGTTGTCAGATTTGAAGGAAATTTCGGAGAACGCAACCTTCGATAACGTCACTTACGAATACACAAAAAAAGTAAGAAGAATCCTTGAGGAAAATACGTGGGAAAACTCAAATTGTCTGAACAAAACTATAGTTTTCGAGAACACTTTGATCGTCGACGATCTATCGTTCGATATTTTAAACAACGATATCGCCAGAGATATGTTCGAACAAAAATTGAATCAAACTTTTCGAAATATCTCCTTTAATAATTTAAGAGCAAACGAGTTAAATATTCGAGAGATCAGTCCAAAATTGATGAACGATGTTAATTTGAGTGACTTTATGAAATTTGCCGTAACTAGATCGACGACGCAAAATTTGACTGGAAATTATACGTTCGATCGATTGGAAGTCGAGGAACTCGAGATCGACCGTCTAAATGGAATATCGATGAAAGGGTGGAACGATCTGATAGATCGGTTACATAGATCCTATCGTCAAATTTTCGATGGTAACGCGACGCTAGAATCTCTCGCTGTAAAAGGAATGATTCACGCACCGTCGGTAAATGGAATATCATTGGATAAAATGTACGATCCGGAAACTATGGGTACGGTGATCTTCGAAAATGATCTGTACGTGGAAAACCTGACCGTTCATGGTTTAATAAACGATTTCAATTTCACTGAACTCGTTAAGAATGCCGCGTTGAAAACGGACGAAGAAATTATAGTAAATGGTTTGAAAGAATTTGAAAATGTTAGTTGCACGTATCTTGAAATTAAATCGTTCAATGGACGCAGCGTTGAAAATCTTCTCGATCCATACAAGGATCAAGATCTGGCCGGTCCTGTCGTCGTAAACGGTAAGATGTCTCAAAACGATTTTAATACGATGTTGTACGTATTAAAAATTATTATTAAAAGGCCGCTTTAAAATGTTAAGACGCAAAGATAATCGCTACGTCTCGTGTTATGTTGCAGGCACCGTTAGTGTCGCGGGGAATTTCGATGCAACGGGAAAGATGAATGAAGTACATTTCCGTGACTTGATAAACAGAGTACGAAAATTAGACGATGAAACGTTCGAGCTAAAGTCAAACGTCCGATTTGACAATTCGATCGAAATGATCGATCTTACGATCGACGGAACGATCGATGGAACGAATTTCAACGAGTTTAACAAATCCGTGGTATTTAAGAAGGAAGACAACGTTACTTTGTCAGGAGCTAAACGTTTTAAAGGGTCGTTGACGTTCAACGAATCGTTTCTAATCGTCGAGGAAGCTCTAAACGATATCGATTTAAAAGAATTTTATGAAAAGGCAATTTTCATCGACGAACCTTTCACGATTAATTCCAGCGTTCTTTTTCAAGAGGATATTGTCGTTGAGAAGAATCTGGAGGTTCTCGAGACTTTGGACGTTAAAACGATCGGTGGGATCGACGTCGAGGGCTTGAAGGATATCGTTGCTCATCTGGATCGGCCTTTCTTCTTTCCTGGTAATACAGAATAGAGCTATCGTTATTACTGGTTTTATCGAGATACACGAGTACGGCATTTGAAAGCGAGTAATTCGCAATTTTATCAATACTAAATGATTCATATCAATTCGTAATAATTATCTCTTTTCAGCCGCGATGACGTTCGAGAACGTTAACTTCAATTGCGATATAAACGTCAAACTTTGGAACGACGTAGACATGGACTCGATAATTCCATTAGCCACAGATCAGACGATGTCGAGCGGATTTGTCAGAGCTTTCGACGTCGCCGTCGAAAGGATCGATGTTCGAAGAAAGATAAACGGATATAGCTTGAATGAAATTTACACGGATACCTTTATGGTAACTACTTGTTCCTAATTTATGAATTATCGACAAAATAAACGTGCAATGCACAAGTGGAATAAATCATTTTCCATGTTATTCATATAGAAAATTGGTGATCAAAATATTACTGGAAATCTGACGTTTCTTGGCAAAGTTCTTATGCGCCACGATTTTAATCCTCGTCTTATGAATCATGCGAATCCAAAACAGATTCTACTTTTAAATACCAACGATACTGTGATTGGTACATTTATGAATTACGAATTATTTTACAACAAGAAGATTCTGTAATCGTAGATGTTCTAACGAAGCTTGTTCTTCTCTCTCTCTCTCTCTCTCTCTCTCTCTCTCTCTCTCTTTCTCTCTTCTCTTCTTATAGGAAATTTCGAGTTTGAAAAACCAGTGGTTCTAAACGGATCTCTAAGAGTCTTGGGACGTTTCAATGAAATAGATCTAATTGGTTGGCACGCAACCGCAGTTACTACGGATTATCTGACGGAGCAATTGGTCTCTGGAAAATGGAAGGTACGCGGGGATGTTTATTTGAGAGAAAGCGTTAAGAACGGAGGACGCTTGAACGGATTCGATTCGTCCGAATTAGCCGACACGTTGATACGAAATTGTTTGGCGATGGAAGCGTCTCTGACGGAATCGACGGTACGTGAATAAAGGAAAAAGAAAAAATGATATACGACGAAGGAAGATAATGGAGCAAATAGAAAATGAAGAAAGACGAAATTTTTGTTCGATCGATTGATAATTTTTCTTTTGCAGACAAAGTTGCCCAATTTATGCAAAAGCGCGCTGAGCATGCAGCATTACGCGGAAACTCAAATCTACAAATTCGACGCTTTCGAGTACCTGCAAGTAATCGATGTGGAAGATCGAATACTGAGCGTCCATTACTTCGAGATAGAGGATCTCGATATACTTCTAATGAGTTACGAAACTTGTCGCTTGGATGCTTTTCAATTTACAGGAAGAAAATTTAAATCAATAGCGAGTATCCCGGATTTTGGACACGTCGATAATTGGATAACTTTGAATCACAACGACTCGTTTTACTTTCTCGTTATGGGGAAACAAAGCTGTGGAAAAAATTCGACGAATTTATGGAAACTCGATAACGACAGATTCGTTCACGTTTGTCAGTTCGACGATGTCAAAGACGCGAAAAAGTTAAACAACGATACATTTTTGCTGTTGTTCGTGGATCGTTTAGAAAGTCGAACTATCCAACAATTATATAACAACGAATCGTTCCGATCCGATCCAAATTATTATCTTTCTATCGAGGAAGATCAACGATTGAAATTTGTTTCCAATACCGATAGAATATTATTAAATAATCGACATACGATCTATGAACTTGATAAGGACCTTAAGAATTATACGTTTTCGAACAACAGCATGGCATCGAAAGAGATCTTTGCCATCGAGGTAGGAATTTTTGAAAAGGGAGCGTTTCTTCACTATGATCAAAGTGTTACCAGGGATCACATATTCGTAAGTATCAGAAGAAACAAAATGGAATAAAAGCAAAATGCAATATTTGATGTTAATAAAAATCTACGACCTTTTAGGTCAGCGATGATGATTTCAATCGAATGAAAATTCTACAAATAATACCGACGAACGATCCAACGTCGTTTTCAATAATTAATTTCGAGGGATTAGTCGAGACATTATTAATTTTTATTGAAAACAATAGAAGCCTTAAAATCTACGAGTATAAAGGTATTTTGATGATGAAACAAAAAAGAACGATTTGTCAAATATTATTAAAATGAAAAATCATTTGGGTTGCAGGTATTCAAGGCTTCGTTTATCGAGATAACATTAAAATTCAAGCTGAGAAGATCTCGAAATTAAAAATACGAAAGTATAATGACATGGCGAAGAGACATTGTTTGGCGGTAATTAATAAGAATCGATTAACGATATTAGAAGCTAAAATGCACGGAGAGAGATTGGATATGCCTAAAACGTCATGCGTTATACCTTGAATATCGATATGATATCGCGCTTACGTATCGAAGTATTTATTGTTAAACCAAATCGAAGTTAACGTTATATCAAATATAATCGAATTATATTAATTTTGAGAAGAGATTCACGATTACTGCGATATGTTTTGGGAAATGATATCGATATAAATTATCGATAGAGATAATGATCTTCATCGTTTCTATCATAAATTAATTGCTAAATTTTTATTATTATTTCTTAGCGAAGAAGAAGATAAATTTTATATCTCGCTTTTTGTCTCTATATAAAACGTAATCATTATGAAATGTTTAGAACTATTAATAAATTCCACCAGAACGTTTGGCCTTATAAAATGCGATGATCTCTTCGTCGATCTCTGGATCGCCCGTCAATGGCAAATTTTTCTCGAAATCGCTATCGACTTTATTGCACTTTATAATCTTTTGCAAACGTTGCGTTTCCAATCGATCATTGGTCATTGCTACGGGACAGTTGACGAGAGCATCGTTTATTATTAAATCAGGAAATTTATTGGTCATAGCCCTGTTCGAAGATAAATTAGCCGAATAAATCGAATCGTCGTGTAAACTTTTATCGATTCTTTTCGTCTCTGATTCCTCCTCTAATTTCGATCTATTATCTTTACAAGGATCGATTTCTACTCCGCCGTTCGCGCCTAATGATTTTTTTAACGAAATCGTTTTCTTCGACGAAACGCGCTCGTTTTCCCCGTTACGAGGAACATCTTCGTTTTCAACGTTTCGTTCAATTTTCGATTTTTCGATTTCTTCTTCTTCAATAAATTTTCTTTGCGATAAATTCATTTCTGGTTTGCATAATGCACCGGAATCTGTTTCCTTTAATTCCATGCCGTTTCCAAGCTCGGATTTTTTTATAACTTCGAGTAATTTTGTCGTCTTCGACAAACGTTCGGCTGAAATCATTCGTTTTAACATGACTTCTCATTATTTCTTCATTTCCGATTGAAATCATATTCTTATTACCTGTACTTTCTTTCGCTTTGGCTTTCGATTTAGATCGTACCTCCACGTCGTTACTGTCTACTTCCACGCGATTCTTCTTATCTCTGGCTTTTCTCAACGAACCCAGTAGCACAGCTTTTTAACGAAGTTACGGATAAATTGAGAAAATTTGTGTTTAATTGAAGAAAAGAAACAAGAAAAAAAAGAAGAAAAAAAGAAAGGAGGAAAAAATAATTTTGGAAAAGGATACAAATTTCTTGATCTCGTTGAGTCACTAAGTTTTTGTAATAATCCAATCTCTTTTCGAAATCGTCTCTGTTTTCTCGCAAAGATAGCATACTTTTGAAGTTTTCGTTCTGCTTTATTAACTCCTCGATTTGTTTCCGCAGCTTCTCGTTCTCCAATTTCAAAAGCGTATTTTCACTGTTCAGATCGTGCTCCAACATCAATCTAGCATCGTTCCTAACTAAAGCGACTCTTTGAGCAAATCTGCAAGTCGATATCGTTTCCTGACGATCGTAAAATCGATTTTGATTCGTCTCTCGTCCTTTCCTATGTCAATGAAAACGCGTTTAAATATACTTGTACCTGAACATTGACGGAAGATACACTCAAGGTAGCCAGCATCGTCGTCATGCAATTTCCACCGAGGCTGTCTCTTAAAATAGCAGTTAGCAAACAATTTCTACGAACGTTAATAACTTGTTACTCGAATCCAACGATTCTGACGAATCTAACGACCCGACTGGTACGTACCTGTAAGGTATGTGACTAAAATTCTCCTGATTCAAACACACTATAACTTGTTCCAAATAATGCAAGCTCAAGTTAATATGTTTCGCCTCTGACAAAACGGTGCCACTGATCGCGCATTTGTAAACTCGTTCGGATCTATAAACGCGCGTGTCTAACAAGTTGCTTAGATCCAGGAGCGAAACAGAAAATATTAACCAACGATAAAATAGTACCCTGCTAGATCGACCAAATGCATTTTGGCTCTCTTGTAACGATTAGCTCCAAGCTGCTTTATCGATACGACGATGGTAAAGATACAATGAGATCTCGATGACTGCGGATTCGTAGGAGTGTCGGCTGTAACGCTAATAAAATTTTTAAAAGGATCTTGACACAAAAATTAACTTTTTGATCGAAAGAAGCTCGACGAGCGTCGTGTCGAGAAAGATGTTTCATTCGATGATCATCGGAGATTAATTACCGATAGGAATAGCGTCGATAAATATGAAATATACTTTTACCGACGAGAATCGCCGATAAGGAACAACTCCATCGCCTGGTCTTCGCTCTTTACATTGTGGAAGGTCAGATTCTTCAGACGCAGTTTTCCCTTTTCGTCCTCCTGGATGCTGACGCGTCTACGGAGACAATGAAGCGTTAAGTATTGCTCAACGAACAATTTATCATCGAGATTGACAATTCATTGGGGAAGAAGAGGCAAGTGAGAGGCAAGAAGGGGAAAGAACTAGGACAAGGGTCGTACACGTTCGACTCTTCGCGGAGTTCTCACGCATGCATTATCGGTAACAAACGCGGTAAAAGAAGGAAGGAATTTTCGAGATTCGATCAGAAGGAAGCAAAAGGACGCGTGCCAAGTTGCTCCATCACCGGTTGCTCCATATTCATACTCTCGGAATAGATCTAGCGAAGAGCCTTAAATGGATCTCGACCAAGTGGTTTTTTACTTGGAATGTCGATACACGGCGAAAGAGAGGAGCCCTTTTACGAGAAAGGAGGCCCGTACTTACGGTAAATCCTCCAAACGCATAGCCTGCTGCACCTGCTGCTGCTGCTGCTGCTGCTTTCGATCGAGCAAGTCGTAACCGTATTCGTTGTAGATCTCCAGATAAGCCACGTCCACGGAATAAACGTTTTCCGGATGCTACAATGTTAATCGTTTCATTGCAGGGTATTTGCCCTTAATCGTTACTACTCATTTTAAAACTATCGAATAATACTGGGAAGAGAACCATACCATCTTAATGACGTCGAAGAGGTAACTCAAGGTTCTTGGTACTATACCTTGGCTATTGCTAGTTGAAACTTTACCCGTTATCGTATAGGTCTTGCCACTGCCTGTCTGTAAATTCAAATACCTTCGATTACGATCAATGCACGTATAGTCGTTCTTAACGATAATAATGATTTTGTATCATTGAATTTAACGAAACGCATCGATCATTTCGATTTACCTGGCCATAAGCGAAGACGGTACCATTGTAACCATCGAGGACACTTTAATAAACGAAGATACACAAGCATAAATAGCAAAATTTATGGAATAATGGAATTCTCTTCACCTCTCGATCACAGGCCGACCGACATCCTCAAAGACATCTTGCTGATTCGCCTCTTCCTCGATGATACGGTAAAACCTGAGGCATGAGCGCGATTCGCGTTATCGGCTATGAATACACCGAATGGTGACCTTTTTTTTTTTTTTTTAAGGGGCTGCTTACGAAAACTTCCACGATTCAGGACGATGATCGACATACTCGTCGTCCTTAAAAGGTGCCAGCAACACCAAGAAATCTTCTTTGCTGTGATCCTTTGGTCGGCGAAGTATACGATATTTCTGAAAGAAAGATGTACAGAGACGGGTTTTCCAATCGTTGCAACATCAATTTGATTAAATACCGTAAGATTTTCGCGGTTTGCTTCAGGTTTTAATCTGGCAAAAACTTTGATAACGTCTCTACCCATTTCGTTTAAATAACCTCAATACTTGCAAGAGATTAGTACGATCGATCAATCGATTACGATTATTCCATTGTTTTTTATTTCAAATTTAAAGAATAACGATCGAGCCGAAACGTTCGATTGGCTAATATTCCCTTCTATTTATTTAGTTGGACTAAAATCTAAGCCTAGGATGATCGATTTAAGTGCGTACGATTTGGATTTAGTAAATCATTTGAGATCTGTATCATCTGCGATTTAAATCATCTACGATTGAACTTCAATGCGACTCGAATGAAATTTCTGAATGAACAAAAATGACGAGAAATGAACAATAGATTCGAGAAAGGACAAAAGCGTATCTCATCGATACGGTATCATCGTGAAATTCCCCGGATAAGAAGATAAAAAGAAAGAAGGAATGGAGAAGTTAGAGGGTTGCCCGGGCAACGTCGACAGCATCGCGACTTTGGCGTCGGCGTCGGCGTCGCGTCGTCACGGCGTCGGCGCAATAGGCGCCTCGACGCTCCGTTCTCGCGAGTAACCGAGCGTCGCGAACAGTGAGCCTCGCGCGCATCCGCGCATCCCTTCTCGAACCTTTCGAAGAAGGTTTCTCGCGGAGAAGGCTACGGGACATGTGCCTTTTCGTCTCTTATTGATCGGTGCGCGCACACAACGAAAAGAGTCGCACGGGAAACTCGGAGAAAGAGAACAAGATCGAGCGAGCGGGCGAGCTAGCGAGCGAGCGACCGACCGAGAGAGAGAGAGAGAGAGAGAGAGAGAGGGTGGACAGAGAGAGAGCGAGAGCGAGAGCGAGAGCGAGAGAGAGAGAGAGAGAGAAAGAGAGAGAGAACGTGTAATCAATTTTGTTGAATTTTCCAAAAATCTCCAAAGAACATTCTCTCATTTCCATTGCGAATGGATTCTCTTGGCAAGTTTCTCGAAACATCATCGAGTCGTTCACGAAGGGCGGATACTCGCCTACGCCCGCGCGACTATTCCTGGAGGATCGCGAGACTCTGATTTTCTTCTTCTTCTTCTTCTTCTTCTGCTTCCTTCTCTTTCTCTCCTCCTCCTTCTCCTCCTCCTCCTCCTTCGCCAGTTTCTTAATGCGTTCCTTCTCTCTCTTCTCGATGGGGCTTCGTCTTTAAAGGGACGATCGTGGACACTCGGAGGACCAGGTAGGCCACTAACACTTTCTATCTGTCCCTTTCTTTCCGTTTTTTTTAAATATTTTTTGCCTTGTCCGAAAAGTTTGTGTCTTCGACATGTCGTCTTCTCAAGAGACAAAACAGTACAACGGTAGAGGAAAAAAAATTCCAAAGACTTCGTTTGGATTACTGACACGTTTCTACTTACTGACACAAACTTTTCGGACAAATTAATTGTCTTTTATCTTTCTCCTCGCTTTTTCTCTCCGAGAATCGTCCTGGAGTATTGCGATAGATTACGTTGACATTTGAAAATGTCACTGACTGCCTACGTACGGAAAGACAGAGGGAGAGGGAGGGAGAGAGAGAGACTCTTTTGTCGTTACTTTTGTGAAAGAAGAGAGAGAGAGAGAGAGAGAGAAAGAGAGTTTTTAAAGGAATCCCGTTTTGCGAGCAACGGCCGAGCAGACCGGCAAATGGGAATGCAAAGCCGGCGCGAAAACGACTCCTCTAATTAAGCCGCGCCTTCTCTCCTTTCTCCGAGACGAGACGACGAGTTTATTTTTCCTTTTAATCTTTGTAACTTGCTACTACTCTCTTATCGATCTTCCTCTTCCTTCTACTTCGTATCTTCTATAATCGTCCGCGTTATCCGCCAATGGGTCGACGTTTCGTAATCAATAAGTCATTGACAACGCACGAGAATTCCAAAGGAATTATAATTTTATTTTGATCGTTCTTCGTTTTGACGAGAAAGACTCCTTGTGCATACGTAAAGATTTTGCTCCTTTCCGTCGTGTACGTAATCTTCTCGTTCACGTTCGCCAAGGTAGGATAGGTGTAATAATATAATAGAATCGTGCGCGATAATGCGCCAACGAGATAGCACGTTGAAACGCAACGCATCAAGTGCATACCTAACTGTACATCGAGAATCGAACGTATGCATGTATTATATGTATGCAACATCACCGTTGCTCGCTCATCGCGACGAACAAAATCTACCGTATGTGTCTCACTGTTACGTATCATAATTTTTCGGAAATAGCCTATACTCGCTCTTTCCTCTTGACGATCACGGTTGAAGAAACGATCACGAAAATTGGTCGTCGATCGACAGGGCGTAGATACATGTACGAAAAGTAATTACACTCGCTTTTGACGAGAACAAAGTCGCCAATGAAAATGATAAAACTGAAAGGAGCAACGAAATGTAACAAAAGAAAATGAAGATTTTCTGCTCGCGATAAAAAGAACCTGACCTGCATTAGAATTTACACAAATCGAAGTGACCTCGGGGATAGCAGCAAAGGACAGTTATCGAGCGTCACACTCTATCGATTTTACGGATTAGCAACGGCAGGCGGGGAGACTCTCCGAGCGTTAATAAAATTCGATGGGGATAAGAAGGCGTTCGCTTCTTGTTTCTTTCCTGTTTCGTTCCGGAAGTAGGATATTACGGCAAGATGTTTCTTTTTTATTTACGATCTACGGTTTAAAATCTATTTTTACGGAAATAATATCGAGATTAGATAAACGACGTGCCTAAAAATTACGCACGAGCACAACTTCTTATCGTCGCTCCACGTCGAAACGATTTAGACGATCTGTTCGCTCGGAAATAAGATCGAGAGATTAGATAAATTATTTTCAAAGTTAATCCAAATCGATCGATCGATTAATTTCAAATTAGTCGAAAAGATGTACGATGCGACTCCGTATCGCATTAACGATCGAATCGAAACATATCCCACCAAGAAATTTCAAAACGATTCTATTATTCAACGTCTGACGTCATACGCCAGTTTAGACGATCGAAGTTTAAGGGCGTGTTGGCTCGATAAAGATACGCATTCGCAGATACATGTGTATATCACCGAAAATAGTTCTCGACTGGAAGAGGGTGTCGACGAATGCGCGTACGAGGACGAAGAGAAGACGAATCTTTTGGAAATAAAGAGTCGAGAAAGAGCTTTCGTATTTCTATGGAGTAGCACGAAACGTCGTCGTCGCCGTCGACGTGGTTTATGGAGAGACGAGCCGGTGCAAAGACTTTCTCTAAATATTTAGAATGACTGCGACGAAGCGACACAGATGCTCGTTCTCATAAACGGTGTCGAATCGAAAGAGACTTTGAAAAGAGTCGACGGTAAAGCGAACCGACTCGAGGCGGACTTTTGTAAGTCTTTCGATATTACCTTGAAAACATAATTTTCATCCGCGGACGCGCCATTTTCTATCTTCTTCCATTTCACGAAAGGCAAACGCGTTTAATCGTCGGGTCTATGCGAACAACTGAAATTTCAACGTGTCTGAAATTCTAACTAAGCAAAAAAAACCTGCTTGGGAAAGCGCTCCGACCCACGTTCCTAGAAAATATCGAGAAATAAAAGAGGTAAAGGATCGTAGGCAAAGGATCGTACAAAAATGATGCTCCTCGGATAGAAAAAAGAGAGGTGTAGACGTTCGGCTCATAGATCGGTTCTTGCTCTCGGCATGCCTTTCCGCTTCGTAGATTTTCGTAGGAAAGAAACGCGAACGGGTCCGATGGAACGCGTCTGAATGTGTCTAGTAAAAAAAGAGTCAACGACGCTGTGTTGGCGGTCGTTGGGCGATTAAAATAATAATGCGCTGCGAGGAGAACGCTCGTAAGATCGAAGAAAACGATTTCAACGAGAATACGATCGAATCTTTTCCCTCTCGATCGCTCGAGGGGAGGAGAAGGAAGAGAGGGGGAGAGAAGGACGAGTCAATAACTATCGGCCGATAAAACGGCCGTGCCCTCTAATCAACGGACCGTCCATTCGTTAGCGAAACGACGCGATAAAATCGATAGGCCTCCCTGCATCTCTCGACGCGAGAGCAAAGAGCGCCATGTGGCCTATTCGCCGCAGCTGTCAGCTTCGGCGGCGCCTCCTTAAGCCTCTCTCACAATCGTTCGAAACTAAAATTTATCTTCTAAATCGTCTATAAATATCCCGAGAGATCTCATTAGGAGATCGAGTCCCGGCGGAAAAGGACCGTTTCAACGACCGAGTTAAAGGTCGAAACTTTAAGCTCGCTAGCTTCGCGATTCGTTCGACTATCGATTCTTACGGCATTTCTCTTGGTGCGAACGTACCCTTAGAAATGGACCGCGACAAAACGGCTGCCTCGAGTGTTTCTCTGGAGTGAGTCATGGCCTATACGGTCTACCAAAATATTGTACTTTGCAAACGCTTACGTGTACACCAAAACGATAAACTTGGAAAGGTGACGATCTGTTTTACAATAGATCTCTCTTTCAACAAACTTTCGCTTATCCTCGATTACGTCTTCTTATCAATTACGTACGATTATATTTCCAACCAATTTCGTCATTAAATGACTCACCGACAACTTTATGGTGTATTCCGGAGGAACGACGTAGTACCACGAATTACCGTCGTATAATCGATCCGAAAGGACAATGATTTTTCTACGTTTCGACAAAAATTTGTGTCTTCTTCCCAATGACAAATAGGACATACGAGAAACGCGATGAGAGAGGAGGAGGAGGAGGAAATAGAACGTGGAAAACCATCTTACCTTTGTCTTCTCGGTCATCCAGCAAAAGCACCGCTGCCAGGATTATTTCTTCTTCCTTAGGAATCTGGCTCTGTGATTTCTCGGAAAGTCGGATCTCCGTTTATGGGATCCACGCGGCGAGACTTCGTCTTGGCAAGCGTCAACCCTTCTTGGGAGAAATCGCCATCAAGGACATCGAACCTTTCTCTCTGTCTCTCTCGCTCTCTCGCTCTTGTTCTTTACAAAGTACAGTCTCTCGAGGAAAAAAGAAAAAAGAAAAAAAGAGGGGACGTGGTATTTAATTCAAAGGCGTCGTCCATGTTACTCTCGCAATTCAATGTGAAATCACGGATCGACATAGTCAGGGAGACCCTAATTGTCGTCAATTGCTGCCAATTGAGGGAGTCCAATTCCCTCTCCCTCCGTCTCTCTCTCTCTCTCTCTCTCTTCAACTACAATTTCAGGCTCGTAACCAAGTGTTACGCACTTCTCAAGCACTCTCTTTTCGAATTATGCAGCGACATTCGCATACTCGCTTAGGAAGAAAACTGAGAAACTTGAGTTGAAGATCCTCCTAGCTAACCTCCTTTCCAACCTTTCCATTGTTCTCTCTCTCTCTGTCTCTCTGTCTCTTTCTGTACGGTGTCGCGATGCATTTAGCCAAACGGCACTACGACTGACCCGTCCCTAATAAACCATGAAACCATTCTTATTACGATGCCACGCGTTGCTATGGGCACGAACCATACTATATATCTATGTATATATATATGTATATATGTATGTAGCGGTTCAAAGGGTGCGGTGTTGAACTCGCTGCATCGAATTAGCATCGAATTTCCGGTTAACATAAGACCGGTCCTCTTTACATCTTTCATTCCTTTATTCGTCTTACGCGTGTACGTATTTACGAATCGAACTGATTCATAAACAAGTTTCGTTATATATTATGACTTTATTATTATGTCTGTCGGAATAATATATTTGATGAATCATTTTATGTCTAAATTAATCAAGTATTGATAAGTGAGATATAAAAGTGTACCGTCTTCTTCTACTTAACGATCTTTTTACAACTTTTCGATAGATCTAATATAGTAAATATGATATCCGTATATGATATTTTCTCAATATTTATAATACTTTCCTATTTTCGATTATTCCAATTCAACTTTCTAATCGAAATTCCTACTTTTGTCATTTTACACAACTATTAGCCTATAGCTGAACGAATTTCTGTCGACGTTTTTTAAAAACGTTAAAAAAGGACAAGCTCGGATACGAGTACACGTACTATCGCGTGCATGCGTGAGTCCATACTATAGGGTCTATGGCAGGGCTTTGGTAGGTCGACGCAGCAGTGGGGGAGGTCCACGCGAGAGCAGATGTTTGGTCCACGAGGGTCTGCTCAGTAAGTCGTAGGGTGTCGTGCCCATCGACTTACCCTTGGTTCGATCGTTTACGCGCGCGCGCACTACAGAGAGAGAGAGAGAGAGAGAGAGAGAGAGAGAGAGAGAGAGAACCTGGCAAAGATCGAAAGGAAGGATATACGAGAGAGCAGTTGAGATCACGAGCCACGTGGAGACTCTCGACGAGACAAAGTTGTTACACACGTTCCTTATGAGTCATCGATTATTCGATCAATGTCTCGTCTCGAAAATGACCGATTAATCTCCAAACGAGAGATTCGTTCGAGTAGAGTACGACGTACGAAATTTGTTTTAATCGAGCTATGCGCGTACATGTGTGCGTGATTGTGCGTATGTGCAGTGACCTTGAACGATAAGGAATCGAAGGAGCGCACCGTTCAAGATCATGCAAATTTGGAAGACCTATGTTTTTTAAGGTAAAGATTAATAATATAATCTCTCCTCGATCGATGGATTCATCGAGATCGACCTTTCTACATCGAACTAACGATCAAAGATCTTAGGGTTTACGTAACGTCGCGAAAACCAGGAAGATGACGACAATGTGACATAGCAGTAATTAAAGACACACCGCGGGCTCGAAACGAAAAGGAAAGTGGCAAGCTCGATTATATTCGAAACAGGAAGTCGATCTTTCTTTCCTCCTTTTTTTCTCGAGACAGGGAGAGGAAGAGGAAGCTACGCTTCTTCGAGTAATATCCCAGTAACGTGCCTATTTTGGATAAGTTTCAAACGTGCTCTATGAGAAATTGCTTTATACGAAAGTCGCGTATTTTTTACCGACGCGTCGCATCTTTCGCGTCAAAGGAAGTAAAGGTATCTTCCAAGATTTAAACAATATCGATCATATCGGAAAGCATGTAACCTTGTTGTAAGACAATTTTTTAAAAGATACAAAACTCGAAATTTATTCCAACTATTTACTCGCTACTGAGTCGTAATAAAAGCCTACCTGTAAACTGACACGATCTTATATAACGCAAAACTATTGGAATTCTAGTTCGAAATGGTAATAAACGTAATTTCCAAACGATACCGTTCAAAGATACCAAAGTATTTATATGCATATGTATTGAAACGACTTCGTCGCGACTTTTGCTTGGCGCTTTCTCCGACATCGGTGATGATCGTAAAGAGATACTTAAAAAGGAGTTACGTTATTACAACGTCGATATATAATTTTAAATCTTCGAGATCTCGTCGTCGGCGTATTAATTGCATTCACAAATTCGTTAATGAAAACGGTATAGTCGTCGTATTTTTTTCTACAACATCTTTCATCGAGCTTCCTTTATTCTACTTTCGTTTCGCCAATGGAAGAGAGAATACGTGCGCAAAGATTACGACCTCTCGTTTTCTTGCTTTCTTCTCGAGGCATTCGGCCCTTTCTATAGCGATCGAAGACACTCTAAGGCGTGTCCATTCCATTTACTATCCCATTAGGCCATGTCATTATCAACGTAACGCGATATAAATATCCTACGATTTATATACCGAGCGAGACTCTTGCATGATTTTCAAAAAATCGATCACCTTTTTGGAAACTTTTCAGACTAATTCCTGGCCCGTATTTAAGAAGCCCGACTACGAGATTACAAAAAGTATCGTCGATTTTTAAAGTCATTGAAAAACTTTTGGCCCTACCTGTATCACGAAGATACATACAAATTTATATTGAACGCATATGCAGATAAATACGATTTCTAAAATATTATATTTGTGCATAAACATTTGCAGAATCTTTTACGAGAATGATAATGACTCGACGAAAGCTACAACATATTTAAGAAACGTTTTAAAAGGGAAACTTGAGCGACTCGTGAACATACTCGAGTACTTGCATGCGTGTACGCGTACAAATTTTGTATACATCGATTTTTTGGTTAGTTCGATCAATGCCACGTGTAACGGCACGCGTAAATCAACGCTGGCGACCCGGTCGTTCTCTACGTGCTCGGCATGACGATCGAGGATCCGTTTTTCAGGGTCTCATCTATCAGGGACGCGTTCCTATTCGATGGAAGCGCATTGCCTACATAGTATGTCTAATGTATATTGCGTATATACGTGTGTGCGTGAGTGTGTACCCGCGAATCCGCAGTTGTGTCGAAAAAGAATCTCGAAGAAGAAATATTTTCGATACGAGAGAGTCATGTGCGCAAAGAAGAAAAAAATGTATAAAGTTAACAGAGAAGAGGAATGAAAAGAGACAAGAGTTTCTTTTATCGAACCGACGAGTCTTCCGATCGATGACCCTTTTCCTTTTTTCTCTTTTTTTCTCATCTTTTTTTCTTTTCTTTTTTTTTTTTTTACGACTCCGAAGTATATACGCGCAAAAGCATAGCTACCGTATAGCGAAAACATAAAAAAGACTATTAAACGGAGATAAGATGAAAGTGCTAAAGATCTCTGTTCGAAATAAATAGCCTGTTATTCCGAAAATGGTCAGCGTGATCCGATTTTACTCAAATTTCACGATGAAAGTTACTGTAATATTTTCTCCCAACTAATTTATATCCTTCTTTGAAATACACAAAGTATGATATTTCGTAGTTAATATTGTAGAACAGGTATATACTTTAATTAAATATAACAAATATTTCTATACATTTACTGTCGTTAAAAAGATCTGCTTACGTAGATAGATGTAATTTTCTTTTCTTTCGTACACTCACTGTGGCGCACTCTCCATTTGAGAACGTAATTATTAAAAACTCTCATAAAAATACCATCAGGTATTCGTCTCTAAAAAAGGATATCAACTCGATAAATAAATTTTGAAATAAGGAAAATCAGAACACGACCGTTTTCGGAAGTGTCGATAAAGGTCTCCGAGTAAATGCAATGTCCTCTCTCGAAAGGCAAATCGGTGTTTAAGATTACGATGTAACCGGGTTACACCTCCCATCTCTTTTCTCTCTATCTATCCATCTATCTCTTTCTTTCTCTTACAAACTGCATCGGCCTGGATCTTCGAAAATCTCAACGAGACGTAACGCGTTATCGGTGTCGATCAGTGAGTCAAAGAAAAAAAAAAAGAAGAAAAGAAGGAAAAAAGAAATAGGAGAAGAAAAAATTGCAAAAGAGAAAGAGCCGAGGAGAGTTCGCGTTAGGAATAATGAACCTTGAAGAAAGTTTGTAGAGAGATAAAGTTGATAAAAATGATTTTGTGCAGTTGGTTCGTTCGTTCGTTAAACACCACGCCTCTTTCGACGTCCTCTTTCGTGATGTCTCTTTATTCCAAATTTTTCATGCACGTATCTTACATTCCTCGCACGTTCTGACTTTTATTTGGAATTTTGGGACGCGAGAGATCGCACGGAAAAATACAGGATGATTCGTGAATACGTGTTCTGGAACGGAACGCGTGAATAAACAATTCATTTCACGTTCTAAATCTAATCGATAATATACAATGTCACCTTTAAATATATACAAAGTCAATAGTTGTAGCGTTGAATTGCCGAATAACGAATAAATAATGACGAATGAAATAAATTATACGTAACATGAAACTAAATTAATTACATTAAAGATCGTTATCATTTTCTGCTGATAATAAAAGAGAAAAATGTGGAAAATTACGATAAAAATACCATCTCAAATATCATTAAAGATCTTAAATTCGCAAGAGTTTCGTATTTGAAAGAAGACAAAGTCTATTGCACACTTTCACTCTACATACATATATTACCAAGAATCCAATAATGGACGAGTAGAGGTAATCTTATACCGGATATCAGCCCTCGATGCTTCGATACTCGAAGGGTTCCCTATTAATTAAATCATCGCTTGGTGAGTCTCGAGTAGCAGGTAGGGCCACCAGAATCGATGAACGAGAGAGACAAAGAGATAGAACGAGGAACTTGCAGGGTAGACCTTAAAGGAGGAGAATCGATCCTCTTTAGAAAAGATACTTTGGCTTTCTTAGAGTACTTCTAATTGTAACGGATAGCTTATTTCTAATTTTCTAGTAATAACAACAAAATTTGATCTAAACTTTCCCGAGAGTTGTAGATAATTCTCAATCGTCGGTGTTGATTATATTAATATAAAAACTATTCCATATAACGATAATTATATGAATTCTAATAATAATTAGAATTTAAAAATATTACATTTATCGAAAAGTTTTGTTCGCTTTGTTTAAACAAAAATGTAGTTTATTTAAGAATAATGGTACCTTAAACGTGGACGAAATCTTTCAATTAGATCTACTAACGAATAAATTAGGTATTACTTTTAACGGAAAACTCTAAAAACCCGTTCAATTTACACAAGCCATTGCAGTAAACATCGTTACGAAAGAGATCTAACGTTATTACGAGTCGGCTCTTCTTCCAACTTCCTGTCGCTTTCCAACGACGATAAACGCATGTCGATTGTGAAAAGGAGAAGAGCTCGTCTAAGACTGCTTACGTATATGCATGTGCGACTTTCTTTGTCCGACTATTGACCATTAGACAGATAAATATAAACATTAAGTATCATTGTGTGTCTCATATCGAACTCTTTTTGATATTATATTTATCTTTTCTTTTATATATATACATACACATATATATATATCTAATTCAATATTAAATCATCGCTAAATAGATATTAGAAAATAATATGTATAGCTTAGTAACTAATAAAAATCGGACGCGTAAAAATACGAAATAACGGTAAGCAAAATATTCGATCGAACGAGATTGGTTCATCGCAACTCATCGATCATACTAAAACGTATTTCCATAGCAAGCTACTTATGACGTTCACAGTCGAAATATCACGGACGATCGCAGAAAAAGAAAGTAGTTGAGAGAATTGGAGCGGTGCACATATCGATTTATCGAAAAGCATGCATCTACGGATTAATATAGTAGTAATCGCCCGAGTTAGAAACATTCCTAATCAAGAACGTTACTTTTGAGTGCTATTTCCTTCTTCTTCTTCTTCTTCTTCTTCTTCTTCTTCTTCTTCTTCTCCTCCTTCTTCTTATCGGCTATTAGTAGGTCAGTGTGCCAAGATTTTTGTAGCTTGGTGATACTCGTATTCATGCAGGTAGTTCGCTTTATCTTCCTTCGTGATTCGTAGACGATGAGAAAATTAGAAAAAATTTGTCATTCCGTGTGCTAAATCGTATCATAATACTACATGATTGAATTCGGTTATAATATTAACAAGAATTATAATATTTGATAATATCTATATGATTAAATTCTAATAATCTATATATGCAATACATGAAAATGTATAAAATTAATGGTCGAGTTGCAAAATTCCAAATTTTTCACTTACAAATGCGTATATAAATGCGAGGTAACAAAGGAGAGAACTAAACCGTACAGCGTCTAAACTTGAACTGAGTCATATGACTCATATCTCTTAAGAAGTCCCTCGAAACGACGATCTTAAAAACAATAACAAAACGAGGCATGATCTTGCTCTCTCTCTCTCTCTCTCTCTCTCTTTCTCTTGTTCGCCCTCGTATATACAAACATTATACATAAAGCTGTGACCTTCTTTAAAGTCAACGTCTTCTACATTGATTTTTTCTTATATGTACATTCTGTCAGGTCGTCGTAATCTCGATATGTAAAGTTTTGTAGTGAAAGTTATACGATAAGAAAAACAAGATGATTAGGTGAGAAATTTCGAAAAAATAAGGAGAAGCCAAGAAATAATTTGAAAGGAAAGTGTCGCTTAAAAGAATTTGGTTGAGGGATAATAGAAAACTCTTGTCGAGACTGTTTCATGCAGGAACGCGGTTTATGCGCGTGTATGTACGTACATATGTACACACCTGCTCTCACTTTGGACGCTGTCCTGTAGCGATATTGCAGAATCGTTACTTTCGAATAACGGTAGTTATCTGTTGCTTGAAAAAAAAAACAGCAAAAGATAATGTACTCTTATTACTTTGTGCGTTTCTCATTGGTAATTAATAATAACGAACTTGTTCGAAACCTGTCTTATTCGCGAATAACTAATCGTTGATTACATGTCGCATTAGTATCTATAATATTAATTTTAATACGGACCGATCGAGTATTTTCTACATTAATGTTGTTTAAATAAATAATACGTTTCTTAACGCTTTTATCGTATCGATAAATTAATTGCTTTAAAACGGGCTTCTCGTGCCATTGACCAATAAAATCAATTGCTTTTATATAATTATTTTGTTCATTTTCTTTTCTTTTTTCTTTTTTTCAACCAACTACGTTCGTTAACGAAGGGAATCGACCGAAAGGATCGTCTTCGCATTTCTTCAAAGTACCTATAATATATACCGAAAACAAAATTATTCATAACATTAATGATTAATTCCAATGTTATTAATAATGATCTTCAAACTAAATTCATACGAGAATTCCGTCACAATTTAACGCGATCGGAAAAGCACCAACGAGTTTAAAAGATCCAAGTTTGCAAAGGCGTTTCTAACGGGATCGCATCAACGGGAGAAACGCTTAACTCGAATCCAGATGAAGAGGAAGAAGAAGAAGAGAGCTAACGACGCGTAGGTACGTGCTCGTACTTCTTAGAATCTCGTTGACACGACAGTAGGATTAGAATAAAACAATGTCTCTGGAGGAACGTAAAGGAAGAAACACGTTCGACCTTTTCGTTCACGTCTGGCAAATTAAAATGCGTCTGCCATAAGCGAGAACGGTCCGGCACCGTTAATGGCGAACACGCCACACGACTAAATTTATTCTAAAACGCAACTAGGGTCAGTGTGCCACGATTTTTGTCGAGCAACAGGTGTACTTGCGACTTGGCACGTCGATCGTTCGACGATGATGGCGACGACACGTTGGCTCCTTTTATTTTTACAAGATCTTCTCGTTTCTATATGTTCGTTATTATGCGAAAAGAAAAAGAGATAGAGAGAAGACGTACGTTCAGCTCGTATCCTTAAAAACATTCTCTCATTTAACGTGTATTCTCCTAACGTTAGCTCTGCTTAGACAATTTATATACCAAATTATTTATTTAACATGTTAAAATTATGCCATCTTGAAATTCCAGTTTACGATTGTTATATGTATGTATAACTCTTTAGCTTAGAAATCACATAAGAAAATCAAATGTAAAAAAAAAAAAAATAAAGAGTTTATAATATCTCCTGACATCAGACAAAAACCACAGAAATTAATTTTTACTCCGATTTCAAATAACTTTTACAAGAAAATATTTGGTATACCAATTTTCCTAAAAATTTTCAAATAATTCCTATAAATTTAAAACACCTTGTATACACTGGTACACTCGCTCGTACAATATCCCGTACAGCTTTAACCATCGGAATTGGTAGTTTTCACAGTACAGCATTCTCTCCGTCAGTCAAGGGTGAAAATCGATCGGATTGGTTAACGAGATACGTTGAAACGCGTCACGCCATTGCGGAAGGAACAACACGAATATTCGACTTTACTCGGCCTCGCGGAATTCAAACTTTCGAATATTTAATAATCGTACGTTTTTACGAAAGTCCGCGAACTTGCTTGTAAGAAAATCTTCCAAAAATAAAATAAAAATAAAAGGAGAGGCTTCGTAAGTCGAGAGAGAGAGAAAGAGACAGAGTTCTTTGTTCCTTCGACTGGTAAGAAACGATACGAGTGGAATAGAGAAGCTATCTATGAATGAGCCCACGCTTAAACACCTACGCCGAATACCGCTCGAGCTCTGACACCACGTCGAACGTGCTTGGTATAACACGATTCCTGTCTTCTTCTTATTCGAAAATTTTCAAAGGACTAACGTACCAAGCTTCTTTGACTCGAATAAACTATGCTTTATCGATGATTCATCCAGCGAAAGATCCATACAATTTTTATTTCGTACTATTCAATATTCTGAACTATCCAGGTATCCAAAAAACAAATTCTAAGCTAGAGAAAAGATTTGCTTGTAACAGAAACTATTTCGAACAAGTTTAAAATTAGAATATTTGACAGCATTCACGATCTTCGATGAGATTACTTATGAAATGTTTCAAGAAAAACTGTTTCAAACATATCCGATCAAAAATCAAAAATCCATCCAATGGGTATGTAAATATTATCGCTCAGGAATGCACAATAGTTGTCTGAATAATCAAGTGAAACCGGTATCAGTATCAAGAGGTCACGCATGGAATCCTATGCGGGTAAAAAAGACTGCTTACAGACAAGAGAAATCTTCCACTTCCGTTTCCGTCTTTCTCCAAATTCGGGGAAAATTCAAGAAGATCCGTTTCTATCAAAAGCATCCGAACCAAAGTAATCAGAGATCGGTGCAGATTCCACGAATCTGTAAAGACTAAATCCAAGTCGAACGTAATCGATTTCAATATATGCCAGTGATGACCTATGACACTTAACGATATAGCGTGAACAGACGTGCCATGAACTCGACTCGATCTCACCGTTATGCTCGACCCATAAAAACCATCATGGTAGAAAAGCGAAGACCGAACGAGGAGAGAGAAAGAGAGAAGTCTCAGTCGGGTCAGGAGGACGTACGGACGTTTGTATGGACGTACAGAAGGACGTATAAAAGGACAGAGAGAAGGAAGGAAACTACGTCGAACGGTTTCTAAATGGTGGGCCGTTAAACACCGTATACGAAAGTACTGGAATCTCTCTCTCTCCTTCCCTCTCTCTCTCTCTCTCTCTCTCTCTGTCTCTTCCTCTCTCTCTTTCTCTACAAGCCGAACAACCAAGGTCGAAAAGGGACCGACGCGATAAGGGAGAACGATCGAGACCTCCGAGTGAAAGGTGCCTCTTTCTCTCTCTCTACTTTCGAGAACTTCTCAGAGCCTAAAAATAAGAAGAAAATGTATATATATATATATATAATAAAAGAAGTACGATGTCTCGAACACAAGACTTTGATCGTTCGAGCTCTAATCGACTTTGAATAAGTTCCAAGAGATCGTTCGTCCATGTACCATGTATAAATTATCTAACGGGTGAACGATCATAACGCATAGCAAACTTGTCTCGAGCTCTGTTCAAAATCCATTTTTCCTTTCGTTACTTTTATGATTCTCCTTGAAATTACATTTCACGAAAAACCATGTTTTTAAAACGATTAACTCGTTTAGTCTTCGTCACATTCGTACCGGTCACCCAAATCGTAGCTGATCAATTTCTTCTTACTATTGATGATAAATGAAGAGTTAGAGACATATGAATTAAAAATGTATCTTTTTGATATGCCCATAAACCTTTTACTTAATCATATTTCTTATTATTTCGAATTAGAAATGTTCTTATTTATAGAGGATACGGTAGAGATTATATTTGGTCTTGTTGAAGTTGTATAATATCATTTTACTCTCTTTTTTAAGTGAATTATTTTTCTTCGAATTAAGCCTATTTTAGACCACCCTGTATATACCCATTGAAATACCACAAAAGTTTTCATAAACGAATCGATCGATCGCGTGACTTAATTTCCGTATATCGCGGAAGAGACTCTGATTCGTCCGATGAGAATCGTCGTCAAGGTCGACGATCCACCACAAGGAATGGCAATAAACTTCGTTCCTTTTCCCCCTCGAGCATTCTCCTCTTCTCTTCTCTCTCCCCGTGTCTCCTAATCCGAAGACGAGGGACGGAAAAAATATCCCGAAGCGGTCGTACGCTTCATTTTTCTTTCTGAAAAACCAGTCGTATCCAGCAGCAGCAGCAGCAGCAGCAGCAGCAGCAGCAGCGGCAGCAGCAGCAGCAGCAACGGCGGTGGCGGCGGCCGCGGCTGCTAGAAGAGACAAGATTGCATTCCGATGCAAGACTCCTGTGGTATCTCGAGGCGAACAAGGACAACAACGATTCGCTAAATGATATCGCTTAACCAACCTTTTACGAAACCCGAGTTACTTTCGATTTGATTCGTTTTAGGACATTTAGCATCTTGGCGAGAAGTAAAGTCGAAAAGAAAAGAAAGAAATAACTGTCCTATTCATAAAAAATGTTTCGTTGACAAACGACATTTTTTAAGTCACTAACATTTTTAAAGAAGTAACTACATAGTCAGTTATTTCCCGATCAACGGAGAGTCCCCCGAGTCCAAGTAGGTGTCCCCCCTTCCTTCTGAAGGAGACCTGGGAGAACCACCTGTAGACCGCTCGAGAGGTGTTGTGTTTTCACCTGGCAGTCGAAGCTGCGATCGCGAGCGAACCGGTGTTCCGATATTCTCCTCGCTCTCTTTCAGATCTTCGAGAAATTTAATCGTTCGATCATTGAGAAAGCTCGATGAATGGACTCGAGAAAACAAAAAGATCATTTTAAAAATCGTCACGAGTGAAGAGTAAACATGATCCAATATGTGATTTAACGAGTACAACTATTATTTCAATCGTGAAGTGTTTCGAATAATTTTCCAAAAGGAAAAGTGCCGTTTAAAAGGATTCAACATGGACACTGTCCTTGAAAAAATGGGCAAACTCAATCTGGTAATATTATACGTCCTAAATAGAATTGTATCATTTAGAATTAGAACAGAGTGAAATTATTCTCCCAGAGAGATTCGCTGGACAACGAGTAAGCACGTTCGCTCAAACCAAATGACATCTAATTCGTGTCCTAATTGCATTATCGTTTAACGTGCTGTGTTATTAAACTTAATTCTAACTAATGCCATTTAAACGTTCAGCTAACGTAAGCCTCTAATAGGAGAGTCGTTGCGTAGACGCTCAGAAACATATTTTACATCGTATTTCAGGAGAGATTTTTTAATTAGAGATAAAAGTAAAAACGCGTTTTCCAATCTTCTTTTTTCTTGATTTTTTTTTTCTTTTTTTTCTAATGCAAAGTGCTTTCTTTCTTTTCTTCGTCTTCACTTTTTGTCATTGACATTCCATATCGTTGATATTTTTTTAATAACAAACGTAGACTCGCAATGCATCGTACGAGCACACGAACGAGGACACGAACGAGCAGGAAACTTCTCGCTTGGCCAATCGCAAATTACGTAAAAAATCACGGTGCTCCTTCGAACGTGCGAAGGAGCCATATCGTTTCACATACGTACTACGTACTTACATACTTTCCGATGCGTTACAAAACGTACCTATGATTAATATACAAGACGAATAGTTTGATTCGGAGAAGCCATTGTTTCTTAATAATTATCCAAGCGTTCGTTTGGGCGAAAGTTACGAGTGAAAACTCGTCTTGGTCGGTCGTGATACGAAATCGTTGACGTAGCCTTTCGATTAAATCGATTTGATCCGTTAAATAATTCTTTTTTTTTTTTTTTTTTAGATCATACAGTTATATTTTTAATACGTAAAGAATTAAGAAAGAAATAAAAACCTTTTATCGTCAAATGCCGTTTACAATTCCTCGTCAAAGGATTTATATACGTATTTGATGATCAACTCGTTGTATGTATTCTTTGTGTAAGTTATAGGAACAAAGTGGTAACATAAAACACTATCAGGAGTTACATACATTCGCCGTTTTATTCCGACCGCCATTAGGCTCGCCCAGGTGTGCTCTCTTGTTCGAAGAATTAACACCACAAAGAAGAAGATAGAAAAGGAATGAATAACTGTAAAACATTAGACGTATCGTTCAACAGTCAATTGACACGCGACATCGTACGAATGGTTCCTAAACCTTGCAAAAAATTTTAATAACATTCTTTTCGAGTCGAGTCCTCCTCTTCTTCTTTTGTTTAGATTCTGTGTCTTTCTCTCTCTCTCTTTCTTGATAACAGAAAAGTTTTACGAATTTCATCGGTCGGTCCAACTTTCGTACAAGCAGGTATTTATTTTCGATACTCTCGTTTCCTTCGACATTTCGATTCTGCGATAGAACGTAGCATTGAAAAAAAAATTACCGTGATAGCTAGCAGAAACAAATAAAGTCTAAAATAAAAAAAGTCTTTGGAAAGTCTAAAATACTATTCCTTTTCGTTCTCATTTCTTTTCTCATTATTTTTGTCACCTCACATATTTCTTGTTTATTCTTTCGTAAACACTTGAATCAAAAACAACGACACAACGACAACGATAATAATAACGAAGTGAGACAACTTGAAATTAAGAAACGAGTCCTCCTTTCTTCTTCGTCGCTATCTTTCACTTGTTCGTTTCGGTTTCTTCTATTTCCAGTCGCGAGCTCGTTTGCTAGTCCGTAGTTGCATGACGAATAACAACGTCGTCCCGTGAATATTTTCGCAAAGAGGAAACGATCGAAAGGGGCAGGGACGTTCGTTGCACCGCAAAAACCTTGGGAAATTTATTTCCAACTGTAGAGTATTAACCTAATCGTAATCGTACAGTAAATCGATAGTGTTTCGATCGAAAGGTTTAAAGGTTAGACTAAATCGTACTTTTAATTCCTAACACGATCTACTCTGTAATTCGCTAAACGAGTCTAATAGAGGAAGAAAATATTTAAAGGTATGTACGATAGAAATTCGATGATAAACTATTCGATTGTTACGTAGGTATATTTATTTAATGGTTTACGTATCAGGTGTGTCTCTAAAATCTAATCTAAAATGTGTCTCTAATCTAAAATTGCAAATGTTGCGAAATTCAAAGTTCCGGTGTAAAAAGAGAGTAACTTAGTACTCGGTATATAAAATATTATATAGAAAATGTAGATCGATGTAATCGATTTATCTAATCACTAATCCCCAAGATCTCATTCACAAATTCCACAAAATTTCTCTAAAATTTTCCTTTCGGTGATGACACGACGAATCGATCGATCGTAATCGAATAAATTTCTAATAAATTATTCGAAGCGTTCGTTAGAGCGTTTAGATCATTAAAAGAGGTACCCCGGTATCGAACGATTTGGTTCAAGGACGTTACCTTTCCGCATATCTCGATATGCATACTAGCAAACTATGTATCTCGAGACTAAATCGCGAACGCTGCTGACATTTGGTTTCTTTATATACATTTTTTTTTTTTTTCACTCAAGAGATAAGAAATTAGCGCGATAAGCTCGACGGTGCCTCGGAAAGAGCTCATTGTCAGTCGAGCATTCGACAAACTCGTGTTAAAAAACGTTGTTAAGTGTATCTCTTCGAATGGCTTCGAATCAGGAACGAGATATCGAGAGTTACGGTGAACCCGTGACGCCTCCACGTCGATGGATTTCTTATGTAGTAGGTGAACGTGCTTCGCGCCATAGTTATGATGGATAAAATTTTCTATCCGTTACGTGTATGTATGTAGTGCGTCTAAAAAAGTTTTCTCTTATTTATTTTGTACTTATCTTTTATCTTATAATTAATCGTAAAATATCCAAGAATTAGACAAACGTGTCAGTTTACACGAAAAATCTGTTTATAGTTTCGAAACCTTGTAAAATTTATTATACGTATATGCAGGTCGTATCGTTTTTATCAAGTAATATATTATATATGCATATCTTGGACAAAATAATACGATATAAGATACAGATAGTAGTATATTATTGTTTCGATATATCTGGTAGAATCACACGTAAGAAAAAAGAAAAGAAAAATTTTAAACGTATTACTTTGTGAAAAAATACACGATAAAAGAAATCTGCATTTAAAAAGAAACCTATGAGTGTACTTTTTAGACTCACTGTATATCGTATAAAAGTGAAAGAAAAAGTAACGTTACGTTAACGATTCCGCAACGCGACATTTTCCTTATTTTCACTCTCTCTGCTTCCTCCACGGGGTATCCTGACGTAAGAACGATTCAAACTACATCGATTTCGAATTAATCCCGAAACAATCCTTTGATCAGGTTGAAAAATTTTAACGACTAAACTCTATTAACTCGAGACTAGTTTCTGTCGATGTCAAAGACGCTGCAACTTATAGTAATACTGTTCTTTGTCTCTGAGAGAAGTAGATTGATAAAAACTTATCGCTATAACGTTTTACTCGTGTTGTTTGCCTTCAGAGGATTCCGAGCTGTCCTGTAAAGAGTCCACAACCACTGAAGGAGTTTGTCGGCCGCTGTCAAACGATGCCATCGAGAGTGAAGAAGTCTTTTTGCGGTTGCCTCCAAGTAAGTACATGAGTTTCCTTCCTGTAAACATACTTAAGAAACGTCTCATTTACTTTCCTCTTCCTTTTCTTTCTTCTCGTCTTTATCTTATTTTTACACGCCATACAAAATAAATAAATAAATATGTGTATATATACACACACACACACACATTATCATCGATAACAATATCACGAAACATCAAATGATAAATGTTAAATATCTCCGACAGTATATCACATATAAATCAAGTTTATCAATTATGTTAGTATACCTATAATTAGTACGACATATAAGATAGCTACTGATAATTAGTAATGACACAGAAGTACAGCGTGCTAATAAATGTTTTCTCATCTTTCTACCGTCGATAGATACTTGTGAAATAATCTAAAGACGATTATACCAGCGTAATATCTACCGAGGACAAGTGTATCATCCTTTTCTCTCCTTTTCAAAAATCTCTTTAGAAAGAGGAAAATCCGTATGGAATCTTTGTCGATAATTCATCGATTCATTCGCAGCGTTCTTCTTCTTCTTCTTCTTCTTCTTCTTCTTCTTCCTCCTCCTCCTCCACCTCTTCTTCTTTGTATCCATTTATTTTCTAGAACGCTATTACGTTGTAGTATCTTGGTATGCATCTCCGCATTCCTGACTTAAACTACGAACTATGCGGCTTCTCTTTGTTTTTTTTCTTTTTACAATGCAACGAATTATCATTGAATGATCTTACAGAGAAAGAAGATGAATCGTTGAGGAGATACGAAAAGAAACAAGTTCGTACGCGTGTTTAACAAACGATTTTTATCTTATCAGAGAAAGAGAGAGAGAGAGAAAGACAGACAAACTTAATTAATTCACCTTCGTCTAATCGTAGTTGAAGGAAACGACGAACTTTTATCGCAAAACCAAGTTTGATTTTCAGCACGAAATCCCATCCGATATTCCTCGTGGCAAGCTCGGTGATAACTAATTCAATGTTTCGACCTTCTCCTCGGTCGAACTCGATATAAACAGTCGGATAAAATCGTGTATTCAGCACGTGGTCCGCAACACCTTGGGAGACCTTCCAATGTCACGGCTCGGCACGCCTTTTCTATACAAATTTCTCGTACACTTTTACAAACTATTGAACGACACTTGTAAACAAATTATTTTTCTTAGAATTTTGTGTCCTTCGACGATATCATTACGAACAACGATTCCTAAACAAAAAGCTAGATGTTTATTAAATGAAAATAAAACGATGTATAAGAAGACTTGCGTGATTTAAGTATTTCGGATTTCTTATAAATTATAAAAATAAAAATCATTGAATAATCATTGAGAGATGGCTCGATAAATCTAACAATTTATTTCATTCGATCGACGCACTCAAGTGCCAGCAATTACATGCTTCGTAAAATCGTAATTCTCGAATGAAAGAAAAATAAAAAAGAAGAAATTGGAAGGGAAAAGAGCGTCGTTGACCTCAAGCAAAGGCCAGTCGTCCTTGAATGGATCCCATGTGATCCGTAAATTCTATTAGATCGATGCACCGTGGATTCGCGTTAGCCGAGTGCCTCGAGGCGTGTCCACGTAGAACGAGCATCCAACGATCGTATATCCACCATCCTATCTTCCTCCTAGCTCTTATTTTTTCTTTTCAACGAATCTTCCCATGCGAATAAAAAAATGCATGGCTGCTTCTCCAAACGATTCATGAAATTTCCTCCCGTAAGGAGAAAATATTATAAAGAAGAACGAAATGGCAAAAAGTACAGCAAAAATTGTTACGTATAAATTGAAGCAGAATAAGTAAGGAAAAGATCTAAAAGATAGAGAAAATATTTCTTTATATCGTTTTGAGCTTGCTATTCGAATATCTAATCAACGATATGGCAGTCAAAATTATAGCAACGGTACAAAAGGAAAAGATTAAATAAATACAGGAAATTCGTATGAAAAAATATTAATAGGAAAACCTGTGAGAGAAACTTTCCTAGAATCGATTTGAACTTGCCATTCAAAGATTAATGCTAATTTGACGTAGTAACGTGGCAGTCGGTAATAGCACGTACTTCTCTCTCTCCCTCTCGTTCTCGTCTATCTTCCACCTGTTCCTAAGACTCCTTCGCTTCGTCCTCCTCCTCCTCTTCCTCCTCTCTGAAATCTCTTCCGTGCTTAGAGATGCTCCACGGAAGAGATATTAATCGCCGAGATATAATTACGCTCGTATCTTTTCTTCCCCTTTATTCTCGCCTATCTAACGCTCCTTGGCATTTTCTAAGAAGCCTCCAAGTAATATCGTAATTCGAACGGTAAACCGACATACTCGAAACGTTTCTCTACGAAATTTCTAACCCTCGCGCGAGCATTCGATCGCTTTTATTTTGTACGCGTTGTCCTACGGCGAAGCTTCCTCCCGATGGATCATCTAAACGCGTGACGAGCTGAAAGGAGTCGCCATTGTTGTTTCTAACAAGAAGCGCGACTAGATCATTCTATTCTCAGTTCACTCCAATCTCTGTTTTCTTTCATCTCTCTCGTTTCTTTTCTCCTTCTGTCGTACCCATCGTAACGCGATAAAAATATATTCTTGAAATCGTTCGATTCGTCGAGCCGAAAGACCTCTTTGAAGATGCAGAAGGACGTAATCGTGGTCGCGCACGACACGAATCGAGGAGTCGCAAACGGCCAATGCGAATAGGTAATTTCCTAGTCACGTGTGAAAGTACCTTTGGAATCCAGCGCCCAAGCCGGTCTCCTGACCTTTGCCGTCCCGTTCGATGGAGTAGAACGAGCGAGCTTGTACGACGATCTCGGAGAGATGCTGCGCATGGCCATCTCTTCTTGTCAGCGTTCCATTTAGAAAGAAAGTCGTCGCGATAGAATCTCGATAGAAGAGAACGAATTACGCGTTTCTGAATCTGCGAACGTCGAGTCAGATCCAACGGTTCTTGCGTCGGATCATTTCTCGAGTTCGACTGCGTGATCGGAACTCGATTCTTTGAGAATTAATTTGGTAGGAAAACCGTATCATATTGCAGCCGAGCGAGATCGATGAAATTTCTCGAGTTTTACGCGACTCGATGGAAAATCCACTCTCCTTGCTTTCTTCGAGCACACGTATATCATTTCTTCGATCGATCGACCTAGGAACTGCGAACTGCGCGGAGCGATTTTCTTTGCGATCGTCGTGCTCGGTGTCCCATTGGCCGGCCGACACCGCGGTTAAAACTCGCCGCGTACTGAGTCGTACGCAACAGGGTCAAGACCTGCTTACGTACCCTCGATCGGCTTTACCGTTGGCCGCCGACGTTTCGGCTTTACTGTTTCGCCAACTCGTCGTTGATCCGACTTCGTCGAGACTCAGCCCTCGTTATTTTTCGACAGGATGACGAGCCACCGGAAATCACGTACTGCGTGGTGGAACACACTGGTACGCTCACGCTTCAAGCGATGACACCGACTTTGCCAATGCCGGCCGAAGAAGAATTGAACAAGATGTTCCTCGAGTTGGTCGACGAGCTCGATTTGACGCAGGCCAATCGGCAGGCGGTTCTGGCACTTCCGGCTAACAAGAAATGGCAGATATATTGTTCCAGAAAGGGAAATGGAACGCTCGAAAACGGAGGCTTGAGAACGACCGATCTCAGCGGGGATCCTGACGATTACATCGACAGGATCAGGGCCATTGCCAGCGTAAGTTGTTACTTACTTTTCCCCTCGAGTCGATCGCATCGAGCCGTTAGCAGTCGTCTCGCTTTCCTCGAGAAAGACGAAATTTGTCAAAGACGGTCGTTAAAAACCGTCGAGCGAAGAGCAAAAGTGACGGCCCCTGGTAACCGACGTTTCATATTTCAGAGTCAGTTCCCGGAGGAAGGAGAGGAGGCAGCGATACGAATGCGTCAAGTGGAGGCCCTGAAGACGGCTCTGAGAACGCAACCGCACAGCTTCGTCCTAAGGTTCATCGAACTGGACGGTTTGAACGCTTTACTGCAGGTTCTGGAAAGAATGGACGTCGAGGCGGCCAACAGCAACCTCCACACAAGCGTGATTGGTTGTTTGAAAGCTTTGATGAACAATTCGGTCAGTGTGAGACTTAACCAATCGATAATTATCGCCCGTAACAAAGACGAGTTCGAGGGATTATCGATCGAGTTCTTTTGCAGAATGGCAGAGCACACGTACTGGCACATCCGACAGCGATCAATACCATATCTCAATCACTCGCGACGGAGAACATAAAGACAAAAATTTCGGTATTGGAAATACTCGGTGCCGTATGTTTGGTACCCGGTGGCCATCGTAAAGTTTTGGAGGCTATGCTGCACTTTCAACAATATCATTCCGAGAGAACGCGTTTCCAAAGCATAATAAACGATCTCGACAAAAATTTCGGCATCTACAAGGACAATCTCTCTCTCAAAACGGCCATAATGTCCTTCATCAACGCCGTCCTTAATTACGGGCCCGGTCAAGTCACCTTGGAGTTTAGGCTCCACCTCAGATACGAATTACTCATGCTCGGCATCCAGCCGATTATTGAAAAACTAAGGAAGTACGAGAACGAGACGCTCGACAGGCATCTCGATTTTTTCGAGATGGTTAGGAACGAGGACGAGAAGGAACTGGCTAGGAAGTTCGAGAAGGAACACGTGGACACCAAGAGTGCCACGGCCATGTTCGACTTGTTGAGGCGAAAACTCAGCCATACGGCGGCCTATCCTCATCTGCTTAGCCTGTTGCAACATTGCTTGCTGTTACCACGTAAGTCTGTTTCAGAGAGGAGTCGAGCCGTCCACGTAGTTAAGCCCGATTCGATCATTTTCTTCCTTCGTTCCAGTCGATTACGGCTCACACCCGCAACATTGGCTACTGTTCGATCGGATCGTCCAACAAATCGTCCTGCAGACCGAGGGAAACGAATCGGGGGCGCCGAAAAATCCTGACGTCGCGCCGATCGACATCAACGTGAAGGAAATCGTTCGTCTGTTGGCCAAGGAGGAGGAACTGGTCGCTGCCAGAAAGAAAGCCGAAGAATTGGAACGCGAGAATTCCGACATGTCGACGAGATTGGCCAAGAAGGAACAGGAGCTCGATTTGCGAACGCAAGAGAAGGTAACGTTGTAAGAGACCCTCTCGCTAAGATCGGTCGAGCCGGTCTCAAAGAGAAGCGGTCGGATCCGCTTCGGATTCCCTTTTCCAGGAGGACATGGAGGCAAGCTTGGCGAGGATCAAGGAGCGTCTAGAGAAGGAAACGTCGATGCATATAGAGACCAAGCAGAGGATATCGGAGTTGCAGGACAACCTCGAGACCCTGTCGCGTCAAATCAATAACGAAAAGTCCGAGAGGAAGCGACTGGAGCAGTTGGTAGCGTCGGGAAGTTTACCGGACGATGCCAAGGCTACTTTGAAGATCGTAGACGACGAGGTCCTCGAAAAGGTCGAAGCCAAGCCGTCGCCGCCTCCGCCGCCTCCGCCGCCTCTGGCACCGCCTCCGCCGCCTTGTCTGATGCCAGCCGCACCGCCTCCCATGAAGGTAATGACGACACCGACGTCGCGATCGACGTTTTTAAATGTCGAAACGACGAATGGTTAACGAGCATTGATGCCGATCAACGTCGACGTTTCTTCGGTAGGTCGAGATAGTAAAGAACGTTCCCCAACCGAGCAATCCACTGAAATCCTTCAACTGGTCCAAGATACCGGAACAGAAGCTCCAAGGTACGATTTGGTCCGAGCTCGACGACACGAAATTGTACAACGTCATGGATTTGGAATCGATCGACAAGATCTTTTGCGCCTATCAGAAGAACGGCGTATCCGCGGAAGGCTCCATCGAAGATCTCCGTACTCTGGGAAAGAATAAGAAGACTATGTCGGTGATCGACTCGAGGAGAGCACAAAACTGTACGATATTATTGTCGAAGCTTAAGATGTCTGACAACGAGATCACCAGGACGATACTGTCGATGGACCAACAGAACATATTACACATCGACATGGTCGAACAATTGTTAAAGTACATTCCGTCGTCGGAAGAAGCCGCTCTTTTGGACATGCACCAAAAGGAATTACAGAACAGGGCCGATTGTTTCCTCTATCAAATTTCGAAGTAAGGACCGGTGCACTGCCCTCCTCCCCTATCCTCGATCGATATATCCTCCCCTATATCGACGATTTGCCTTTCCTTCCTCCTTTCCTCGATCGTTTGTTTTAAATCTTCATCGAAACGTTCTTTCAGAGTTCCTCACTACGAACAGAGACTGAGATCGTTGCACTACAAGAAGAAATTCTCGGCCAGTATAGCAGAATTAACGCCGAGAATGCGAGCGGTTCTCGAAGCTAGTCGCCAAGTTGCGAGATCCAGAAGACTTAGGAGACTGTTAGAACTGGTTCTGGCTCTTGGGAATTATGTAAATCGCGGAAACGCTCGCGGTAACGCCTGTGGATTTCGATTAGCTTCTTTGAATCGTCTAGTCGATACGAAATCTTCTTGCTCGAAAGGCACCACTCTTCTGCACTATCTCGTGCAAATCCTCGAATCAAGGTTCCGCGAGGTTTTGGACATCGAAGAGGATATGCCGCACGTTAGGACAGCTGCTAGAGTCAGCATGGCTGATCTTCAAAAGGAGGTGGCTAACTTGAAGAACGGTTTGCAGGACGTTCAAAGGGAAATCGGTGGGTGTGTGGGCGTGCAACAACGGGCCGTGTTCCAAGGAGAAGTTGCGAGTAAATCTTTGTCGCTCTGTTTCCTTTCAGAATTCCATCGAGGCCAATCTCAGGTGTTGCAAGGTGACATGTTCTTGCCAGCTATGAGAGACTTCCAGGCGCAAGCCACGTGTAGATTGGCCGAAGCCGAGGACCTCTTCCAAGATATGAAGACCAGGGTAAGAGCGGATGATCCTTCGCATTTACCGTGTATCGTGCCTTTTCTTACGCTAACCAATCCGTTCCGATTTCAATCGATCGACGCAGTTCGACCGAGCTGTCAGGCTGTTCGGCGAAGACTCGGCGGGTGTACAACCGAACGAATTCTTCGGTATATTCGAAAACTTCCTTCAAGCGCTTGCCGAAGCTAGACAGGACGTCGAAAACATGAGAAAGAAGATCGAGGAAGAGGAGCGTCGTGCTAAGCAGGAACAAGAGGTATGACGAAACGAAATCATTCGATCGACCTCTCCAACGTCGCTTCTTCTAATCATTCCTTTGCAGTTGCGAAAGAGGACGATGGAAAGAAAGAATTCTCGTGAAGGGATATTGAACAGTATATCGTTGAGTAAAAAGAACGAAGCTAACGGTAATCAAGGAGACAACAAAGGGGAATTCGACGATCTCATTTCTGCCCTTCGTACCGGAGACGTCTTTGGCGAAGACATAGCCAAATTTAAAAGATCCAAACGTAGGCCGGTAACGCCATGTGGTCAGGAATCACGTAGGCACAGCGCTCATAGAGAAGATTCGCGAGAACGACATTAGACCGCGCGGAATTCATTTTTGCTCGAAGATGGCAAAAAGCATGAGACGAAAGAAAGGACGAGTTCGTCAAATTTCGATATAGAGAACTTTAGTTACGTCGAAATAGAACTCTGAAGCTCTTTCCGAAGGACGAACTCGAACGTCCATGGGAATCCTTACGATTAATAACCACCCTAACTTGTGATTATAATTTTAGAAATGACGAGTCTTCATACAAATCGTATTTCGCGAGATCGGTGGTGCTACGTTGACCGTTTCCTAACATAATTCACAGACTGCGTAGATAGATTGTATTCGCTCCTTAAAGTCGAAGAAGGATCTTTACGAAGATCCAGGATTAAAATACGAATCGATTTTCTTTGTATATAGATCGTAAAGTTTTCGTGTTTGTTTAGGGGAGGAAAAAAGAAACAAAAAATGTTCGGACCAAGACTTACCAGCTAATACGAATCAAAAACGTTTCATCGACGTTGATACCAATCAAAAAAGGGACTGATACACTTTTCTTTTTCCTCGTAACCAACGTTATTCGTTCAGCAGGAAAAATATTGGAAAAACGGAGGCCTATAATTCACAGCGTTCGTTGTGTCGAGTAATCCACAAGTCTGAATTTTCTATTGTTCCATTAGAAAGAAAAAAACACCGAGAATTTGTCATCGACAAATTTTGACGATAGGGTTCGATGTCTACGGACGAGAATATGCGAGGAACGAATAAAAGAGACTCGAATGAAAATGGAGATTAGAAAATCCCGCTGTATAGAAATCGGTGTTTTGTAAGCTTTTGTACTTTTGTAAATATACACTAATATCGATGTCTATTTCTCGCAAAAAGTCTTAAGAAAACTTTTTTCTCGCGAGAATCTCGATATCCGATTTAATATATTAATTATATATTACGCGTCTCTCACTGATATCACCATGTATTAATATTTGAGAAAATATATCTAATAAAAAATTAAGATACGAATCAAACTTTTTTCTATTTACCAAATTTGTTCTGCTTTCACTTTTCTGAATCACCCGTCGAATAAAGAGCCCTACACTTACAACGATACTGTAAATTTCTGATGACTGGAATTACTGAAAAAATTAATCGGTTTATCGATTTAAAAATACTTTTTATATCGACGTAATCCTCTCGAGAAAAATATATTCATAAAACGAAAAAAAATCTAAGTGCATGTATCTTAGATACTCCAAAATGTTCTCCGTAAATTTTCTAAAGTGATATAAAATCATAACGTGTCATAAAACATCCTACTTCTTTTCCAAAATAAAATTAAGCAGCTTCAAGTTCGTCGTAATAAAACGATACGTGACTCGATTGGATGAAGAGAAAGAGAGAGAGAGATCCCTCTTTACGACATCAATGCTGTAATCTAAGTTTATCGCTATCTAAACGGACACGCGCAAGGCGTGAACGCACTTACATGTGTGTGTTTTGAAAAGTTATAGAACGCGTTACGTGTTTACTAGGAATTCGTGATGGTAACGCTGTTCCGACGAAGAGATACACGCAAAAGATCATTTTTATCGGCAGTCTTGGAAATTCTTTCAGTCCAAAACTGTGATCTCGAGGCAAAGATGGTAAATGCACTTGCACTGAACATCGGTAAGGCAGTAATTATAATTTTTTTTACCATTTGATGCAACATAGCAATCGATACAAATCGTAGCTTCTTTCTCAAATGGCACTACCTGCTACGCTAGATAATGGTTTCTCGATCATTATTGCATTGTGGCAGCATCTAAAGACTATTACTATTTTTTCAACGTGAAGATGGTAAATGCATCTGCATTAGATGTCGGTAAGGCAGTAACTACAGTTTTTTCTAATTCTATAGGATTTTTTCTATATTCTATATGATTTATTTCGTTTCAGAGTGGAATGGAGAAGTGGGGATGCTTTCCCCACCAAGGAGGACAACAGAGTTATATATACGACGGACTGACAACCCCCCCTTCAGATCTACTTTCAATTTCGACCCGCACGCGTTTTCCGCAAGTAGTAACAAAGAGGTCATGTAAATAAACCACTAATTCTTTCAATATTTTATACGCTTTATTCGGTTTTAGAACGAAACGGAGAAGTGGGGATGCTATCCCCACCAGGAAGGATTGCAAACTTAATATTTGACAGACTGAGACCCGTGATTCCTGTCTAATCTCAATTTCGATCCGCACGCGTTTCAGCAAGTAGTAACGAATAGGTCATGTAAGTAAACCACTAATTCTTTCAATATTTTATACGCTTTATTCGGTTTTAGAACGATATGGAGAAGTGGGGATGCTTTCCCCGCCAGGGAGGGCAACAGAGTTATATATACGACGGACTGACAACCCCCCCTTCAGATCTACTTTCAATTTCGATCCGCACGCGTTTTCCGCAAGTAGTAACAAAGAGGTCATGTAAATAAACCACTAATTCTTTCAATATTTTATACGCTTTATTCGGTTTTAGAACGATATGGAGAAGTGGGGATGCTTTCCCCGCCAGGGAGGGCAACAGAGTTATATATACGACGGACTGACAACCCCCCCCTCCAGATCTACTTTCAATTTCGACTCGCACGCGTTTTTCGCAAGTAGTAACAAAGAGGTCATGTAAATAGACCACTAATTCCTTCAATATTTTATACGCTTTATTCGGTTTTAGAACGAAACGGAGAAGTGGGGATGCTATCCCCACCAGGGAGGATTGCAAACTTAATATTTGACAGACTGAGACCCGTGATTCCTGTCTAATCTCAATTTCGATCCGCACGCGTTTTCCGCAAGTAGTAACAAAGAGGTCATGTAAATAAACCACTAATTCTTTCAATATTTTATACGCTTTATTCGGTTTTAGAACGATATGGAGAAGTGGGGATGCTTTCCCCGCCAGGGAGGGCAACAGAGTTATATATACGACGGACTGACAACCCCCCCCTCCAGATCTACTTTCAATTTCGACTCGCACGCGTTTTTCGCAAGTAGTAACAAAGAGGTCATGTAAATAGACCACTAATTCCTTCAATATTTTATACGCTTTATTCGGTTTTAGAACGAAACGGAGAAGTGGGGATGCTATCCCCACCAGGGAGGATTGCAAACTTAATATTTGACAGACTGAGACCCGTGATTCCTGTCTAATCTCAATTTCGATCCGCACGCGTTTCAGCAAGTAGTAACGAATAGGTCATGTAAGTAAACCACTAATTCTTTCAATATTTTATACGCTTTATTCGGTTTTAGAACGATATGGAGAAGTGGGGATGCTTTCCCCGCCAGGGAGGGCAACAGAGTTATATATACGACGGACTGACAACCCCCCCTTCAGATCTACTTTCAATTTCGATCCGCACGCGTTTTCCGCAAGTAGTAACAAAGAGGTCATGTAAATAAACCACTAATTCTTTCAATATTTTATACGCTTTATTCGGTTTTAGAACGATATGGAGAAGTGGGGATGCTTTCCCCGCCAGGGAGGGCAACAGAGTTATATATACGACGGACTGACAACCCCCCCCTCCAGATCTACTTTCAATTTCGACTCGCACGCGTTTTTCGCAAGTAGTAACAAAGAGGTCATGTAAATAGACCACTAATTCCTTCAATATTTTATACGCTTTATTCGGTTTTAGAACGAAACGGAGAAGTGGGGATGCTATCCCCACCAGGGAGGATTGCAAACTTAATATTTGACAGACTGAGACCCGTGATTCCTGTCTAATCTCAATTTCGATCCGCACGCGTTTTCCGCAAGTAGTAACAAAGAGGTCATGTAAATAAACCACTAATTCTTTCAATATTTTATACGCTTTATTCGGTTTTAGAACGATATGGAGAAGTGGGGATGCTTTCCCCGCCAGGGAGGGCAACAGAGTTATATATACGACGGACTGACAACCCCCCCCTCCAGATCTACTTTCAATTTCGACTCGCACGCGTTTTTCGCAAGTAGTAACAAAGAGGTCATGTAAATAGACCACTAATTCCTTCAATATTTTATACGCTTTATTCGGTTTTAGAACGAAACGGAGAAGTGGGGATGCTATCCCCACCAGGGAGGATTGCAAACTTAATATTTGACAGACTGAGGCCCGTGATTCCTGTCTAATCTCAATTTCGACCCGCACGCGTTTCAGCAAGTAGTAACGAATAGGTCATGTAAGTAAACCAATAATTCTTTCAATATTTTATACGCTTCATTCGGTTTTAGAACGATATGGAGAAGTGGGGATGATTTCCCCGCCAGGGAGGGCAACAGAGTTATATATACGACGGACTGACAACCCCCCCCTTCAGATCTACTTTCAATTTCGCCCCGCACGCGTTTTCCGCAAGTAGTAACAAAGAGGTCATGTAAATAGACCACTAATTCTTTCAATATATTATACGCTTTATTCGGTTTTAGAACGATATGGAGAAGTGGGGATGATTTCCCCGCCAGGGAGGGCAACAGAGTTATATATACGACGGACTGACAACCCCCCCTTCAGATCTACTTTCAATTTCGACCCGCACGCGTTTCCACAAGTAGTAACAAAGAGGTCATATGAGTACATCACTAATTCTTTCAATATTTTATGCCAAATACTTTGTTTCAGAACGATATGGAGAAGTGGGGATGCCTTCCCCACCAGGGAGGAATGCAAAGTTATAGATATGCTTGACTGACAACCACTGGTTCAGATCTGCTTTCAACTTCGACGAGTACGCATGCCAGATCCCGCAGTACGCAGTTACGGATACTCTCCCACCCCTGACTAAATGATGAAATGTTAACAGCGAATGGCAGCATATTACATTTCGGGTATTTACCATTTCGTATTTCGGGTGGGACCCTTTGGAGGGGCCCAAGGGTGTGGGCCTTCGGGCGGGTTACTGTCTCCATATTGTTTTCCTTTTCGTCTCCCCTCTTATATCTTTTCCGCTTCAGGTCATATCATCCTTCACTGCGCGCAACCATAACAAAATCGGATCTTCAAATGGCTGTGAGAGTTATAGGCTTAGTTTGGTTTCGTACATCCTCGAGTGAACTTGGAAATTTCCGCAGGATGCCATGGGAGCGAGTACTAACGAAGATTTCACGCAAGTACAATATCGTATACCTCATATTTTCGAAGTTCTAAACTTTGTCTTTTGTTGCAGATCTCCACTTTTCACTTCCGGTGGACTTTGAAAATCTATCTCCATGACTGGACTTTGAAATTTTAGCCCCATCCAGGGCCTTTGATAATCTATCTTTACGACTGGACTTGGAAATTTTTGCACATTTGGCGGACTTTGAAGATCTTTCTCCACGAGTGGACTTAGAAATTTTCGCAGGATGCCGAATTCGTGCAAGTATTAACGAAGACTTAAAGTAAGTATATTTTTCAATCATATATTTTTTGAATGATTTATACAGTTTCCATTATAACAATGATACTAATTATTTCGTTTGTATTTTTGTTTCAGAACTTCGTTGCAATCGCGCGCGTTGCAATGATGTAGTCGAGTGTTAGTATCGCTAAAATAAATTTATCGCGAAGTAGAAGCAGTGTTTGTTCGTTCGCGTTTCGCGATTTAAACCATAAGTGTTTTTGCATAGACTGCGCGCAATGCAGTCCTTAGAGTCAGTGTTTGTTCGCGTAGTTTTTTGATTTTTTAACAGTCGCACGGACTGTATTTATAAAAGACAGTAGAGTTTCGCGAAATAAATTCAGTGATCGTTCGTTAATAAATAACTACCGCGAATTAGAGTCAGTGCATCACTGAAGAGGATCTCAACCAACTTCGATGTCGACCTACCTCATGTTCAACCAACTACAAATCGTCCACCCTCAATTTCGACCTAAATCGCGGTCCAGTGTTTTGGAGCCATCGCAGAACTTCTTAAGTGGTGAGTTAATTTTTAAGTTCCTCCGATCACTCAATCATGTCGAGGACGAAAGGTCCGAATCGGCACGAGTGATTGGTTGTAATTAATTAGTAGAAGAGCAATGAGTGACCACGAGTAAATTTCTTCGGACATTTACTCGTGAATGGTTTATTTTTTGATTTATTTATTAGATCAGGATAGAGTCTTCTTGCTTAAACGCGTTAATTATAATTATTTCAAGTTTTGAATATTTGATTGCATTTTTAAATAATTTTCTCTCGCGAAACTAACAAAGTATCGCGATATTCGCGATTTTTAATAATGAATAAGCAAGAAGACATTCGCGACGGATAGTCTCTGGATTACAAGCGAAATTGTATAATTTATTTTCTAATAATTAGAGTACTCGCTTGTAAGAAGGAGCGTCCAATGATTTTTCATTACATTTTTAAATAAAGATTAATGAATTTTATTAATAAAAGAAAGTCTCAATAGAGTCATTGCTTTTGAAAGAATAAAGTAGAGTAGAATCTTTGATAAAAGACAAAGAGACTTGTAGAAGCATAATGCGTAGAACATAGAATAACTTAATCAATTTTTAGCTTAGGATTTTCAGCAATTAATATATCAATTCTCGTTTCTCTTCCGATGCTTTCTCAATTTTTCGTTTCAGGTTTGGTTTAGAGTTGCGTTAGGTGTATTAGTTTACTTCCACGTCTTAGAATAAGGGTTGTTTTTAGTTTTTGACGGTAGTGACGATAGTTATTAAACGTGTTTTGTAGTTGTGGTTAGGGCACGAAGCAAAGAAGAGGCTATATGCCGAAGAGGCCCCCACAAATTGTGGCTCAAGAGGGCAACTATTACACTATTGAGTTATTTTCGAAGGTTCGACAGAACACTTCGAGAATGGCTCTTAATCATATTTTCATTATACCATGTTGTCACTCAAATGCTCTTATATAATGATAAGATAATTTTCAGAAACTGAGAAGACGTAACATTCCGTTCTCCATCTCACATTGCCACGCGTCCGCGAATAGAATTTTTACGTATTTTATACATTTTTATTATTAAAGTCAAGTAATAAATTTTTCACGTTTTTTCTTCCTAAAGTTCAATTAAATCCGTAATTTTAGTTTTATAAAGTCAAGTTTTGTATTAAAATAATAATTTCGAAACGTATAAAATATGGCAATTGTGAGGACCACTGAAAGTGCACACGGGGATGAGATATGAACATTTAAATACATAGCATATTCTCCACTCATTTTTACGGGAAGGATACCTAACAGGATTCCAGTTTCACCCAGCGCATAGCTGCACAGTTTAAATTAAACAATCATTTTAAATAATTGATTAACTCCTTTATCTTTTCGACCGGTCGTGTCTCGAGATATCTGAAGCTGAAGGTGTGGACGGTGGAGCTTTTCTTCAGCAGAATCTCGTCCATTTCTAGTTTTCCGAAAAACCTGAAACTCCCGAAGCGGAAAGACATCTCGAACGCGAATGTAGAGTCCCCGTTAGCCCGTGGGTCCCCAAATGCAGCAACCTCCAAGTGGTGAGACCTGGGTCGGTAGTACTTACGATATATGAACATCTATGTCTAAATTATATCTAAAATCTATAACTAAATTATATATATAACTATATATAGTGCAAGTACTACCGGGCGAATGGCTGCATATTTCAATGGTTTTCCAAAATCTCTTTTCTGTTTAATTTCAATGAGACGTTATATTAATTATATTTTCAATTGCTAGTTATATTTCGACAGATAAAACAATTCAATATATCAAAATTCTAAGTTAATTTTCTAAGAAAATGCATAGAAAACTCTTCTGTCGCTCTTATGTTCTCTTTCGTTCCTATTTATTCTTATTTACTTTCTTTAATAATATTAATTATATCCTGTTATTCATTACATTAATTTTTATTAATGATTAATCTCGGGTGGGACCCTTGGGAGGGGCCTTCGGGTGTGGGCCTTTTGGCGGGTTGCCGTCTCGGCATCTTTTGAAATTCCTTTTCTCCTTTTCTTTTCTTCTTCTCCTTTCTTTTTCTCTTTCTTCTTTGCTCTTCTTCTGTTTCCGGTTAGTTCATCGAGGGACCGATTATCGAAGAATCGATAATCGTGAAATTAGATTTTTACAGGGAAGTTATTGAATATAAATATATAATTTTGCATATTATTTTTGCATATAATTACCTCTTCTTCTTTAACTTTTCTGTTTCAGGTTAGATCATCGGGGGATCGATCATCGTGAAATTAAATTTTTACAGGGAAGTTAAAATCGTATATTTGTTTCCTATTTTATTTTATTTATTCATTAACTTATTTTTTAATTATTAATATTATTGTTTAATTGTATTTTGATTTTAAATATATATTTATATATAAATGGCTGTGTGCATATAATATTGCATATTATTTTTGCATATAATTACATTTTTCTTTTTTCTTTTTCTGTTTCAAGTTAGATGATCGCTGGACCTATCATCGTGGGATATTTACACGGAAGTTAAAGGAACCTCTCTGCATATAACGTTTGTTATATGCAGGAAGGGTATGTCTCCTTGCTTTCGTACGCGAACGATAGGGAAAACACTCACGCGCGTGACGGCCGGCACGCGCTTGGGTGTTAGCGGTCGCGAGATTTAGTCCTACCGAGGACTCCGCTTTGATTTTTTAAATCGAAACAGACACGACCGGTCGTGTCTCGATATGTCTGAAGCCGACGGTGTGGACGGTGGAGCGATCTGTAAGCGGGGTTTTATACATCTCCAGTTTGCTGAGAAGCCCGAAGCTCCCGAAGCGGAAAGGCATCTCGGTTCGCGGATTTTAGAGTAGAATCCTCGTTAGACCGTTTCTTTCCAGATGCAGCCATCGTTTCATCGCCCAAGGACCATCGAGGGATTTAGATTTTTATACGGGCGTTTAAAGAGTCTTTCTACCTCAGGCGTAGAAGGATTTCTTTTCTCCCGTTCGGGCAAGATAGAAGGACACTCGCTTATGTCGGCTGGCATAGGCGTTGGTGTTCTCGGGCGCGATTAAGTCCAAACTTGGCTCCAACGTACTCGACATACTCGCGTGAGTGTTTCCGGAATACTCGCGTAAGTATCTATGAGTGCGGTAGGATTCAATGTTGGGTTCCGGCGTTTGTCGCGAAAGCACGACCGGTCGTGCTCAAGTGGTGATCGAAGCTTCCGATGTTGGATAGTTGAGCTATGCGTAAGTCGGTTCCCAAATGCGGAGACGCATGGGGCTGCAATTTTAGCGTTTGGAGACTTGAATTCGTCGGGAGTGGAGGTCGCCCCGTTGCTTTGCTTTCTTGATAATAGTAGAAGTAGTAAAGAGTAGAGTCACCGTTAGTCCGCGGGTCTCCAGAAGCAGCAACCTCCACGCGGTGGGACCTGGGTCGGCAGTACTTGTTATGAATCGAAATCTAATAAGCTGCAAGTATTTCCGAGCGAATGGCTGCATATTTCAACATTTTTCCAAGATCTTTTCCATCGACTACGTGCGCTTTCAATTCTATCTTACATCTTCTGTGTATTCAGCAATAAATGCACAGTCATTTCTACTTATTGAAACGCATACCTGTATAGTAATTATTCGAGGTTAATTATTATAGTTTCTCTCGGGTGGGTCCCTTGGGATGGGCCCTTGGGCGTGGGCTTCTGTGCGGGTCTCCTTCTTTCTGTACCAAAAAATCCAGCTCGATTTCGGTACTCTGACTTCGGTCGAATTCACTTTCTCCTTTCTTTTCTTTTCTATGCCCATCTTTTCATTTCAATTTCATCGCTTTCACAGATGCATGTGTTACATTGTAACTTCCGGATATCCTTTCTATCTATTCTTCTGAGTTTTATGGTATTCACGTGCGCGCATGTTCCGGTTTTCTTTTCCTCTTTCTCTTCTTCGCGATTTTCGATATATCGTCGAAAGGTTCGTTTCATAATCGATTGCTAGACGCGAATACGGGTAGAATAGGAAGAACACTCGCGCCTGTGTCGGCGGGCACAGGCGCGGTGTTCTCGGGCGCGATTAAAAGTCCTACGGTAATGGACTTCGTTTGATTGCTAAACCGAATAATGACCGGTCGTGTGTCGGTTCGTGTGCTGCCGAGTGGTATGGATCTGCTATCCGTAAGCGTGGACTGACCCTCCTCCAGTTAGCCGCCTGAATTCTCGGTTGGTGCGTGGACGCCGCGAACGCGAATTTAGAGTAGAGTCACCGTTACTATAACATTCCCGGGAGTGTTCGGGCGCGATTAAAAGTCCTACCGGGGACTTCGTTTTATAGAACGCCGATTATTTGATCACGCCGGTCACGCGAATTTTAGAGTAGAGTCCCCGTTAGCTCGTGGGTCCCCAGACGCAGCAACCTCCTAGCGGTGGGACCTGGGTCGGTAGTACTTGTGATATATTAAAATCTATGTCTAAGTTATATCAAAAATCTATTATTAAAATATATACGTAATTATATAGCGCAAGTACTACCGGGCGAATGGCTGCGTATTGCAATGTTTTTCCAAAATCTTTTGTCTAATTTCAATTAGACGTTAAATTAATTTCATTCTACATTATGAGTTATATTTCCACAGATAAATAAATTGGAATATAAATAAATTTTTGATTAATTTTCTAACAGAACGCACAGAAAGCTTTTCCGTCGCAGTTATGTTAGCTATCATTCGTATTTATCTTTATACAATTTTATTGCTTATATACTTTTATTAATTGTATACTTTTGATAATTACGTTAATTATATACTTTTATTTACTATATGAATCACTTTTATTAATCATTAGTTTCGGGTGGGACCCTTGGGAGGGGCCCTCGGGTGTGGGCCTTAGGCGGGTTTGGTTCTTTCACTAGGGAAAAATCAAACTCAATTATGGTACTTTAATTTTTGTCGTGTGAAACGATTTCTACGGAATGCACACTCATCGTCCGGAGTTCTATTTCTCTCAAGCATATTTAAGCAAATACTCCTCGTTTCATTCTCTATTTTTCTTTCCTTCTTCTCTTTTCCTCTTTTCTTTGTATTTCTTTACATTTTTCTAATGTTTTTTTTTTATGTTTCAGAGCAGAACATCGAGAAACGGATCATCGAGGAAGGATCATCGTGAAATTAAATTTTTACAGGGAAGTTATTAAATATAAATGTCTTTTTGCATATAATTTTCCATATAATGCTTACTCTTATATTTAACATTTATTAACTTTTTAATTTTTGCTTTTATATTCAGGTTTTATTATATTTTTAATTCTTGCTTTCATATTTAATTTTAATGTACTTTTTAATTTTTGCTTTTATGTTTAATTTTTAATATCTCTTTAATGTTTGCTTTTATTTTATCTCTACTTCTATTCTTCTTCTGTTTCAGATTAGGTGATCGAGGGACGGATCATCGTGGGATTTTTACACGGAAGTTAAAGGAACCTCTCTGCATATAACGTTTGTTATATGCAGGAAGGGTATGTCTCCTTGCTTCCGTACGCGAATGATAGGGAAAACACTCACGCGTGTGACGGCCGGCACACGCGTGGGTGTTCGCGAACGCGAGATTAAGTCCTACCGAGGACTCCGCTTTGATTTTTTAAATCGAAATAGACACGACCGGTCGTGTCTCGAGATGTCTGAAGCCGACGGTGTGGACGGTGGAGCGATCTGTAAGCGGGGTTTTATACATCTCCAGTTTGCTGCGAAGCTCGAAGCTCCCGAAGCGGAAAGGCATCTCGGATCGTGGATATTAGAGTAGAGTCTCCGTTAGCCCGTGGGTCCTCAGAAGCAGCAACCTCCTCGCGGTGGGACCTGGGTCGGTAGTACTTGCGAGTTGTCGAAATCTATATCTTAATTATATTTCAAATCTGTAACTAAATTATATGTATTATGTACCTAAAATCTATAACTAAATTATATATATAATTATATGACGCAAGTACTACCGGGCGAATGGCTGCATTCTTCATCGTTTTTTTAATAACAGAGAATTATTTTATTTTAGAATAAAATTGTAAAATGGGGATAATTTTCTTCGTAAATCGATAACAAAGTCGCCTCTTTGACCGACGTTTATAGTTTCTAGTTCAGTTTCGCTTTGTATTTCGACGAGGGAACTTAGAAAATTTCGCGGATGCCATTGGTGCAAGTATTAACGAACAGTTAATTCAAATATACAACAGTTCCTTTGATTTGATACTTAAATTTGAAGTGGGGATAATCTTCTTCGTGAGTTGACAACAAAGTTGGCTCTTTGACCGATCTTTATAGTTCATAGTTCAGTCGTGCTTTGGACTTCGACGAGTGAACTTAGAAAATTTCGCGGATGCCATTGATGCAAGTATTAACGAACAGTTAATTCAAATATACAACAGTTCCTTTGATTTGATACTTAAATTTGAAGTGGGGATAATCTTCTTCGTGAGTTGACAACAAAGTTGGCTCTTTGACCGATCTTTATAGTTCATAGTTCAGTCGTGCTTTGGACTTCGACGAGTGAACTTAGAAAATTTCGCGGATGCCATTGATGCAAGTATTAACGAACAGTTAATTCAAATATACAACAGTTCCTTTGATTTGATACTTAAATTTGAAGTGGGGATAATCTTCTTCGTGAGTTGACAACAAAGTTGGCTCTTTGACCGATCTTTATAGTTCATAGTTCAGTCGTGCTTTGGACTTCGACGAGTGAACTTAGAAAATTTCGCGGATGCCATTGATACAAGTATTAACGAACAGTTAATTCAAATATACAACAGTTCCTTTGATTTGATACTTAAATTTGAAGTGGGGATAATCTTCTTCGTGAGTTGACAACAAAGTTGGCTCTTTGACCGATCTTTATAGTTCATAGTTCAGTCGTGCTTTGGACTTCGACGAGTGAACTTAGAAAATTTCGCGGATGCCATTGATACAAGTATTAACGAACAGTTAATTCAAATATACAACAGTTCCTTTGATTTGATACTTAAATTTGAAGTGGGGATAATCTTCTTCGTGAGTTGACAACAAAGTTGGCTCTTTGACCGATCTTTATAGTTCATAGTTCAGTCGTGCTTTGGACTTCGACGAGTGAACGTAGAAAATTTCGCGGATGCCATTGATGCAAGTATTAACGAACAGTTAATTCAAATATACAACAGTTCCTTTGATTTGATACTTAAATTTGAAGTGGGGATAATCTTCTTCGTGAGTTGACAACAAAGTTGGCTCTTTGACCGATCTTTATAGTTCATAGTTCAGTCGTGCTTTGGACTTCGACGAGTGAACTTAGAAAATTTCGCGGATGCCATTGATGCAAGTATTAACGAACAGTTAATTCAAATATACAACAGTTCCTTTGATTTGATACTTAAATTTGAAGTGGGGATAATCTTTTTCGTGAGTTGACAACAAAGTTGGCTCTTTGACCGATCTTTATAGTTCATAGTTCAGTCGTGCTTTGGACTTCGACGAGTGAACTTAGAAAATTTCGCGGATGCCATTGATACAAGTATTAACGAACAGTTAATTCAAATATACAACAGTTCCTTTGATTTGATACTTAAATTTGAAGTGGGGATAATCTTCTTCGTGAGTTGACAACAAAGTTGGCTCTTTGACCGATCTTTATAGTTCATAGTTCAGTCGTGCTTTGGACTTCGACGAGTGAACTTAGAAAATTTCGCGGATGCCATTGATGCAAGTATTAACGAACAGTTAATTCAAATATACAACAGTTCCTTTGATTTGATACTTAAATTTGAAGTGGGGATAATCTTCTTCGTGAGTTGACAACAAAGTTGGCTCTTTGACCGATCTTTATAGTTCATAGTTCAGTCGTGCTTTGGACTTCGACGAGTGAACTTAGAAAATTTCGCGGATGCCATTGATGCAAGTATTAACGAACAGTTAATTCAAATATACAACAGTTCCTTTGATTTGATACTTAAATTTGAAGTGGGGATAATCTTCTTCGTGAGTTGACAACAAAGTTGGCTCTTTGACCGATCTTTATAGTTCATAGTTCAGTCGTGCTTTGGACTTCGACGAGTGAACTTAGAAAATTTCGCGGATGCCATTGATGCAAGTATTAACGAACAGTTAATTCAAATATACAACAGTTCCTTTGATTTGATACTTAAATTTGAAGTGGGGATAATCTTCTTCGTGAGTTGACAACAAAGTTGGCTCTTTGACCGATCTTTATAGTTCATAGTTCAGTCGTGCTTTGGACTTCGACGAGTGAACTTAGAAAATTTCGCGGATGCCATTGATACAAGTATTAACGAACAGTTAATTCAAATATACAACAGTTCCTTTGATTTGATACTTAAATTTGAAGTGGGGATAATCTTCTTCGTGAGTTGACAACAAAGTTGGCTCTTTGACCGATCTTTATAGTTCATAGTTCAGTCGTGCTTTGGACTTCGACGAGTGAACTTAGAAAATTTCGCGGATGCCATTGATGCAAGTATTAACGAACAGTTAATTCAAATATACAACAGTTCCTTTGATTTGATACTTAAATTTGAAGTGGGGATAATCTTCTTCGTGAGTTGACAACAAAGTTGGCTCTTTGACCGATCTTTATAGTTCATAGTTCAGTCGTGCTTTGGACTTCGACGAGTGAACTTAGAAAATTTCGCGGATGCCATTGATGCAAGTATTAACGAACAGTTAATTCAAATATACAACAGTTCCTTTGATTTGATACTTAAATTTGAAGTGGGGATAATCTTCTTCGTGAGTTGACAACAAAGTTGGCTCTTTGACCGATCTTTATAGTTCATAGTTCAGTCGTGCTTTGGACTTCGACGAGTGAACTTAGAAAATTTCGCGGATGCCATTGATGCAAGTATTAACGAACAGTTAATTCAAATATACAACAGTTCCTTTGATTTGATACTTAAATTTGAAGTGGGGATAATCTTCTTCGTGAGTTGACAACAAAGTTGGCTCTTTGACCGATCTTTATAGTTCATAGTTCAGTCGTGCTTTGGACTTCGACGAGTGAACTTAGAAAATTTCGCGGATGCCATTGATGCAAGTATTAACGAACAGTTAATTCAAATATACAACAGTTCCTTTGATTTGATACTTAAATTTGAAGTGGGGATAATCTTCTTCGTGAGTTGACAACAAAGTTGGCTCTTTGACCGATCTTTATAGTTCATAGTTCAGTCGTGCTTTGGACTTCGACGAGTGAACTTAGAAAATTTCGCGGATGCCATTGATGCAAGTATTAACGAACAGTTAATTCAAATATACAACAGTTCCTTTGATTTGATACTTAAATTTGAAGTGGGGATAATCTTCTTCGTGAGTTGACAACAAAGTTGGCTCTTTGACCGATCTTTATAGTTCATAGTTCAGTCGTGCTTTGGACTTCGACGAGTGAACTTAGAAAATTTCGCGGATGCCATTGATACAAGTATTAACGAACAGTTAATTCAAATATACAACAGTTCCTTTGATTTGATACTTAAATTTGAAGTGGGGATAATCTTCTTCGTGAGTTGACAACAAAGTTGGCTCTTTGACCGATCTTTATAGTTCATAGTTCAGTCGTGCTTTGGACTTCGACGAGTGAACTTAGAAAATTTCGCGGATGCCATTGATGCAAGTATTAACGAACAGTTAATTCAAATATACAACAGTTCCTTTGATTTGATACTTAAATTTGAAGTGGGGATAATCTTCTTCGTGAGTTGACAACAAAGTTGGCTCTTTGACCGATCTTTATAGTTCATAGTTCAGTCGTGCTTTGGACTTCGACGAGTGAACTTAGAAAATTTCGCGGATGCCATTGATGCAAGTATTAACGAACAGTTAATTCAAATATACAACAGTTCCTTTGATTTGATACTTAAATTTGAAGTGGGGATAATCTTCTTCGTGAGTTGACAACAAAGTTGGCTCTTTGACCGATCTTTATAGTTCATAGTTCAGTCGTGCTTTGGACTTCGACGAGTGAACTTAGAAAATTTCGCGGATGCCATTGATGCAAGTATTAACGAACAGTTAATTCAAATATACAACAGTTCCTTTGATTTGATACTTAAATTTGAAGTGGGGATAATCTTCTTCGTGAGTTGACAACAAAGTTGGCTCTTTGACCGATCTTTATAGTTCATAGTTCAGTCGTGCTTTGGACTTCGACGAGTGAACTTAGAAAATTTCGCGGATGCCATTGATGCAAGTATTAACGAACAGTTAATTCAAATATACAACAGTTCCTTTGATTTGATACTTAAATTTGAAGTGGGGATAATCTTCTTCGTGAGTTGACAACAAAGTTGGCTCTTTGACCGATCTTTATAGTTCATAGTTCAGTCGTGCTTTGGACTTCGACGAGTGAACTTAGAAAATTTCGCGGATGCCATTGATACAAGTATTAACGAACAGTTAATTCAAATATACAACAGTTCCTTTGATTTGATACTTAAATTTGAAGTGGGGATAATCTTCTTCGTGAGTTGACAACAAAGTTGGCTCTTTGACCGATCTTTATAGTTCATAGTTCAGTCGTGCTTTGGACTTCGACGAGTGAACTTAGAAAATTTCGCGGATGCCATTGATGCAAGTATTAACGAACAGTTAATTCAAATATACAACAGTTCCTTTGATTTGATACTTAAATTTGAAGTGGGGATAATCTTCTTCGTGAGTTGACAACAAAGTTGGCTCTTTGACCGATCTTTATAGTTCATAGTTCAGTCGTGCTTTGGACTTCGACGAGTGAACTTAGAAAATTTCGCGGATGCCATTGATGCAAGTATTAACGAACAGTTAATTCAAATATACAACAGTTCCTTTGATTTGATACTTAAATTTGAAGTGGGGATAATCTTCTTCGTGAGTTGACAACAAAGTTGGCTCTTTGACCGATCTTTATAGTTCATAGTTCAGTCGTGCTTTGGACTTCGACGAGTGAACTTAGAAAATTTCGCGGATGCCATTGATGCAAGTATTAACGAACAGTTAATTCAAATATACAACAGTTCCTTTGATTTGAGACTTAAATTCGAAGTGGGGATAATTGGCTTCGATTGATGACAACAAAGTCACACCTTCGACCGACTTATACAGTTCCTAGTTCAGTTGTGCTTTGAACTTCGACGAGTGCACTTAGAAAATTTCGTACTTTCGTGGAACTTTGACAATCTATCTCCTCGAGTGGACTTAGAAATTTTCACACTTTCGAGGGACTTTGACAATCTATCTCAACGACTGGACTTAGAAATTTTTGCAAGATGCCATTCGAGGAAGTATTAACAAAGAGTCCACTCAAGTATATTTTCTATCATTCGTATTTTCATAATTCTATACTATTTCTTTTGTTTTAGACTTAGATTCTGCAATTTCGGAGGACTTCGACAATCTTCCGCCATGAGTGGACTTAGAAATTTTCACGCCATCGAGAGACTTTGACAATTTATCTCCAAGTGTGGACTTAGAAATTTTCGCACTTTCGGAGAACTTTAACAATCTACCACCACGAGTGGACTTAGAAATTTTCGCAGAATCCCATTTGAGAGAATATTAACGAAAATTTAAAGTAAGTATACTTCTCTAGCACATATTTGTTGAATGATTTATACAACCTTTTATTATAACAGTGATACCGATTATTTTGTCTCTAATTTTATGTTTCAGAACCTCGACGCAATTGCCTACATTGCAATGATGTAATCGAGTGTTAGTATCGCTAAAATAAATTTATTCAGAAGTAGAAGCAGGGTTTGTTCGTTCGCGTTTCGCGATTTAAACCATAAGTGTTTTTGCATAGACTGCGCGCAATGCAGTCCTTAGAGTCAGTGTTTGTTCGCGTAGTTTTTTGATTTTTTAACAGTCGCACGGACTGTATTTATAAAAGACAGTAGAGTTTCGCGAAATAAATTCAGTGATCGTTCGTTAATAAATAACTACCGCGAATTAGAGTCAGTGCATCACTGAAGAGGATCTCAACCAACTTCGATGTCGACCTACCTCATGTTCAACCAACTACAAATCGTCCACCCTCAATTTCGACCTAAATCGCGGTCCAGTGTTTTGGAGCCATCGCAGAACTTCTTAAGTGGTGAGTTAATTTTTAAGTTCCTCCGATCACTCAATCATGTCGAGGACGAAAGGTCCGAATCGGCACGAGTGATTGGTTGTAATTAATTAGTAGAAGAGCAATGAGTGACCACGAGTAAATTTCTTCGGAGATTTACTCGTGAATGGTTTATTTTTTGATTTATTTATTAGATCAGGATAGAGTCTTCTTGCTTAAACGCGTTAATTATAATTATTTCAAGTTTTGAATATTTGATTGCATTTTTAAATAATTTTCTCTCGCGAAACTAACAAAGTATCGCGATATTCGCGATTTTTAATAATGAATAAGCAAGAAGACATTCGCGACGGATAGTCTCTGGATTACAAGCGAAATTGTATAATTTATTTTCTAATAATTAGAGTACTCGCTTGTAAGAAGGAGCGTCCAATGATTTTTCATTACATTTTTAAATAAAGATTAATGAATTTTATTAATAAAAGAAAGTCTCAATAGAGTCATTGCTTTTGAAAGAATAAAGTAGAGTAGAATCTTTGATAAAAGACAAAGAGACTTGTAGAAGCATAATGCGTAGAACATAGAATAACTTAATCAATTTTTAGCATAGGATTTTCAGCAATTAATATATTAATTCCTGTATCTCTTTCTGTGCTTTTTCGATTTTTCGTTTCAGAATTGCTTTACAGTTGCGTTAGATTTATTAGTTTTCTTCCACGTTTTAGAATAATTGATGGTTTTAATTTCTTGACATTGACGATAGTTCAAATGATCTATAGTAGTTGTTAGGGCACGAAGCAAAGAAGAGGCTATGTGCCGAAGAGGCCCCCACAAATTGTGGCTCAAGAGGGCAACTATTAGACTATTGAGTTATTTTCGAAAGTTTTACAGAACTCTTCGAAAATGGCTCTTAGTCATAATTTAATTTTACCATGTTGTCACTCAAAATGCTCTTATAGAATAATAATAATAATGTAATTTCCAGAAACTGAAACGACGTGACATTCCGTCTCCCATCTCACATTGCCTCGCGTACGCGAATAGAATTTTTACGTACTTTATATATTGATATTATTAAAGTCGAGTAACAAATTTTTGTGTATTTTTCTTTTCTAAAGTTCAATTGAATTCGTAATATTATTTTTATAAAATCAAGTTTCATGTTAAAGTAATAATTTCGAAACGTTTAAAATATGGCAATTGTGAGGACCACTGAAGGTGCACTAACTAAAAGTGCACAGAATAAGAAAATGCAATTGCGGAAAACACCGAAATTGCACTGAACGAAGGTGCACATACAAATGAAATAAGAACATTTAAATATATACCATATTTTCCGCTCACTTTTACAGGAAGGATACCTAATAGGATTCCAGTATTACTCAGCGCATGGCTGCGTATTATAGTTTAAATAATTATTTTAAACTGTTGATTAATTACTTTATCTTTTCTCGGGTGGGACCCTTGGGAGGGGCCCTCGGGTGTGGGCTTTAGGCGGGTTTCGTTCTTTCACTAATGAAAAATCGAATACACTTATGGTATTCTGATTTTCATCGAGTGAAACATTCTTCGAGAAGCATACCCATCGTTCGGAATTCTATTTTTCTTACATGCACTTACAAAACTATTCTCGGCTTCTTTTTTCCTTTTTCTCTTGTTATTTTCTTCTCCTCTTATTTTTTCTTTCTTCTTGTCCTCATCTTCTTTTAACCTTTTTCTGTTTCAGATCAGATCATCGAAGAACCGATCATCGAAGGACCGATCATCGTGAAATTAATTTTTCAGGGAAGTTTTAATTGTATATTTGTTTTTTTTATTTTATTTTATTTAATCATTAATTTATTTATCAATTATTAATATTATTATTTAATTGCATTTTGATTTTAAATTTATTTTTATATATAAATGGCTATTTCCATATAATATTGTATATTACTTTTGCATATAATTACCTCTTCTTGTTTTATTCTTTTTCTGTTTCAAGTTAGGTGATCGCTGGACCTATCATCGTGGGATTTTTACACGGAAGTTAAAGGAACCTCTCTGCATATAATCTTTATTATATGCAGGAAGGGTACGTCTCCTTGCTTCCGTACGCGAATAATAGGGAAAACACTCACGTGCGTGACGGCCGGCACGCGCGTGGGTGTTCGCGATCGCGAGATTAAGTCCTACCGAGGACTTCGTTTTGTTCTTTGAAACATCGAAAGATAGACACGACCGGTCGTGTCTCGAGATGTCTGAAGCCGACGGTGTGGACGGTGGAGCGATCTGTAAGCGGGGTTTTATACATCTCCAGTTTGCTGAGAAGCCCGAAGCTCCCGAAGCGGAAAGGCATCTCGGTTCGCGGATTTTAGAGTAGATTCCCCGTTAGCCCGTGGGTCCCAAAGTGCAGCAACCTCCACGCGGTGGGACCTGGGTCGGTGATACTTGTAGATACATCGAAATTTTATGGGATGCAAGTATTACCGAGCAAATGACTGCATATTTCAAAGAATTTTCCAAAATCTTTTCTATGTAATTCCAAATTATATTTTACATTATTTCTAACATCTTCGATACATTCAGCAATAAATTCACAATCATTTCTATTCATTGAAACGCATAGCTATGTAATAGTTGAAACAATCATTTGAGATTAATTATTTTAGCTTCTCTCGGGTGGGACCCTTGGGAGGGGCCCTCGGGTGTGGGCCTTAGGCGGGTTTGGTTCTTTCACTAGGGAAAAGTGAAACTCAATTCTAGTACTCTGATTTTCCTCGAGTGAAACGATCTTCGAGATGCATATCAATCGCTCCGAATTCTAATTTTCTCACTCACACTTACGCAAATACTCTTTTTCACTTCTTCTCTTCTTCTTTTCCTTTCCTCTTTTCTATTTATCTTTTTCTAATCATTTTTTAACTCTTTTTCTGTTTCAGGTTAGATCATCGAGGGAGCGATCATCGAGCGAGGGATCATCCAGGGATCGATCATCATGAAATTAAATTTTTACAGGAAAGTTTTTGAATTAAATGTCTTTTTGCATATAATTTTTACTTTCATATTTAATTTTTGTTATCTTTTTAATTTTTGCTTTTATATTTAATTTCTGTTATTTCTAATTTTTGCTTTTATATGTAGTTTATGTTACCTGTTTAATTTTTGCTTTTATATTTATCTCTTCCTTTATTCTTTGTCTGTTTCAGGTTAGGTAATCGAGGGACTAATCATCGTGGGATTTTTACACGGAAGTTAATGGAACCTCTCTGCATATAATTTTTGTTATATGCAGGGAGGGTATGTCTCCTTGCTTCCGTACGCGAATGATAGGGAAAACACTCACGCGTGTGACGGCCGGCACACGCGTGGGTGTTCGCGAGCGCGAGATTAAGTCCTACCGAGGACTCCGCTTTGATTTTTTAAATCGAAATAGACACGACCGGTCGTGTCTCGAGATGTCTGAAGCCGACGGTGTGGACGGTGGAGCGATCTGTAAGCGGGGTTTTATACATCTCCAGTTTGCTGCGAAGCTCGAAGCTCCCGAAGCGGAAAGGCATCTCGGTTCGCGGGTTTTAGAGTAGATTCCCCGTTAGCCCGTGGGTCCCAAAGTGCAGCAACCTCCACGCGGTGGGACCTGGGTCGGAAGTACTTGTGATGCATCGGAAACTCATAGACTGCAAGTATTACCGAGCGAATGGCTGCATTCTTCAAGATTTTTCCAAGATTTTCTCTATCAAATTCCAACTAAATCTCGAAGTACGTTCAATTTACGTTCATTCGTACATCTTCTATATATTCTGCAATAAATGCGCTCTTTCATTTTTATTTATTCAAAAATATAATGTTATAATAATTAACTATTATAGTTTCTGTCGGGTGGGTCCCTTGGGATGGGCCCTTGGGCGTGGGCTTCTGTGCGGGTCTCCTTCCTTCAGTACCGAATAATCGAGCTGGATTTTCGTACTCTGGTTTTGTTCGGGTATGTCTTTTCTTTTCTTTTCTTTTCCATGTTCATATTTTCTTTCCAATTTCATCTTTTTCACAGGGGCCTATGTTCCATTGCATCTTACGGATATTCTTTCCTTTCCTTTCTTTTCTGCTTCATCCTTCTCACGTGTGCGCACACTCTTGTTTTCTTCTCTTCTCATTTGCTTCTTCTCTTCTTCTCTTTCTCTTCTTCTCTTCTTCTTTCTCCTCATCTTTTCCTCTTCTTCTCGAATCTCGATATATCCGCGCGGAATACGGGTAGGATAGGAAGAACACGCGCGCGTGTGTCGGCGGGCACAGGCGTGGTGTTCTCGGGCGCGATTAAAAGTCCTACGGTGATGGACTTCGTTTGATTGCTAAAACGAATAAATGACCGGTCGTGTGTCGGTTCGTGTGCTGCCGAGTGGTATGGATCTGCTATCCGTAAGCGTGGACTGACCCTCCTCCTGTTAGCCGCCTGAAGTCTCGGTTGGTGCGTGGACGCCGCGAACGCGAATTTAGAGTAGAGTCACCGTTATTATAACACTCACGGGAGTGTTCGCGCGCGATTAAAAGTCCTACCGGGGACTTCGTTTTATAGAACGCCGATTATTTGATCACGCCGGTCACGCGAATTTTAGAGTAGAGCCCCCGTTAGTCCGCGGGTCTCCAGAAGCAGCAACCTCCACGCGGTGGGACCTGGGTCGGTAGTACTTGCGAAATATCGAAATCTGTATCTTAATTATACTTAACATCTGTAACTAAATTATACATTTAATTATAAAACGCAAGTATTACCGGGCGAATGGCTGCATATTTCTATATTTTTACAATATCTCTTGTTTGTCTAAATTCAATTAAACGTTAAGTTGTTACATTTTAAATTGTTAATTATATTTCCACAAATAAATAAATTTGAGTATAACAAAATTTTTAATTAATTTTCCAAGAGAACGCACAGAAAACTGTTCCGTTATACTTGTGTCAGTTATCATTCTTATTTATCCTTATTTTCTTTCATTACTTATATACTCTTATTAATTGTATACTTTTGATAATTACATTAGTTATATACTTTTATTTATTACATGAATCACTTTTATTAACTTTTATTAATTGTTAGTATTGGGTGGGACCCTTGGGAGGGGCCCTCGGGTGTGGGCCTTTAGGCGGGCTGCCGTTTCGGCATCTTTCAATACTCTTTTTCTCTTTTTCGTTTCTTCTCCGCTTTTCTTTTTTTCTTTGTCTTCTTCACTTCTCTTCTCTTCTCTTCTTTAATCCTTTCTCTGTTTCACGCTAAATGATGGAAAGATGCATCATCGAAGGACCGATCATCGTGAAGTTGATTTATTGAATTATTATACTATTAATTTATCCATTAATTTATCTATTAATAATATACATTAATATCCGCTATATATATTTATTAATCCTATATATTTCTATTAATTATATGCATTTATATTTATTTATATACTTCTATTAATTATATATATTTTTATTTATCATATTATTCTTTTCTCCTTTTTCTCTTTTTCTATTTCAGGTTAGATCATCGACGGATCTATCATGGTGAAATTATATTTTTACAGGGAAGTTATTGAATATAAATGGCTTTTTGTATATAATTTTGCATGCAATTTTTACTTATTTATCTTTTCTATTTTTATTCTTTTTCTGTTTCAGATTAGGTGATCAGGGAACGGATCATCCTGGGATTTCTACACGGAAGTTAAAGGAACCTCTCTGCATATAACGTTTGTTATATGCAGGAAGGGTATGCCTCCTTGCTTCCGAACGCGAATGATAGGGAAAACACTCACGCGTGTGACGGCCGGCACACGCGTGGGTGTTCGCGAGCGCGAGATTAAGTCCTACCGAGGACTCCGCTTTGATTTTTTAAATCGAAATAGACACGACCGGTCGTGTCTCGAGATGTCTGAAGCCGACGGTGTGAACGGTGGAGCGATCTGTAAGCGGGATTTTATACATCTCCAGTTTGCTGAGAAGCTCGAAGCTCCCGAAGCGGAAAGGCATCTCGGATCGTGGATATTAGAGTAGAGTCTCCGTTAGCCCGTGGGTCCTCAGAAGCAGCAACCTCCTCGCGGTGGGACCTGGGTCGGAAGTACTTGTGTTATCTCGGAATTTTATAGGCTGCAAGTATTTCCGAGCAAATGGCTGCATATTTCATCATTTTTCCAAGATCTTTTCCATCGACAACGTGCACTTTCAATTCTATCTTACATCTTCTGTGTAATCAGCAATAAATGCACAGTCATTTCTACTTATTGAAACGCATACCTATATAGTAATTATTCGAGGTTAATTATTATAGTTTCTCTCGGGTGGGTCCCTTGGGATGGGCCCTTGGGCGTGGGCTTCTGTGCGGGTCTCCTTCTTTCTGTACCAAAAAATCCAGCTCGATTTCGGTACTCTGACTTCGGTCGAATTCACTTTCTCCTTTCTTTTCTTTTCTATGCCCATCTTTTCATTTCAATTTCATCGCTTTCACAGATGCATGTGTTACATTGTAACTTCCGGATATCCTTTCTATCTATTCTTCTGAGTTTTATGGTATTCACGTGCGCGCATGTTCCGGTTTTCTTTTCCTCTTTCTCTTCTTCGCGATTTTCGATATATCGTCGAAAGGTTCGTTTCATAATCGATTGCTAGACGCGAATACGGGTAGAATAGGAAGAACACTCGCGCCTGTGTCGGCGGGCACAGGCGCGGTGTTCTCGGGCGCGATTAAAAGTCCTACGGTAATGGACTTCGTTTGATTGCTAAACCGAATAATGACCGGTCGTGTGTCGGTTCGTGTGCTGCCGAGTGGTATGGATCTGCTATCCGTAAGCGTGGACTGACCCTCCTCCAGTTAGCCGCCTGAATTCTCGGTTGGTGCGTGGACGCCGCGAACGCGAATTTAGAGTAGAGTCACCGTTACTATAACATTCCCGGGAGTGTTCGGGCGCGATTAAAAGTCCTACCGGGGACTTCGTTTTATAGAACGCCGATTATTTGATCACGCCGGTCACGCGAATTTTAGAGTAGAGTCCCCGTTAGCTCGTGGGTCCCCAGACGCAGCAACCTCCTAGCGGTGGGACCTGGGTCGGTAGTACTTGTGATATATTAAAATCTATGTCTAAGTTATATCAAAAATCTATTATTAAAATATATACGTAATTATATAGCGCAAGTACTACCGGGCGAATGGCTGCGTATTGCAATGTTTTTCCAAAATCTTTTGTCTAATTTCAATTAGACGTTAAATTAATTTCATTCTACATTATGAGTTATATTTCCACAGATAAATAAATTGGAATATAAATAAATTTTTGATTAATTTTCTAACAGAACGCACAGAAAGCTTTTCCGTCGCAGTTATGTTAGCTATCATTCGTATTTATCTTTATACAATTTTATTGCTTATATACTTTTATTAATTGTATACTTTTGATAATTACGTTAATTATATACTTTTATTTACTATATGAATCACTTTTATTAATCATTAGTTTCGGGTGGGACCCTTGGGAGGGGCCCTCGGGTGTGGGCCTTAGGCGGGTTTGGTTCTTTCACTAGGGAAAAATCAAACTCAATTATGGTACTTTAATTTTTGTCGTGTGAAACGATTTCTACGGAATGCACACTCATCGTCCGGAGTTCTATTTCTCTCAAGCATATTTAAGCAAATACTCCTCGTTTCATTCTCTATTTTTCTTTCCTTCTTCTCTTTTCCTCTTTTCTTTGTATTTCTTTACATTTTTCTAATGTTTTTTTTTTATGTTTCAGAGCAGAACATCGAGAAACGGATCATCGAGGAAGGATCATCGTGAAATTAAATTTTTACAGGGAAGTTATTAAATATAAATGTCTTTTTGCATATAATTTTCCATATAATGCTTACTCTTATATTTAACATTTATTAACTTTTTAATTTTTGCTTTTATATTCAGGTTTTATTATATTTTTAATTCTTGCTTTCATATTTAATTTTAATGTACTTTTTAATTTTTGCTTTTATGTTTAATTTTTAATATCTCTTTAATGTTTGCTTTTATTTTATCTCTACTTCTATTCTTCTTCTGTTTCAGATTAGGTGATCGAGGGACGGATCATCGTGGGATTTTTACACGGAAGTTAAAGGAACCTCTCTGCATATAACGTTTGTTATATGCAGGAAGGGTATGTCTCCTTGCTTCCGTACGCGAATGATAGGGAAAACACTCACGCGTGTGACGGCCGGCACACGCGTGGGTGTTCGCGAACGCGAGATTAAGTCCTACCGAGGACTCCGCTTTGATTTTTTAAATCGAAATAGACACGACCGGTCGTGTCTCGAGATGTCTGAAGCCGACGGTGTGGACGGTGGAGCGATCTGTAAGCGGGGTTTTATACATCTCCAGTTTGCTGCGAAGCTCGAAGCTCCCGAAGCGGAAAGGCATCTCGGTTCGCGGATTTTAGAGTAGATTCCCCGTTAGCCCGTGGGTCCCAAAGTGCAGCAACCTCCACGCGGTGGGACCTGGGTCGGTGATACTTGTAGATACATCGAAATTTTATGGGATGCAAGTATTACCGAGCAAATGACTGCATATTTCAAAGAATTTTCCAAAATCTTTTCTATGTAATTCCAAATTATATTTTACATTATTTCTAACATCTTCGATACATTCAGCAATAAATTCACAGTCATTTCTATTCATTGAAACGCATAGCTATGTAATAGTTGAAACAATCATTTGAGATTAATTATTTTAGCTTCTCTCGGGTGGGACCCTTGGGAGGGGCCCTCGGGTGTGGGCCTTAGGCGGGTTTGGTTCTTTCACTAGGGAAAAGTGAAACTCAATTCTAGTACTCTGATTTTCCTCGAGTGAAACGATCTTCGAGATGCATATCAATCGCTCCGAATTCTAATTTTCTCACTCACACTTACGCAAATACTCTTTTTCACTTCTTCTCTTCTTCTTTTCCTTTCCTCTTTTCTATTTATCTTTTTCTAATCATTTTTTAACTCTTTTTCTGTTTCAGGTTAGATCATCGAGGGAGCGATCATCGAGCGAGGGATCATCCAGGGATCGATCATCATGAAATTAAATTTTTACAGGAAAGTTTTTGAATTAAATGTCTTTTTGCAGATAATTTTTACTTTCATATTTAATTTTTGTTATCTTTTTAATTTTTGCTTTTATATTTAATTTCTGTTATTTCTAATTTTTGCTTTTATATGTAGTTTATGTTACCTGTTTAATTTTTGCTTTTATATTTATCTCTTCCTTTATTCTTTGTCTGTTTCAGGTTAGGTAATCGAGGGACTAATCATCGTGGGATTTTTACACGGAAGTTAATGGAACCTCTCTGCATATAATTTTTGTTATATGCAGGGAGGGTATGCCTCCTTGCTTCCGTACGCGAATGATAGGGAAAACACTCACGCGTGTGACGGCCGGCACACGCGTGGGTGTTCGCGAGCGCGAGATTAAGTCCTACCGAGGACTCCGCTTTGATTTTTTAAATCGAAATAGACACGACCGGTCGTGTCTCGAGATGTCTGAAGCCGACGGTGTGGACGGTGGAGCGATCTGTAAGCGGGGTTTTATACATCTCCAGTTTGCTGCGAAGCTCGAAGCTCCCGAAGCGGAAAGGCATCTCGGTTCGCGGGTTTTAGAGTAGATTCCCCGTTAGCCCGTGGGTCCCAAAGTGCAGCAACCTCCACGCGGTGGGACCTGGGTCGGAAGTACTTGTGATGCATCGGAAACTCATAGACTGCAAGTATTACCGAGCGAATGGCTGCATTCTTCAAGATTTTTCCAAGATTTTCTCTATCAAATTCCAACTAAATCTCGAAGTACGTTCAATTTACGTTCATTCGTACATCTTCCATATATTCTGCAATAAATGCGCTCTTTCATTTTTATTTATTCAAAAATATAATGTTATAATAATTAACTATTATAGTTTCTGTCGGGTGGGTCCCTTGGGATGGGCCCTTGGGCGTGGGCTTCTGTGCGGGTCTCCTTCCTTCAGTACCGAATAATCGAGCTGGATTTTCGTACTCTGGTTTTGTTCGGGTATGTCTTTTCTTTTCTTTTCTTTTCCATGTCCATATTTTCTTTCCAATTTCATCTTTTTCACAGGGGCCTATGTTCCATTGCATCTTACGGATATTCTTTCCTTTCCTTTCTTTTCTGCTTCATCCTTCTCACGTGTGCGCACACTCTTGTTTTCTTCTCTTCTCATTTGCTTCTGCTCTTCTTCTCTTTCTCTTCTTCTCTTCTTCTTTCTCCTCATCTTTTCCTCTTCTTCTCGAATCTCGATATATCCGCGCGGAATACGGGTAGGATAGGAAGAACACGCGCGCGTGTGTCGGCTGGCACAGGCGTGGTGTTCTCGGGCGCGATTAAAAGTCCTACGGTGATGGATTTCGTTTGATTGCTAAAACGAATAAATGACCGGTCGTGTGTCGGTTCGTGTACTGCCGAGTGGTATGGATCTGCTATCCGTAAGCGTGGACTGACCCTCCTCCTGTTAGCCGCCTGAAGTCTCGGTTGGTGCGTGGACGCCGTGAACGCGAATTTAGAGTAGAGTCACCGTTATTATAACACTCACGGGAGTGTTCGCGCGCGATTAAAAGTCCTACCGGGGACTTCGTTTTATAGAACGCCGATTACTTGATCACGCCGGTCACGCGAATTTTAGAGTAGAGTCCCCGTTAGCCCGTGGGTCCCCAGATGCAGCTACCTCCACGCGGTGGGACCTGGGTCGGTAGTACTTGCGAAATATTGAAATCTATGTCTAAATTATATCTAAAATCTGCAACTAAATTACAGATATAATTATAAAACGCAAGTACTACCGGGCGAATGGCTGCATATTTCTGTAGTTTTACAATATCTCTCGTCAGTCTAAGTTGAATTAAATGTTAAATTGATTGCATTATCAATTGTTAGTTATATTTCCACAGATAAATAAGTTTGAATATAGCAAAATTTTAAATTAACTTTCGAAGAGAACGCACAGAAAACTTTCTTGTCTCACTTATGTTCTCTGTTATTCCTATTTATCCTTTTTTTGCTTTTATTACTTACATACTTTTATTAAATATATTATTTATATACTTTTATTAATTATAGACTTTTGTTAATTATATTAAATATATACCTTTATTTCTTTATTATATTAATTACTTTTATTAACTTTTATTAATCACTAATCTCGTGTAAGACACGTAGGAGGGGTCCCCGTGTGGGGCTTAGGCAGGTTTCGTTCTTCCACTAAGGAAAAATCGAATTCAATTATGGTATTTTGATTTTCGTCGAGTGAACCAATCTTCGAGATGCACACCCATCGTTCGAAATTCTATGTTTCTCACGCTTGCTTACCCAAATCTCCGATTTCATTGCTAATATCGCGAGCAAACACGAAAAAAATGCTTATTAACTGAACTATTAATTAATCCAATCTATGAAACAAGAAAACCCTATCCTAAACTAATAAAATTTAATTTTCTATGTATGCAAAAATCGAAAATAGATGATTTTAGCGAATTCAACGATGATCATCTGAAACAAAAAGAAAATATATAATACTATACTACAATAGAACGTAATATAATACGCCCGTTTAACGTACCAGTATATAGATGCACTTTTTATTTCTATTATCAATCTATTGCTATAAATCATTTAGACGCGTGATTCTACATTTTGATATATGATGCAATCAAGAAATTAAGGAATCTTGAATATATACTATCAATAAAAATATAAAATATATGAATTGCTTTTTTATAAAATACTTTTTGTTAAAATATTATTTAAACAAAAACTATAGATAACATTAGATCAACGATAAAAATTGTAAAGGTAAGAAAAAAGATAATTACTAGAACGTTAATATTCATAATAATTTAGTTTCAAATTTTAGTTAAGAATTTGTGCATTTTCTGATAAAAAATAAAAAATATATGATAAGACCACAATCCATTCTCGAAAAATATAGCAGCAACCGGCTCCTCTTAATTATTTGAAAGCCTAGACGTAATTTTTTATTCAAACAAACAATAATTTACACACAATTTTATTATATATATATATATCAATAAAAATATGTTGCATATGTATATATATTTAATTTTATACGTATTGAATATGTATATATATATATACTGTAATAATGAATTTATTAAATAAGAAATTAATCTATGTATATCTCTATTGAGATACGAGAAATAAAGAAAGTGGAAAAATAGTTAAAATCATCATAGAACACAATAAATTTTGATTGAATTTAAATGCAGCCATTAGCTCGACAGTACTTACGTTATTTACATTTATCATATATCGTAAGTAATATCGATTTCCAGGTCCCACCGCATGGAGGTTGCTGCATACGGAGACCCACGGGCTAAAGACTCTACTTTTAATATGAGTTACTTTAGAAGTTATTGTATAAAATCATTATTATGACATATTCAATAATAATTATTATAATTTTAGAGAATTATGATTATAATTAGAAAAAAGAAACAAAATCAATCGCGAAACGAATCAAAAATTTTTTTCTAATCGATCATGACTAGATGAAAACTTATGAATTCGTTTGATATCGACCTACCTACCCGGTTAAGAATAGAGCCCTTTATGGAATTCTATTCCCATTAAACTAATGTTGAACCTTGCTGCACACGATGCTGAAATCCTGTGAACATAAAAAATCTAAACCATATATTTAAACAAGAAGCAATCGAAGTAATATACGAATTTCATATAATGAAGTAGCGATCACCTGTGAACATAAAACATTAAAAACATTTTGTAATTAAACTAGAAGTAATCGAAATAATGTGCGAATTGTATATAATAAATTAGCATTCTCCTGTTCACAGTCACCTGTGAACATAAAGTACTAAAAATATTTTATAATTAAACAAGAAACAATCAAAATCAATATGCATATTTTATATAATAAACAAATAACCTGTGGACGTAAGAAATTTATAATTTCATTACTTTCTAAAAATAAAACATATATTAAACTAAGAATTATTTTATGCACACATACATATTTCACAAACGAAAAGAACCAACCAACGAAGAATGGAATCGGATCTTCCCACCCAATTTGAATGATATTTCCTGAAACAGAAATTAACTACGTTTAGTTCAAATTTAGTGAATATTTCAATTTTTAATTTTTTTTATAATTCCAATTCTTCATTTGGCATCAATATTAGATTATTTTCCCACATTATTAACTTACGTTGATTTCTTGTTAATCCAAGCACTTGGAAAACCTGAAACACAAATTTTGCATGATGAATTCATAATCTTTATCAATTTATTTTTATGTCATAGACTATGATAATATGACAAATGATTTGAAAAATTATTTTCAACACTGTTGTTATTACCCACTGATATATAAAAGGATATTTTGCAATATTTAATCTTGAAACACGAAAAGGACACCTCTCTGTAACAGAAAACTATATAAAAGGCATGTGTGGAAAGAAAATTTTTATCTACAATCTATGGACAAATATTTTCATAATTTGGATAATTTAATAAATAAAAAAATTATATACGTATATATTTCGCCATAGATTGTAATGCTAAAATAAAAGAAAAAAAAAAAATATTAAAATGGCCATAAAATTGGCACTAAATATATCGAATTCTCGATGCATTAGTAAACATGTTCTACATTTAAATAAAAATATGAACTTATGAGTGCATGTTATGTACAAGTATATAGAAATACATAAAAATATATAGAAATAAATAGAATATATGAAATATATAAAAATATATACAATATATATAAATATATAGAATAATATATAAATATATAGAAATATATAGAAATACATATAAATATATAATTGCATAATAAATTATCAATTGTTTAATACAATTAACATATATAATGTAAATCATTCAAGACACGTTATGAGAAAAAGGAAAAGAATTGTGAATATCTCACAATATTTAAGGATTAGGTCGCGTTAAAAAAAAAAGGAAAAGAAAAGAAAGAGTAAAAGTATACTGCACCTTGTGTCGTATTATAAAATGCATACACAATTTTGTATACCGCCATAAACATATCCATAACGAGATCAGATCTATATTTAATCGATAGATTACATATATCTTACATTATCACGTTTATATTAATGCGAAGTGTCTGGTGCACATATTACATCGTTTATATGTACGACACTTTTATCTATTAAATTATAAAAAATACAGTAATATAATTTCACAATTTTCAAATCATGTAGTTTGTATATTATATATAAAATAGTAATGAAATATTAAATCTGAAAGAAAAAGATAAGATTATATATAAAATTTATATATGAAAATATAACACATATTAAAGACAAAATATAGTTTTAATACATTGTTGCATATTATTCTTGTTAATTTATTTTATCGTCACTGCTTGCCTTAACAGATCCTAAGATCCCTAACTACATCAAGTCTTGTAGATTTTTAATCAGAATAATTAGAATCTATATAAGATGATGATTATATTCATACAAGTCATAAAATGACTCTTACAATAAATGAGCCATCCTACAACTTGTGATAAAACTATATTGGCATTGGATAAAGTATATGTATATAAGTATATAATCATCAAAAACGAATGTAAATAAAAAAGATAAAGAAAAAATTATTGATTTACTAATAATCATATAAAAAATTTTAAATTATCCTGAAATGAAAATCTACATGCTTGAGTATCCCAGGTGCATTCCTGAATGCAAACCTGTCCCTGAACTATTTTCGCTCACACTCCTGAGTGTGGGACAGCCTTTTCATTCGCTTCATTTATATACCAAGACTTACGCACTTTTATTCCAAAAAATAATCATATTTCTTTCCAATATGTATAAATATTTGCTAATAATCTTTATATCATTCATCATACCGTCTTCATATTTCTTATGAAACTTTCATATATATAATAAAAGTACTCCCTCTTTCTCTCCCTCTCTCTCATGTATATATTTATTAATTCTGTCATTTCATATTGATATGTTGATAATTTTGGAATAAGAATGTATACCCTTGACATATTTTATGCACTCCTGAGTGCTAGGCTGTTATTTTCGTATCATATCGCTCGCTTAGCAAGACTTATACATTTCTAATCAGAACGATTCAAAATTTCTTTTTGTTCATTTGCGCACTACTTAAATATAAATAAGTTATTATATTAGGAAGAGCATAAAATATTCTTGATTTATTATTAAAGAAATACTTTCAGATAGGAATACTTTAAATACTTATTATATAATACTTTCATATGTGCATTTTCATTCATGTATTTTTGATCATTCTGAATGAGAAATACATATCCTTACTATAATATGTTCATCTGCATTCCTGAATGCAGGTATGTACTTACTGCAAACTTATTCTATATGCACTCCTGAGTGCAGGCAAGCCATTTCAATCGCTTCATTTATATACCAAGACTTATGCATTTTTATTCCAAAAAATAATCATATTTCTCTCAGAGATAAATGATCATATCATTTTAATATTTCTTATGAAACTTTCGTATATATAATAAAAATACTCCCTCTTCTTTCGTACTCCTCTCTCACTCTCTCATATATGTATATCCTTATTAATTCTCTCATTTCATATTCACTTCTACATAATTTTGGAATAAAAATGTATACCCTTGACATATTTTAATATGCACTCCTGAGTGCTGGCTGCCATTATGTCGCTTCATTCATCTAGTAAGACTTATACATTTCTTATCCGCATGATTCAAATTTTCTTTTAATTCATTTGCACCATTTAAACATCATTTAATTATTATACATGGAATAAAATGAATTTCATTTATTATTAAACAAGTTTAATATATTAAAAAAAAAATATTACCAGAGATCAATGTATTTATATATTTCTTCATTAAGTAATCTTATTAGTGCATTCATTCATTCATCTTTGATCATTCCGAATGTGAAATGTATATCCTTACTATAATTTGTTCATTTGCATTTCTGAATGCAATCGTGTACTTACTGTGACTCTTTCATATGCACTCCTGAGTGCAGGCAAGCCATTTCTATCGTTTCATTTATATACCAAGACTAATCCATTTTTATTCCAAAAAATAATTATATTTCTTTCAGAAACATATAAACATATCTTTTCAATATTTCTTACGAAATTTTTGTATAGATGATAAAAATACTCCCTCTTCTCTTTCACACCTCTCTCTTTCTCTCTCTCTCATTTCATATTCATTTGTATATAATTTTGGAATAAAAATGTATACCCTTGACATATTTTAATATGCACTCCTGAGTGCTGGCTGCCATTATGTCACTTCATTCATCTAGTAGGACTTATACATTTCTTATCCGCATGATTCAAATTTTCTTCTAATTCATTTGCACCATTTAAATATCATTTAATTATTACATATCGAATAAAGTGAATTTCATTTATTATTAGACAAGTTTAATATATTAAAAAAAATATCACCAGAGATCGACGTACTTATATATTTCTTCATTTAGTTATCTTATTAGTGCATTTATTCATTCATCTTTGATCATTGCGAATGTGAAATGTACATCCTTACTATAATTTATTCATGTGCATTCCTGAATGCAATCATGTACTTACTTTGAACCTTTCATATGCACTCCTGAGTGCAGGCAAGCCATTTCAATCATTTCACTTATATACCAAGACTAATGCATTTTTATTCCAAAATATAATCATATTTCTCTCAAATATGTATAAACATTTATTAATAATCTTTGTATCATTTATTATATCTTCTTACTATTCTCTCTACCTCTCTCTCTCTCTCTCTCTCTCTCTCTCTCTCTCTCTCTCTCTCTCTCTCTCTCTCTCTCTCTCTCTCTCTCTCTCTCTCTCTCTCTCTCATATATATATACTTATTAATTCTGTCATTTCGTCCTCACTTGTTGATAATTTTGGAATAAAAATGTATACCCTTGACATATTTTAATATGCACTCCTGAGTGCTGGCTGCCATTTTATATATTCATCTGCATTCCTGAATGCAGGCATTCCAATTCATCATCAAGTCTTGTAGATTTTTAATCAGAATAACCAAAATAAACAGAATAATCAGAATAATCAGATTAATCAGATTAATCAGAATAATCAGAATCAGATTGCAAAAAGTTAATGAGGGTGAGGATATGGATGATAACGATAATGATTACCACATAAGAGTCATTTTACAACTCGTGGTAAAGCTGTGTTGACATTGAAATATGCATATATCTCGTATATATACATACACATTATGAAATTATGAACATGAAAAATATGATTAAAATATGATTATTCTGAATTAAAAATCAACATGCTTGGGTATCCAAATGCACTCCTGAGTGCAATGCTGCTGCAGGCCACGGACGTCCACACAATATTTAACGAGCGTGACTCTATCTTTCTAACTAAAAATCTACTTCAAGAAAAGACTCTACTTTAAAACTTTAAAATGCAAGGACTCGACTTTAATTTAAAAGGAAAAAATACAAGGACTCGACTTTAATTTAAAGAAGCAAATGTAATGACTCGACTTTAATTTAAAATGAAAAGAAGGAGGGCTTGACTTTAATCAGAAAAAAAAAATAAAAATAAAAGTAGAAAATGCAAAGGGCTTGATTCTACTCTTAAATGAAAAACTGACTCTACTTTTAAAAATTACAATGATTCTACTTTACTTTAAGAAAAAATTGCAATGACTCTAATAATTAATAACTAACTTGCATGACTCTAATCGCAAAAATCTTAATTTTTCACGAACGCGGAATGGTGCGGAACGCCATAGCAAGGAGATGGAATGGTCCATCATCTCCATCCAGGAACAAACTACTACGAGCATAAGTGTCAACGTGGTAAAGGGTAAAAGGGATTTTGATATGACCACAAGCCATTAACGAAGGGTTCGACATACCGACCACCTTTGAAAAATGACTTGTAGTCGATAGTTGCCCTCTTGAGCCACATAATGTGGGGGCCTCTTCAGCATACAGCCACTTCTTGCTTCGTGCCCTAACCACTGCATTGGAGCATTCCTTACGTGCGACGCAAGATAAGTTTACGCATCAAAAAACGCCCTACCGTTCGAAGCAACGCACCCACAAAGATTGACATACTGCAGTGATTGCTACTACAAGAATGAAATCGTCCCTAAGCTAAACCGACCTGATCCCGACCTGATCTCACTTTATGCAACAAGACTCAAACCACTCGTGTAAACGCACGCATCGAACGAGACGCAATGATCGCAAGCTAAAGGGTTGGGAAGTGAAAACACATTTTCGCACGCAGGTTTGTTCTGGTTTTTTCTTTTTTTTTTTTTTTCCTTAACCTAACGAGCGGTAAGCGCTTGCGACGTAAAGTATCGATTTCTTCTAAATAGTATAACCACTGCAGTATGGCAAAATTCGCGAATGAATCACCCCAAACGGCACTGACGAGTCCCAACGCGTATTCTCAACTGCGTTTTCTACTCTGCCTAGGTGCGTCTCGATTTTCTAATGATCTTTATTTATTTATTTATCTATTCATTTAATTAAAAAAAAATAAAAATAAAAGATTCGTATAAAAATATTTCAACTAAACCGTAAAGCTATCCTAGCCTGTGGACAATCAATGGACTCAAAGAATCCACCAACCGTACGCAATAACACAGGCACATTTAATCGAATGCTCCAGCAGACATAATATTCATTCTATTCGATGAACCTATTACGTACTAACATTAACTCGTTGCACTTAGAAGATGGATATAGTTGCGGTAAAATGTCAAGATCACAAGAAATGTAATACTTCCACTTTACTTATGCAGGTATATTCTACTTCTAAATAAGAAATATATAGATAGTAAATATTTTAAGAATCGCGAAGTGCAAGAGTTAATTTAAAACTAAGTACCGAACAAATTCAAAATCCTTTGCTAAGTTCAAAAGATATGGGATGTATCTGATGTTCTCATTGGGTGCAAAGTTTTTCGAACTGTTTGATACTGATATATCGCGCGATGCAAAGTGTCAGCAAAAAATGTAAGAAAAAAAAATAAAAAAAAGATAAAAAGACAAAAAAATTCAGCCTTGCTGAAAGATCGTAAAATTTGCTGAAACTTCACAAATCCCCGGAGAAAGGACTTCCCACTTCTGAGTGGGAATCGCATCCTTACCCGGTCCCTACCTACTTAAAATTAATTGACACATTCACTCAGAAAAGTATGCTACCTGCCTGCCTATGACCTATATTTAAAAAGTGCAAACATTCACACCAACACATACACTCCACGGTTCTCTCACACTCCACCAGGGTGCAAAAGCCTACACTAGAGAGCATGCCCCGGGGCACCTCCGACACCCTAGTTCAACCGCGTAGTTTTTCTAATATATTTTGGGAGTACGTACCAGTTGCTGAAATCGACTGCCAAGGCTAATGATTATTGCATATAAGACTAAAGCAAAAATACTAGTACATACTAGTATATATATAGATACTAGTAATATATACGAGTATTTAGAATTTTCCACAAAAATGTGGTAACTATTATGCAAACCGATACTAATATAGTTATATATTAGATATATCAGATATCTATTTAAAAGTTATCGCGAAACGATGTACAATGCACTTCCTAAAACGCACATACAAGTGCAAAGTACACCGTGCAATCACCAGCACAATGACAGTCGCTGAAAAGGAAACTTAAAACTAAATCCACACTGACTGTTTCTCACCCACACGAGTAACACCTGGGTTAAACGCATGGATGAGAACGCAGAAAGCATGGGGGAGAAAGGGGTATTAGTATATTAGTGCTGAAAATCCTGAGCTAAAAAATGATTAATTTATAATATATATAAAAAAATATATAAAAAAATATATAAAAATATATATATATAAAATTTAAGCGGACTGTGACTCTAGAGTCTCTTTGCACGTCTTATTAGCAAGAGCTCAAACAAGGATGGATGATGGTAGGCGGTCACCACATATGAGTGTGACCACCACATATGGGTTTTACCACTAAAAGTGGTAAAAAAATAATAAGTGGCAAAAATAGTTTTGCAACCCCACCTGTATACACCGCTTAAGGGCCTTTGAGCGACCCGCGGTAGGCAGTCGTTGACATGGAGGGATGAAGTATGCACATAGCTCATATATATGCATACGCATTATGCAGTTATGAAATTTCATTATTAAGAAATATATAATTTTAATAAAAAAAACCTCGGACGACTCCTTTCATTAAATGGCTGTTCTAGTGAAAGAACGGGATTATAATCCACCACTTAACTACCAGAATCTATCCGTCGCGGAAGGGGTTTGTCTTCTTGCTCATTTATGGGTAAATCGATATTTTAAAATATCGAAGTAAATCGCGATTAAATGAACTGAGTACGAAGCAATGCATGTAACGTAAACCACGTTATATGCTTTATACGAAATCGGGTAAATCAATGCCCGATTTCATTACTAATATCGCGAGCAAAAACGAAGAGAAAAAAGTGCTAATAAACAGCACTGTGAATGAAACGACTTTGAAACAAGAAGACCCTGGCCTGAGCTATATATATATATATATAATAATAATAAAATATGCACAAGAAAATATCTAACTAAACGTATAGGGACCACTCGTGAATAAAATCAAAGATTTTAATCACGGACACTTTTGCTCGTTTCGGACATGGGACGTCTGCGAATACAACCAGTAACCCGTGCCGATAAGGACCTTTCATCCTCGGCATGATGGGCACCAGAGGAACTTTAAATTTTTTCACTTACTACTTAAGAAGTTCTGCGATGGCTCCAAAACACCCGTCCCCCTCGTAGGAGGTTGAATGATGTCGTGAAGTTGGTTGAAATTATTATTGCATCGTTGAATCGTTGAATGGATGACTCGATGACTCGTTGAATCGATGAATCGATGAATCGATGAATCTGTAATACAAAAAAGTACAAAAAAATATTAATTATATGTTCTATATAAAAGGAATATGTTGAATGAATGAAAAATGATTAAAATATATGATTTTAAACAATGAACGAGAAGTAATGATTACAATAAAGAAATATACTTACATGTGATTGTATCCTGACGAAGCCTTACATTCGTCGGTAAAGATGAAGAGGATGCATTTTTAAATTCACACTATCGACCAGTACAATATTTTTCGCAACGCAATCCTCTTCCACCGAATTGGCCGATAGTGTGTTATGATTCCAACAACGCGGCGAACAAATAGTTTTAACAAGAATATAACATAAATTCTTGTTTTCTGATCTATTAACGCGACCGAGAAATTCTAATCGGCGAACAACACTGACTCTAATTCGCGATTTTAATTAATTGTTATTAAAGCAACCCATTCGGTTGCAAAAATCAAAAACTTTTTCGCACAAGCACTGACTCTATGATCGCATTGCGCGCGATCTACAACTGAAGACCTGTTGAATAAAAATTGTTAAAGCAAGCTGTGGCGTTTACTTCTACAATTTATATCAAAATTTATATCAATTAAAGTTATATATTATATATTGAATATTAAAATAAATATTAAAATAATATTAAATTAAATATCAAATAATAAATATCATATATCATATTCAAATTATATGATCTAAAATTATGAACTTATATTACATCTTTTATATGCTATAATAATAATAAAAAAAAGAAAAAAAAATACTATTCAAAGGATGCAAAACTAGAAAGCTATATTAAAATAAATGAATATGTAAAAGCAAACGATCAAAATCGCGTTGTATCTATCGTTTAAAAATAGATATAATCGCGATAGGGATATGTTCACAGAAGTATACTAATTGCGTGGATACCTATAAATCAAAATAGATATAGCATTAAAGTAAAACTAGACAAGGAGCAGTAAAATTGAAAATATAATATTTATAATATTAATTAAACGATTAAACGCATCTTGAAATTTTATTCTATTTTAATTTAACTTTTATTATACTTTAATTACATTTTCATTATTCTCGGTGCTTCTTAATATTCTTTAAATTCAATGTAAAATACGTTTCAACAAATTTTTAATAAATTAATATTTAATCAAAATTATTTCCTAATACACCGAACGTCAGCCTTTGGCCCGGTAGTGCGTACGTTGTATAATATAAAATATACGAACGTTCGCAATACCGATTTCCGGATCCCACCACAAGGAGGTAGCTGCGTATGGGGATCCATATATAAATTTCTTTAAAAGAATATAAAATATTATATAATAAAAGTTCTGGATATAATAGAGCATAGAAACTTACAATAAGACTACGATAGAACACATGAAGTCGTATAACGCGATAGATAGTTCGTAAGAATTAAGATCTAATTTTTTATAGTAATTGAAATTAAATAAAAATTTCTTAACGATGAACTTATTTGTATATACCTATATACGGAGAGCAGCAGGAAGTATATGATAACTGCTATCAAACGTGTAAATGTGATTTCTTTATTGTACTCAACATATAAATGCTATATCGTATATCGAAATCTGATGATATAAAATAGGAATAATAAGTTATAAATGATTAAATCAAGTTTGTAAAATATTATATGTAATACAAATGAAAAATTAGACTTACTGAAATTGAAGAAGCAGGAACAGGTTCGAACACGTCTGGAAGGTTGCTTATACGAACGAAAACTGTAGAAATGAGTCAGGAAAAGATCGTCCTCTAGATCGTTCCTTGATTGTTTACATTTTGTTGATATATCCTAGAGAGTCAGTACAGCGTATACACAGCGTACACAAATACACACATATATAGATATACCTATAATAGAATATTATTACATACGATTGCTTTTTCTTTTGTTGCTTGCCGGAGACTCATTTCCAAGAATTATTTGACAACTGGTGGGGGAACTTTAAAACTATTATTTATATCCTAACGTTATCTTTCCATCTTTATTAAAGGACTTATTATATGTATTTAAAAAGAGATTTTTAATTTTTAAGTGAACATAAGTAAAATAGAAAATAGAATATTTGAAATGCGTAAATATAAATAAATAAGAATAAATGGAAATAAATAAGAACAAATAAAAATAATAATGAAATTAGAATTTTTCGATGCGTTTCTTTAAGAAACTATTTTCGAATTCTATCATATATAATCTACTTATCTATCAAAATACAATGTAAAATTTAAGATACTTCAATGTATAGTTACAATTAGATAAAAAAGATTTTGGAAACGTACTGAAACATGCAGCCATTCGCCCGGTAGTACTTATATAGTATTATTAAAAATAATACTATCAGAACAATGATAATTGGATAATTCACGATTACATTTCGATATATCGCAAGTAATACCGACCCAGATCCCACCGCGTGGAGGTTGCTGCATATGGAGATCCACGAGCTAAAATAACATACTAATTAATCGCGTTTAATGAAAATCTTCTATCGACCCGATCGTAGTCGATCGAAGATTCGTCAATCGCGATTTTGCCCTATCCTACCCGGGAGAAAAAGCTTGGATTCTTTACTAATAATCTTAAAAATATCTTTACACGATCTTGATATAATTAATTCTCGTAATATTATATACATATAATTTGTATATCCCGGAAATATACAAAGTACATGTACTTTATAATCACTACTATGTTACATTTATAATTAATATATTATGTTATTGACAAATTTAAAGCTGAAAATTAAGAAAGAAAAATATGTTAATTCATAAATAATTGCCATTTTGTAAATAATGGCATTCATTCATGAATCAACTGTATATATATCCAAGCTTTTTTAAACTATCTTAATTACTAAGCGGCAGATAATTAACTGATCTACCATTTTTGTCTTAAATTAGGCTTAAAAATAAGAACCTTAAAACTAGAATCCTTAATAGTACTATTAAGAAAGTGCTAGAGCGTAAAAAATCAAGCATATAATCCCAACATACCATGTCTTATGAATTAACATGCAATAGAATTATATTTTGTAAAAATAATTACTTACTAATATACTTTAGTTCGTAAAATAATGCATAATATAAATTATTCCGAGTTAGTTATATATAATTTTAGTATTTAGTATACTTTATATTCTTCTTTTGCAATACCAATTTATTCATTATCAAATACCTGAAAAATTAAAAATAGTGTATATATAATAAGTAAAAACGAACAAAATAAAGCTGCAAAAGTATGCAATTTTATTCTACGTGCTGTTGATATTATTGATATAAAAAAAAAAGAAAACACACTTAAGGTGTATGCAACGAGACCTGAAACACATAAACATTTCATTAATAAACATCTTCAAAATCTTTGGAAGATCCTACAAATATTTGAATATAATTCCTGCAATTATATTGATTATAATTAATATTGAAATTATATAAAAAAAAAACTTTTAAATAACATCTTTTATATAGCAGCCAGTTTAGGCGCTCTAATACGCGAAAATCGAAAAAAATTAATGTCAACAAATCCAACGATGTTCACCTGTAACAAAAAGAAAATATATTAATCGTACAATCAATATGCAAAAGCATGAAATATAATAACAGCACGTCCATTCGACGTGCCAATATGTAGAAACACTTTCTTTTCTACTTGAGCAACATTAAATGAAATGATCCATCATCTCCATCTGTAAAAATTATTATTATTAAGACGAGCAAAATGACAACGTGGTAAAAAATATGTGATAAGACTACGAGCCATTATCAGAGGAACATATGATCCTCTGAAAAAATGACTCGTCGTCGACAGTTGCCCTCTTGAGCCACAATATTGTGGGGGCCTCTTCGGCATATAGCCTCTTCTTTGCTTCGTGCCTTAACAATTGCTATAGAGCATTCCCTAACAAGAACTACAAAGAAAAAAAAATGAAAAATAAAAGCTTATTATATATTTTATGAACTATCCTAGTCTGTGGACGATCAATGGATCGGAAGAATCCATCGATCGTACGCATTTACACAGACACATTTACTCGAATGCCCAAGCAAATATCTAATCTAATCGATGAACCTATAATTAACACTTCGCATTTAAAAAATTAAAAAGTGTCGAAAGAAACTACAAAATCTATGATACATCTCATGGTCTTATTCCTTTTATAGAATCACGTTTACTTTGTATTTGTACTATTTTTACTTTACTATATGTACATGTATAAAAAATTTCATAAAAATTCTTATAAAAATCTTTATAAAAAACAAATCACAAAAGAGTGCGAAGTGTTAATATACTTAATGCTAAGTATCCAACACGTTCAAAAATCTTTGCTAATTCGAAGGAAAGAAATTTTTAAACAAATGCAAAGACTTTTAAACTGTTGAATACTGATAGGTACGTCTTGCAATGCAGAGCATCAGCAAAATATGAGGGGAAAAAAACACAAACGTGCTATAATAATTGTAAAATTTGCTGAAACTTTGCCTAATATGCGGATACGGAACATTCCACTCCTGAGTGGAAATTAGAACGCATTGTATCCGGTCCTACCTACTTAAAATTAAATACACAGTCACACAGAAAAAGGTATGCTACCTGCCTGCCTATGACCTATATTTAAAAAATGGCAAGACATTCGTTCCAACACACACACTCCACGATTCTCTCACATACCGCCAGGGTGCAAAAGCCTACACTAGAGAGTATGCCCCGGGGCACCTCCGACACCCTAGCTCAAACGCGTATTTTTTCTAATATATTAGGAGTACGTACCAATTGCTGTAATCGACTGTCAAGGCTAATGATTATTGCGTAAATGACTAAAGCAAAAAATACTAGTATATACCAGTATATATATGCATACTAGTAATATACGAATATTTCCATACAATATGTGCTGACTCTACTATGCAAAACGATATAAATAATAATACATTAGTATAGTACTTTAAATAACAATCTATTAGTATAATCGTTTTATTCGTATTTATTTATAAATAATCGCGAAACGATGTACAATGCACCACCTAGCACGAACACACAGATGCAAGGTACATCGTGCGCAATCACTAACGCTATGACAGTCGCCAATATGGGAAAACTTAAAACTAAACCCATACTAACAGTTTCTCACCCATACGAGTAACACCTGGGCACACGCATAGATGAGAACACAGAAAGTATGGGGGGGAGAAACGGGAATTAGTTTATTAGAAGCTGAAAATCCTGATCTAAAAAATGATTAACTTATTCTAGGGCCTACGGACTATGACTCTACAAGTCTCTTTGTTTTTTATTAGCAATGATTCTACTCGACTTTTTTCTTTCAAAAACAATGACTCTATTGAGACTTTTCTTTTATGAACAAAATAGATTGAATATTCCATTTATTTTTCATGTAACAATAATCACAAAACCTCGGACGTTTCCTTCTAACAAATGGCTGTTCTAATTAAGAAGTTAAATCATGATCTACCACTCGTTTTCCAGAATCTATCCGTCGCGCTTGTCTTCTTGTTTGTTTTTTAATACATCTACATCGATACATCAAGGTAAATCGCGATTAAATAGACTAAATACGAAGCAATGCATATAACGTAGATCATATTACATGCTTTTTTGACGAAATCGGATAAATTAATATCCGATTTCATTACTAATATCGCGGGCAAACACGCATAAAAAAAGTGCTTATTAATTGCACTATTAATTGATCCAATCTATGAAACAAGAAGACCCTATCCTAAACTAATAAAATAGATATAAACAATGAAAACACATAGGCGATTAAAAATATACCACTCGCGAGTAAATCCAAAAGAGGAGTCACTCACGGTCATGCTCGTCAATAATGTATTTAAAAAATTACAACCAGTAACCCGTGCCGATTCGGACCTTTCGTCCTCGACATGATTGAGCACTGGAGGGACTTCAAATTTGTTCACTTACTACTTAAGAAGTTCTACGGTGGCTCCAAAACACTCGTCCGCGATTTAGGTAGACATTGAGGTTGGATGGTATGTAGCTGGTTGAAAATGAGGTAGGTAGACACCGAAGTTGGTCGAGATCCTCTTCAGTGATGCACTGACTCTAATTCGCGATAGATAATTATTAACGAACGGTCACTGAATTTACTTCGCGAAACTCTACTATCTTTTATAAGTACAGTCTACACGACTGTTAAAATCACTTTGTACGAGCAAACACTGACTCTATAACTGACTGCATTGCGCGCAGTCGACACAAAAACACTTGAAATTAATTTAAATCACGAAACGCGGCATAATTTAAACAAACGAGCAAGCACTGCTTCTATTTCGCGATTTCTTGGTTTTTAGTTTAACGATACAACACTCGATTTTTTCATTGCTTCGTGCACAGTTACAATGATGTTCTGAAAATAACAAAAACAACATTATTAGTTTCAATGATCACCATAAAAAAATCATTCAAATTATTGAAGAAATGTTTAATAAAAACCTTTACTTACTTAAAATCTTCATTGATGCTTGCGGGATGGGCATCCTGCCCCAGGATGACGAAGAGGATGATTCTTTTTTTATTTGAACTGAAAAAGAAACAAAAACCCAATTTATTAGTATCATTGTCATATTAAAAACTTATTAAATTTATTGAGGAAATATGTAAAGTAACATTTACTTATCGGAACGTTTGTTGGTTCTTTGTATGATGAGTATCCTGCCCAGTAATGATGAAGAGAATGATTCTTTTTTTGAGCTAATAAAGAAATTAAGATTATTAATATGGTTATGTTAAAAAATTTGGAAATTTATGGAGGAAACATTAAGCGTTCTGCTCGAGGAAAATAAAAAATGATGCAAGTATAACTCTAATTCACAAATTTCTATTTAATCTAATTATATTTAATTAGCTTATTTAGCTATAAAAAGTAAATTAGAATAGTACAAGCAAGCACTGAGATCACTTTGCACACAGTCACAAATAATTTCTAAAATCTGCAAAGTTGAAACAGTGATTTTTTTTTCCATATATAAAAAAAAAAATTTATAAAACACATATCCTGTGAATCATTGATGGCAAGATGGCATATTAAAAAGTATATTATTGAAAAATATTAATAAGTAATTAATGTCTGAAATTTAATTCAATGTTAATTTAATTAATATTAAATAAAGCTTTTCGAGATAATTTTATTCATGTTGTCTTCCTACGATATCAAATAAATGCAAACAAAATTAGAATTAAAATATTCTAAAATGAAATAAATGCAAGGAAGAAATTAATCCACGTTTCCTTGGTTGCGTACATGCCGAAAGATTCTGTAAGATTAGAGCATACTATATCACCTTGGACGAGCTCGAACGTTCATTGTTTTCGTCACACGCTCGATCAAGAGATTTCTTTGAAATACGCCGATCTCTGATTGTTTACCGAGTGCTACCTATCTCTCTCTATTAAACTCGCTTTGTATCTTTAAAGGAAAAAGACTTACCTTGTACACAGGACGAAGGACAAAGATATGTAGAAAAAGAAAGCCGGGATGTTTCGTCTATCGGTACGTAGAATTCTTGGAAACCTGAAAAACGAAAGATGAATTAGGAGAGAAAATATTTATTATGTGTTTATATATATATATATATATATATATATATATATATATATATGCGTATATGAGTACGGGAAAATCCCAAGCGTCTGTGTGTGTGTGAAAATCGAATATAATAGGAAATACGATTAATGATGACCAATTAATGATAAATTATTATTAAAAGCATCATTAAAAAGTAAGAGAAATATTGATATCGCGGAAATAAAGCCAGAAAATTAAAAAATAAAAGTATGACGCAACAGCTTCCAAGACAGATTTTATTTTCGCGAATATCTTTTAAACGCGAAAATACCCCGACTTGCGAACACTCACGCGTGGAAATCGCGTTTCTGGCAATCGATTGATACGTAGAAAGACAGTGTACAGTAGAAAATATATGAATTACCTGAAATTAATGAGGACGATACGGCTTCCGTGTGTAGCTGTCAACCACCGAACACAAAATGGCGTTATATCCACCGACAAGACGATTGCGCAAACGCGCCGCGCATGCGCAGGTACGTCACTAGTCAATTAATGAACAATTTCTCGATCTAATAATCGAAAATATAACATTTTTATAAATACGATATTCGAGTACAGAAATCATCGAGATGCGTCGCAAATATTCTATAATCACATAATTAGGAGAGAAAAGTAAAATATATAGAGAAATAATGCCAAAAAATACGAAAAAAAGAAGACGTAATTAGCAGTCACCGTTATTATTTTCATTGATATTTCTTTTTCAGTACTATTGTCACGATTTACGAACAATACACCGTAAAAAACACATTTTTATGAATCGAGCGATATACTGGAAGATAATGTATCTTAAAGAACAAATACTAATTACTCGTAATTAAGAGAAGAACGACGCAGCTTCTGTCACGACTTGACAACATCGACTTCGATGGTAAAAAGATTCTCATCCTGCACTTACTTCACGCCACCTTGATTAATGTCGTCTGAAATAAACGCAATTTCTCGATCTAATAATCGAAAATATTACATTTTTATAAATACGATATTCGAGTACAGAAATCATCGAAATGCGTCGCAAATATTCTATAATCACATAATTAGGATAGAAAAGGGAGATCTGTAGAAAAATAATGCCAAAGAGTCACTTTTATTTTCACTAATATTTCTTTTTCAATACCATTTCGGTTTATCAAATCTACATTACTACTACACAAGAGCATTTTGAGTAACGATATGGTAAAATTAAAGTATGACTAAGAGCCATTTTCGAAGAGTTCTGTCGAACCTTCGAAAATAACTCAATAGTCCAATAGTTGCCTTCTTGAGCCACAATTTTTGGTGCCTTGCCTCTTCTTCGCTTCGTGTCCTAACCGCAACTATGAAACACATTCGATAACTATGGTCAATATCAAAGAACTAAAACCGTTCCTGATTCTAAAGCATGGAAGAAAATCGATAAATCTAACACAACTCTAAACCATCCTAGAACAAAAAATTGAGAAAGCACGGGAAGAAAAAGGAGAATTAATATATTAATTGTTGCTCCGTTTTCGTACTTTGGTTTTTCTCTTCTTTTCTTTTCCATCTCTTTCATACGTGCACGTGTTTCATTCTACAGATTTTCTTTTCTCTCCTTCTTTCCGAGTTCTATCGTTTCAACGTGCGCGCACGTTCCGGCTTCCGTTTCTTCTCCTTCTCTTCTTCTCCTCTTCTCCTCTTCTTCACGATTTTCGATATATCGGCGGCACAGGTCCGTCGGCACAATCGGCTGCGCGCATTCCAATCCTTTTCCAATTTTGTCAAGGTATACAAAAATATTGTAGATAGGGATTTAAGTACGTCAGTATTTTAATATAAGTTTCGACCGCGAGGTAGCGCTCAAAAGTGATACTAGCGCCAGTGAAATCGAGCGCAATGAAACGATCAAAACGTTCTATCTTGTTTTATCTCTTTTGTGATTTTTTCTATGCCTAAATATGGCCGATGAGAGAGTTGAAACAGAAGAAATTTGAGGTTAAAAAGGTTAAAAAAAGACAGAGGGAGAGAAACAGAGACAGGAGCACATTCGAATGTTCGATAACAACGGTTAAATATTTATATCGAGATAACTCGAATGTAACCAGAGAAAATAAACATTTCTCGTTCGTCTTAAAGTACGTTTGCTCTAGTTTCGTTAATTGCAAAGTTTATTAAGAAAACTATAAAAGAGTACTTTACGAAGGTGAGCCTGCAGATATCTGTGTCATTAAATTTTTAACTATAATGACAAGCAAGTCCAAAGTTTTAACTACTTTCGTCCGCAATTATTCAATGCCAAAACATTGGCGTTCGGATGCAGTAAGATATGAAAAAGTCTCGTATTTTCCAAGGTATGGAAACAATGAACGTGTAATCTCCGTGGAACTTGACTCGGTATCATTGATTTCAGATCTCCGAATCATAAAGATCCTCCAATTATACCATCCAAGCTTTTAATGGTTACATTAGTAAAACCATTTGCCGGCAATCCTTATTGGGATAAAAATATACTTAAACAATTGGGTATTGCCGAGAAAGTAAGAAATTTTTATAAAACATTTTAAAACAACTTTTATAAGCTTGTCCCATATCTTCCTAATCTACTCGACGTTTCTGTATATAGGGAAGGGACCCTGTGGTAGTTAAAAATATTCCAGAGGTATGCGCAATGTTGTGGAAAGTAAAACATCTTGTTAAGATTATTCCTGTTAAACTGCCGGACAAACTGCCTAATCCGGACGACTTTGGTGGAAGTTATCTGCATCCGAACGGTACCTTCTACGTCGTTCCCAAAATAGATCCATTGCGCGTAGAGAGCACAGAAAAATTCGAAAATAATCCAAAAAAATTAGAAAGTTCGAAAATAAGCGAAAAGTTAAGATTACAGTGGTTAAACGGTACCTTACCTTAACATAAGAACAGAAATAGAGGAATTTGTATCTTCTCTTGAAAGGTAATATAAAAGTAGTCGCTGAACAAATAATATATCATTTATTCGTGTACCATTTATGGTTAGTGCAACCATACGTTATAACTTACAATTTATATTCTACCAACCATAATGTTAAAATCTCGTCAAATTTCCAGTTGTTCCGTAAACGGTACGTTAGGACCCAATAAAGATAAAGGATGCGTGCCGCTTTAGATCAGTCGTGCGGTCCTATACTGCGATGTTACGTACGTTAAAATGAATTATAGAAAAGGAAGAAAGAGCGAAACTGATATTAAGAAAATCTAGATCTATCGAAAATCTATCGAAAATATGTCTAGTAAGACTCGATTACTGGTGCCTTACGTTCAAAGAGAATAAAAGTAATCTGCTAGGCCGTAATCGCATTTTTCGGAAAACTTTTATATACTTGCGCGCATAATAAGCGTACTAAACGTACTGATAATGCCAGAACACGAGATCTTCCTTGCAATTTCAATTTGTATTTGTCCGATCGTGAATTGTGCGCAAGTAGCCTTTGAAATTTATCATTTTATCTGAAATGCTAACGAGTATCTATACTGAAATCGTAAACTCGATATCCTATTTGTAGACTAAGCTCTATGAAAACAACTCCTGGATATATCAAGTAAGTAGATTTGAAAAAATTCTAACATGATCATTTTGGAAGTCCTAGTAATGGAGAAAGAGAGAGAGAGAGAGAGAGAGAAACGACGATCTCTCGTCGTCCTATTTGAAATTTAAGTCGAACTCGATCGCCTACGACTCCGAAGCTTCCAGAATCGTCTATCTCTGGACGTATGATGAATGCAGATTGTATTATGCGCGTTCGTAGTTTTCTCAGGCATATACATCTTTAACAATCTCGCCGTTCGTTCTTCGTGCGACTTATCATACGCTTTGCCGCTAAGGAAGCTCAGTAATTTCAAACTACGTCTCTTTATTCTCAAACGATTTAAAAAATTAGTTTCCGACGTCTCGATAGAATTAGCGCCGTTGTTCCGAGCATAGGATTCTTCTCCGAGCTTGTTGCCAGATTTTCTTAACACAAATTCTAATTGTTTTCTACGATCGTGCTGCGCATCCAATTTCCTGTACCTACGTCCGTCGGTCGGTTCAACCGCACCGATCGCAATCGCGGCGTATGCTTCCTTTCGCAATATCTCGAAACTTATTTTCTCCGCGTTTCTGTTATTGGATTCCTCGGCTCTTCGCGCGACCAATTCCAATTCTTTCAAACGATCATCCGCCTCCTTGACGTTCTTCGACGAGTCCGGCGACGTTGATTCGAGCTTCGAGCCTTCGTCTACGTCGGACAGTTTCCTATGAAGGTCTACGATCTTTCGACGAAACTCTTCGTCTTCTTGGCTCAATTTTGCAAAAATACGATCTCTCTCGATCACGTCGGAACTCGAGCTGACGTTTTTCAACGTAGTCGATTGCAACCTCTGTCACCACCATCCAACTTGATGTTTTCCACTTCCAGGCGAGTCCTCCTCTTCGAGCAGAGGCTCCAGTCTTCTTCTGCTTAAGAAGCAACGTAGGGAGCCAAGGCTACCTCCGCCGAGTAATTGATCCATGCTTAGCTCGGGCAAACCGCAATCCTCGTTATCCGATTCTTGATCGTGATCCTCCTCCGTCGACAAATTCAGACCGTAATTGTCTTCTCCGGAACCAGTCAAATTGCCGGTCCCATTTGGCGGCGGCTAGGGAAGTCAGGCACAGCTCGGGCTAGTGATTCTTTGCAAACAGAGGGCAAGCGAGTCATGCAAAGGCGTGCGAAGCTTACAGGCTATATTCGACGTTTACAGGGAAGGTACGGGCTTCGAAAAAATAGCTATTGTACTCGAGAGCTACGTAAGAGTCCTAGGACCGTGTGGTCACGCGATAGCAGCAAGGATTCTTCAAGATCGCGTGAGAGCATTTGAAAGAGAAAGCAACGCCTTCGTCACCGAACAAAGTCTAGGCAGAAATATTTCTCTTCTAACAGGGACGTAGATCGGGAAAATAGAGATTGCGTCGGTAACTTTGTAACTTTGTCCGTGACCGAACCATCGCGAAAGCGCGCCACGCCGCTACTCTTTGTGCAAAAATATTTTCGACGCGTGGCCGATACCTTCCGCGGAAGTGTGTGGGTGGGTGGGTGGGTGATCGGGTTTGGTGGCTCTAGAGATGATTACCGAATGCGTCGTGAAACTCTCGTCGTCCGGACCACCGGAGGTCGGAGTACCCCAGATGTCATCTCCCGAGGTTGCACCCGACGTAGTGCCCTCTTCGTCGTTAGGATCGAGAGAAAATTCTGTCCTTTCCGGAGGGACCGGCGGTTGAAGAAGATAACCGCCGACTCCCTCGCTAAATTGCTCCAAAAGGACCATTTTGCTAACGACGTAATTACTGGCTCTTGCGGTCCAAGCTCTCAAACCCGAAGGTGGTGATTCCGTCTCACGATTTTCATCGTCTCCTTGCTCGTCCAGCTCGTCGTCCTGGTCCAAACTGCTCATCGTGCCGAATCTTCTCAATGTTCTGCGTAGAATCGAGATGATCGTAGAACGCGAGGAAAAACGGACGAATGTAAACCGGGAACGTTCATCGAACGATCGGCCGATATCTACCTGTAAGGTGGTTCCCCGTCGCAGTCGAGGTCGTCTTCGCTTCCATCTTCCGTATTACCATCCACGGACGCATAATTTGGACTGTTACGTCCTGGACTATCGTGTAGGCCGTTTCTTAATCTATGTCTCGCCGTATAAATATCTGGCGTAGGTGGCATGACAGATATTTTGGGAGGTAACGGAGAGAATGGGTCCCTTGGAAGAGGCGGCGTCGGGCAGCCAGATCTGAAAGAAGAAACGAAAGAAGGAGGAAGAGAAAGAAAGGGAAAGGAGAGAAGGAGGAAAGAAGAAAAGGAAATCCAATTAATCGATATCGCACGGACTCGAGAAAAACGCGAAAATCTTAAATATAGAGTAGGTACTTCATTTGATACATCGGATTATCGGTAAGGCATATAACCTATGACATCGTCTACAGATGCTGATAGAACTCGTAGAGTTTTCTTTCGAGGATACGTAGCTCCCATTTTTTCTTGGCGTAATACTATTGGATTTGACTGTACTTAAACTGGCACTGGAGGCTGTGCTCTGTTGCTCTACGTCCGAACTTGCAGTTACGACTTCTTCCGTCGTCGTAGCTTCTTGAACGGATCTGTCGTTCTTCTCCCCGGGTGCTCTCGCAGCCAACTCCTCGGCAGTCCATTCCTCGAGGGAGCCTTCGTTGTCGGAAGGCGGTATTTGGTGAGAATTGCGCACCCATTGGGCCAAGTGATTGTCCTCCCGCGTATCTTTAAGAATATCGACGAGGCTCTCGCTCGAATGGCACTCCTTATCTTCCTCGTGCTTGTGCGAGCCCCGTAAAATCTGAAGGGATCGTACATCGGAGATCGTAAATGAAACCGTGATGCGTTACTTTTACGTTCGTGGAAAAAGAAAAAAAGGCAAGAGCCCCTACCCGCGGACTTTCCGTCGATTCTCTGACGTGAGCGAAGTTGGTGCTGGTAATCGGGCTCTCCTCGGGGCTGCCAACGCTCGACGTTCCACCGTAGCCTGTATTTAGATAGATTCTAAAACGCAACAAGGGACGTAATTTAGTGACGGAGCATCGCACCGCACTACCGAGTGACCTCGGCAACCGCTTGGACGAGTCCGAGTCAGCAAAGTCGAGGTAGGCGCTACTAACATTTGTCGTTGCAGCAAGTTGTGCCAAATTGCTTTGAGCTCCGCGCTGGGAGCTCTCAATACGATGACTCGCCTTCGGGGACGACTATGGGGACTACATCCGCCGCTGTTCGTCACTTCCGCCTGGCCGTTCTCGGCGTTGCCGTTCGAATTGATTGCCACCTGTAATCTGAATTCCGTCGGCCTCTTTCTGATGGTAAAGCATGCTTCCGCGATATTGGCCAGTCGGAGAGGTTCCTCGGTAACGAAGAGAACGCGATCCCTCGAAACGCGAGCAAAGACCAGTAGATCGGTGAGAAGGAGCGCCCACGATGGTTGCAAGCGTGCGCGACCTTCGACCTTTGCTAGGGCCCCGCCGAAAAGCCTGTCGAATAGGGTCAGTCCGTCAGAGATTTAGCTCGTACGTAGTACGATCGTAAGCGACGATCGACTGACCATTGCCTTCCCGGCATGGCTAGGGTGAACGGTTTGCACTTGGCGAAAACCAATCGCGACTCGACTTCCTGTAAACTGAGCAAAGGTCTGCCGGTGTCCCGGGGTGGTTCCATCACGCCCGCATTGGCCGTCGATTCTCGGTAACCTTGTGCCAAGTCTCGAGCCCGCTGGCAATTTCTTGGCGACGCCAGGCTCAGTAATCTCGTCATTTCTCTGAAACGCGACCCGAGATAAAAGTTATTCAAAGCTTACTCAAAGGTCGCTCAAACTTTGGTACTGGCGCGATGGTACTGGCGCAGAGACGAACCTATAATGCTCTAAAGGAAGCAAGAGGACTCCCGTAAGGTCAGGCCGCCTTTTATGAGGAACGGCAGGTTCACAGACCAACTTAGCAAAGGCCGTGTTCCGTCTGAGTGCAACGAGCAAATAACAGGCCCATTGCAGTCCACTGAGGTATCGTCTGTAGGCGGCCGTGATCTTGGGTACTCTGCAGAGATAGCTATCGGTACCGCCACCCTCGTCTCTAATCTCCTCGGATATCTTAAGTAACTCGTCTAGATTTTGAAAGAGGACCATGTAGTCCGCCGCGGAGAGAACGTCGCGCCTTTCGGCCAGCGGCGTCATGAATCTCGTGTGACCGCTCTTCAGAATCCCCCGGTATCTCGCCTCTCGTACCGATAACTCTTCCTCCGGCGGTGCATCCGGAGCAAGATTCGGAAAAACCTGATCACGTAGACGTGCAAGATTTTCGTCCTGTCTTTTCGAACTACTACCAATCGAGAGACCGCATGCATTAATATCCTTACCTAAGAATATTCTTATTTTTCAATAAACTGACCAGCTATTAGCTAAACATCGTCGCTTATCAACATTATAATCCGCGACGTTTAACGAAATTGGCAACAAGGATCGATCTTTTATATAATCGTATCCAAAATCTACCGACGAATCGATCTGCATACATGCGTGCGTGCGTACGTATGTGTATCCACGTATACACGTTCGTATGTACAGTTCGATCGAAGCGATCATGCGAGTGTAATATTCCGTTGCATAACTCGTGACGAAGAACTCGTTACTACGATATTATCTTTCGACCTGCATGCAACAAGAGAAAGTATCATATCGACCTAATTTCGCACTACGATAATTGCATCTCTCTCTCTCTCTCTCCCTTCGCGCGAACCTAAAGATGCATACGTGTACACGTAGTTTGATGTCACACACGGTGAAAACACACGGGGGATGGATGAGGATGTGTTGAAATAAATGAAAATAACAACGAGTGTAGTTTAAAACAAAACTTGTTGACAACAAAAAAGAAAAGACAACCGAACAAAGTACAAACAGATAATTGAATCATAAGTTAAGAGCAGCACGCTTACCACAAGAGACGCGCTATAAGAAATGTGAAACAAGGAGAGCATTTATCGGTCGACCGAATGAAGAACAAAAGGGAAGAAAAAGAAAACAGATATAAAGGACTTAAGGCGAGTAAAATGGTGGTCGTTGATGCTCCGATAATGCTCCGACGCGTTTTCGTCGATGAAAATCGAAAGTTTTCAAAGTCATCGAGCGGCAAGCGATATCGCGACAACGATAGGAACGAAAGGATTAAGCGGTTTTATGACAGCGGTACTGTCATCGAGCTCACACCAGAACGCCGGTACCGACCTCGGCGTTGAACGCGACGGCGTGCTGACTAGCGGGACCGACAGTTTGTTGAAGAGTGACATTCATCGAATTGGGCCTGTGCTGTGACGAATGAATGCCTCCCTTGCGATAAACCTCAAGGACGAGCTGATTCGTTGCCGCCTGGATCAAACCCAATATCTCCTCCCTCGGTTTCGTTACGACGTTCGTCGTTTCGACGAAGACGACGTAATCTCCTGGCTTCAGGCCGGATCTTTCCGCGGGACTTCCCGAATCGACGCGCTCCACGCGCGGCGGTCTGCCCCAGGATAAAGAGAAACCCCATGGCACCTGGTAGACGATAAGAAGGTACACATATCGATCATGTAACGACGCTATGGGAACCAAGGCGCACGGTTAAACTTTTCAGCGCTTTTTCACTCTTCCTTTCCCAACGTGTCGACCGCGTCGACACCGTTACTTATAGAAAGGATAATATCTACATACGTATGATACCTGATTCACTGCACTTTGTCTAATCAGTCTTCTGGTTACGCTACAAGGCGTTCTACCACCTCTCGCGGTGAAGCCTGGATGCAGAGGTAAGCCGGTCAGAGGATCGACTGGTTCCAGCTCGAGATGTCTCAGATACGTCAAATCATCCCCTCCGGAATTGTTGTTATCTGATTCTCCATCCTTGGATAAAGGCGGCGAGACTCCACATTCTTGCGGTACTCCTGCATAAGGGGTACTTGTATTTCGGCTGGATCCAGATTCGAGCGGGTGCCATGTCGCTTCCTACGATATTCACGAGCGACGATATATCAATCAGTCAATGTCTCTCTCGCGAGCGAGCGAGCGAGCGAGCGGCGCTTCTCGTCTTTCTCGTCGTTCAAACGACCGAGAAATATCACGTGCTTCGTCGATGTCTCTACGTACGCACATTATCGTGCGGTTATCAACAAAATTCAAAGAGTTTTAAAAGAACGCCAGTAACGATAAAAGCGATGCAATAGATGGCAACAGCGATCATTGTTCGTCGACGTGTAAAAATAACAACAAAAAAATAAAAAAAGAACGAACGCTGGACAAGGATGGCTGTTGCGATAGTGGAGCAGTTTCCGCGACAACGCTTCGTCGACCACTGGACTCCAACGAATCGGCTTAGCCATGACCTTAAACGAGAAGACCTACGAATTGCGAACATTACGAGAGAAATGGCATTTGGACGATTACATACGCGTCGAGTTATCGGTCTATTCCTATTCGCGCGTTCGACTTTTTCAACTTTTACAAATTTTTCGTATTACAGATATTTCAAGCGTTACCTTATCCTGAGACAAAGGTAGAGGTAAAGTCATACAGCCCAGCAGCTCGCTACGTCTGAAAAAGACAAGAAGCGAACGTCAATTTTTGATCGCTTTTAGATGATCGTTTAGCATCTAGCGTGGCGCCCTTCCACGCTGAAACAGTGACGTTGTCGAGCAAAGACGCGCCGAGCGAAGTAGGATTTATGCATGTGTTGGAGGTAGCGAGAAATTGGAAAGGTGGTGAGAAACGGAGAGAAAATATGAATGCGCGAGCGCAACGTGACTGACATTTCGCGAAGGTATCTCTACGTACACACGCTGTAACGGTGCGGATGTGACGAGAGAAGTGCACGTGGTGATCCCGATGCGCATGCTTCGAGAGAATCGATTCCCCTCCTACCGCAAAGAACCCTCGAAAATCTAGATATTAGTTTGGATATTGGGATTGACCGTAGCGCTCAACCTTCCAAAACTAAAACTAGTATGAAACGTTTTACATAACGAGGAAACAGATAATGTCGTATTTTTCATTCTAGCTACAGCTAATAATTTTCTTACACGCTATATCCTCCTCTCTAAAAATCCCCACCGTATGAAGATTATCTGTTGAAAATCTGAATAGAATGTCTCCTAGCGAGGAACGTGGTAGGTAGGCGTAAATATCCTATCAAAGTAAGTCGTTTCGCGTTCTCGCGATAGCTCGGATATTGAGTACTTTCCGATAGCGATTATTGTCATTACTATTTTCTTGAGCATGCTCACCTTGCTCGACGATCTCTGTGCCAGACCGCGATATCCAGGGACGTGGACTTGCTGATGCACTGATTGATATTAACCGGGCAGGGCAATACCAAGGTCTCGTGAAAGGCGGGATTTGGCGTGGCTCTGTGAACCGCAGTTCTCTTAACGACTCCCTCGCCGTTGATATTTTTTAGGCTGACCTTAACGTAGGCGTGAATAGGTCCCTCGTAGGTCCTCCGTAGGTCCTTGCACCTTATCACTGCGCGAAAGGAAAGTATATATCCTCTTTTTTTTTTAACGATAAAAAACTTTCTATTCTATCGCCAACCCCTTCGTCTCTAAGCTTCTGCACATATACGTGTGCATCAGTGAGACCGAAATTAATCGTTCGAACGAAAAGAATCTCCTTTCGATCTCAACGAGGGAGGGATGGAGGGAGAAGGAGAGAAGGGGGAGGGGGGAGAGAGAGAGAGAGAGAGGAAGAGAGAAAAGAGAATTTTCGAGGCTGTTATGATCGGACGAAACGCACGATACACACCGGTACCAATACACCGGTACCGCGACCATTAACCGCTTCGAAAGCCACTATTTGCGCCTTGCGCCGTCCGACGATCGCGACAAAGGCTACCAACCGAAGGAGAAATTCGTCGATATTCGTATAAAAACTGATTCATTTCATACTGCGCGCACTTTCACAATCTTCTCGATATTTTTGTCGGCTGTTTCGATAGATATCGCTGAGGTAAAGAAACGCGATCATTGTTAGACGGCTTGGAAACTAAGTGTATCCTTGCAAAAACGCACAGGCCAGGATTGCGTTTGAATTAGGTCTGCATTGAAAATTCTCGACCCTCTCTATGTTTATGCAAGGATGACCTGCGACAGGAATCAATGACGTTGAGCCTACTAACCGATATGAAAACTCTAGGAGGGTCTGTAGGTTACTGGCACAGTACTGCTATTTTCTACGGTGCCAAGTGATAAACTCCTCTCTCCCTCCTCCCTCCCTCTGTCTCTCAGCAAAGTACTGTGCTCGCGATACGCGCATGTCCCGTTAAAAGCACAGAATCAGCAGGAACGTATCCAGCGACTCAACGAACCCTACATATACGATCGCTTCCTTTTCTCTCCTTTTATTCTAATAAAAGGTAATGCACATTCGCGACTCACCTCGAACTTGTACACGATCGGCAACGAACGAATACTCGATTTCGATGGATCCGCGACGATCCGAATCCGACCTCGATGGCTCGCTCTCCGGACTGTATTTCAAGCATCTTCGAACGGTTGCGACCAACGGAGCCTCCGGAGTATCAGAGATCGAGTTTAAGATCGACTTTGAACTATGATAGTCCTCTGTCAAAGACGATTTAGGACTTTCCAATTCCCAAATAGTGCTTTTTCCATTCTTCTCCGAATGGTCCTCTTTTTTGCAATCGTTGTTAAAGAAACAGGACGATCTGTTCGAAAACTCTTGATTTTGGAGTTGCTTATCCTCCAAGGTGGAGTCCAAGTCCGTCTCGAGGACGAGCTTCTTCACGTTGGGATTGATCGCCTCTATCGTAGGATTGTTTTCCATTTTCGATGGTCGGTTCGATCCAGGACTCCCGGCCGAAGTTATCCCGGTCATTCTTTTCGCTTTCTTACCCTCGAAAACGCTCTTCTCTTTCCTCTGTTGCTGACGTTTCCTACGTATACCGCGCTGTCTCTTCAGAGTGAATTCACCGTCGAACTCGTTCGTGATCGGCGACGTAAAGGGCCAAGACATCGGCGAGGGATCCTCCAAAAGCTGACTGGCCGAGGACACCGAACTGTCGCTCTGGATCGCTACTTGCGAAGCAACTTCGTCTTCGTCCATCGTTTTCGTACCGCATCGAACGATCGTCTCGTAAGTATGATCCTCCTCGAAGGAGGAGGTTTCGTCTTCCTCTATGGTAACCGTACAACGACCCTTCAGTATTTTTTTCCTCTCCTCGATGTCGCTCAGAAGAATCTCCGCGACTGTCTTGCCTCCAAAATTCGTTTCGTTTTCCCTACGCAATTCAAACGGACAAACTTACATATCGACATAATGCGTGCGTATCATCGCGATCTATCACTCACGTGTTTAACGCGATAGAAAAGAAGACAAAAATAGAAAAGACCTTACCTGTTGAGAACTTCCGTAACCGTGTTATCCATATTTTCGAAATTAGGTAAATCTTGATCTAGGGCCAAATTCGACAATTTTCCGGCAAGCGGAGTTCGTTGTTGAAGGCACTGCTTCAAAGGACTAACAGCTTGAACGACCTTTTTGTAATAAGGAGTTCTACTTCGCGCGTGGATCTTGGTAACCTTCGCCAGTTTAGATTGGAACTGTGCCTTCTTAGACTCCTCCAATTTTAATCTGACGTCATTCTTTTCGGGATACATTCGAGACTTGTCTAACGGCACGGATTCGGCCTCCATCACATCTTCGGGACTGGTGGCCATCGAAATCTGATGGAAAAAGTCCGAAACGTGCGACTGCAAATTGGCACGCGCCTCGTTAACCATATTTTGCGGTAGCTCGTTGTGGCTTTGAAAATTCTTCGATCGACTCTTCAAGAACAAAGTTGGATCCGTTGGTAGAGTTAAAGCCGTTGAACGCTTACATTCACTTGGGAGGAAGGTTAATGGTCCTATGTCTGCGTCCACTCGCGGGGTACCCTGATAAAAATTCTCCAGCTTTGGTGACCCCTCCGATCGTTGAGAAAGCGATTGCCGTTTTCCGATCCTTACGTTGGTTTTCGTTGCCTTCGGGAACAGTCGACAAAGGTATTCGATTATACGTTCGACAAAAGATAGATTCCTTCCTCGTAGAGAAAGATCGATTGTGCTTACTTGAAAATAGGTCCTCAAATCGCTGCCGTGGCTACGACACCGCCTACGACGAACTGGCGTAGGTTTCGTCGTAGTATTTTGCAGGTTCGATGCACGTACGTGCCTGCTTTGGGTACCGACGGCCGGCGGTGTGTTGGACAGGTCTCGAAAAGGCCTGCGGGACGCCTTGTTCAAAGCTGGTGCCGGACCGTGGGGCGTCGAGCTGCTCGCTGACAACGATCTCGAGACGGTCCACTTGAGCATCTTTAAAAGAAAGAACGAAAGTATATACTCGAGGCGGGAAGGGGCTCGCTACGTGCACGGTATGCATGTAGCCGACTGTGACAAACGATTGCAAGACCTTGGATCGATCTATCCGTGCTTGAAATAACGATACGACGAGGTCGACAACGCGACCGAGAGAGAAAGAGAGTACGCGAGGAAATAACAGGAGGATCGCGTTCGATGACGAAAGTGCAGGTTGCACCTGTCGAGTAACGTAAGAGAAACAACATAACAGGTGTAACTTTGAACGCTAATCAGAAACCGTTTGACGAATCAACGCTTGTTTGCGCTTAACGACCGTTTAACGAACTATTCGTTTGTCAGGAGTCGCGAGAAAGAAAGAGAGAAAGACGAAATCACACTGTAGGCGACTTGTCGTTTAAACGTGCTCAATCGTCTACCCGTTGATTCGATCGAAGACACATACCCTATTTATGCAGGTTCCATCCAAGCGAAAAGTGTTGACGCCAAAAATGATGAAAAGAAATTATTATTACGGACATCAGGTTTTCACTTTTAACGGTTCCTCAAGGGGGTAAACGCGACGCATTGTTGAGCAAGTATAAAAATGCATTCATTTGCATACAGGCTGTTGCCATGCTGCACACGCGCTTCTGTCCCGTAACACGCACTTTTTCGTTAACACGCACTCTCCCTCTCTACAGCATACTCAAGCATATAAATGCAGGAAAGTAAGTACTGCCTTAGCGAACACCCTGAAAACACCGTGAACACGAACGACACGTAAACGATGGAAAGCACCTGCCCCTACGGTGAGACGCACGAGGACGGACATAGGAACCATCTGGCTTTTATAAACCTCCCTACGAGGTGCTTTCAATGAACGTCCAAATAAATTTGCAACATTTTTCATCGACGTTCGAGAGACGATAAGAAAAAATTATTATCGTTGTCGGCCTAGCTTCTCGTTCACATCTACGTCCGTTCTTATAAACTCGATATCTCGCACAACTTGAGAATCTGATTCCACAATTCCTTCTCGACCGTCGTTATTACTATTAATCATTTTTACTTGGGACGGACTTTTAATTATTTGCTTACCAAACGGCGACGCCGCGTCGAGCGCGCGAATCTTTGCCAATCACACTTATCGTGCGCGACGCGACCCTCGAACGCGATATTATGGCTCGTATCTGTCACTTTTATTACCTCCTAAAACCCTCCGACATCGAATATATCCTCGTAGAGCGAATATGGTGTACGCGCTTGATCCTAAAACAGAACACCATAGCGTGGCGTGTGAGAGCTTTTCTCTCGATTTCTCTCTGTTGGAATATAGATGCTTCCGATAAGAAGATTAAACGCCAAGTATTCTCGCTCGAGATTTCGAGAAAGATGAACGTAAAGCATGGGTCCTCCGCAACGATATTAAATATATCACGTAAAGATGTTAAATCGTTTCGGGATCCTTCTCTTCTTATTTCATAGTTTCTTCTCGTACATCCCCCCGTCATTTTTGCAACTTGCGTAAAACATCCGTACGAATTTAAAGACGCGATCCGTTCCAAGTTTTTTCCCGTTGGAAAAAAGGGACCTTTGCTTCGCGAATAACGATATCAGGTTTTACCCAATTCTTTTCATCTACCTACCCTCCTTCTCTTTCCTGCTCCTGTTTATCCGAGCGACGAAACAGGATTGACCTCGCGCCATCGTACTACGAGTAAACGAGTAAAATGGAGCGACGGTTGAAGACTTACCTCGCTAGAGATTTAAGAACGGTCCCTTTTACATAATTTATACGATTAAAACCCTTCTCACAAAGACGGTTGTACGCGAAACGAAGATTACCATCCGAGGGAATATAAATTCGAATTGTAAACCGAACTCTTACGAACCGAATCGTCCTTGTACAAATATGTATATGGCTATTGCAACGAGTAACCAACGAGCGAAACAAGGAGCAAAGAAAGACTCGTGCCTATAATAAAATAATAACGTGATCGATATTGATATCGTTCGTAGACACGATCTTGCTATTTGTAAAATAGAAAAACGTACAAATAAAAGAGGAGAGGATGAGGGAAAAGCAGGTGATGACGAGGCTCGTGTACCTGATCCCTTTTTCAAGATCTCACTCGCGAACACACTTGCGAACGCGAGCTCGTAGACACGAGAACAAGGTATACTCGCGATACGGTGCGCACCGCGAACGGTCCCAAAAAATGCTCTATTCGTTCCTCCTCTCTTCTCTCTCTTGTGAGACTCGCTTCTGATTTATATTGGATTGACCCTACGCACCTTTGCTTGTCTCGGCGTGGTCTCGCAGACGAGAGAGAGAGAGAGAGAGAGTGTGTGTGTGTGCGCGTGTGTGTAACGGAGAACGCAGGCAAGAGAGGGGAAAGACGATTTTCGAAAGGGACCCAAGAGTTCAACCGACGACAATCAAAGGCGCATTCATTCGGAGGCTACTCGCTTTTTGACGACTTAAGAAGGAAGGAAAGAGAGAGAGATGGAAGAAAAAGAGGAGAGAAAGGCGTCGCGAAAAGACAGACTTTAGGAACACGTTATTTGGAGCACACCTGCCCCCGTCCGTCTCTCTCTCTCTCTCTCTTCAATTCCCATATCCGTCGCTTCTACATGTCGTACACAAAACACATCGCCAATGTTCCTTGCTATTTCTATAATCGTTGATACGAAAGATGTTGCTTGTACAAACGAATCAATTAAACGACGACACATTTATATTTTGTTGCTCTCTCTTTTTTTCTCTTTCCTCATTTCGTAGATAGAGATAAATTTCTATTTATAGCACCAAGAAGGACATTCAGAAAAATAATAAAATAGGAATAATGAGAGAAACGAGTCCTGTCGCGCCAATGTCTGGCCGTTAAAGCAAAAGTTTCTTTGAATCCGTAGAAACTCCTATGGACTCCGAGTGATTTATTTTTCGAGTTTAAGAAATAGCAATCATGACCATTTTTATCCTGAACCGGTATCATAGAATTGTGTGTTGGAATTAGTAAATAAAAAATAATAAATAAAAGTTAGTACTGACTTTATCTGACTGGATCCCTGACTAAACGTTGCAACGTACATCCACGAAACCCATCAATTATCACTGTTATCGTATCACACTTTGAACTTGTGTGCACATAATCTACGCAAGGAGAGATTCAATTTTGCGAGTGAACGACGACACGATCGCAACGCGAATGCTACAACGGTTGGTTCTTCACTGACGTGGTGGGGTGAAGCTACGGGCCTTATGTAGGTAAGGTAAGGGTCCCTAGACAAGGTTTTCAAACTCCCTTTCTCTCTCTCTCTCTCTCTCTCTCTTTCTTGCTTTTTCTCTTTCTCTATCCCCACTCCACAATCGTGACCTGACTACGGCAACCATTCAAAATCTCCCCAGGTGAACGATCACAGTCAAAGATACTTGTAATTATTTCTACGTATCAAAAAAGATGGATAGTTTTTCTTTTCCTTCTTTTCTTTTCAACAAAATTCAACGTAATAAAATTATTGATTCATAATTAAATAAAACCCTTTTAAATAAACATTAAAACGAGAGATGAATCTTTCGAAACATATACAAACTCACCACCATTCTAAACATAGACGTGAAATCTAATCAGAGAGGTAGAGGAAGCCAAGGAACCATCAGCGTTATCTTTCTCTCTCTCTCTCTCTTCCCTTACCGAACCAACGCTATTTTCAAATATCGAAGATGCTTCCTTCCAACCGGTTTTTGTCCAATTTGAATGTTAATCATTGCAATCGCACGGTCATCACCAGAGATAAAAACGAAAAGGACCCTTTGGAAGATAGTCCCTCGAAGAAACATTTTCACACGTCACGCGAACCCCTGCGAATATCTGCCACACGATTTTTTTGGAAAGCTTAAAAAATATACCAGTCAGCAGACAAGTATCTATTTATACGATCCGAACGGAGCGTGACGCGACACGGCGGAACAGTTTCTATTGAAAAAGACGTATACAACCGTGAACGATTGATCGATAATCAGATAGGCAGATAGAAGAATTAAAGGCAATGACCTCGCAACATTTTCGAACGCTTTCTATCATATTCCTTTCCTACCACCATATATTTCTTTTTTCTTTTGATTTTCCATTTTTTCATCTAAACGCGACTAGATATACCGGTGATAATCGATAAAGTAGATACGTCTACTTACATGTATCTGAATTAGTAAAAGGTAGAAGTAGTAAGAGGTAACGCGATGAAAGGTGGGTACAAAAGTAACAATGGCGAATGCTATTATTACACGAGTATAATTATCAGTATAATCAAAGGCCTATTAGCGGACACACCAATACTTTCTAGCGATATAACAGAGAGTAAAATTATGTGATATTTAACTCGCGCGTCGGTTAGACCAGGTACGCCTGGACGAAAGGAGTGATCGACCCTTGGCGTTACATCGCGACGTTTAACGTTATCCACGTATGGAATAGCGTTTCTACCGTTGCGAGGAATGAAGCACGAAGGCGATGGTTGTAATATCCTAGTAGCAGTAACGGGTAACATGCTTCACGCTCTGTTAAACGTACACCCATCGCGTACAACCCAGACGTATATGTACATATATTTGAACCGGTAAACGAAATTAATTAGGGCACGAATATGACGACATTCTGGAGTAGGAGAGAAAAGAATATCGAAAACGAGAGCGCGTTTACGAAGGGTGTCGCATGCGTAAAATTATCCGCAGTCTGTCAACCGCCGAAAAAAAGGAAAAAGAAGTTTCAGGCGCTTTCTCTCGAGTCGCTGCTAATTGGCAGGGATGACGCATGGCTGTTATAATTGGTCGAACGACGCTAAGATCACGAACGTGTATACGAAAGATACAACGTTTTCTTCCTCTTTTCCTTCCCTCCTTCTTTTCCTTAAAAATCCAACGATCGATCCACCGTAAAACGTGCTCTCTTCGACAAGAAAGAAACGTAAAATTCGGAGAGTGAGAAAAACTTTCCTCTTCGATTGCACGAAATCACACTGATGTTAAAAAGTTATGCTTAGGAAGACAACAATGAAACGGATAGATAGAGGAGATGGAGATGGAGATGGAGACAGATGTAGAGGGAAAGAGAGAGAGAGAGAGAGAGAGAGAGAGAGAGAGAGAGAGATACGCGGTGATGTAGTCAGGCACGCCTAATAATTCTCCGAGGGCGACGCGCGACGTGTACGTGTCAGCGCGTCGCGACGCGCCCGTCCGTCTCGTTGAGGCTACGACGTAGCAAGTTAAATTCTCCCTCTTTTTCTATCGGCGCCGGCAGACTTCTCTTTCTCCTGCGGATCCTTTTCCAAAGTCCTTCCTCTCCCCTTCCATCGGTTTTTTGAAAAGCCAACTCAAGCAAATTTTCCTCCTTCGAGAAAAGCCCGTTGTAATATCTTATTCGCGTCCAGAATTAAATAGATAACGACAAGAGGGCAACGTGTATTCTCAAAAGCATCCTATAAATAAAATTCCGCGGAATAAACGTGATGATTTTGTTACGCATATCTATTGCTCGTAGATCACGTGCCTGTTGAATCGAGAGGACGAACGTAAAGCGGTCAGCTGTCGACACTTCGTCTCGTTCAACTTTTAAAGACACGCAACCCTCTTTTCGTTCCTCCGATTACCTCTCCTCGGTCTGTCTGCATTTCTTACGAGTCGCCGCTATCGTTGCACGATCATCGATAAACGAGACATTTTTTCTGCGACGTTCCATTCATTTATCCGTAATATCGATCTAACGGGTAAAACAAATGTCATTAAAACGAATTACCCTAGAAACACGCGATTTGTTAGAGTACGCCTTCGCGGAAATAAATAGCTCGCTCCTTTGGTCGGGCGTCTGTCGCGGGTCTGTCGCTAGACGCGCACAGATAGGCCCTTTCGCTTCTAAGAAGGTCCCGCGGTGCGCACGGAAGCCGATAAAACGAAACGTAAGTAGAAACGTTTGAAAACCAATGAGCGCCTAATGAAGGTGGAGCCTGCGAAGAAAATCTCCACCTACTCTTAAAACGCTCTATTTCTCCTCTCCTCGCATGTCTCGCCGCGTTGCCTCTGATGACGACCAAGGGAGAGCGAAAGAGAGAGAGAGAGAGAGAGAGAGAGAGAGAGAGAGAGAAGATGCGAAGAGACAAGAGGAGAATCTTTCAGTACGTCTCAAGTCGGTTAAGTCAGTTGGTATCCCGGTGCCCCGGACATAATGTTCTCCCTTTGCGTCTTCTCGACCCGTGGCTTTTCGACGAAACGCGCAAAATAAATTATTCCTTTCTTAAAGACGAAAAGTTTACGCGACTTTGGTGTTTGCAGCAGGAATTACATGCAACAGCACAGTGCGAATTCGAGCGAATTAAGAAACTGACAGATCGTATGATCGACGTCTCGTCGATTATCACATCAATTAATTCGTATAAGATGTAACTTCTCGGGAAGCAAATGTATCATCGATATCGTTGTAAAGAATGTTTACGTTTTCTAAGAGAAATTACGGACAAACGAACGCTTTGATGGTCACTTTATTGAATCGATAAAACATAGTGACTTAACATTGAAATGACTTAGAAAAGGAGAATAACAAAGAAGACAAGACATTTAGGAATTATTTGAACAGACTCGGGGCAAAATGATCGGTGCAAACGTGGACCAGGATGGTAACAACATAATAGCGTCGCAATCAACGAATCCTCATGCGTCGCAAGATTTCACCGTTTCACGACTTTTATCGACGTCGACGATGCATTCGTTAGGTAAGAATCAACAAAATTATAAAAATATCATAAAATAATATGCTCCCTAGATTAATTCTTTTAAGAAGAAACTTACCAACTACGCTATACCGATGAAACACCGTTCGATTCCATCGAAATTGTGTGTTTCCGCCCATGCTGCTCATATTATACCGCTTTGATGAATACTCAAGCACAGTAGATTCATTCAAGAATAGCCGCAGCGTCTGTGTCTGTTCCACTACTTTTTTTTCTCTCTTTTCCTTCTGAGCGACCACTTTATCGTACGCGGCATCTTCCACTATTCCCTATATCGAATAAAATCTTGTAGAAAAAAAAGAAAGAAAGAAAGAAAAATCTGTAAAATAACGTACAGAGTGTCACGCCGAAGGAACGTCGACGACTGGAAGTAGGAGACCAAGAAGAAGTAGGACAACCTTCTCGGCGCAACAGTTGGCCGCATTAGAAAGGGTTTTCGAAAGGACGCATTACCCCGATGCTTTTGTTCGCGAGGAACTCGCTACTAGGGTATCTTTGTCGGAGGCAAGAGTCCAGGTAATTCGATCTCGATTATAAGTAGATATCATTTTTGCCTAGCACAAAAGTTTGCTCTTAGAATTTTTCGAATAAAACAGTAAAATCTTCTAATGTACAAATAAGAGAATAATTGCCATCTGAGAAAGTAACCGACTGTCTCTCTTAACACACGTGTTCTTGAGATTATATTCGAAGGATAGAAACATGAGAGCGAGAATGAGCGAGAATGAGCGAGAATGGGCGAGAACGAGCGAAAGAGAAAGGGATGGTAGCAGGAAGAGTAGGCAAAAGAAGAAGGCGGAGGCTGCGGACAGCTAGGCAGAAAATCGAAGGAGACAGGTTGTCAAGGAAAGAAGCTATGATTAGCCTGCTGCGGCCTAAGATCGTACGCGTCTATCCAGCAGCATCTGCGTACTTTAGCCTAGCGTACAGCCGCGAGAGACGCGATCCAGCACGTGTGTGCCTCGCAAACCCCTCTCTCACTGCTCCTCGCCGCTCCCTTTCATTCCCAACTCTGACCGTCTGTCCGTCTTTTCGTCTGTGGTCTGTCTGTCTCCCTGTCTCTACGAATGTGTGTACGCCTGCCAGGAGCCGTCACGCTGTCCCGTCTTTCCTAAGAACGCGTCGCAAATCCAACGTATGCGTTGTTTGGGAGACGTTCGTGCGGCATGCCGCAAAGAGACACGAATCTCTTCTTACTATCACCGACTTTTTCTTCTTCCTCCTCCTCCTCCGCCATCGACCTCGCCATCAACATCGTCTTTCTCTACTCTAATCCCCATGTATCTCTCTCTCTCTCTCTCTCACCCATCTTATGTCAAATTCATATAGACTTTGCCTTTCACAGGTATGGTTTCAAAATAGACGCGCCAAATTCCGGCGAAACGAAAGAAGTTCGGCGCTTAATCGTGGCACTTGTACAAGCAGAGAATTGGAAACCACCACTTTACCACTTCGACCGATAAGAGTAAGCAGTCACATGCACGAAAACAATTCGGAAAACAATTCCTTCCAAGCGCAACAGCTTCCACATTATTCCTATAGCGAATACTGGAGATCGCCTCAACATTATACCACCGTTCAAAGCAGTAATTGTCACGGATTTGTCAACGCTAATCTTGGGAACGTACCTGCTCTACCGTCGTATCATCAATCAGCAGAAATTCATGGTGCCGTCGAAGGAACGACTATAACTGGTCTAAGCGCATTGAGATTGAGATCGCATCCTTACAGTACTACCTACTCCGCCATGCACGCGAGCATGTGACTCTTTTTCTTTTATTTCTCCTTTTATTTCTTCTCTATATTGCGATTTGTTCTCAACAAATCAAATCAAAATCAAAGAACGCTGCGATGTTCAAATCTACCACGCGTTCTCGATAATAATTTTATTTCGTGCTTTCCTTCGTCCACAGGATTCTTGCGCTTGCACAGGATTCGTTCGTTGAAACCAAAGATGCTCTCGTTTTCAACTGTAATCAATGACGTAGAAAAGACTTATAATCAAAAGTCACGTTAATTAATAATCAAGACTTCTCTTAATTACTACAAGTTTTCTAAACAGGGTATATAGATATATAGATACATACATATACATATACATATACATATACATATACATATACATATACATATATATATATATATATATATATATGTTTATACGTTGTATAAACTGTGAGGAGAGCTAAGGATATCGTATACAGGGTATACATAACAATTCCTTAACGAGATTCACTGTATTCTGTATATACATATCCATGTATACTTCGGCAAATGAGATAATATGCGAATGCATGTAGTATTGGCAACATCAGCTGATTAGATATACGTATAATTTTCTTAATAATACCGTAAGAAATATCATTAATTATAAATTGGGTACGTATGTATGATAATCGCTAGATTATGCGCGACAGACAACTATTCAACGTAAGACGTAAATATTAATATCGATTACATCATTACATTATAAATTGTTGATTATAAATTGTTGTTACAAACATCTTATTATTTTTTATCGAATATGCTTCATGATAAAAGTATAATACAAATGTTCAGCAGATTTACCGTTAATACAATGACAGCTACGATAACGGTAATTATTGTAATTATCCGTCCATGGAATCATAAATGATATATTAATCTTTGGTACTATACCGTTACCTGTACATTCTGAACGGCATTACTCCAATCGACTTTAGACGGAACTAAGTAAAACGCCGGAGCTATTTTGCTACCGCACGGGCACTGACTACCGGCTATCCAACTAAAAGAGCCTAACTTTGTATTACACTTTGGACAATTCAACTTTCCTTCCACATTGTGCATTATGTCCGGCATCCATGCCAAAGGCTCCACAAAATATATCTTTGTGCATAGTTCTGTCATTTCGTTTTCTTTCTTTACATTTACGCGTTCTGCTCCTTCTTCCCCTTCTTTTATCTGTTTGGACGTTCGTTTCGAACTGACGTGTCGCCAAATGTGCCTTTGGTGCATTGTATGCGGTAAAATATTACTCGCACTGGCCACGATCCTTCGACACTTTCTACAACGATAGACGGTCGGTTCTGGACGTACGGTCGTTAACGCAGGATCTGGCTTTATTAAATCGATGCAATTTTGGGGTAAAATTTTCACTTTTCTCACTTTATCCGCAGCTATTTGCAATCTGTACATTTTAAATTGAACATTAGTATTGTCTATGCCAAAGTCCATCTCTTCGTATAATTTCAATTGCGCTATAAATCCAGGATTTGGTCCAACAAAATGTCTCTTTTGCTTGACTATTTCCAATGCATCTAAAAAAGATTTTCTATGTTTCTTCATAATATATGCGATAACAACGCTAACAGATCTGGAAACACCAAAGTAACAATGTACCAGCGTTCTACCATTTGATTTTAATGCTTGATCGATAAATTCGTAAGAATCTTCCAAATGAGTTAACAAATCTTCTCTTGGCATATCTGTTATTTGAATATATTTTACGGTGAGATTGGGCAAACGTTCTTGAATCTTTCTAGGTAGAGGACACGAATCTACCGTAAGTACATGAGTCATATTAATTTCTTTCAACCATTCCACATCCGTGGCAGCTGTGAGATTCCCTAGAAATAGATCTGGTTCGATTTCGTCAAAACTCGATGGACCGGCATCAAAATCTTCTCTAATCAGCTTGCTTTCCTCGTCTTGTGCCATGCCTAAATTTCCAAATAATAACGAATATTTAAAGAAAAACATAACATGTAGAGAAGATACAATTAAAATTGTTCGACGCGTTCAGTTTTAACAAATTACGCCATAACCTATATCTTTTTCCATGTGAATAGAACAAATAATAGAGAGCAACGGAATTAAAAATGGACTCACCTACAAACTTCTAACTATTCGATCGTTACTATATGCTGAAAACGGCAGATACGTTCTTCGAAACGTTAAACACGCACATACGCAAAACGTTGATAACCTATTTGACGACTTGGCTCATTTCACGCAAATATAGATATTTATCGTTCGTTCATTGTTTCTTGTTAATCGTGAAATACGACATTTCTCAACGATTATTTGATCGTGACATTTTGATGAAAGGATCTCCTTAATAAACACATTCGTCATCTCGAGATGTTTTCCTTATCGTTGACAATCGCAAAAGGGTTGAAAAACCTATGGTACCTTCTTAGATTGCCTCTTGCTATTCATTTTCTAATCATTTTCGATGGCAGAGCCAGGTGAAACGAAACGTCTACTTCCGGAAACGGTGAATGTTTCCTTCTGCATCCCCTATAATAGACTTTACTTATCTAAGCCTATCTCGATTTCATTTTCTCCGTCGGTAAAAGCGAGCACACCATTTTATTAGGCGAGTCTTAATTTTGAAATATTTCGAGTATATGTTACTTAACACGTGACAATAAAGGATAAAAGAGTGGTTCTTTCTGACCACGAAGGTTTCAACGCTCTGACCTCTGCCATTAAGCACAAATCTGTCGTACAGAAGGATGGCGGATGCATTGGATCTTCCTGGTGCTTCTTCTATGCAGAAAATGTCGACGAGAACGTTTAGACAGAAAGCTCAAGAATTTCTTTCTTCACGAAAATATGCCAATAATCTCGTTGACATAATTAGCCAGTGGGATGTAAGACGTTTCTCTCCCTCTCTCTCTATATATTACTCTCTCTATATATATGTGTGTGTGTGTGTATATATATATATATATATGCGTGTTGTATATCATATATTTTATATATAATGTATGTACGTATGTATGTATGTATCGATTCTGATTGCATTGTGATGATATTTTTCTTAAGGTTATAGCAAAACTTATGTATATCTTCTTACTTTCAATAGGAATCATCATCCTCTTGTTTATTGACTATAGAAACAATATTTGTGGAAGTGCTTAAACGGGGTGATATGTTTGTAGAACAAACAATTACTCTTACCATCTCAGGTAAGGTCGAAACTGTAACTCGAATTGTTTCATTTTTTTTCTATGTCTTTTTCATAAGAATTTTCTTAATAGAACCTAGTCCAGAAAGACGTTACATCAACTGGTTGCGCAATTGTTACGAAGAAGTCTGGGAGAAAATTCTTTTATCTATAGAGAAATCTCGTCCGACCATTCAATTGCAGGCCCTTACTACGGCATTAAAATTGTTAGCCCAAGAAGGTAAAACTCCGCTTGAACCAACTGGGACTTTGGGATATTACCTACCGCTACACCGTCTAAAACCTATCCTTATGTCTTTACTTTCCCCGGAGAAAGACAATATTAATCTAATAAATAGATTTCAAGAGATAGCTGGATATTCGGATGCACTTTACTATACATGGAAGTGTCTACCGTCTCTTACTCCAAAGAGACAACCGCGTGAAATTTACATTAAGAATTTGCTCGAACTTATAGATAAACTACCACTGCCTAAAGACACAGATGGTAAGAATATTTCGAACGGCAGAAAATATAAATTACATATGTATGTATATACGTATATGTTATTTTCTCCTGAAACTAGTTTTCTCCTTTTTTCAGAGAATGAAATCTGTGAAAATAAACAATTGTTGTGTGGATCAAACGGAGGTAAAGTTATATAGTAGATTTTAATATCGTACAAACGCAAATAAAAAAAGCGTATCTAATATATTTATTTACGTTTACCAGTCGCTACTAATTGCTTCACATGGGATCAAGCCAGCGTCAGACGTTCGCTCAACAAAGTATGGGCGTGCGTGATGCATTGGGAATTAACGCCTCAATTGCACAAACAGTTGCTAATAGTGCTTTTGGAAAGAGTTATGCCGCATCTTGAAAAGCCTATATTATTGACGGACTTCCTTATGGATTCTTTGGATGCGGATGGTCCTATCGGATTACTTGCCTTACAAGGCGTATTCTTACTGGTCACAAAGCACAATTTGGAATATCCAAACATTTTTACTAAACTTTACTCGATGTTCGAGCCAGAAATTTTTCACACGAAATATAAGGCACGATTATTTTACTTGTCTGATCTTTTCCTCAGTTCGACGTAAGTAAAATATAAGTATGAGAAAATGAATTTATTGTAAAAAGTACGTTTGAAGGAAAAGAGATGTCTCATTTTGTAAAAGGTCCTTGTACAATCTTTTTTCTCTTTCAGACACCTACCGGAAGCATTAGTGGCAGCGTTTGCGAAGCGTCTTGCACGTTTAACATTGGTTGCGCCACCCGAAGATATTCTTATCATTTTATTGTTCGTGGGTAACCTCCTTCTAAGACATCCAGGTTTGAAGAGACTTATAGATCATCCCCAAGGTGGGGAATTAATATCCGAGGAAGGTACAGGAACTGGCGACCCATTTCTCATGGAAGAACGAGATCCGTTGCTTAGTAATGCGCTCCTTAGTAGCCTTTGGGAAATCAAAGCTCTTCAATGGCATATCTTACCAAGTATTGCTACAGCCGCACGTTTTATTCGCGAGCCACTTCCCTCTGTCGAATATGATATGGCATCTGCACTTGAACGTACGGGAGGGCACATGTTTGATCGGGAATTGAGAAACAAAGTGAAAGATATTATGTTAACGTTTGAACGCCCAGATTCTATGGCATTACCGAAAGGTGACCGTCTGTTACAATACTGGCAACTTACGTCCATACATTGATTCGCATTATCAAGACTATTTAGCGAAGAAGCATGTCGTCGATAATGCAATACATGCGTGCGAAATCGTCAAGATTGCCGTTCGAGATCGTCGTAAAAGTGCGATGCAGTGTGTTATAAAGGACGAGTATTAGAAAAGAATCATGATAAATTAAGACATTCGTTCTCGTTTTTTACCTCGTATCTGTGGAAAAGAAAAAGTGACGTGTATGTGTGTCGGTAATATTTAACTTTATATCTGTTAAATATAATCTTTGTTAAAATCGTTTTTAAACCAATTGATTTACAACGTGTCATATGCAATCACAATCTTAAGCTATACGTATTAATCTAAGAATTATTATTAATTATCTACGGACTATCGCGACGATTAAAATAATCACTTTCGTCGTAGCAAGTCATTTGTACACACGAGTGTGAAATAATAAAAAGATATTTATTTTAATAGTATTCTCCTTAATCTTGCGATATATAATTATTTCTTTAATGAACATACCATAGATGCAGATCGATTTATCGTTTGCTATCGTAACTATTTTATATCAATGCCAAATATTTACGTACGTACTACACACAGGCACTTTTTGACGCTTCTTTAATCGCGTTATATTTAAATGATCGTTTCATCATTGATATATTCGTCTTACGCCGCTAGGCGAATTATTTATCATTTTGTTATTTGTCTCTCTCCCGCCCTCCCTCCCTCTCTCTCTCTCTCTCTCTCTCTCTCTCTCTATATATATATATATATAACAACTATATTCTATATACATGAGTTATGATGATTGGCATACAACATCAATGCTATTATTTTCTCATAAGGATTTCTTTTCCAACACCTACAAATAATATTAATTTTAGTAAAATAGCACTATATAATACAAGATAGTAATAATATAGTCAAAGAATAGTAGAATAGTATATCATTTTAATAAAACATCTATACATGCATATAAAAAACCAGGGTAATGTAAAAATCACGGACCTGTACCAGTCTTCTCCATTCTTCTTCGTTTAACGCATGCTTTATCTTTATTAAAATATTTGGAGGAATCTCAGGAGGAACAGATAACGTAGCTTTAACATCCTGTCTGGCAGGTATATATTGTATCTGCAAAAGTTCTGCCACCGTAGGTCTAGCTTTAGGATCGTGTTGGAGGCATTTACGCATCACATCAATTAAAATGGGAGGTGGTTCGAATTTTTCTGTTTTATCAAGCAAAAGTATAGACGTTGGAAAAGCTATCTTTGGATTCGGATTCGTTATTGCATTCACCTTAGCCCACTGAGGACGTATGTGATGAAATGGAGTTTGTCCATACACAAGACCATATAAAATACATCCCAGTGACCACACATCCGATTTGTAACTTATCTATACAATACAATTAAAGATATGTATACACACACCACACACGTGCGTAAGAAGGAACGTTATACCATCATATATATATCAACAATTATTTCCCAAGTACAAATACATAATACCAACTTTATATTTAACATTGTGATTAGGAGAATCTCCGTTTCCACCGATATCCATTACAGCTTCTGGACTGATATAATTTAAAGTACCAATTGGACAATTCTTTACAACAGAGGTCATATCCGCATTCATATTAGAAGCAATACCAAAATCTATTAATTTTAGACGACCGCGTACTAATAAAAAATTAGCTGGTTTTAAATCCGAATGTATGACTCCTGAAAACAAAACTTTGTCATTAGTTGCTTCTTTTTATATCGCAGATACGATAAAAATATATAGATTTTATAATACATTAAATTTTCTCTACCATTGTCGTGTATATGTTTAACAGCTGTCAACATTTCTGTCCAATAGTAAAGAATCATTGTTAATGGAAGTTGTTTCTCCTGCGATGTCAGTTTCAGTAAACGACTAAGATCGGTATCACCCATCTCCATTACTACATAGACTAAAGGGTATTTGATCTCGCTAAAAAAAATGAAGTTTATTTTAATGTCATATTAAATATATACGTTTTGTGAATAATCATATTTAGTAAACTCAATCATACTAATCAAACATCTTGACTATACACGAAGCCTGCAGTTTATGTAACATAGAAATTTCTTCTAAACATCCTTGTGCCGAATCCTTATCCATACGGCTTAAATTTACGCATTTGATAGCTCGTAATTCGGACGATGTCAAGTCTTGTACTCGCAGGACTTCTCCGCTCATGCCACGTCCCAAAGTACCCAGAATTAAATATTCTTTATTTTTTATCATTATCCTTTTATATCTTTCCATTGAATCGGAGGAATTTGATGGTATTGAAACCTGCACGTTCGATATTTTACCTACAACTTCTTTTATATTCTCTTCTACTTTTCTCTCGGTAGAAATAACATTTTGTTCTTCCGAATTCATTAATTCCACTTTAGAGATGGATGTAGCATGCTTATCGGAAACAATGTCTTCTATCGCATTCTTTATCCTCTCATCATTTTTTCCTATGTCCATTAATTTATGATTTTGACCAGATTCCAATGATTCGGCAGAACCAACATCTGACTGCATAAATTTATTCTCTAATTGCTCCATATTTTCTTTAATTATAGAATTTCTGCTTGATTTTTCCTCTTCGCACGGTGCATCAAATATATTACTATCAGTTTCAGTTTCTTCTACTCTGGACAGTTGCTTATTGTGTAATGTTCGGACTTTAGGTTCTGTCGAGAAGACAGATAAGTTATTAACAGAATCAGATTGATCGGAACACATAGTAATTCCTAGGGGTTGTCTCATACGTTTTTCTCGTTGATAAAAATATCTGAAAAAAGAAAAGAGAGAGAGAGAGAGAGAGAGAGAGAAAGAACAGAAATATTAAAGATTAATGCAGCATTCAGGGTATTTATATAGGCTGAATTTCTTTTAATAACCTAGGTGTATCATCCTTCTTTCTTATTCCTTGCATAAGAATTGAATTGGCAGGAGTAGGCGTAGATTCAACGACAGATAGACCTCTACTGTGGTGTGGCATTTGTCTTGCACTATTCTGCGACCATGTCGAAAGGATTGTTGATGGAGTTTGAGCTGCATTTGTTAGAATGTCACTTTGTAATTTGTTTTGTAAAATGGATCCTACTGAATGGAGATTTGTGTGTTTTAAAGGGGTAGCTGTTGAAACAGAATAAATGGATGATCTAGTATCAGAAATAGACGGGGTCTCTGAACAAAGAAGATTTTCTGAGTTTAAATACTTCTCGTCCGTAGGAGATTTTGGTTTTGATGAATTTGTAACTACACAGTTTATATCTCGCAATGTATTTTTGTCATTGGCAAGTATAAAGGCAATATGTCCAATACCGCTTTCTGTATCCCTATAAGGTTTATTTTCATTTTTATGATCAAATTTTTCTCTATGTATATTTTCTTCCATAATCAGATTTCCTTGTTTCTGTTCCATACGTTCAGCATAGATATTTGATGGAGTATTTTCATGTACTTTCATGCCTAACACGTTGTCTTGATACGATTTCAATCCTAAATTAGAATTTCTTTCATCTTTCATCGTATCGTGAAATAAAGAATTTCCATGCTGTATCGCATCCAAGAGATCGCTGTTTTTAATATTCTGTACGCAAGTATTTTCACGAGACATCACTTTGCGACTCTTTTCTTGTTCTCCCTCATCGGTCCTGTTAACATTATCGTACACAACAGTATCCATTTCCACCGACAACCTAACATCACTATTAGCTTCACTATCATCATTGCTTTGTAAATATTCTTTGAAAGAAGAGTTCGAAGAAACACCAGCATGTACTTCTTTCGATTTTCCATCGATACATCCAGAATGTGATATATGTTGCAACGATTCGTCGTTGCAACGTACATCCTGAACAGAATCATTTAAAGGTAATGCTTGAACATCATAGTCAGTTTCATTTCCTGAATTAATTGTATTTTCTTCATTTTCTTCATCGTCACTTTCACAAAAATGCAATAAAGCTTTCACACGAACCGGTTGAAACTTAGGACGTACGTGCAATCCACCAGCACCAAAACTTGATCTAGTAGAATGATCTTCCATTATTTAAAACTTTGCAAGAATATTTTCAAGTGATTTCCAATCTAAAAATACGAAAACTTAAATAATATGGTAAAATACATGATAATAAGATAGATTAAATACTCGATAACTCTACCGATTGTTCTCACGAAAGTAATAAATTAACAATATTTCTGGAAGAAGACCAAACAAAAAGAAATAATAGAATAATCTGCTTTTGTTCACTTAGAAACACCATCATACGCGCACTTGTCAATGTTCCTCCTGTAGCATCAAAGAAATGTCAATTTTCTCTTTGTTTCCTCGATGAAAAAGAAAAATCAAAGTACGGTATAAACAAAATACAATTACAAATGAATATTTACGTCAGTATAAATTATTACATGAAATGGTACATTGTGATTAATCCTAAATACCATTTAGTGTCCATATTTTGGATTTTCAAATACAAACTGTTTCATTTACTTTCTACCGGTTATTTCTTTATTACGTCATCAAAATTTAAATCCTCAAAAAACATTCCGATTGGTTGATGCCAGGGCGCTGCGAGACCATTACATCTTTTCATTTTCTTCTCTTCTATTTGTACAAGAAACGTTTCATCCCTTTTTAATTTCTTATAAAAAGAGTCGATTAAAAATCGCAGGAATATCGAGCCATTAGGCTCTAATAATCTATCAATGAAATACGTTCGATAGAAAGACCGTCCGACTCGCGTAAGTGGAAAATTATTTATACATATCTATCCTACGCTAGATGGCACATCGGTAGAACATTCTCAATTTTAGATTGAATTTTCCTACTATAATTTCTCAATTCTTAGGATCATAAATTGAAAATTCAAAAGGACGCTAGAGTACAATGTATTTTTAAACGATACGATCGCATATTTCTCTTTTACGCAAGCCTCTGAAAAAACGTTGTGTCCTTAAGTAAACAAATCATACTTTATTTTAATTTTTCTTCAATCTGATTTCCTATAATTTTAAAAATTATCTAACGTAATACGTACAGACATTGGAGTTTGTTGAATTTCGATTAAACTCAATTTATATTAAAGTAAATAACCCGCGCGTAAGCATAGAAATTTTGAATGCTGATAAATATCAAAATCATTCCAAATATCATACTTGAAGACATAAGTTCAAAGATATACATATCTAATGTCTCTCATTTGTATATGTTATTTGCAATGAAACTAGCCTAGCGTAAGTGTAAGTGTAAAAAAAAAAGCTATACAATATACATATGTAACAATATACAATCTTTGTTTTCATGCTCTTTATCATACACATTATGATCTATTAGATATCTCTCTCTCTATCATATTTTCTTAATTATTCATAGAAACAAAGAAATCGTCTTCATTATATTTCATTGTTTTATTTATTCGAAAATTAAATGAAAGTATGACTAACAAATAATTCTTTTATGCATTTACTCGATGTGATATTGATGCCAACAATGCTCCTCAAGTAATGATCGACCTTTATAAGGTCATACATAGGAACTACTTGGCAGCAGTCATAGTACACAATGGGACTCATACGGACAATTACATCCTATCCATATTTCTTATCTTCCTTCTTATAATCTAGCAATTATCCTAAGTATGTTTTATCCCTTTTCTCGCATATAAATATGATTTTCATGTAAACGTAAACTGTCACTTAAATTGAAAAAAAATGCCAAGATCCTCCCATCGTGTCGCAAGATCGATAGATTGACAGATTGCTCTATTGTCTCATTCTCTCTTTCTTTCTTTCACTCTCTTATTCTCATTCTCTCCCTCTCTTTCTCTCTCTCTCTCTCTCTCTCGCTCTATCTCTCTCTCTCCCCTGCCCCCGTTGCAGTGCGTAAACACTTCTTTATAGGTAGACTCGGAAAGCTTTGGGAGGTTTCTGTATTCTATGGTTCGAAAGATTAAGAAACAGCCTGCATCATAGCATTTTGCATAGACGTATGAAGAGAGATATAAAAAATAATATTTTATTTAAATCGCAGGGACGAAATTAGGAATTGCATTATGAGTAATGAAAAATGGTCTAAAGTATGTCAAAGTGCTCTTAGCGTTTCCCATTATTGTAATTAAGAGCTCGTAATGGTGCTTTGAAGGTCGATGCAGATTGTTGCTGCATTTGATATGCCAATGGATGAATTTTAAAGCCATATAACCTGTAAATAGTACAAACTGTTATTCATATTTTAACAATTGCAATGAACTCTGGTCGTTACAAATGTCATATCCAATGAATTTTGTATAACAGTAGAAATATTATCAAACAATATGAATCACCTAGGTACAAATTGATTTGCTGCGCGTTTTGGTCTGTACTCTGGGTGAACCATAAAAAGCATGTGTGGAAATCCTGTACCAAAATATGCACCATCGGTATGATGATGCCTAGAACTTTTAGGTGTATAGACATCCATACATTTAGGGCAATAACTTTTGACCATAGCTTCACCAGGAACATCACTAAGACCCAGAGGTAACATTGGTTGGGACTCGCAATATACACGCGGACAATGGCCAAAATCACCCGCTTGATATTTTTCAATCATTTGAGCAATTCCTCGATTTGTGAGAATATAACGTGCATGAATGAGACCATAAAGCATTTCTGCAGCCTGTTCAATCAGATCTGACTGGTTTGGATTGTCATCTAAATCGTCATCTACTATAAATAAAAAGCAGTTATCAGAACTAATGCAAAATGATGTACTTAGAAGTAATACAAGGAACTTAGCACAACGGGTTCACCTACGAGGCTCGAGATCTAATATCATATCCAGTGCTTGTCTGTAATGTGGCACTTGTTCGTTCAATCCTGTTAAATTAAATTTATCCTGAATGTAATCTTCATCGACCTGAAACAATTTATTAAATATATATATATTAACCAGTATAAAATCCTAATGATAATCGAAATATTACACAATATGTTTACAAATAAGAATGATATTATTGAGGTAGAAAAAGAAATATGGAATAATAATTCAGACATCTGTAGGTCATAGTAATCTATCACAATGTTACACTTTTCATTGTGTTACAAATGGAAGAAAATATCCGTAACTCTTATTCACAATCATGTTAAATTATGACGACTACGATGATGAAGATAATAAAAATATATTTCGGTTCGACTTAAGGTTTATCATTGCTTCATTGACAGATTGATAAAGAATAACTAATTATGAAGACGAATAGAGACAAACAGATACTTGACTTACCTCACAGAAAAACTCATTTCCTCTGAGGCCACAAAACCACGATATCCAAGATACCTCCTCGGAACTGCTCATTTTTCTGCGAACGAAAAAATTGAAGAAAAATATTCTTTATTAATTTTCTGTGCTAAAAAGCTGCCACCGCCGCCACCGCCGCGTTGATGAAGTACAGAGAGCGCGTGTGTAATGCGTGAACATGCGTGTGCGCAAGAATCGCGAATCGTATCTTTGTACATACGTACGTGCGCTTGCGCGCGCGCGCGCGCATGTGTGTAGGGGATGCGCGCACGCGCATACGTTACGTGTATTGAGAAAGAGAGAAAGAGAGAGAGAGAGAGAGAGAGAGAGAGACAGAGAGACAGAGAGAGAGAGTTGTATAATAGAACAGATATATATGCACCAATACACGTGCATCGATATGAACGAATAATTATTATATATACGTACATATGTATGTATGCAAATGTGCACGTGTCTACATGTGTGATGTATGTACATACGTATATACGTATGCGTATTACGTTTGTGCTTAGTGCCCGTTTGGCAATTGGTTAAAAAGACGCGAACGAATGGGTGCAGGGGGAGCAATGGAGTTTTGGCTTTTACTAAGCAAGATGCCCGACATTACGGCCTCTCCGCGGCTTCACCTACATTGGCGTGGTCATCGCTGCTTCGTCAACTGATTTTCAAGTACGACGTACGATCCGACACGGCCAGGAAGCACATTACTCGAAAAAAGCCTTGTAGGACCGAGCGGCCCAATGTAAACCCAAAAATAAACAGCCCTTACGGCTTACCTTTTGGTGCTTTGATTAGCCACGCTTGCTCGTCGAAACGATGTAGATGGCGCTCTTATCGTATCCTAATTTCCTCCTTAATACCAACCTTATATTTAACATTGTCATTAAGAAAGAATATCCGTTTTCACTGTTATCCATTAGAACTTCTGGACTAATATAATTTGAAGTACCAATGGGTACAATTTTTTTACAACACACGTCATATCTACATTTATACTAGAAACAATACCAAAATCCATTTATTTTGTATGACCACAAAATAATAATATATAAAGAATGTTTCATACATATACATTCTTTATAATATGAAACTAACTAGTACAGAGATTTTCAAAAGTATAAAAAGGAACTATTGTATTTGCAATGTACAATACACAATCTTCTCTTTTATGATCTATCATATACCTGATTCATCCTAATCATTCTCATATATCCGGATTCATCCTAATTTTTCAATTAGTCATATACACAAAAAATCTTGATCACTATATTTCATTGTTTTATTTATTTGAAAATAAAATTTAAGTATATCTAACAAATAATTCTTTGATGCATTTACTTGATATGATATCAACACCGACAATACTTTTCAACTAATGATAAATCTTCATACGAAGATCATACATAGGAACTACTTGGCAGCAATCATAATTATACAATGGACTCATACGGACAATTACATCCTATCCATATTTTTTACCTTCCTTCTTATAATCTACCAATTATCCTAAGTATATCGTATCCCTTTTCTCGCATATAAATATCATTTTCATGTAAATGGAAATTGTCACTTAAATTGTTATAAAAATTCCTCTCATCATATTAGAAGATAGATACATTGACAAATTGCACTATTGTCTCGTTTTCTACCCCCCCCCCTCACTCTCTCTCTTCCCCTCTCCACAATTTACGTTCAAAACCTAAGTTTTTTATAAATTGGCTTATTGTAAATAGGTTTGAAGAACTTGAGATTTCCCTATTTTATAAGATAATAAAAAATTAGCCCGGATTACAACATTTTACACAGTCAAATGAAGAGAGATATAAAAAATATTTTACTTATATCTAACAAAAAATGATCTAAAGTACGTCAAACTGCTCTTGACATTTCTCCTTCTTATCTTTAAGAGCTCGCAATGGTGTTTTAAAGATCGATGCTGACTGTCGCTGTATCTGATAAGCCAGTGAATGAATTTTAAAACCGTATAATCTGTAAATAATAGAAACTATGTATGTATATTTTAATAATCGTAATGAAAATGAGAAACTAATTGATACGAATGTCATACTCAATAAACAATTTGTTCACCTGCATAACAGTAAAAACATTGTTAACCAATATCAATTACCTAGATATAAAATGATTTGTTGCGCCTTTTGGTCGATACTCTGGATGAACCATCAGAAGCATATGTGGAAATCCTGTACCAAAATATGCACCATCGGTATGATGATGCCTAGAACTTTTAGGTGTATAGACATCCATACATTTAGGGCAATAACTTTTGACCATAGCTTCACCAGGAACATCACTAAGACCCAGAGGTAACATTGGTTGGGACTCGCAATATACACGCGGACAATGGCCAAAATCACCCGCTTGATATTTTTCAATCATTTGAGCAATTCCTCGATTTGTGAGAATATAACGTGCGTGAATTAGACCATAGGTCACTCTAGCAGCCTCTATGACGTAATCATATTTGATTGCCTCTATATCATAATATGCTATAAATAAAATGCAATGATATCGAAACTAGTATACAATAATATATTTCTAATTAATGCAAGGATCTTAGTACTACTGATTCACCTACAAGGCTCGATATTTAGAATCAAATCTAATGCTTGCTGGTAGTACGGCACTTGTTCGTTTAACCCTGTTAAATTAAATTTATCTCTAATGTAATCTTCGTCGATCTAAAACAATTTATTAAATATATATATATATAATCTAACAATAAAATTCTAACAATGATCTTAATATTACACGACATAACTCTAAATGAGAATAATATTATTAAGATGCGAAAAAACATGAGAATGATAATTTCTACATCCAACTATTAAAATATAATCCATAGGTCATAGCAATATATTACGACGTAACATTTGTCATGGTCAGAAATGAAAAGAAAATATTTATAATTCTTACACTCTAACCTCATTGACCGAAGGACAAACAGAGGCAGACAGATACTTGACTTACCCGACAAAAAAACTCATTTCCTTTGACGGCACAAAACCACGATATATAAGATATCTCCTCGGAACTGCTCATTTCTCTGTAAAGGAAAACATCGAAGAAAAATATTCTTTATTCATTTTTTGAGCTGGGACAACGCCACTACCACCGCCATCACCACTCTGTTTACATACGCATGTGCACACGTGTGTAAACGCATGCTTGTAGAATACGTATATGCGTCCGTACGTGATAACATTCGCGCTTAATGCTCGTTCGGCAATTTATTATAAAAATATAAATGAATGAAAATGCAGAGCGGGATATGAAGTTTTGCCTTTTTGAAAAGAAAATGCCCGACATTAAGGCCTCTTCACAGGTTCACCTATGTAGATTGGCATGGTCATCGTTAATTCATCAACCGATTCGATTTTCAAATACGAAGTACAATTTGAAACACACTATTTGTGAAACAAAGCTTCGTAGGATCGATGGGCCCAAAGCCAAAAATAGACAGCCTTTAGGGCTTACCTTTTGGTGCTTTGATTAACCACGTATGCTTGTCGAGGTGACGTAGATGGAGTTCTTGTCTAGCCTAATTTCTTCCATCTTTCAGTCATTCTCCTCCCTTTTTTCCATTTAAGATTAAAATATTTAAAATTCAATCATACGTTTTTACATGAAATGTGGTAAATTTTTCTTCCGATTGAAATTATCTGAATTCTTTTCGATGAACCAAAACGAGCGTTGGATTGTTTTAGGTTCGCATACATTTGCAAAACATTGACGCGACTCTCCTCGTTAATTTTTATAATTGAAACAGTATAAAAAGACTTAATATCTTGCAATCGTACCAAATGCGCAAGAACGATCGTTGATCTTATTACTGTTATGAACGTTATTATCTTTCGACGAAATGTACGCGATATTAAAAACATTGTGATTTTCCAAGTACGTACATGTATATATGTACACACACGCGCGCGCGATGCAGCCACGGGACGTACGTGATTTTTGGAAATAGACATTTAACCTGTAAACGTTCGTTTCAATGTTCTATTTTAAAATAGTATTAATAATAAAGTTGGAGATAGAAACATTGATCTTATCTTCAATTCAATGAAGACCTTATTGATATTCCCTATTGTTAACTTTTTGAAACATTAATGAACATAATAAACATAAAATAATGTATAATTGAAAATGTTACAATTACACACAAATACAGTACAATTAAACGAACGATGGACTTTTGGGTAAAGCTAGGTAGATTTAAGAATGAGCGATCAACTATCTCTATGTGTCTCTTATCATACCAGTGCATGAATATAGAAATGTACTTTTACCTTTAGAAGATACTGCAAGCAATTATGGTAAATATAACTTTAACATTGTTTACAATTGATTGCACATCATGTTCTAAATATTTTTCTAGATGCATATGTGGTATTGGTTGGGAAAAGACCTGGGTACATTCTTGTTTCCAGGATACAATGTTTCCACTACATATGCTTTTGTGTCTACTTGTATAGGTTTAATTAGTCTTGCAATATTATATGAGGCTATGAAAATATCCCAGATTAAATTGGAACAAATTGCGATATTTAAACAAAAACCTGTTTCTAGATCTTCAGAGAATTCTTCTTTGTTATCTAAAATGTCACCAAGATCCTTTGCTTCTTTCTCTTCTATGAATTGGTATTATTTTGTATAATAATGATAAGTAATTCATGCTATTTATCTTACCAATCAAACAAAAACATTGTATAAGAGTAACAAAATCAAAAGAAAATATATTTTTAATTTAATCTTGAGCTCGTGATTAAAATGATTGTTTATTATCAGTCCAAGCTGCGGCAAATGGATATTACAAGTACTTCATTGGTCTATTCATACCACGCTTGGTTATATACTTATGATGGCAGTTATGACATATAACATATATATTAGTATTGCTCTTGCCATCGGAGGTTCCTTAGGATATTGGATATTTGGTCCTGCCTTGATAGAATTAAATATGAGTCAATTTCGAGAAAGACAAAAGATCGTTAAATGCGACAAGGAATGTTCAGGTAACTTATTAATCGCACTTGTGCCAAAACAGAACAAAATCTTTCTACTTGTGATATTTATAGATGCTATTCTGAACCAAGAAAGACGCGAGTCTGCTGTCTCTGTTGTTGCGGAACAATTGGTATTAGAAGCAACAGCAGAGATTCATACACCAAGAGATGTCTGAGAAGATAGACCTCCTTGACTCGATTGGAATTAATCTCAAATGTACAATTCAGTCGAAAGAACAATTTATACTTTTTGCAACTCCAATCATTACTTTTTATTATTTGATGAAAATATTATTAGATACGTATTTGTGGTTACAATCATGTACAAGGGAAAGTACAACAAAACGAACAAAGAAATAAAAAATAAAATCATTGAAAACAAACAAGACAACAATTAATTACTTTAATAATGTCTTACATTAAATAGCTATTAGTTCTGTATTATTTGCAGCTGAACGTATATCAAGTAAGTAAGAAAATAGGAGAAGGAAAGGCAAGTTGATCGTACAAGGATCGTTCGACCAGAAACTGAACCGTTATTAGAACAACATTTTACGTGAAATACATTTGGCTACTTTTGGAGGCTCTCTAATCTATATTAATTTCTATTTGTCAGAGTTACGATCAATTATGTATATATATTTGACAGAAATGTTAGATTAATTGAAGAGCTACCAAAGTCGCCCATGTATTTATTATCGTTTTAATTCAATTAGAAATTTCCTAAATTTCTAATAAAACATTACATCATTTTACATTCAAAGTGCATTAACAGTTATATAATGTTTAAACAAATGCGATATCGTTTATATTTGACGTAATAGTATATTACACTAACCTAGCACCATATTGTGCATTATACATTGCGTAAATAAATATAAAATAATCGAAAGTATTAATTATCAAACGTACCTGCGTGAAAGCAGCGGGAGACTTCCGATGTTTACTCTTCGGAATATAAAGCGAGAATTTTTAATAACTGCAATGTTTAAATGATTGATATTATTTATACAGTACTAGATATAAACTGTACATTGTTTAAATTAACATACAATAATCGCAAGTATAATCAATTTCAGAATAAAAAATTGTCGATATAACAATTTGGATGTGAAATACTTTTGTCAGTCACTTGATGATATTATCTTTAGTATATACATTTAATTATTATTTGAGTCCTTTGATATATCATTTCTTATGTTTCTATTATTTTATTAGAAAGGTTAAGATGAAACTAATATACGTTACTGAATGAATATATCTCGTAAAATGACGTGCTTAATAACAAAAGAAAAATTTCTATTCAATATAGACTCCACGAAACCTCTGCATCAATGTAATCGATATAACATGTGTGTGTACGTACTTGCCTGTGTATATCGAGAAAAAATGTAGCCTAACAATACAAGCTTTGCCATCTAGTGAGTCTACTTTGCAAGTACTGTTTGAGCGCTTTATTTGAAAAACTGTACTACTATTACGTTTCTTATTTAAAAAGTGAAACTTTTACGACAATATGACGATTGAATTGTAATATTTCATTTTAGAAAGAATATTTGCATAATATTTAAATGTTTAATATCGCAATACAATACCATCGAAATCAGTACGACGACGAGTTTGATGCATGAAACAAAATGAACCTCACAGGTGTCGAGTATTCGAATGATTACTTCAGAGTGACAAGAAATTATAATAGATATTAAATATGTCAGAAGTGAATCCTAAACATATGCTTCATAGCGGCATTTTTCATCCCGTTTTAAGACTATGGCAATCTCCAAATGTAGAAATTACTGTTAATAATCTTATGTATCCCATTTTTGTATCGTAAGTATTCGTACTTAACCTGCCGGTTTTTAGAAGCGATAAAAATGTGTATTTATATTTAATCTGGTTCTGCTTCTATGTAACAGTCTTATAATATTTATATATATTCTTCTTTCGATATAGTCGATCATATAAGATAATCAAAATATTATCGTTCAATTATAATTTGTTACATAATGTTTCTTTCAATGGAAGGAAATACACCTTTTAGCCATTAAAAGCGTTACCACAAGAAATTATTAATAAATAATTATTAATAGTAATAAAGTTATTATGGATAAAAATAAAAGGATTTCAAACTCATTTCGAGTTATTATACATTTTTTGTTTTCTTTTTTCTAGCGATAATAAAAATGACAAGGAACCAATCAGTAGTATGCCTGGTGTATATCGTTATGGTATCAATCGATTACATGAGGATTTACAACCATTAATATCAAAAGGATTGCAATCTATATTATTATTTGGTGTCTCAAAACATCTAAGAAAAGTAAATACTTTAGATTTCTAGCTATTTATCTCCAATAATCGTATCGATATACCTTTATTCATGTAGGATCATGTTGGTTCTAACGCTGATAGCGAAGAAAATCCTATAGTTCAGGTGGTACCATTGATAAGGCAATGGTTTCCAAATTTAGTAGTAGCATGCGACGTATGTTTGTGTCCTTATACGATTCATGGTCATTGTGGTATTTTAAATGATGATGGAACTATTGATAACAGTGCAAGCATTAAACGTATTTCTGAAATTGCAGTCGCTTACGCAAAAGCTGGTTTGAGTTTTTTTCTTTAAATTAGAAATCGAATGAATAAACATTTATTTATTATATCTCTTCCCTATTTATTCTAATACGACAATAGGTGCCCAAATAGTCGCACCATCAGATATGATGGACGGTCGAGTAGGTGCAATAAAAAGGCAATTAGTTGCGGCTGGTTTGGCAAATAAAGTTGCTGTATTATCGTACGCAGTTAAATTTGCATCAGGATTTTATGGGCCTTTCAGGGATGCATCTCAATCAGCCCCAAAATTTGGCAATCGTAAATGTTACCAATTACCACCAGGCAGTAATGGATTAGCAGCTAGAGCTGCTGTAAGTTATATCTTATCGTTTATATTATATTGTTTTCTATCGTTATTTTAACTTGGCATTAATTTTTCTTTTCCTTTTTCTTTTTCTTTTCTTTAAAAGGCCAGAGATATCGCAGAAGGAGCAGATATGATCATGGTTAAACCAGGATTACCTTATTTAGATGTAATCAGGCATACGAAAGATGCACATCCGGAGTATCCTATGTTTGTTTATCAAGTCTCAGGAGAGTATGCAATGCTATATCATGGTGCACAAAATGGTGCGATTAACTTGGAAGACGTGCTAAATGAAGTTTTATTATCTATGCGACGAGCAGGAGCAGATTGTATCATAACATATTTTACGCCATTAATTTTAGATATGTTAATGCCAAAAAGCAAATATTAATTATTTGAGAATTTTTCTATGACAGTGCTGATGATTGTGATTAAAAAATTGATGTCGATTACTTTAATCACATCATAACGCAATCTCTGTGAAAAAGAAAACAATTAAACACTATGTTGTTAGTAATATGTAAATCATTGTACATACACGTTCTGTGGGGTTAGTCTCTGAAAATAAATTGTAATGATCTATTGAAATAGCAAGAATATTACATCTCATTTTTATTGATACAATTTTGTCGATCTTGTACTTACTTGTTATATTTAGGTTATGGTAATCTACGGCAATTTATCATTACATGCAATAATATATATCATTATTTTACCCAATTTATAATTCAATTAATGTCGCGTATTGTATTAGGAATATACAATAAATATAAATAATATTGATCAAAGTTTAAACGAAGCAATTAATCAGCATATTTCAATCGGCAATTGCTATGTACGTCACTCGAATTGATGCTCGATTTTTTTCTTTTTTCCTATTTCTTTTTTCCTCCAAATTCGGATTCTCCATTATATCGTAGATGATATTGATATATTTGAAATATTATATTATTACATGAGAATGATTAGATGAGATTCTATAAAAGTTTATCATCAGTATGCCGATAAAGCACCTCTACGTTTCGTCCGAATTTTCTGGAATTAAGATCCTGTGATGACGTGGGCCTATAAACGTTGGCCAACTCTATGGACGAGAACAAATAGCTTTACTTTATTCTCTTGTAGCATACCAATTGTAACCAATCGGTGTGAGCCACGACGAAATCTCACCGTTAATATCAAGGCGCTGATTTCAGTCTGCAGTCAGTCGATTCCGAATTGCTTGTGAGAAGTTTGCTTTGCCGAGGGACTACCTGAATTCTACTTTCGACTGGGAAGAATAATACTTATTATTCAATCGGTATAATCATTTTTTAACAATAATTGATTTTTATTTATTTTCATTAAAATGAAATACTTTCCTTCCGTCAACGAAACTATACTTTGATTCGCGTTATTTTAAGACGGTCTTTCCTTTTTTGTGCCACGTATCGCTATTACATTCTGTCTGGAATGTATGTATGTACCTATTTGAAGAATAATTCTGTATAATTTTCTTTCTATTTTTTTTTTTTTTTTTTTTTTTTTTATATTCTTGTAAATATTAATGCTTCTTTACGATCCTAATTATGTTTCTTAGCGTGTATACATAACATACACGTACGACACATACGCGCGCGCGCGCGCGTACTACGTACAATTTTTGCATTTAAATAAAAATTTCAGAATTTTATCTTACTTTAAATTTATCTACTCAATGAGTACTCTTCCAACTTCGTCACTTTTTTTAAAACTAATCAGAGTACTAAAATATTTCGCATCTTTTATATCAAACAAGTAGATGCCAAATACCATTTCAAATTCTTAGATTTATTTTATTTATATGTTATTCAAAGAATGTGTTGAATTATTGATTAATTCTTACAATAGCGATTTTAACATCCGATTTAGACATCCCTTACTTTTTTATAGAAAGAAAAGAAAAGAGATAAATGTAAAAATAATCAATTGTAATTTTCATTTAATTCCCAGGAAACGTCAAGTAAATTTGTAAAAAATGAAAGGAGTAAAAGCTCTACTATTATTAGGGCTAGTTACAGCCTTTGCGCTGGCTAAGGAAGAAAAGAAAGATAAGAAAGAGGATATTGGGACGGTGATAGGGATCGATTTAGGTACCACGTATTCTTGGTTAGTACAAATATGAATAATAAATTTTAATTAATCAATGAAAAAATAAGTATAGTACTGATAAATAGTATAATTTCTAAAAAAACTGTATAAAACAATAACAAAGCCATTATTAATAATAAATAATATTTTTAGCGTTGGTGTATATAAAAATGGACGCGTTGAAATTATTGCCAACGATCAGGGAAATAGAATTACACCTTCGTATGTAGCATTTACTGGCGATGGGGAACGATTGATCGGAGATGCAGCAAAAAATCAATTAACTACAAATCCTGAAAATACAATTTTTGATGCAAAACGTTTAATTGGCCGTGAATGGACGGATACCACGGTGCAGAATGATGTGAAATTTTTCCCATTTAAAGTTATCGAAAAGAATAACAAGCCGCATATAGAAGTTCAAACTAATCAGGGAAAAAAGATATTTACACCGGAAGAAATCTCTGCTATGGTTTTGGGTAAAATGAAAGAAACAGCAGAAGCATATTTGGGCAAAAAAGTTACCCATGCTGTTGTAACCGTTCCTGCATATTTTAATGACGCGCAACGACAAGTAAGGATAACGATATTATTAATAAAAGGAATATACGAGTGTTCTGTACAAGTTATAGGATTATATATATATATATATCTAAATTTTTCTTTGTCATATCGCAGGCTACAAAGGATGCAGGTACTATCTCTGGGCTCAACGTAATGAGGATTATTAATGAACCAACGGCTGCTGCTATTGCTTACGGTTTGGATAAGAAAGACGGAGAAAAGAATGTCTTGGTGTTTGACTTGGGAGGGGGTACTTTTGACGTTAGTTTACTAACCATTGACAACGGCGTTTTTGAAGTTGTTGCTACTAATGGTGACACTCACTTGGGCGGTGAAGATTTCGATCAGCGTGTTATGGATCACTTTATCAAATTGTATAAGAAGAAAAAGGGTAAGGACATTCGAAAGGATAACAGAGCCGTCCAAAAACTTCGCCGTGAAGTTGAAAAAGCCAAGAGAGTACTCAGTGCGAGTCATCAAGTACGTATATGTTTATGCTACAATTATATTATCGTCGTTTCTGTTAATCTTAATCTCTAATATTAATTTTTCATCCTACTAATCGATCGTATAACATCATGTATAATATTTGTGTTTCTCATTTATTGTACCTGTGTTAGGTGAGAATTGAAATCGAATCATTCTTCGAGGGCGAAGATTTCTCGGAAACTTTAACACGTGCTAAATTTGAAGAACTGAATATGGATCTCTTTCGTAGTACTCTCAAACCCGTACAAAAAGTATTAGAAGATTCTGATATGAGCAAAAAAGACGTACATGAAATTGTTCTTGTCGGAGGATCAACCAGAATTCCCAAAGTACAACAGCTGGTCAAAGAATTCTTTGGAGGTAAAGAACCTTCAAGGGGTATTAATCCTGACGAAGCTGTCGCATATGGTGCCGCCGTTCAAGCCGGTGTTCTTTCGGGCGAACAAGATACGGATGCGATCGTACTTTTAGATGTTAATCCGCTTACAATGGGTATTGAAACTGTAGGAGGTGTAATGACCAAACTCATTCCAAGGTATGCTTATCACTGATCTTAGTACGTTATTCCAACATTATTATATATCAGATCGATACGATACGTCAATCCATTATTTTTCCCATCATTTTAGGAATACTGTCATCCCTACGAAAAAATCACAAATCTTCTCGACTGCGTCGGACAACCAACATACCGTTACGATTCAAGTTTACGAAGGCGAACGACCAATGACCAAGGATAACCATCTTCTTGGGAAATTTGATTTAACTGGAATTCCACCGGCTCCCCGTGGAATACCACAAATAGAAGTTACATTTGAGATCGATGCCAATGGTATTCTTCAAGTTTCCGCGGAGGACAAGGGCACTGGAAATCGAGAGAAAATAATAATTACCAACGATCAAAATCGACTAACGCCCGATGATATTGAAAGAATGATCAAAGATGCTGAAAAGTTTGCGGACGACGATAAGAAATTGAAGGAAAGAGTAGAGGCTCGTAACGAACTCGAATCTTATGCATATTCCTTGAAAAATCAATTAGCCGATAAAGAAAAACTTGGTTCCAAGGTCACGGACTCTGACAAGGCAAAGATGGAGGAAGCGATCGACGAGAAGATCAAATGGTTAGAAGATAATCAGGACACAGATCCGGAAGAATATAAAAAACAAAAGAAGGAACTATCGGACATAGTACAACCAATTATAGCTAAATTGTATCAAGGCGCTGGTGGTGTTGGTGTACCGCCAACTACCGGTGAAGAAGATGATGATCTAAAAGACGAACTATAACCGTTCAAGAGCCGCCGACGAAGCGACTTCGTTCTTATTTAGACTGAAATAATCCACTTCCTAAGTGAGGAATGCATCAAGGACCTACTAATATTTGTCAAATGATAATGTCTTCATGATGGATGGATATCGGACAGATGAGTTGAAGAAAATTTCAAAATCTTGCGCCTGCGCGCGCGCACCCCCCCCCCCCCCCACACACACAGTGATCTATCATGAATTGACATACTAATTGACTCTCTATCATACATATTTCTTATAAGGAGCAACGATGCTTCTTCATCTTCTTCTCAAATCAAGGAAGAAAGAAAGACAAAGGAAAAAAGTAATTGATATATCTAATGGAGAACTTACTTAAAAAGTTCTTAGATAAGACTCCACGTATTGTTAATTTATTTTAATTGTTTTATATGTTTATTCTTAAGTGTAATCCATAAGCCAATTGTATAACTGATGTGTTTCTGCAGTGTGTATGTGAGTATGATTGAGTTTAAAAATGTTTACAATTTGTAATTATATATCTGAGAGAGAGAGAGAGAGAGAGAGAGAGAGAGGGAGAGGAGGAAAAAAACTATAGTACTGTGTACAATACAGATAATGTGTAGGCGTGAGAGCGAGTCATGTATTAATACCATATATGTACTAATACTACATAAATAAATACATTTTTTCAATAAATGTCGTTCAAACTTTACTCGATGCATAAAAACAACCAACGAGAAAAATAACAATTTCCTATATTTTCGACAATTTATTTCATCCTACTTCACTTTTGAAAAAAAATAAAAAATAGTCCAGAATGCATGGATAGGGAATTGACTTTTTTATAATTATTTACTTTTTTACCTATCTACTTTTTAAAATACAAAGCTAAAAAATAAAGCAATTGTAATACACGGGCCTAGTCTTGCTGTGTAGTATTTTTTGTTTTCTCCGTTACATAAGTAAATGTAGAAAAATAATATTAGTAGTAATTGTTCTATTATTTTTTAACACTTTCTCATTTTTTCTTCAACATTGACTGAATATATTTATAGATATTCTAAAGTGTAATCTAAATGATCAATATTCATCAATTAGAGAGTATAAAATTAACGTATGATATTGCTGCTGATATAACACGCGATATAATACTAATCGTTAACATAAGATAGTTTTATAAAATTATGAGATTTTAATTCTTACTATTTATATACGTTATCTACGTATATAAATTTTATTACAATGCAAAACACTTTGTCAATCTACCAATGGCAAATGAACATTTTCTTACATACGGTAAGGCCAAAAAGTAGGCGAAGTACGAATTTAAAGTTCACAAGATTGGTATTGATATATTGATGTCAAAGAATGATAAAGAAGAGCTACTACTTTATCATGCATTATGTGTTAAATACACATTATGTATCGAATAATGCGTACATATATACACGCGTATCAGTACAACTTTGTAGTTTCCATTGCATTGCTTCAAACATTATAAGCCGTGAACGTTTATGATTCTTTACCAGAGCTACTTTTAAAGTAGCACTCTAATAATCTTCTATAATTGTAATTTTTTACTTTTTTATCCTGAAGGAATATAGCGTTACTTACATCAATCACTTGTCAGTACAGAAACTGTCAGTACCGATAAAAATTAAACAAGCATTTTAAGCTTTTATTATTCATAGAAATTATTTGCTCTTTTCTTATCTTTCATTCTTTTCCAAATTAGTATGAACACATTTAACATACATTAGTTTACTTTTAATTAGCTTATTTTGCCTTAATAAAAATAATTGTATGCACGATTTTTTATTTTTCCAATATCAACCTTTAAATAACTGTATATAAATTTCTTTCCATACTTCAGATGAATGATAACATTTAATGTATGATATTTTCGTTTAAATATTATTACGAATTTATGTAATATCTCTAAAATATTGTTATATCAGAATTCTTTTCAATCGTTATGTAATCGTATATGTATTATTAAAACTTTTGCAGGAAAAATAAAAGTTCCATTTACTTTTTTCATATTAAAATATAATCATTACGACAAATTAACCACTTAATTCGTGAATTACCAAAAAGGCCCGCAAGTATCATACGTGAATATTAAGCACTTAATTTAAATTTCTTTCAGACCTGAGAATACATCCACGTTGTACTTTTTAACATTATCTTCAATGTGTTTCTTCTTTATATTTGGTAATTCAAGAATCAAGAAAGAGCTAAAGATACCATTGTATTCTATTTGATATTATAAACAAAATTATGTATAATCATTTCTATAGATATTACTACTCAACAAATTAATGGACTCAGTACGCCTCTGGCAATTTGCTTATCCATTTCCCTAGTTTGAACATGTTTTGTGTATCACAGTATTATCTCAGTAATGTATGTAATATTTTGTATTTAAGTTGTAATTACTTTGGATATGGCAAATATGAAATATAACTGTTAAATTATACTAATAAAACTATAAATTCTTTGGAGCTAAATGCATATCACAGTGGGAGAATTTTCGATGCTCTATTTCTTTTTAATGCTTATTCGAATATTCAGAAGCGTACCAGTCATCATCAAATATATCGTCTTACAGATAATCATTTTAAATCTACATATCATATTAAAGATATTACAAAAAGCTTTACCGCCAACCAGTGGAAATAAGCAAGCAATAAAATGAAAGTAAATATATTTTGTTTTTTCTGATATATATATATATATATATATATATATATATATAAAAGATGTGTGTGTGTTACTTGTTAAAAATGCACCATAGATTATTTTAGATACTGGCATTGTATCTAATATCCAGTCTTATACTAATTTTCTTGTTGAATCATTTTTTTTTTCGTTTTCGTAATGTGTAATAAAAACAGTAAGAAAAATAAAATTTTAAGCATGTGAATTGTAACTGCATAATTTCATTACTTTCCTAAGTACTTATTTTTTGAATAAACAAATTAAAAATTTAATTGCATTTTTTTTAACGTAACAATTTTAACAAAACACATGAATTCTGTACTTCATGTCCTGTATATCTTAAAATCATTCTATATAAGATTTCCTAAGCTATTAAAGGCATGCAGTAAATATAGTTATTGATTTAATATTAATATATTAGTGAGACAATAGAAAATTCTTTTACTCTGTTATTTTTTCTTTTTTCTCGTTTAAAAAAAGAACAGAATATAGAAAAGTTAACATAATGTAATTAAATACGTTCACCATATCCCGTCACAGGATTTTCTAGTACTTATAAGTCCAGACATTGACCAATTAAATTAAAATAAACGTTTTTAGTTTCATTTTACACAGTATTACATCAAGCATACTGTTTTAATTTGAAATTTCATCTATTCGCTAATTGTTAATGACTTCCTTGATTCCTTTATAAGATTTTAACATTATTGTTTTACAACCTTCAACAAATTTTTCTCTATCTCAAAAGGCACTCTCATGTAATGAATTATAAAAAACTTGCGACACGTAAGATCAATACGAAAAATCGTATAGAAATGAGAAACGAATTTTTGTAGAGATTTACCTTTATAAGAATTACCGTATTATAGTACTTCATAAAATTTTAAACGCCGAGTTTCTTCTTTACGAGAATGGAGTTATGTCATGTGTGTATCACATCAAAATATACAAATAACTGATCTTCAAAAGAGTGACTTTGCAAATGCTTGTATAACCATAGGTACGGTTGCGTCAAAACCATAAATTGTTAAAATATTTCTGTTGTATATATCCTCTTTGTATGCTTTTGAAGAACAAACGACACAATTTATTAACCTACAAAAAATAATATCTTGTATCAAGCCTTGTTAGATAAGACAGAACACAAGCGCGAGCGCGCTCGCACACGAGAGGATAATTAAAAGTTGAATTCTTACTTTGTATGTGGAAGATTCATTTGTTCTCTGTAGTCTTCAAAGACTTCTTCACATTCGTTGTAGTTCACTATATCGTCCATGACATTAATAAATACATCATACTGATAACCTTTTTGAGAAGCCCATATAATCGGGCTACTTAAGCGAATGATATTATTTGGCATAGGCTGATACACATTCATTAGCGAAGAAAAATAGAGTGACTGATTCAAATTGATGATATGAACGTCGATAACGTCAAATGCAGCAGCAGTGACATCCTTTTCGCATCGAGAAAGTGCATATGCTATCAAAAAACCAGCTTCTGCTGCATTCACATTTCCACTGCGCCATGTAGGACACTTCCACATTATTTTATTAGCATTAATCGTTATCATATAACGCAAGCCAGTTGATTTGAGATTCTGTAGATGTAAACTCATAGTAAAGAGTAATTAATGATACATCATAAACACGTGCACGCGCACGCGCACGCACACGCACACGCACACGCACAAGCACACATTATGAAACTTACCAAAACCGAAAGTTCGAATGCTTCATTTAGTGCGCTTATAATCTTAGAGTTTGGTTTCGGCGGAGGAGGAAATGGTTTCTTTGCTTGTTCTTTCATTTTTCGTTTCTCGTATGACAATGGCCTTTGAAAGATACATTACTCGTTAATAACTTGATATGCTGATCAAAGTGATGGCTAGAACCATCACTGTCAACCCTAGTGTAAACCTACATATTGTTTTAGTATCAATCTACATATAAAATAATAGAATTATAAGTTGTATGATAGAGAAATGATCCTATACATCTGTACAACTTACTTTCCAGAATTTTCATAATTTTTTAAAATAATATAGACAAATATTGGATGTATATTGCTGCGAGCTAATCTTTCCTTATTAGTAATCTCATCTATAATTTTTTCAACAGCTGGAGCATCTGCCTTCAATAATCCCAAATTGTGTATCCTTTGCAGATTACTCAAAAGTGTATGTAAATCCATTGATGGTATCAATGAATTCCAAATCTGAGAAGATAACGAGGAGTTAAAAGGAGAAAATATTTATTTAAATAAATTTATATAGGAATTTTTATACCATACCTCTGCAGATTTTAACATATGACCAGGAACATGGTCCAATGTTAATTCGTACTTTTCTAAAAGGCCAGCTGCCTGAACTTTATCATTACAATGTTTAAAGTCTTCGACTTTTTGTATATATTCAATCAATTCTTGTACATTCAAGTTATCCCCAAATGACTTTTTAGTTTTTTCCAAACCATGCATTATGTATTTAAGTATCACTTCTTTTTCTATTTTAAACAATACAAGTAATGCTTAATGTCTATTGCTAACAACGTCATTATTTATTTCCCGACTGCTGCTCAATGGCTTGCCTAATAATACCTGGTGTATCAGGATGCGGATGCGAAAGTTTCACTATATCCTTATGCTTCCATCCATATCTACCTTTGCATCTTGTTACGCATTTTGCCAATTCTAATGGTTCCTTGGAAAGGTACCAATTATTAACAGCTTTACGTAATCCATGACCCCAGCCATGGCTTGGCTTATAAGGGTGCGACATTGTAACTTTGCGTTTACTTAGTTCAGATACAAATTTTATGAATAAGATAAAATGTTCTGGCAATGAACAAATTTTTCCTACAATTGCATAGGCCGCATGACGTAAACTTTCACTGTAAACTTGTTTGCTACACACTGCTAACGCGAATATTAATGTTTCGAAGTGTGGAACAAGATCACTTTCAAATGCCTATAAGATAACAAAATAAAATCATTCTCATAAATGATACAATCGATACTATTTCATCTTGAAAAAGTATTACCTTTAAAATAATTTCAATGGGTAATAGTTGCTTATTTTCATCCGCAGCTAATTTCTCTATACATCCTACATTTACCGCTAAAAAATAATTATGGGCAAACAAATTTCCTGGATGATAAAGAGCAAATTCTTTTCCAACGTATAGAAATGCAGACATTTGTTCTTCGAACGAGTGAAAACCAAATTCCATTTCCTTAAACCCTTTGTTTGGCTTAGAAGGTTTAGTTGCATCCATTTTTCAATGTACTGCGATAGAAAAACAAATTTCATAGATTGCAACTTTATAGCATAACGTGTAATACGTAAATGTCTGATAAAAGATTTATATTCTGTGTTTGCTTTATTATAAATAAAAAAGTTTTCTTTTCAATGACATTAGGTCTGTCAACATGACTCAATGTCCCATGGAATATATTTGTGGGATTTTAATGATAGAGAAAAGAGAACCAAATCCTTCTTAAAAAAAATATCTACATAGACGTGGTACGCACTTGAGGCAGTTGAGGCAGCAACTACATCACCATGATTAAATATTCACACGGATCAAACATTCTTCCCTATAATAAGAATACACAAAGAATAACGCTGCCATTACGGAAACAAATGTAGTCGCGACGTGAAAATCACATTCCTTAAAGACACACTGCGATCGATAATAATCAAAGTAACATTCAGTGTTCCTATCGCAATTAAAAACGATAATAAGTATTAATAAATAATTAATTACAAGCGAATTACCTTGCATTTACGAAGAAAACGAAGCGTACAGTTTACACCCAACGAACAAACGAATGGACTAACTGTACACGATGATACAGACAGGCGCACAAACAGCCAATTATATTGGCAGCAAACGTAGCCAATAGACGGCGATCTTTTGTTGTAAATAAATACGCGTAGCAACCAATCGGAATCGTTGCTGGAACAACGTTTACAAATTTTGTTGTTGTTACAAAGAAATACCGTAGTATTCGTATTATTTTGCGAAAAAATGAAATATATATGCGGAAAGTACAAAATTCTAAAACGTTCTATTAATTAATTAGCGACACATACGTATGTACCAGAAACATTAGCAGGAGTCTCTAAGCGAATAGAATCGCACACGTACGCGTTGACCAATAGCAAAGAACCTTCAATTTCTATAAAACTGACGTAACCAATGAAAGAAGACAACCTGTCCAATTATTATGTAAAAATGCGCCCTGATTTTATCCTTCGCGAAGAACAAGTAAAGAATATGTAATTGTTAAGCAATGCGATAACTATGCGAATTTCATTATTTCAAGAAATATTGACGAATAACGGAGCGATTGCCACATTGTATGAATATTATGAAACGCCACAGGTAATTTAATATATACTCTGGTTAAAAAAGTATAATGAAAAAATATTCTTCTGTACATATAACGGTTATCGAGTGATCAATCAGAGACAAAAAAAAAAAAAATAGATAATGGACAGTGTCAAACAAACTTTTTAATTTTCCATGTCGTATTGATCATACCCGGTTATAAAGAAATTCTTTTCATAACTCAAGAATTGCAGAGGATATATGTATTATAATAATATATTTTGGTGAGAGATAGGTTCGTAGGTATATAAATTGCGAGATGTCCCGTTTGGCAGTTTAACGTAATTAATTGAAATTTAATGCTTAAAGTTTTCTGCAATTTGCGAAATAATCGTTGAAACAAATGATCCATTCCGAAATCATTACGAAGCATTAGAAGTTACTTCAAACGGACGGTTATTTCTTGTCTGTGCTATATCACGGTATACATAATTATTCGGTTTAATGAGAATTCTAATGTGCGTATGGACATGGTTTATAATAAAGTAAAATAAAATAAAAACGAAGTGGCTCGTACGAACGAATATGTTCGCGTTGGCAGGATGATAAGAGGATCGCTCTTTAACGATCGCAAGTGCTATGAATAAATCAATATTCATAATAAACAGTCATATTTGTATAAACTACAAAGTAAAGTACAGTCAGATAAATGTGTAGAATAAAGGCAATTAATTGCTTCCTCAGTTTGCCAATTGATCATATTTTCTTCTTCTGTCCTCTTCTTTTCTTCGTCATTTCGTCCTTTCCCTGGAGATTCGGTTTGCCCGTTATTACAAATACATCGAGCTTTATGGGATCGACGGAAGAAAGAAAAGAGAGAAAGAAAAAGAAAGGAAAAAGAAAGGAAAGGAAGATAAGAAAAAATATGAAAATGGATTTCGAAGATACGGATTAACGATAGAATTATTTTCTTTAGAAGCATTTGCGATGAACGATGCCAGGGCCAGACTCGTCGTACTCCTGCTTCGAGATCCACATCTGTTGGAAGGTAGATAGGGAAGCGAGGATCGAACCGCCGATCCATACGGAGTATTTCCTCTCGGGAGGTGCTATGATCTTGATCTTGATAGTCGAGGGTGCGAGGGCAGTGATTTCCTTTTGCATACGATCGGCGATACCAGGGTACATGGTGGTACCGCCGGATAGCACGGTATTGGCGTAGAGATCCTTACGAATGTCGACGTCGCACTTCATTATGGAGTTGTAGACGGTCTCGTGAATGCCGCAGGATTCCATGCCCAAGAAGGAAGGCTGGAAGAGTGCTTCTGGGCAACGGAACCTCTCGTTGCCGATGGTGATGACCTGTCCGTCGGGCAATTCGTAGCTCTTCTCGAGGGAAGTGCTGGCTGCTGCGGTCGCCATTTCCTGTTCAAAGTCCAATGCCACGTAGCAAAGCTTCTCCTTGATGTCGCGAACGATTTCTCGCTCGGCCGTGGTCGTAAAGGAGTATCCTCTTTCGGTCAGGATCTTCATGAGATAGTCGGTCAAGTCACGACCGGCCAAGTCCAAACGTAGGATGGCGTGAGGAAGGGCATAACCTTCGTAGATAGGGACGGTGTGAGATACGCCATCGCCAGAATCCAATACGATACCCGTGGTACGACCGGAGGCGTATAGGGAAAGGACCGCCTGAATGGCGACGTACATGGCCGGACTGTTGAAGGTCTCGAACATAATTTGTGTCATCTTTTCGCGATTAGCTTTAGGGTTGAGCGGAGCTTCGGTAAGGAGAACGGGATGTTCCTCCGGGGCCACGCGGAGTTCGTTGTAGAAGGTGTGATGCCAGATCTTCTCCATGTCGTCCCAATTGGTGATAATGCCGTGTTCTATAGGATATTTTAAGGTAAGGATACCTCTTTTACTCTGCGCTTCGTCGCCCACGTAACTGTCTTTCTGACCCATACCGACCATTACACCCTGTATTTATAAAAGTAAGATCGTTATCGATCGGTTCATTCTTTTTCAGGATACTTTCGATAGTTTGTTCGACTTATTATTTACGATTACGTACCTGATGACGTGGTCTACCGACGATACTAGGAAAGACAGCTCGTGGTGCATCGTCTCCTGCGAATCCCGCTTTGCACATACCCGAACCATTGTCCACGACGAGCGCCGCAACATCATCGTCGCACATCTTGGAGGACTGTTGTTAGTGTTTCTTTCTGCGAATGAATCAATGAAATTAATCGCTTCCTCTTTTCTTTTACATTCGCTTACGACAATCGCTTTGGTAGAATACGAAAGTTCGATAGGTAGTAGTTATTCGTTGCATTTCGTAACAAAGAAAAACTGTTTATATCTAGATACTGGATATTAAGAAATAGTAGAAACGATATTACCGAAAACGTTAAACCGAATCATTGAAATATCATTTTACTATCCACAGGCAGATTACTAGCTGCAACTAAATTTCCAAGTAGCCTCATGCATCATGGTATCCTTTTATTTCGTCACGTAGCACCATGCCAGATTTGCTAAACTACACTTCGCACAAATTTCAATCACGGTGAAAATGTGGGTAATAGTAAGCCATTGGTTAGTACGAACCGACGATTGCCCGATACACTTGATCGCGATCACGAGAATCACAAGATCGACGATCTACGCGTAATTAAGTTCGAAGAAGAAGGAAAGAATAGTAGAAAGCGTAGAGCAAGAAGGAGACGTGGAAAAAAGAAGAAGAAGAAAAAGAAGAAGAAGCGTTGTCTAAAGCAAGGTAAAAAGACAGGCGCAAGGTTTGCGTTTTCCGTTGAATGATTTACCGTTCAGAGTTGGATGACTCAATGGATCGGCGACGATCTCTTAGGGACGAACGTTGTGCAAGAGACCGAAAGAGGCGAGTGGCGCACCGTCTGCTCTGTGGGGTACCTTTATCCATATCGGTTCGAAGCCGAAAATAGCGATCCGCCCCTTAGATGGAAATCTGCTGTACGTTAACGCGCGCATCGGTCCGCTGCCGCCGCCGCCGCCACCACCACCGCCGCCGCCGCCGCCGCCACCACCACCACCACCACCACCACCACCACCACCACCACCACCACCACCACCACCACCACCGCCGCCGCCGCCGCCGCCGCCGTCGTCACCGTCGTCGCCGTCGCCGCAGCCGCCATAGCCGCCACAGCCGTCGCCTAGTCCTTAATCGCCCTAAGAGCGACGTCGAGAGGGAGACGCGGGTCGTCGCGACGCCGACGACGCGCTATTCCCGACGGCTCCCGAATCCAAATAAGGACTCGTTACACCGCAGGGCCGTCCTCCCCGGGTGCTTTTCACCTAAACGAAGGTACCGAGAATCGATGGTACGCGTCCAGTTTATGTTTTCCTCCCTTCTTTTAACTACCTTACAATTCTTTTCTTTTTTCTTGTTGTTCTTTCTTTATTCATTTCTTTGTTTTTAGAAGTACTTGTTCTGTAAAAGAAAAGAAAAAATGTAAAGAGCAACGTTCAAAGTAGGCTACGTTGCTGATTGATCTGGTTAAAGTCGTGCATCTTCGTCAAAATGAAACGTCAGTTGTCTTGTACGTAATCATATATTCTTCTTATACTTTTTATTATTACTATTATTATCAAACGATTTTATATAAGAATGAGTCGCGCGCATTTTATATTTACATAAAAAATCATGTCGCGTTCCTTATTGTGCAATGGCCTAACGAGGATGATAAAGAGGATCCAAATGTGAGATAACACAGATAATTCGTGTTAGAACATATTCGAAATTGGAATACTCGAGAGAATATTGATCTTTGTGGAAAAACAATAATCTCCTAATAATCATTTCTCATTTGGTGTCATTAAAACGTACCGGGCGACGAGAAATACTCGATCCACCATCGAGCCCTCTCCCCACTTTACCATCTTGTAGTAGCATCGATGTTGACCGTCGATTCGTCGGACAGATTCGCTGACTTCGCATTACTGAGTTTCAATCTCGAAACGGCCACGTCTTTGCTAATGTTCTTTTAATGGTGCTTCTTCTTTTGCATACGTTACGGTGACTAACTTAAAGAAGATTTTTACGAAAAAATGGGTGCAAATCGATCATCTTTCCGCCATATGCGAGCAAGTACGAGGGTGAATATTTCCTGAGATTAAAATTAAATTATTAACGATGAGTTCTCTTACATTAATACTATCGTATCGGTGATAAAGCTTATATATATATATACACACGAAACAATTGTTTCTTGATAATTCGATTTCGATGGATAAAGTATTCGTGAGAGAGTTAGAATGTAACGTTAGAATCTAAACCATATACGTATCTTATGCGTATCTTATTTCACTAAACAAACATGCAAAGTATTAGTTATCGAATGTAAGATGACATCGATATGATACCGCTTTGCATTTTAGACAAATTATAGACCTTGCGTAAATTGTCCCAAGTCCTGATTAAACGATCTTTCTCTTTCACAATGAAATTTGCAGATCAGACGATAAAACTGGGACAATGCATCCGAATGTTACTTTCTTCGTTGAATATGCATACAGCCACTAAGATGTTACCTGGATTTTCATTTTCACTGGGCATTGGCTGATGGATCGTTGTTAACCACATCGGTGAAAGACTTGATGCATCATTAAGGACGTGGTAATTTAAAAATATCATTACTGACTCACTGTCCGGTGTACACAGCAGTGTTTATGCATGATCGTTAGATTGAATTCTCCCTTGGGTAGACGGCCGATTATATTTTCTTCCTTTTAAATAATCCATATCTGTATACATACGCAGAATTAGTTGGTTATAAAATGCAAATATTTAGTTATATGTAGACTAGACTAGTTTCAATAAATCCGTCTTATATACGGTTCCTCTGACCAAATATTTTTCCACTTACCATGTACTTGGATTTCTAATATTTGTGAATATTAATTTCCTTTAATCTTCATCGTCCAATTAGTTTTCTTCTAACGTATAAAAACCAAAAACTGACATATGAAAATGACAGCGGTGCAGTACACGTATCATGTCAAATCTTCCCGGTAATCATTGCACGAATTTCGTATCCTTCGATCTACGATCTCGAACGTTTGCATAACGAAAGTTATAAAAAGCATAGGAATTATTAGACTGTTAAATATAATTTCCCGCCGAGAGAAATCGCTGAATATAATATACGAGACGAGACATAAAAGCCGAATATATTTGTCTAGTAGTAAATCTAGATTTCATTACGTACATCAATCGTAATCAACGGATCTTGAATAAGTTTTACCTCATTCGAACGTTATAATTCCAGAACATTATCAAGACGGTTAATGAAACGATAACGTAAATATAACATGCGTATAAAGGGTAACAAATGAAAGATTACTAATTACACCGCTGTGAAAATATAAGTCTGATTTATTCCATAGAGATAGAGATGTAGAAATTGTGTGTATATATACATATACGTGTGCATATGTGTATCTGTATGCATGTGTACACACACACACGCGCACACACATACGCGCGCGCGCGCGTCACACACAATATGATTATTTTTTTATAGTTATATACGATTATTGCCAAAAAGAATACCGATTGCTACTACTAATAAGGAATTCCTTGTGGTCGTAGCTAAAAAGTACCAACTCGAAATAATCGACATGTAACTAGATGAAATAGTGCGGAATTTATGGGTGTATCTGATAAGATAATATAGCAATAACAATCGTTTATATGAATATAATTGCTTAGAAGCACTTGCGGTGAACGATGCCAGGACCGGACTCGTCGTACTCCTGCTTCGAGATCCACATCTGTTGGAAGGTAGATAGGGAAGCGAGGATCGAACCGCCGATCCATACGGAGTATTTTCTCTCGGGAGGTGCTATGATCTTGATCTTGATAGTCGAGGGTGCGAGGGCAGTGATTTCCTTTTGCATACGATCGGCGATACCAGGGTACATGGTGGTACCACCGGAAAGAACGTTGTTGGCGTAGAGGTCCTTACGAATGTCGACGTCGCACTTCATTATGGAGTTGTAGACGGTCTCGTGAATGCCGCAGGATTCCATGCCCAAGAAGGAAGGCTGGAAGAGTGCTTCTGGGCAACGGAACCTCTCGTTGCCGATGGTGATGACCTGTCCGTCGGGCAATTCGTAGCTCTTCTCGAGGGAAGTGCTGGCTGCTGCGGTCGCCATTTCCTGTTCAAAGTCCAATGCCACGTAGCAAAGCTTCTCCTTGATGTCGCGAACGATTTCTCGCTCGGCCGTGGTCGTAAAGGAGTATCCTCTTTCGGTCAGGATCTTCATGAGATAGTCGGTCAAGTCACGACCGGCCAAGTCCAAACGTAGGATGGCGTGAGGAAGGGCATAACCTTCGTAGATAGGGACGGTGTGAGATACGCCATCGCCAGAATCCAATACGATACCCGTGGTACGACCGGAGGCGTATAGGGAAAGAACCGCCTGAATGGCGACGTACATGGCCGGACTGTTGAAGGTCTCGAACATAATTTGTGTCATCTTTTCGCGATTAGCTTTAGGGTTGAGCGGAGCTTCGGTAAGGAGAACGGGATGTTCCTCCGGGGCCACGCGGAGTTCGTTGTAGAAGGTGTGATGCCAAATCTTCTCCATGTCGTCCCAATTGGTGATAATGCCGTGCTCTATAGGATACTTTAGAGTAAGGATACCCCTTTTGCTTTGTGCTTCGTCGCCCACGTAGCTGTCTTTTTGACCCATGCCGACCATCACACCTTGATGACGAGGTCGGCCGACGATGGATGGGAAGACGGCGCGAGGTGCGTCGTCTCCGGCGAATCCGGCCTTACACATACCAGATCCATTGTCCACGACAAGGGCGGCTACTTCGTCGTCGCACATTGTGCTTTTTGTTCGAGTTTAAAGATCTATAAAAAAAGAAGCGTCATTTTGCATTAATTGGTCGACCCTTGACAATTGGATAGTTTATCACGCATCGGAATGTTTTAGCTAAAGTCGTTCGCGATCGTTCTTTTTATATATAACAGATTTCTATGATTATATTGTTGCTTCAAAAAATTTCTCAATAACGTTTTCAGAAATCATCGCTAGCCAGGATTGACCCAGTTGCCTATAAAACGATAGGCGAGCGGCTTCAGCGTTGCAAAGTTATTTCTGTGCGGCGGATAGCTAAGTTTAGATGGACGACCAACGGACGCTCCCTAATAAGTTCAAGCAATGTTTATAGTATCCGACGTCGCCCCGGCTCGGCCGTTAAGTGAAAAAGCATAGCTCATATGCCCGTGCGTGCCAAAATTACGCTATGCTTTGAAAAGGATCGCAGTAGCGTACGCGGCTAAAGACCTCGATGTTTAAGACGATACCTTGCTGCCATATTAATTAATTGCGCTTCTGGAATTAAATTCGCAAATAGGGTGTGAATCTAGCCTAAGAAAGCTTAATTATTTTGCGAGCGAAACAGTTCTCTCTCTCTCTCTCTCTCTCTCTCTATCAATCCGCTATCATATAGTTTTAATTATAAATATTGTTGACGAAGAGAGAGCGAAAGAGAGCTCGACAAAGTCGAAAGTAACTGCGCGAATACTCATCCGAAGAGATTCGTTAAACGCCAGCATTAAGTTGATTCTTTCTCCGCTTTGATAAAAAAATTAATCGCTGTCGAAAGTATCATTTGGTTAAAGTCAAGTCAGTCGAACGATTTTTCCTTGAATTTCATTTTCGTTTCTATTTGTCTCGTTAAAACTTAAAGAAGATGTTATACATTAATAAGAACGGATCTTACGGATGAGAGATCGTTAAATCGTATACATGCAAGAATGTTATCTAAATCCATGTAATATCATAGACGAGTGACTGGAGTAAGATCGTTAGAAAGTATCTTAGGGTTTAGTATATACGTACCGTGCACGAGACAGAGTTGGAGTGGCGTCTGTGCCTTTGGGCGTCGCGACGTCGAATATATGCTCTCGTCAGTACACCCCCGCATTTTCGTGGAATGGTGCGTGCTCGACAGGCACGAAAAAGGCTTGCCTCGCGGGCGTCGCGACGCTCGCCGAACTAGGCGGTTGCGAGATCTAAGCGAGAGATCAATGTATAGCTTCAAAAACTTCTACATTTCGATCCTTCTTATGATCGGTTCTCACGTAGTTAACAATTTTTTTCTTTCTTTTTTATATATAATACATCAAATTAATTGAAAATCACTTAACACTTAATCCGATCCAAAATTACATATAAAACTATACGGACGAATACTTATATTTCTCTTCTCAGGTGGATATGATTTTTTACGAGTGAATTTTTCGCGGGCGATTACTTATTGTTATTTTCAGCTACATGCATTATGGAAGAACGATATCGTTCTTTTCTATATTTTGTTAATAACGACATTATTTCTTTCCCCCCTCTTAACAAAAAAAAAATGTATCATCAATGATCGATCTTTTTCAATTTTCCAATTAAAAGTCATAATTGCAAGTAGAGCTTCTCATCTAATCTCTCGGTTAAATGGATAATTCATTCTTTTTATTAATTGTGAAAGATCCTCTACAAAACTATCGAAATAAACTTTCATAGACCGTTTATTTACTCTAAAAATAATAACGCGTATATTACTGGGACATGAATTAATTTATACTTTTATTTGACGCTAAGCTATTGTAAAACAACTTTCTTTTTTGTGCAAAATAAGCAAATGAATACTTGCTATAGCTGATTACTTAGCACTTTCATTGAAAAGAGCAAAGAATAACGAATAAGTAATCAACAATTTAACAGCAGAGCTTTATTTTTAAAGATGCTTTTTTAAAGATTTATAAAAAGGATCCTCTTTTTATAGTTACGCCTCTCTTATACGTATATGAAGTGCCATTCGATAGACATACCATTTTCACAAATGCACTAATATACAAGTGATTTTATTTTTTAATGCTAATACGTGCGTGGATACTTTTATTTATATATAATCTGTCTAACCAATTAACTAATATACACGATCAAACGATTGATGGTTGGACGATGATCGCCGAGATACATAAATATCATAAGAAGCTACTGGAGATCGATGTGAGTGACTGTTCGTAAAAATAGATTCCTCGTACCTAATTTGGATGCATGGGAGAGCCAAGTTTTGATAAAAGCTACCTCGTGTGGCGAGACAGCTTTTTTGGACATTGCTTCGCAATTACCCAGATGTGCTTTTGCTTGAGAGCATGACTATCGATTCTGGTGAAAAAGTGATTAACAATTATGACGAATACATATCGATGACAAATATATTATTGCACGTTTTAATTCGGTTTAACTTTGAAAGGAGTTTCTAATTCAGGACTACAATTGGGCTACGGTAAAGAACGCGATTATATAGGAAAAATTTAATTCTAATAAACTAAAAATAGATATTACGCAATGTGCGCGCATCTCAAGAGTAACACTTAGCTGAATACATAGGGACAAAATAGAGTTTGTAAAGGAAGTCTTCTGAATTGCTTTATCGAACAATAAAACATCGTGGAAACGTGCGTTAAAATCCAGTAAACGTCCAAAGGATTTATACAAGGAGAGGATATAATATCGTGTTTTAGTATTAAATCACATTTATAATGTCGTGTGAAATGTATATTTAGGTTTATATTTGACATTGTTTGTCAATTGTATTGCAACGATGCAACAATGATTTAGTATATAATATTTACAAAGTAAATTATAATAGGATCAGATGCACTTTAGAAGCCTTGCTTCGTTAACAACCCAGATAGAATGAATATGAACTTAATTGTACGATTACAGACAATATATTTAACATTAAGATAGTAAGCGATCTTAATGGCGACATAATGGTCAACTAAGCGTGGCACCTTCCAAAGCTCATTTTAACATAATGATTATCTTTGGAAATCTCTGATTACACTGACATTCGATGCGATAATGTTCACTTCGACTTTCCTTCTTGCAAACTTAAAATAGATCGAGTAGATCGTACTCTTATTTGGAAAAAAAAAAAAGGAGAAAAAAAGGAATCCCAAGGAAATATATAACCTGATAACGAAAAGTCGAATGCTGATGTGTCGATGATTTTCTTTCGTAACAGCACAATTGTTCGTATAAATTCGATCATCTCTCTCAACAAAACTCCTACACGCAACCCAGACGTTAATTCTTCAAAATCTGTGTCGCATTTCTGACACTGTTCAATAATAGATTTAAAAGCACTTGCGATGGACAATACCAGGACCGGACTCGTCGTACTCCTGCTTCGAGATCCACATCTGTTGGAAGGTAGATAGGGAAGCGAGGATCGAACCGCCGATCCATACGGAGTATTTCCTCTCGGGAGGTGCTATGATCTTGATCTTGATAGTCGAGGGTGCGAGGGCAGTGATTTCTTTCTGCATACGATCGGCGATACCAGGGTACATGGTGGTACCACCGGAAAGAACGTTGTTGGCGTAGAGGTCCTTACGAATGTCGACGTCGCACTTCATTATGGAGTTGTAGACGGTCTCGTGAATGCCGCAGGATTCCATGCCCAAGAAGGAAGGCTGGAAGAGTGCTTCTGGGCAACGGAACCTCTCGTTGCCGATGGTGATGACCTGTCCGTCGGGCAATTCGTAGCTCTTCTCGAGGGAAGTGCTGGCTGCTGCGGTCGCCATTTCCTGTTCAAAGTCCAATGCCACGTAGCAAAGCTTCTCCTTGATGTCGCGAACGATTTCTCGCTCGGCCGTGGTCGTAAAGGAGTATCCTCTTTCGGTCAGGATCTTCATGAGATAGTCGGTCAAGTCACGACCGGCCAAGTCCAAACGTAGGATGGCGTGAGGAAGGGCATAACCTTCGTAGATAGGGACGGTGTGAGATACGCCATCGCCAGAATCCAATACGATACCCGTGGTACGACCGGAGGCGTATAGGGAAAGGACCGCCTGAATGGCGACGTACATGGCCGGACTGTTGAAGGTCTCGAACATAATTTGTGTCATCTTTTCGCGATTAGCTTTAGGGTTGAGCGGAGCTTCGGTAAGGAGAACGGGATGTTCCTCCGGGGCCACGCGGAGTTCGTTGTAGAAGGTGTGATGCCAGATCTTCTCCATGTCGTCCCAATTGGTGATAATGCCGTGCTCTATAGGATACTTTAGAGTAAGGATACCCCTTTTGCTTTGTGCTTCGTCGCCCACGTAGCTGTCTTTTTGACCCATGCCGACCATCACACCTTGATGACGAGGTCGGCCGACGATGGATGGGAAGACGGCGCGAGGTGCGTCGTCTCCGGCGAATCCGGCCTTACACATACCAGATCCATTGTCCACGACAAGGGCGGCTACTTCGTCGTCGCACATCCTGCTATTTTCTTATCGCTGAAAGGGGATTATTCTCTGGTTAAAGACAAATTTTATACGATAAATTAATTTGTAATCGTCTAAAAGAGGACACGATAGTCCGAATAAGTCGATATATAAGAGCAAACTAAACTACCAACCGTGAGGGTGAGTTGTGGATGAGTAGGTAGCTGCGAAGCGGCTGAGGCCCGCAAGCGCCGCGAAGCCAGATATAACGCTCGCGTACCATACGCGATGCTACCGAAGATGGGCACGAGGGACGTCTCCAGGGCTGCCCAATAGATCTACCCACGCAAAATGGGAAACTTACGCAGTGCTTCGACCGGGACAACGCATAACCGGGAAATCGCTCGAAGCTAAATATTCAAATGTCGGGTGTATCATTGGATGCTCGAGGGTGGACCTCAATATTTTTTGGACATCCCTGACTGCTCGAGAAATATGCGTCAATCCCCACCGGCGCTTTTCTTCTGTTTTCTTCATCCTCTTCCGCTTCTCTTTTTCCTTTCTCATCATCCTCTTTCATTTTAGCTTCCCCCGTTGTCTCAATCGTACACTTTTCTCAACGGAACGAAACATTCATATCTGGATATTGACTTGGATAAACATAGAATGATTTTCACAAATTTCAAGACAGTGTTATCAACGTTCGAATTGAGTTTTCTTCTTCATTTTAAGGTAATCTCATATTATATTTCTCTTGATGCTACTTTCATCATTTTATTATATTTTATTGATATACTGATTTAAATAATCAGTTTTACCATCACAATAACTTTAATATTATATTTTTCCTCAAGTATATTTCCAAAATCTTATTTTTATTTTTCTTGAAAAAAGTTCTTAACAATGGAGAACAGTTATAAGTTCATGAATCTTTCTTATCATAATATAATATAAATAATATTAGAACTAACGTACACAAAAAGTAATAGTAATTTAATGCAATTTCTCAACTTCATTTTGTATATACCTTGTAACAATAATTTCGTTCACTATTTATTACTAAAAATGTAAGCAATGGTAATATTTTTCAATTACACATTTAACTTTATTATTCTTTATAAATTAAAGGTAAGAAAGGACGAATATAGTAAATTCTTACTTTTATAAACCACACGAGGCAAGTATACAGCTTCTTATAAAACTTCTCCAAATTTATTTTATTGCTAATTGATTAGTAATATAAGGTACGTCATCAGAATTGTTATATTTTTTAATCAACCCAGATGAAATACAGTAAATATAAAAAATTTTAATTATATGTATTAATTTTATAATTTATAGGATGTGTGTGTGCATTAATTCGATATACCTCATTTTTTACAGCTTCAAGCAAATTACATTTTGGCCAAGATTTGCGATTAGGGTTTATTCTGGCAATAAAAAGATTTCAATTAAGGAACTTAAATCTTCCTTGATAATACAACAGTATCATTTTGTATTATTTTTGTAATGTAATAAAAATTTACCATCTTCTCCAATTTCTTGCGATGCCGCTTCTTCTTATACTGACGTTTCATTAAATATTTCAAACTAAGAAATAATGTTTTCTGGTTTTTTATCTTTACAAAATACGTTTTAGCTATTATTAGACAATTTCATTTCCACACATTTGTCAGCACATTTTGTTCAAATTTCCTCATCAAAATCAAATGAGACACGATTAAGTCAACTATTAATGAAGTAATCGTTTTACACAAGTTCTCATTATGATTGTCTTTTAAAAATCTGTGAAAAAACAAGTTTGATACGTCTGATCAGTAGATACTTTTGTAGAACGTAAAATAATGTCGTACGTCTTATGAAATTTAAAGTATTTAAATCAAAAACATACATTGTTTAAAATATGACATAACCTATAGTTGTAAATGTATAAAAATGAAAGCAACTTACACGTGGCTTTGTCAACAGCCAATAAAAAAGAAATAGGGATACTGATAAATGTATTTGCACAAAAAGCAATTTCAAATCAATCGAACATTCTTTATAAACAAAATAATACGAATTTCCATGAAATACATACTTTTGAACGAGATATGATGCAGATGTCGCTATCTTAGCTATCTTAGCAATATGTGAAATGGATTAAACAATCATAAGCAGAATTAACAATAGAAAGGATTAGAAAAAGCAAGTTAATAAATTAATTCATTATATTGAATTAAATTTATAAAAAACATTAATTGTCAATGTTTATTAAAAGACCTTTTTAAAAAGTGACTTTAATTTTTATCAAAAGTTAAACATGTATTTATAGTATTTCCTTCAGAATTTGGCCGTTAGAGAATGTGGATGAGGGCGACACTAGCGCATCTATAGGATCTGCAACTAACTCTGAGATATCTCTTGTATACAATTTATTACCCTTGATTTTTTCTGAAAAACGTCATCGTCCAAAAATATAGAGCTACGTAAGAGCAAAGTAGCGAAATTAAGTGAAACATTATTAATCTCTGGAGGCTTTTTTAGCTGCAATAGTAAGAGAATAAGAGTAAAGTTACAATGGATAAAACTAAAACCGATTCTAATTTTGAATTACCACCTCTTCGACGTTTGGATGACTTTTTATTGGAATATGCTCGTTTTCAAATACCAAATTTTAAAGATCTCGATAAATGGGGCAACAGAGTAGTAAATAATTTGCTTTATTATCAAACAAATTATTTTTCCATGTTTGTGATTATTTTTCTCATTGTAGGGTAAGTATCAAGTTCATATTTTTCTCTGTCATATACAACATGGGACATATACGCGAAGGCACACACGCACATACACAGACACATACACATACATCTATATCCCATAGTAATCTTTACTCTTATCTGAATATACAGTTAATGTTATACTATGTAATATTGGAAACATTATTTTTGCAGATTAATTCATCCTGTAAAAATGTTCGTCGGTATGATAGCAATGACAGTAATCTTGGGAGGATTCGCTTATGTTTCTACCGAAGGAAGATTAATACATCAATTTAAGCAACATTATCCAGGTGTAGGCATAATTGGTATAATATTGGCAGCATGCTTTGCAACTTATACATTAGGATCTCTCCTAGTTTTTCTACTTGGCATTTTATTACCATTCACAGGTAAATTAAAATATTACAATGTTATTAATTTAACTATCGTTACGATATTGGCTAATTAACTAATAATTTGTTACAGTTATATTTGTACATGCTTCTCTGAGATTAAGAAACATTAAAAACAAACTTGCTAATAAAATTGAAGGTATTGGCTTGGCAAGGACACCAATGGGCATTTTTTTGGAACATCTTGGTATGCAGGATGAAATTTTTGCATAATTTCACCATTTTTTTTTTTAAATAAAACGTTACTTTTTAAACGATAATAAGTTAACACATTTTATGATAACAATTTTGCAATAGTATTAATATATTCATTTTATATTAGCATATACTGTGATGAATCTTCTCTCTCCAAATTGATTTATCGTTTTGTAATGTCTATGATTATCATTATGCATGAAAAAATTAGACATATTTGTAATATACTTATTCATTTTTCTCTAATGTACTTTAATTTTTCTTCATATCTTTCATTTCATCTATTTATATGCAAGACATAAGAAGGAAAAATTAGAATTCTTGATTATACCTATAAGATAGATACAATTAAGATATAATTTATTTATTATAATTGATGTGTTACATAAATTACATCATATGACATGAATTAATTTTATTTAATGTAAACAGTATATATTATATGTATGAATGTAAGATATTTTCAAATGTTATTATACCAAAGATGCAAAGAAATGCAAATAACATATTTAGTCGATAAATAGAGAAATATACAATCCGATACTGATATATTAATACTTTATATTTTTCAATAGCTTTTCTATATATTCTGCTTGTATATAATATTCTATATGTGTTATTATTTGTGAAGTTGTATATTTACTATTATTAATATATTACATATAGCAAAGCAAGAATTCTGAATGAAAAAAAAGATGGCTTGCTTAATACTGCTACATAACTTATGAAAGACAATTATTTTCTTTAATATATATTTCCTAATTTTATATTGTGTATCATAGAATAATGTAAATAAAATTATAGCAGAGCTGTCCTCTTCTCCAAGACTTTGTGTCTATATCTTAATACGCATTGTTATTAAAAAAAATATTTTCTAAGCGATAAAATAGTATACTAAAAATATTTTGATCTTATGAAATCAAAATATATGATTTCAATTAAACATTCTGCTTGGACATTTGCAAATATATCTATTATACTATTTAGCTTTTTGTACATTTCAAAAGTGTTATTTTCTTTAAAAAATTAGTTAAAGATTAGCTTTAATAAATTAGATTTTATTAATTTACTATAAAATTTTATAAAATTCATCTAAATTGTCTCATATTTTGAAATTAGAATTATTCTTATATATCTAATCTTCTGTTGTTTTTTATTTATTGTTTTGAACAGATGTGAGGAGCACAACCTTACGTTTCCTAAAGTATACCATTAAAACACAAGACTAACAGCCAGCTTTGAAATATGTGATTGTACTATATTTTAATGGCTTATATATGATGATTATACTTAAGAATCATTACTTTCCATGGAAAAAAGGTTCTTCATATATAATATTAATTATATTTTATTATCCTGTAATTTATACCATCACACAATTTGAATATATTTTATTAATATAAAATTAAATTTATGAATAATATTTTATATCAATTATAAAAAAAAGAGATAGATACCATATATATACACACACACGCGCGCACAGACATACATATGTGCGTATGTAACACGATACGCAGATTAAAATAATTACAAAAGAATTAATAAATATATAAATATATAACTTAAATAATCAAATCTTTCTTTTGAATTGGATATCAGATTGTATCTATATTGCACGTGTATTATAAAAAATTAATACAAGATAGAAATAAACATGGAATGTAAATTAAATGGTTATTCTAGAGATTTTCTACATACAAAATTATAATATCAATAATAGATTTTTTTGCTTGAGATACAATTTGATTTACTAATATTCTGGAAGAACTATTTATGTATTTGCAAGGCACTTTATATGACTTCAAGATTTCTTATGCATTCCTATTGTCATATTTACGATATTTTTTAACGGGACCACATATAAAAATACATCTGTTGCCAATGTGGTAAATATTTTTCTATTGGTTCTGTTAAAAGTTTAGCCAAAGGCACTTTTGCAGACAAAATTTTCAGTATTGCTATTATTTTAAGACGACTGTAATTGTCATAAAAAGGTGAACGTAAGATATATAGTAGTATACCTAATCTTCTTTGATAAATTTCTTTCCATTCTTCTTTGTTAAGCGCAGCTGCCTTTCCGTAATGATTAAATATCTGTAAACTGGAAAAAAGATTATTTCATACTTTTATTGTTCTTCTTCCATGTTGATATTCTTTGATTAAAAATTCTTTGCTACCTAGATAAATCAATGATTAAAGACAAAAACCATGGTTGCCAATTCGCTTTTCCGGTTGCAGATAAACAACCAAGATGAATCAATGGTTTTATTATATAAAAAGTCTGAAAAGAAAAAAAGAAGAAATTTTGGAACATTGTTTGATGTAATGATAAAAGATAATTATATTCGACCTCTGCTAATTTCAACATCCGTTTAGATATAAAAGCGTTATCAACATTCTCATTCTCATCCCTCATAGATGGTATAGGTGCCCAGACCCTTGTTTGTACAGATCTAGAGGTTCTAATACTTCTGACTACGATACCACTTCGTTTCAACTGAAATCCTTCTCTCATTTTAACATCTTTATCGCATATATTTACTTTATTTCTATTTAGTGGCTTAATGGAAGGACTTTTCACTAGATTTTCTTTGTAGACAAATATCAAGCATAGTCTCATTACAGCCCTATAAATCAAAAGAATATAAATTACTTTATCGTACAATTTTATTAGCTGATTATAATAATAAGCAAGCTTACTTAAATATTTGTATAATCGCAATAATGAGCCATTTCCCTGACTTTCCCCAGATTCTATGCGCGGTTACTTCAAATAAAGCTTCTGTATACTCCAACACGGTTAACCAGATTTTAATGTTTAACTGCAATTTTGGTATTTTCAAATTCATATACTTGCCACTTGATATCAATAAATCATTAAACAATTCAATTAAATTTGGTATGGAATAAATAAGTTCCGATGCCAATGTAGAATTGTTAAATCGACCTATAAAAAAAGATATGCCAGGAAAGAAAAATGCCCACAACGAAAATGAGAAATATAAATAGACTTTTAAATTTAATACCAGCTGTAAAGTAAGAGAAACATCTTACTGTACTCTCCAAATCTGCCAGTAATTGTGGATTAGATTGTACCCAATGTTTATAAGATGTGATCAATTCGAGGAATCCTGAATTGATGGCATCCATGATTATTTTGACGAGTTGAGGGTTAATTGAACTGTTAGTAATCTTTCTATAGCTTATCAACTTATTCTCTATTTAAACAGAAATAAACGTTTTGTGTACCTTCATGAATGTCCGAATAAAATTTCTTACTATGTTTCGTTCATAGTTGAATTCTAAGCAAACTGGACCAACCAGACGACTGACCAATGATTTGTATCTCTTGTATGATGACCTGCGCCAAATAGTAGACACGACCAACCAGCAAACGAACATACGACGGTAATTTTACGCGACACGATATTTAGAATAAAACGAACAATGAATTAAAATCTATGATCTTGACATACGATAATTGTCAACAATTAATTAACTTTGAATTTCATTTACTTTTCTTTCATCGAGTTTAATTCAATTTTCAATTCAGAATAAATTCGGTGAATAATTCCAAGTGATTTTCTCACCACGTGCGTTCTCACGATGGTTTTTTAACATAACAAATATCGATGATGATCGTGATCGTTAAATAAATTTAATATTAAATATGTGTATGTATATTTATGTATAAAATTCTTTATTTAATAGAATTTTCAAATATCTCATTTGGTTAGTAAATCTGTGTGCATTGAATATTATCGGTACATATGCAAATTATTAATCTGCAGAAGAATTATGGATGAATCTACAGAAATAATTGATAAGAAAATAGAAATTCAACTCTTGACAAACGTCGTAGACGAAGGTAAGACGAAGGTAACTCTGTAATTTGTCTATGGCGCATCAAAAAAGTATTTTATCTGAATATCATTTTTCTTTTAGCTTGCAGTGTAGTTATTATACGCAAAATATTAGCAGGACGATACAAGGATGTGATGTTTGAATTAGCATCTGCCAAACTACTTGAATTGCTTTGTAGCAGAGATGATTTACAAGAAATCATATATAATAATATAAAAACAGATACAATGGGCAGCTATGAATGGTTATGTCTAAGTATAGCATCTTTGTTTTACTTTATCGAATGTAATTGGACAGGCCCTATTACAGATGACGAAGGCATTGAATTATTATCGGTTAAAAGAGAAGAAGCACTGAACTATTTATCCCTACACGATGAATGTAATGAGAATGTTAAAAAGCCAGAATTTCTTTACCTATCTAAAATAATATTCTTAAATGAGTATATGCAAAACAGTTATAAAAGTTGTGTATGGTGGTTATTTAGAACCAATCTACTACATCAGTTTATATTAGAGGAATCTTCGGGAACGATATTTGAAGAAACGGAAATATTAATAGCAAATATCGGTACTTTAGATATTTTACAATCTAATTTTTTGGAAGCTCTATTTAATCTTGAAGTTGCACAGTTTTATTTGTACTATAAAAGAATAGAATGTTCAGAAAAATATTTGACACATGTTGAAAATATTGCTCAAGTGAGAATGGAATTGCAAGGTGCTATGGGAAAGCGAACGAAATATCAAGAAGAAGAGAAACCACAATTATTTTTAAAAGTAAATCTAGACAAAGAAGACACATTCGAGACAAGAAGTTGCGAGAACTTACCAAAGTCTTTAGATCTAAATGACGATTTAAGACTGGAACGTATTCAGTTTTCTGAATTTCAGGATGAAATTGGATTAGGAGCATTGGAAGAAGCCATTGTTTTAGCAAGACAGTACGGATATTTATTTTTTTTCTATATAAACAGATTTTGCAATATATTCCTTATAATAACGTGAAGCACACACGCACGTCATAAAATTATATTCTGTTTCTTTTGTAGTACTCAGCTGCAGTTATCTCAGCCAAGAGATAAACTTACAGACGAAGAGATTAGTCCATATGTAACTGTGGGTATTTTCAAACGCTTATCGCTGTTATACGGAAGGTAGTGAAAAAAAATTTGTTTGTTTACAGAGAGTAATCGATAATACGAAAAATTGGTCATTAAAAAGGACAGCTCTTTATTATCGATGCATTTATGAAGCTAATGACAAAAGAACTGTAGAGCGATCAATGTTACAAGCTGAATATTTATTAAAAGAAATGAATGATTGTAAAGTCACAATGGCCGAAAGATTAGACATATTTTTTGCCAGTGGAATGAAGCCTGTATGGTTGTTAGAAGAAATTTTGGCTAATATCATGCTTAGTCTTGGATTGGTGAAAGGAGCTTTAGACTTGTTTATCAAGTTGAAACTTTGGGACGATGTTATTATTTGTTATAACATACTGGAATTGAAACACAAAGTAGGATTGTCGTCAGTATAATGTGAAATATTTTTAAATAGTATTAGCATTTTAATAATTGTAATAAGAAACATGTTTTAACTGCATAGGCTGCAGAGATCATACGCCAAGAGATTGCTAAAAAAGCAACAATTAAATTATGGTGTTTGTTGGGTGATGCAACTGACGATGTAGAGCATTATAAAACAGCATGGAAATTATCGGAAGAGAAAAGTAGTCGTGCACAAAGGCATTGGGGATTCTTTTATTTTGCAAAAAAAGATGTATGTAAGCAAAAAACGATATATCTGTTTTCTGAAAGATTACCTCCTCATTTATTATAGCGTGTTTTAGTATGCCGAAGCTATACCACACTTACAGTTATCGGTTGAATTAAATAATATCCAAGAGGACGTATGGTTGAAACTTGGCTTTGCAGCATTGCAAACGGAGAATTGGAAATTAGCGGCAATGGCATATCGACGATATTGTGCTTTAGAACAAACCGTTTGTAAAATAAACTCTAATTTTCTTAAAACATTGCATTTGCATAATTTGAAGCATCTAACTTATAGTTGGACAATGATTGCTCTTCCAATATATCATATATTCTTCTTTAACATCAATTTTAGACCTTCGAGGCGTGGAACAATTTAGCAAAGGCATATATAAAATTAGGTGATAAATACAGAGCATGGAAAGTCCTTTACGAGGCGATTAAGTGTAATCACGATCGTTGGGAAGTTTGGGATAATTTAATGGCCGTTTGCATTGATTTGGGACAATTTTTAGAAGTACGCGGAATAATATGTAACCCATTAAATAATATTAAAGAATGATTCTTCCATTCTTCTTTCTACTATAAATAACCATAGTGTAAAATGTTTCATATTAAGCATTCATTTATTACAGGTAATAAGATGCTACAATCGCATTTTAGACTTAAAAAACGAGCATTCGGATATACAGATTTTGGAAATATTAACGAATGCTATTGTAAACGACGTCAAAGATGCCGATGGCAAATCATGTAGAAACTTGTTACTTCTACCGACACTTCAATTATTTGGCAGAATTACGTCTCGTATAACCAATAATTCAGATCTTTGGAGATTATATTCTGAATTAACGATGCTTAAAAAAACTGACCTTGATGATCAGAAAGCTATACAATATTTACAGAAGGCGTATCGTGCTGCTGTATCAGATCCCAAATGTTTTCAAAACGAGAATACAACTTTATCCGTTCTGCAATTGTGCTGTAAATTATCGAAGACGTATTTACGTTGTTCGTCTTATTGTACAGATCACACGAGATCTAAAAGAGCATTACTAGGTAGTGCTAAATTAGCATTACAAGGAGTTATAAAAAAGGTCAGAGATATATATTCAGAAAATCCTAAAGTAATGAAAAGTTTACAACAAGTTGAAGAACATTTCAAAGTAATTTCAAATGAATTGGAAAAAATGTCCTCTCCAACAGCCGATAAATTTTACTAATATTATTCGGTAAGTGTCGACGACGACGACGACGACGACGACGACGACGACGACGATGATGATGATGATAAAATAATAATATTTAGTAATTAATGCCAAAACCAGAAATTTGGATCGATGAAATCAACACTCGACATATTTTTTTTTAATACAGAAAGTAGGTCAAGCCGTCTAACAAATACCTTTCTCATACCAATATCTTGTAATTGTCGATAATTATCTGCAAGTGTGCCTTCTCCGTTCGATAGTGTTCTAAATTTGTTCATCTAACGAAATATATTATTATTCTTTAAAAAAGAAAATACGAATAAAAAAAAAAAAAACGTTAAGTAGCATATGATTGTACCTGTCGAAATGAGATTTTTACTGGCATTGAAAAAATAATCCAAGTTACTACTTCATTGCACGGTGGTGACGTTAACGATCCTTTATAAGTGTAAAAAGTATCTGTATATTTCGGTATTAAAGAAGACAAAGCAATTGAATTGTTCATCTGTTTTGTTTTATTTACCCACTTTATATCACTTAAGATGTTCAATATCGGATTAAGATTTTCGTTATCTTGTTCCTGTAACTAAATATAATCTTGTGATAAAATATGATCGTTTTCACTATATACAAAGTAATATAAATAAATTCTTCTTACTTGAAAAAATATTCCTAATACAGAAATACCATCTTGATAATTCAGGGCATGAGACAAGTTAGGATAAGCTGCATTTCTGTGAATTATATGCATTTCCATCGGGTATCTGTAATAATATTATTTATAAATAATATATTTGTAAAAAGAATCGTAAATTATCTACTACCTAACATTATTAAACGTATGCTCAGATCCTCTGTTATTTTTTGCACCCCAATGAAAATGTAAACTTTCCATTTCATACGTTTGGTCTTTCTTCAACATAGCTCCAAATATATAAGGTATTGGGAATTGGTTTCTCGGTATGTTACGGTTAATATTTAATTTAACTAAAAAAAAGAATACAAAGAAATAGTTGTAAATTTCTCTACAGCTTACATTATATATTTACATATATATTACCAGAGTGGCCATCATTTTCTAACGTAATAGGAAGTGGCAGCGGATTATGAAATCCAATCATTTCCAAAGCAGGAAAGGACAGTGGGATAGATTTAGAAGATGATAATGCTATTGGAGATTGTAATTTTCCAGCACACAACTTAAAGTGTTGTGCCCACATGTGTTGATCTAAAGAATTCAAAACGAACAATTATATAATCATGTTAGAAAGTCACTTTTATATAAATATAAACATAATTATGAACTTAAATTTACCTCGTTTTCTATAGCCAAAGTGTCCATAAGTAAATGGAACTAGAAAGAATAAGAAGAAACTAGAAATGAATGTTATGCTTTTAACTTAAATAATTTATTTACTTACATAAAATCAATAAAATCATAATAAAACTACACTTCTGCATCTGTAAATGTAAATATTTATGTTAGTGAGAAATGGTTTCTTAAATGAGAGATAAAAGTGTATCTAGATTTAAATAAAATTAAGTACCGTCAGATAAGTTTACCTTGTCTCTTGTGATATTACTGACTGCGTTGACAAGATGCATACGCTAGACTGAGACGGTCACACAGTGCTATCGTGCTTATTATTCATTCCTTTATTTATATGTTATGTATTCGATGAACACGTTCTATCATTGAACACAAGCTTGTACAACAAAAGTTTTATCCATGTCGGAATTCAATTTTTCTAATAATAAAAATATATCTATGGCTAAAAAAATTATTTATTTAGTTGGTTTAATGTGCTATATATCTATATCATCTATGAATAAAATTATAATAAACATTTGAAAAATATATTTTACAATAGCGAACATCCCCAAAATATTAGTTATATTAATATATAGATTATATAACTGTGTATATAACTATTTTTATTTATTTACTTTTTTCTTTCTTTAGGATTAAGTGCAATTATCTACATTACCATTTTAAAAAATTTATGTAATTACATTCGTTCTAAACATCTGTTTCTCAAGTGACATCGCATGTAACAACAGGTATAGAAAAGAGTAATTTACATACGTAACAGACATATTACCTAATTTCAAGACAATAAATTAACAAAATATTTCTTGGAAATGTTCCAAATATTAGGATTACGAACGGACAACATGTTTAAACAGATTGATAAACGTTTAAAGAAAAAATAATTACACATTATATTGTTAAATAATTAATTAAACAGTATACGAGCTTTAAATTATACCGATACATTAATAATATCACCAATATTGAACATTATCAATGTTATAGTTCTCGTTATAAAAAAATAAAAAAATAAATAAAAAAGAATAATCTTATTACAGTTAAATATTGAATAACTTCTATGGTATATGTACAATTATCCTTAAAATATTACACATACCACAGCCAAATGAGTTGTCCATGCAAAATAGGATGTATATAGTTAGTATATAATTAGTTTGTTTTTCCTTTTATCTATAAGCAGCACGCAACTCTTAAGATGTAAATATCTATAAAATATGAACAATAAGAAAAGTTGTTATGTTACAAGAGGAAAAACGAAAAAGAAAATTTTTAAATTACTATTACTCATATTTGTGCAATATTTTTATAAAAAACATGAAATTCAATTGATTTTAGGATATTTGATTTCATTGCCTAATATATTAGAATAAATACCACATCGTCTTATTCTATGGATCTTTGGACATGTATAATACATCATCAAGAATGCAAGAAATGTTGAAAAATTTACAAAATTACTATTAAAAATATTTTAAGTAATATATCAACGACTTACGTGTAAATATTTGACTTTTACGTATCGAAGATCGATATACGAAGAATATATTAATTAGTAGCAAACTCTTTGTGAAATCCTGATGATTGAAGATCAAAGATACATCATCTTATATACGTATTTCAAATGAAAATCTTTATATACTAAAGAATAAGAGAAGAATACTAATAATTGTAACAATGATATAGATATAAATTTCTTCCAATGACATCTTTCATCTAATTTCAGTTTAAAAAATTCTACAGCATCATTTCAAATGATTTGCGATAGTTTTATCGTCATATTTTGTGCCGTAGCACATTGTTTTATCATTATTATAAATCAAAAATCAGTAGATAGAAATGATCTGCTTTACGATTGTTCACTATTCAGTATCGATTTAGTAGTAATTTGTAGAGGTACTGAAAATAGTTCCTCCCATGGTGATTGTATTGAATTAATGACAGCCTCGACAGCACCTGTAGAATTAAATTCCAAGGTCCAAGTTTCTTCCGAGCCGACTATCTCGTTTAAAAAATTTAAAATCAGCATTGTATCGTAGTGTTCCTAAAATTGATTTCATTTCATTTTACGCAGTGTATTAAATGAGCATCAAACACTTTTAACAATATAATTAATGATAAACATGAATTAAAGAAAAAAGAAAAAAAAAAAAAACAGAAGATTCACTTACGATCCCCATTAAATTACTCATAGTTTGTTCTTTCAATACTACCGGCACTACTTTAGTATTTGGTAAAAGCCATTGCATATTATCTTCTAATATTACTAACGTGGATGCTGTTACCAATAATCCAGAATACTGTGACATTGTAGTAATGTTATGATATTTCAGTACTGCAGAAGAATAAAGCGCTAATATTCTGACAGCGTCATCATCGCTTTCATCTTTTTTAATACGTGATAATAAACTGTGCATTAAAGTACTACAATGTTCTGGTACAGAAAATTCAATTTTGCAATTAGCAGGTAGTGGAGGATCTGTAGATCAATTTTTCATTGATAATCGTTGATTCATTAACACATAATAAACATAATATATGTAACAACATCACCTAACAACATGATATATACATGTGTGCGCGCGCACACAAACACATACTCATACCAAATTTCTTTATTACCTGTTAAATAAAATAAAAAATTCGACGTTCTCTGAAAATCTTGCAGTATGCATAAGAAACTGATGTTGACATATTCTTCGTTTATTTTCGTAGGCTGTTCTAACTCTATTAAAATGCCTTGTTTAAATGGCAATGGCGCAATAGATTTCAATTTATCTATAGCCCAGCTGCATTCTTTGTGCAACCAACGCTGTGGATCCTCTCTGTTTTATAAAATGAAAAATATATTTGTTTGGAAGATATTTATAAAACATACATTAAGAATAGATAATAGAATTTCCTACCCTTCTGGTCCATTAATTTTAAGGATATAAATCTTTGATGTAGATAAAACTAAACATCCTGGAAATACCTCCTTTAAACTGTGCATCAATATATCGGCCTAAAAATATTAATATTAATGAAATAAACGAAATAAATAATTAACAATACAACGACCAACTATTAGGTAAGATTAAATGATACCCTAAGAAGGAAAGCGAGTTCTTCGCTTTCATATTCAAAGACATTTAGAATTATATGAAGCTTCACTCTATGATCAACACTAGTGAAATCTGTATAAGAATATTGCACACTGCTATTTAAAGAACTTGATTCTTCCTCAGTCTTTATTAGTAAAGATTTATTACTTCCTATTTTTATACTCTGTAAGAGTTCTAAAAATAAAAGTAATGATACATTATTTGTAACCAGCGTCAGAGTTTCGATTTTAAATACCTCCAAGCATCGTAGATATATTTGTTGCAGGTACAAGTTCTTTTTCGGTATTTATTTCATTATTATTACATTTCTTAACGTTTCTATTTTCATATGCCGTACAGATACTATCAGTTAATGAACCTAAAACAGAATTATTATTACTTATACTATTTTACGATTATTAATAATTTAAGAATAAATCCATAATGTAAGATCCACATAAAAATATAAACCTGAAGAACTACTTTCGGTTAATCCAACCATAACTGGACCAATTGCATCTGTAATCGTTAGAAGCGAAGGAGCAATGCCAACGGATTTTTCTTCCGACGATTTCTTTCTATTAGGAGTTAAATTTGCTCTGTAGATAAGGGAGAATAGATATATTATTTTCTAGGGAGCTATAGGTTGCGATTATGTATGAATAATTCAATAGCCGTAGATGGGTTCGTTACTATTTACTAACTTTGAAGCCTCATCCAAAACTTCGATGCTACTTTGACTTGGGTTACTAAGTATTTCTATATCACTTTCGTATTTTTTAATTAATGCACTTATCGAAGGCGTTGATTCTCTCGATTCTTCTAAACTAGTTGCTGAGCCTGTTGATAGAAGAATTGATATTTATGACAAATAATGAATAATATATTAATTGCTCTTTTGAGTTATAACAAATCTTGTTTCTACTATTTTGTGACAAGTACGAAATATAAATATGTAAACAAACAGTATACACTCAAATCTGCTGTTATATATAATTTATACATATGTCTAGATGCTATGGATATTATCATAGGAATGAATGATATTCAAATCACAAGATGTGTTATCTCAATAAAAATAAAACATCGTTTAGAAATTTGATGGATCATTAAAAAGGACGAAATTTATATATAAGCTTTCATGTTAATACAGTTATATAAAGTCAATAAGTGCTTATGTTGCAAGTATACAAGCCATTGCGTATCATCTTTGAAATTACTTTTTAAATCATTAATCGTGAATGTAATTAAACGTAAAATAGTTCTTTTCATCTTATAGTCATTAATACATATATTGTATGTATTGTATATACATATACAATACATATATTGATACTTGTAACATTTAAAGAAATATAATGCGCACTTGTGTTTTCATGATAAATGTTTGAAAATATAGAGTGCCATAATATAAATTATTGTGGCTGAGCTTACAGCAGACTTGGGCTTGGGGGTGAGAGTCGTAGTGCACCAGAGAAGTGGTGACGAATATAGCTCCACCCTCTGTTCCACCTGCACCTGGATTAGTATGTTATATTCCCAGTTAACAATTAAATGCACTGACAGGCAATCATTGGCAATTATGACATTCACACTCTGCTAATTCATAAATATTATTTTCACTAGAGATTCGCGTTTAATTACTATATTAAATTATTAATTTCTTCCTGTAGTAAACTTAATATGTTATTGAATTGCATAGAAAAAGCTTAGAGAAATTCATTATTTTTAATATATGTTATATATCTCATAGTTATTGCTATAGTATATAACACGCACGACAATAGAAACAACAATTGTGAATATTACAATGATTTACATCTTAATTTTGTTACAGGAAAACTTTTGCTTTCTCGTTTACTTATATGCAAATACAGAAAATTTCATCGATGTACAGAAGATACATACTTACCAATACTAGAAACCGACTCAGAATGTTGCAAATCAACCCTTTCAGGCATTTCCATATATTTGTTATTATGTACAGAAGTGGCTTCATTTTCAGAACGCATTTCTGACAATTCATTTGTTTCTATAACTAATGTACTTGCGCATGTAGGACACTTCAATTGTTTAATAGCTAAAAGAGATATAGCTTTTATTATTTCCATAGGTCTGTCTTAAAAAACTTTCTATGTTATTATAACATAGTTGTGTGACAAACCAGTTGCAGACGTATACGTAATGGCTGCATACTCTTCATCATGGGAGAAATGCGTGGAACACTTCATACATTTATAAACTTTTAACAATATAGGATGTGCACTCATTTTCTCGCTGATTGTTGACACAATTTTCTATTAGGCAAAAGAAACAGGAAAAAGAAAACCATTACCAATACAAATATTAAAACATGAATGCAACAGAGTGAGTAATTAATGATTCAACGGTAAAATGGGATCCATGCTTACCTTTGCATCCTCCAATTCTATAAAATATCTTCTATTTTGTTTATCTTTACGTTTTGTATCAAATATAATGTCTACTGTACTTGTTTCACCTCTTCCTAATACACACGACAGGACAGAAGCAATTGACCAAGAATATTTTACTTTTCCAGTTATAGTATCTCTTTCTTTGATATCACTGCAATTTAATTTAATAAATGTCAAATGATACGATTTTATATATGCATAAATATAATTTATGAGAGATAAAATGGGATACTTACTCGGATGTTAATTCTAAAAATAATTCTTCCATCTCATTCAAGTTTTTCCTATTTTGTACTAAATACAGATCACCCTTCTCTACGCATAAAATGATAATTATTATTTTAAATAATTAAAAATAACAAATACACACACACATTTTATAAATAATACCTAATTCGAGATCAAACAAAGCATTAGCAGGATTTTCAAGAGGAGTTATCAATTCGCTATTCAGTACTTCGTTATCGTGCATTTCTTCTACTTTATCAGCATTTCCATTATCTTTGCAATTTACGGCAATATGATTTATTACATTTTCTGAATTCGTATGATCCAAATCTTTATTTTCTATCGAGGATATCAAATCAATATTGTCCTTAGATGATATTGAATTTGTATCATCGTGATATTTAATCGTAGATGATGATGACGATTGCAGACCCATAATATCTTGAACGAAGGTTCCAGCTTGACTGCTTAGCCAATTTACTTCACCAAATTTCTCTCGTAATGCTAATATTTGTTTCTTGGTCTCTAAGTGTTCCATTGATGTTTTCAGAAATAAAGAAGAATATATTATAGATGTAGTAATATGATAGTTTAAATACACATTTGATTTAATTTAATATTTTTACCTAAATGCGAAGAGGATGATACATCTGATTTATTTATTGAATCTTTTTTTTCATGATCTTCTTCTGCGATAACAGCTTCCTTTACGTTCGTCTTTTTTTTATTTTTTATGAAACTTTTTTCCACTCTAGCACTTATATCTGATCCCCGATTTTTGATCAGGAAATCTTTAGAAATAGAAGAATCAAGAGATGAAAGTGTATTATCAGAAGTAGCTGAATTTGACAGAGAAACAAAGTTTTCTCTAGACCCGCTAGACTTTATATTTCTAATAGGAAAAACACGATTGTCTCCTACAAGCATTTTCTCCGATTTTGACAAAGGCCAATGATCTAAAACAAACTATAACGAAGATTGACCTACTTGTACTTATTCCATGAATAACTATATTTGTATGTAAAAATATTCTCATAAATTTTTAAGAGTTTACCTTATTATCGATTAAACATGGATGAAAATGTTTTATGGAAAATAATCGATGTTTTGGATGATATGACAACGGATTTCCTTCTAAAGATATCCATAACAATGCTGACATTCTTTCAATAGGCCACAAGACAGAATGTTCCGTTAAGCAGTTGAATGATAAATCTATCTCAGTTAAACATTCCAAGCCTTGTAAACCTACAGGAAAAAGATTTTTTTTAAATTAAAAGAAAAGTAAAGGAAAAAGAAAGAAAAGAAGAAAAAAAAAAGAAATACGATTAAAATATTTTGTTTTTATAACTAGAGTTGCATATAAAATTAATATAAAAATGGGGTAAACATACCACTAATGTCTTCGATGTAATTATTTTTTAAAACTAATATTTGAAGAGAATGCGTTGCGGATTTATTAAAGACAGGAACCATTTCCAATTTGTTATATCCAAGATTTACATATTTTAGATTAGGCAAACAGTCGAGCTCTGCTGCACTTGTTAGCAAATTATGACTCAAATCTAATATTTGTAGCCATGGTGTTAATTCAAAGGATCTGTCTAATTTTTCAAGAGCATTATGAGCTAACGATAAGTGCCTCAAAGAAGCCCATACAAATCCTACCCCGGCATCGCCACCACATGTCACTGTAAAAAAAATAGCGCCGGTTAATTATAAAAAGGAATGTAATAATATATAAATAACATCGATGCAAATAACGATAGAATACCTAATAACTGTGCTACGGTAGTAACACCCTGTCTTCCAGCACACGTAATACTTTCTAACTGGCCTCTGATACCTTGTATTCCTTTCACTAGCGCAATACAAACTTTTTTTAACTCCAGGTATTTCAAACATCTAAATTTGGTAATATCAATATGAACTTTGGCATTGCCGGAGTAATGAGTAAGTTTTAGACCAACTGTCTTTTGAACAAAGTCGTGTAAAAATTTCAGATCTCTGAATAAGTCTATTTTGGAACTATTGCAAACTTGAAAGGAAGATTCTAAGTCTTCCGCATCGTCCACAATCAATAAAAACGCTTCGTTTAAGTTGTAAAGTAGTGTAGTCGATAAGGATAGTTTGCTCGATGCGCTTAAAACTTTATCACCATTTTGACGAAGGAGTCTAACTAAATCCATTATGTCTGGTGTATTGGACAGACGTTGTGGACCACTCGTTGATTCTGACATTTTGCTAATTCTCTCGCAAATTTGATTATTATTTTCTTCGCACAATTTTATTCAGATGATCCGAAATGGAATAGCGAACCCTATTTGTTTATATCACGTATCTTCAGAACTGACGATTAGAAAATATGGACTTGACACTTGCATCGCGAAGTAAATTAGTACTCTTCTTAACTATTCCCTATAGAAAGAAACAATAACTTTGTTATCTAGTATGTATCTGTAGGTAATATATACACCATGATAAGAAGTATAATAAAAAGATGGAAATGTACGCGATATTAAGTTGTCCAACCATCGTCGTTATATAAGCGCGCAATGCGTTTAAAATATATGTGTATGATGGTTAGAAATATTTTTTTTTTGTTGAACGCAATAAAACATCGGACAATTGATTCTTTTTGTAGATATCATGGTTATAGAATGTTTACAAATTCGTACTCTCTACTTATAAAGGCAATGAATTATTACAATCCAATTATTTTGTTACGATCGTATATGAAACTATTTTTCAATGACTTATTACCGTAATAACAATTATCAGGATTATGGAAGATTGACGAGAGAAATCAAGAGAAATCATCTAACGTAAGTAATACTATTGCTACATTACATTCGAGAGATTAGATACAACAAACATAAAGAAAAGAGGGCGCGTTATAAGAACGTTTCAAGAGATCACACCATTTTCTAAACTCTCTTACGTTTAAGGCTGTTCGTCATCTTTCGCTCGAAGGGTGTGCAACTTCAGCGACAAGTACGGACAAAATGTGAACTAAATGCGTGAGCGGGAAACACTGTCGTCGCCATGCGCGTCTATCGCATCAGTCCGTAAGTTCGTTAGGTTATATCCCACTCGCGCGTAAGTTATTGATAGTGATCGGATTAGTTCGAATCAGAGTGGAAAGTGTTAGTCAGGTTCAAATTCAAACTTTTCATTTTCACGTTTTCGTCCCCACATTTATAACCTTCTTTAATGGTGGCGTATCCGACTCGGTGATTCGTGACGACGCAGCGCCGCATTTGTTCTACGATATAAATGCAAAAAAGATAATTGTAGTATTGCCAGATATGGAAAATGCAAGTATTTTAATATTTAGTTACAAACAGAAGAAAAATACTTTGGAATTTAACCGAGATAAGCAGCCATTCGCTCGGTAGTACTTGTATCACAATGAATGTCAATATATTACAAGTACTACAGACCCAGGTCCCACCGCGTGGAGGTAGCTGCATCTGGGGACCCACGAGATCTAAGATTCGCGAGATCGGCGTGAGCGAACAATCGCCGAGCAAACAAAGGACCTCTAATAGCGCCCGAACACTCGCGTGAGTGTTGGAATAACGGTGACTCTACTCTGAATTCGTGGTCCCGCGGTGTTGCATGCACAACACTCGCGGAGATCAATTTTCAAAGTCTCCCGAAAGTGCAAAATCGAAGTCTAAAATAAAAGAAATAGTACAGAATTTCGAAAACGAGTGACAGAAGATTGTACTTGCGTAAACTCTTCGTTAATCCTCTCGTTCGAATGGCATCCTGCGAAAACGTCCAAGCTCCCTCGTCGAAGTCCAAAACACTACTGAACATCAAAGGCCCGACTTTGTTGTCGTCTCTCGAAGCCGAGTATCCCCACTTCGCAATTTAATTCGAAGGTCCGATTTTATTGACGTCTTACAAAATCGAAAACTGTCGATTCCAAATTTCAACCTAGTAATAAAGCAAACTGTAGAAATTTTACAGGAAATATGTGATATTGAATTATACTTGCTTTAATTTTTAGTTGACACTTAAACGAAACTAGTTCCGATGGAGCTCGATGTTCCTTCCTCGGAATACGGATTAAGAATGATCGAAGTTTCGTTTTTGTTGACGTCGCACATAGCCAAGATCCGCCAGTTCAAATTTTTTATCTATAATAAAATGAATTGTCTAAATTATTCAAGAAATGTGTGATATCGGAATGTATTCGTGATCTTGTGATTGTTGAATGATTGAATGATTGAATCCAGTGATCGTCAAACTCGATCAAAGGTTCGATTTTGTTGACAGTCAGTATTGTCAATTCAAACTTTAGGTCTAGTACATTATTGTATTAATTGTATAAATTGCTTAATGCGTGTTTCAAAATACGAAATATCTAAATTAATGTGTTATCGTTTAAATGTTAGTGTATTATACTATTTCGAAATGTCGGAATTTTTAATCGAGATTTTTTCATATTTATTACCGTATATAGAACTGTATATCGTTTGAGCGAATGTACTTTTGTTTAAATATTATTTTATTATTATACCCCGCTTGCTTACAGATTGTTTTAATAATTGAAACATTAGCAGAATTATAAATTGTCTAATCTTTCCTGTATAGAGTAGAATTTTTATCTCAGACGTTAAGAGCCATTGGCACGATTAGGTAAAAACTTATTTTCTTATTTTTTCCATAGAATCGCCTTTGGAAATGCCTGAATGTGTTATTCTGGCTTCTCTGTCATCTCTGAAACGTCGCGAGACGCGTTTCCTTGCATTTAAATTTCCCGCCGATCGAAGGATATGATATAGCATAAAATAAGAATAATAACGAGGCTTAAAATTGCTCGTCAAATAAGAAGGATTTGAAATTTATGAACAAAAATAATTCAAAACTTCACCAACGCCCGCGAGAATAAAATTGTGATTGCTCTGTTCGTGCACTAATATTTAAATGTAATTCGAAATATTCACCTCACTCTTTCATTATTTCGACCTTTGATATATCTATATGGGAAATATTAGGAGCGAAAATATGGTATTTCGCTCTGAATGACTTTTGCGAGCAAGTATCCCATCTGGTTTAACATTGCATTTTTAGTCGGACATTTTCTTCAGGAGCCGCCTCGTAATTGTCGTTTTTATTCTTTGCTAGTTGAAAGGATAAAGGTTATTTGTACAAAGAAATGGCACAAACGACAGATATATTTGTCGAGCCACATTACGAAGATGTGATATCACGCTTAACTACGCTTCTAAAGAAAAATTCCGACGAAGCAATCGTACGCGATGATATTTTCAAAATTGGATTATCAGGTGATTAATATACTTCAATTTGTAAATCGTTTTTAAAACGTAATCAAAACAAATTCGGCGCTCTCTTTATGATTCTTCTGCTAAACAGCATAATTCATATTTTTTACGTTAACCGCATCGATATTTAACAATAACCGCTTCGATTGCTTTTGTATTTAATATAGTTAGGTTATATAGCGTAAAAGTTTTTTAATTTAATGTTACAATTATAAATACGTTTATGTCATGAAATAGAATAAAGTATTAACTTGTTTACACGATTATAACTTCATGGCTATGATTCATTTGCAACAATTTTATAAATATTCTATAAACATTATTTTCTTAAAATATGTTGTTTTACGATTATTAGGAGGATCTCTTGTAAATATATTAATGCAAACTTTACCCAATATATCAACCGATTGGAGTAAATGGCGTTTCTTTTTTTGCGACGAAAGAGTCGTTCCTTTTGATAATGGAGAATCAACTTACGGATTATATAAAACGAGTCTCATTGGATCAGTTCCTATAACCGAAGACCAATTTATCAAAATCGATCCAGAACTTTCAGGTATTTGTCAACATTTTTTTTTTTCACGTTTTTGTATTTGTGCTCATATTCGTAATTCGTTTTATTTTTTTACTGTATAATTCAATTTACTTTTCATAGCCGAAGAAGCTGCACGGGATTACATAAAAAAAATGTCCGTCTACTTTCCACCTGACAGTTTACCAAAATTTGATGTATTGTTACTAGGATTGGGACCGGATGGACACACATGTTCTTTGTTTCCTAATCACAAACTTCTTGATGAAACAAGTTTATGGGTTTGTCCTATTAATGATTCTCCTAAACCTCCATTATCTAGGATTACATTCACATTTCCTGTTATTAACAATGCTAGAGTGTGTATTTTTGCTGTATTAGGATCCAGCAAAGCTAAAATAATTAAGGTAAATATTATATAGTTTTATAATTTATCACTTTCAAAGGAAGTCTCTCTTAAATTTTCTTCTAATAAAATTCAATTTTTTTTACTAAATCCCATTAACTCTTATCATTTTTATTTTTGACATCGATTCATCTAATTGCAGAGAATCCTGAAAGATCATGAAAACTTGCCGGCTGCTAGAGTTGAGCCAACCAGTGGTTCCTTATATTGGATTTTAGATCAAGACGCGGCTAAACTTATGGATTCAAATTCAGATTAAGACAATTAATAAGATATTGATTCAAGTGTTTGTAACATTCCATGTTGTATTTTTCCTTAATGCTCGTGATGCTCTGTAACATTTTTTGAGCTTTTTATTTTGTATACGCATACAACTTGCATAAAACATGATCTGATTAGATAGAAAATTTACAATTAAATTGTTAATAATTCAAAATGGCCAATGTTAATTTTTATTTGTTTTACATAAAATGTCTTTTTGTTTGTTTTTTTATTTTTAGTTGGAAATGTTATATTATTGATATATTAAATTTAATTATTTCATCGATATGAAATATATGTAGAAATAATATGCCATTGATCGATGCATATTCTTAGATCAATCCTATGCTCAATTAGTTTCTATCTTCGAAAAGGTCAATTGCTTGTTACATAGGTAAAAATGGAAAGAAAGGAAAAGAAAAACGAAAACCAGAATAGCTATTATCAATTCGAGGTAACTTTAAATTTTAGGAGACATATGTTCTTTGTTGTATGTTATACTTAATATATCTTTCAAAATGAGAGGTGCAATGCATATTTTTGCATTGTAATAAAAATATCGTTATATTTTACATTTAAGGTAGATCTCGTATGGAGTTTTCTTATATACCCGAGACTTAGGATATAATGAACATACCAGAATGTGAATTAAAAATGAAGAATCTAGTCTGCACTGTCTACCTATTTTATTATCCATTTTATATATTAAGATTAGCGGCCTTTGAAAACGAAGGATTTTATGCAACTCATTAAAATTTTTCTAAAAAATTTATTTCTCATGGAAATATATATGTATATAAATATATACTCTTTACAATATGATGCATAAGTTATCATAATCAAGAAAAACATCGATATATATAAATAAAATCAATATAAAAAATTAGGCTATTTGTGTTCAATTAAAAATTATAAATATTATATATAAACGAGTCTCCCTAATCCTTACCTATAAATTTTCTCATTACATTTCAATTGGGATTTTAACAAAGATTAAATTCTTCTACTTAATCTTGTATTCAAATAAATTTAGGATTTCTGTTACTAAAATTATGTGAAACTACTTTTGCTTTATAACAAAGGTGTTAATCGTAACATTTATAATAATATTCAAATATTATTTGGATACAAAATTAAATAGAATATATGAAAAGTACTGAGGTAAACAGTATTGTATTTGATTGAAAGATCACAAATGATATTCTTTGGTGAATTACGTGTGTATATATATATATATATATATATATATATGTACGTATGTACGATAATTTCTTTAAATAGCAGAATGTATACACATAATATGTATATATCTTTGCATATTCGTGAAAAGAATAGCCTGATCTAATGTACATTAAATATAATATATACATACACACACACACACACACACATATTTATGTATGGCACTTGCCGCAAGTCAAATATTTTATAAACGGATTATTTAGGAACCAAATTTTTGTAATAATTCGTAAATTATATTTATTTTTACAAAATAGTTATTCTCGTGTACATGAATAGTGGCATAAAAGTTAAAAAAAAAAAATCTTGCACGACATCCTTCAGTAACAATCAAAAATCAATTTCATCATATTAAAAAAACATGTACGCACATTTAAAAGCATCAAGATTCTCTGCATTATATTTTAGAATGGTTCTTCTTTGTAATTTGTTGATGGTTGTTTTCCAATTAATTAAATTGTCATTAATTAACAATTACACAAATTTAAAATAATTAAATTTTGTTTAAAAATAACATTCTTACATACAAGTGCTTGCAGTGTAAACGCTATAATCTGTACTTAAAATAAAACGGACCAATAATTTTATGTATATCTGTTGTTTACAGTATTTTCCGTACATAAAACTAACATTGGTTTCCTGCATAAAAATTTTCTTTTTAACATATTTATGTACAGTTTACTGTATCATATCTTGAAACTTATCTTTGCTTTTCAATCATTTCCCACGTTCAAATCAACAAATATGCAGAAATGTAGAACATAGAAATGTCCAACAATTAACTGACGAGTTCATGCTTCCTCTCAGTCAGTCTTATTAAAATCTCCTCCCTAATTCTAGTTTTCCATGAATTATTAAAGAAGAATGAAATGGACATGTGGAAAATAGAGAGACCAAGGTAGCAATGTAACTGAAGATACAGTATAAAGTTTAGGAAGAACGCTGAAGATACAATATAAAGTTTAGAAAACTTATTTTCAGACGTCTCTAATGTAGAACATATTCTGCACTTTCATATAGTAATATCTAATTATACATGTTTACAATACATATAATATACACAGCTTGTTCTCAAAGTTATTAATTAGAGAATAAAGAGTTTGAAACAAATGTGTTGCATATAAAAATAAAAATAATGAGGAGCATAAAGCTCAACAAACAAATCAATGTATTAGTTCAAATTGCAAGATATCTTTCGTTTTATATAATTCAATGCAAGATATAATAATATACCACGATTTATGTCTATTTAATTCAACTCAAGATATATCTGGGATTTTTCTAAAATTCATGATCTTATCGTACATTGAGTCATAAACATAGCTTATAATCATATTTATCACAGCGTATAATTAATATTACTAACATAACTGGATTCTTTTTTCATGTAGCATATAGATGTACTTTCAGAACGAAGATGAGGTAATATTTTGTCAACTATACGGTATGATTTTATTTCAAGAAAAAATAAAGTAAAATAAACTACAGTAAAGGAAAGTGAAGAAAAAGAAAAAGAAAAAGAAAGGAAAGGAAAGGAAAGGGAAGAAAAGAAAATCAATAGAAATAAACATATACATGAAGGGAACCGCCTTTCATATTATCAACACTTACTGCCAACACTTGTAGATGCTTAAAATATAATCAATTTTTCCAAAAAGTCAAAAGTCAATTAATTATTATACATATTAATACTTTTACATAAGCAGAATATTTTGAACTGTTAGATTTCTCCTTTTTTCCTTTTGAATGAAAGTTGTGGACTGTATAAATATATTATTTTTTTAAGTTTGTCATTGAAAAAAAGCAAACTTACTATAAAACAAAACAAAAAAGTATCTAACTTGCCTCTTTGTTTAAGTTAAATAACGCCTTGCAAATGCATCATCGCCTACAGCATTTTCACTTGTTATCGTCAACTCTGTTTTTTTCTTTTTTTTTTTCAATTGCTTCTGTCAACTTTTATATTCTCGTTAGATAGTTAAATATCTGAGGTTTTATTTTTTTTCTTTTCTTTTTCTTCATAACCATCGTTTTCCATAATTATTAAATAACCTGTATAACGGAGAAAGCTTCGAGTTTGCAATAAATAAGCAATGTTATAGTGTGTGTGTGTGTGTGCGCGCGCGCGCGCGCGAGAGAGAGAGAGAGAGAGAGAGAGAGAGAGAGAGAGAGAGAGAGAGAGACCGATAACGGTAAATCGCACACTGATGCAAATCCAATGACCATTTGAACTTTTACCGTAATATCTCTTACACGATTATAATTAGGGAATAATTTAATTAAATTAATATCTCCTAGTGTATATATTTTTATCACGTCATGTTAACGCCCAGTGCCTGTCTGAAATGCTCATATACTACGTAACTAATTGATACGGCTGGAGCTACCTAAAATGAGAAATATATACGTACAGAAATTTTGTAAATATCTAATATAGAAACTATTTCTTATCTCCGAATGATATGTGTAATGAATAAAAATGTACCTTAAGAAAATTCGGAGTTATTCCTCGATATAAACCGCGAATACCTTCTCTCTTGAGAATGTCTTTGAAAACACCAATCATTGTATTCGCGTCACTCCCTGTTGATATTTCGGCTTGTAATTTAGTTCTGACTAGAGCTAACGGATACGAACACACTTGACCTGCAGTGCTGGAAGCCGTACCACACAACAACAGCAACCAAAAAGCTGGTTGCTCGTCTTTCTTATGCGTTCGTAAATAACTATTTTTTAGCGTCTGTAAAGGAACATTGACGTCATTATTATTATCATCAGACTCATGACAAATAGGAAAAGTCCAATAAATAAGTCGTCCCTACAGATACAAAGAAATGAAAAAAAATCTGCTTACTTCGTACACAGCCAAATCAATTCCAGCGTACGGAAGAATCCCTATTAAATTGGGAATATAGCCTCTATAAAAAGATTTCCAACCACCTTGCTTATATATCTTTTTCGCTGCATCGATTATGCTCGAGAATTCACCCGTTTTACGGAGGGCTAGTCTCGTCTTGAGTACCTGGGAACGTAACCATAAATAATCGTTTTAATTATTTATCAATGTTTGCTAATTTCGATTAACGCAACATTACAAAAGTTATAAAGGATGTTGTTTCTGTACCTCTAGAGGATATATAGCCGACTGACTAATACCACCAGCCATAGATCCAGCCATGAATCTCTCGTAGAGTCCAAGTTCTCTCGTATCATTGCCTTTGATAGCTCTCTTTACTTGTTCATAGGCCATGAACTTTAGGGCAGTCTCTGGTCCGATTTTAAGTACATTTATACCATTCCCTCTCCACAAACTTGTAATTCCACCTTCACGTAACATATACCTGAAGCAACTGGAAATGTTACAATGTCGCGTTCCATGAACCTGAAATAACAGAGACATGTGTTTCATCGATACATTTGATTTATAGAAAATGAGAAGTACTTAAAAGAGCAGTTTGCTTGAGAATAACGTCAAAACGACACAAGAGATATCTGATTTTACCTGCAGGTAAACTTTGATTCTATCCAAAGGTGCTGTACATGTTCGTGAAACTCCTCCAGCTATACCACCTGCTAACAAATGTCGCCACCACATTCCTGACACCATTTCACTGTTGGTGAAATCGTCGGGAACTCCCATATCCTCTCCAATATCCATGTACTGTAAAATTCGAGAATCAGATAATCGAAGATACATGTATGTAAATATCTTAAACACATTTTCTTTGATTATCTATAACATGAAAAATGTTTAATGAACCAACCAAAATGGTCATTAGTGATGGACGTACATGAAAAATCATGTAACTCGTGAAGAAAAAATTCGTTAAATCGTACATGACGACACATGTTTTTTCTTTATTGTTTAGCAATGAAATCATGATAAATGTTTTGGATTTCGTGATGACGCGATGGGGTTACGCGATACGAATTATATACGCGATACGAAGCGTATGATACACTCGATTCGCAAATTCTTTCCTCATTTCTACTTTCATTAAAATTGCGCGGAATCGTGTCATCCGGTGAAATATATCTAAATTGCCGAGGGACATAAACAAGCGGCAGCTGCGATCGGACTTTGATTGAGCAAATATTTCGTATTCATATTCGAAATGGCAAAGATATTGCAGCAGCTTGTTTGCAAGCAGGGTTTGACATTTAAAAAGAGTTTCTCGTTTAAGTGATTAACCACCACTTTTAAGATGGACTCGGATAAATTTATTAACATTTTTATCTAGAAATTCTCACAAATTATTTGTACGCGCAAAATAAGTTATTTCAATAAACGTCCAAATGTATGGCTAGAATTCTGCAATTAGAAATACAATTAGCGAGGAAGGAAAATAATTTATTTTCCTACGTAAATATAAGCATTTGTCAAGTTTAGACAATGTGCAAATGTTTTAAAATTAAAAAATGATCTTCACTGTTGATCCAACTGCACGCGCCTGACCACGTGATAGACTTCTTTTCGCACGTACCACATCCACTCGCACAAATACTACAAGATTTTTTCTCAATATTTGTTCCTGTCATTTGCAATCAGCAAAAATCCTAAAGATTACGATAAAATTGACTTCCTCTTGGATATAAATGAGTTAGTTAACAAAAAATCATTTTACTCCCTCCTTAATCGTTCCTTATTAATCGATGAGGATACATTCACATCGATGAGTACTTAACTTTATGTAAAACTCGAGCAATATATCGCTATCCAAATTATCGAGATTCTCCATACTGTCTTTCTTTTTCTTCTTTCCTCTTTTTGTTATTATTAGAAACGAAAGGGAATCAAATCTTCTCAAATTTGAAGTAGCTCAAAGCGCATTTCAAGGACGACTGAAAAGAACGGAGCCCGGAAGTCAAATCTTTCACGATGGCGAATGGCCAAAAAAGAATTATTTGATGCTACGCCCAATGTCGGTTTGTATCTTCCTATTCGCAACTAACGTCCTATTCGTTTCTCTTTATATGTAATATGTAATATATAATATATATATATATATATACACACGCGCGCACACGAGACACATGCGCGCACACGCACGCGTGCGCGCGCGTATATTATCTACCTATCTAATCATCTATCTCTGTCTAATATACCTATAGATCCTTTTTCACTCTTGATCATGAGACACAATCCAAGCAATTATTTCAAATCGGCTCAAGATTCAAAAGGCAAAAGGTAACAAGAAAGAAAATTCATGAATGAATTAAAAATTGACTTTAAAGAACACAAGTCTTGGGTACGATGAACAATGAACAAAGAGTTCGAAAGAAATCGTTTTTATCGCATTCAAAAAATAAAAAAAAAAGACTGTAAACATGTAATAATATTCAAAGAAAATCGAGATGAAGTGTCGGATAACGATATCACCTGCCTATCAATGACCAACGTATAATTTAATACGCATGGTAGCTATGACTATCCGTACAGAACAATCTAGAAGTGATCGTGAGTCTTGCATATGATAGCTATGCTTTTTAATATATATATATATATATATATATATATATATATATATATTAAAAAAAAAGTTAACAAACGTTAGAGAGTACTGGCAGAGAGAACAGCGGGATCAATCGACTTTGGACATTCCTGTCCAGAGGAATTGGAACATTGGCAATTGTACATTCGCAAAATCGTCCTTGATGGTGTATTTAAGAAAAAAAGCGGGAAACAGGATTACGTAGATCCAGATTCATCTTACATCTTGCCATTAAAGATTTTTATATGATATCGATTCTCCGACAATCTTCGATCACGAGGAGAAAAGAAAGATCTTCGAAGTACTCATAGTTCTGGAGAAAAACCTTTAAAATGGTCTGCTTGATCCGCAGAAAGAGAGGAGAGGAAAGGAGAGGGGAAAGAGAGGACGCCGGGGACTTTCACCGACTTGTACAGTACGGAACACCATAGAAATTTGCACTCTTCGACAAATCGTTCCCCTCGCCTGTCCGAGTATTCGACGCGACGTACGTTACTATTATACAAAGCAGAAACACTCACTCGTTGTAAAAGCTCATGATAGCCTTGAAGAAATTCTTCGCAAACTTGACAGTTAGACGGTATACTCTCTTGTCTTAGCATGATGAATCCCTTGCGATGATCTTTAGGTCTTGTACGAGAAAATCTTGTAGCGAACGAAACGAAGAAAACGAATGGAAGAAAAGTAAAATCAGAGTTTCGCACTTTGTATCCTTCATAAGACTAGCTGCGTTTAAATCAACACTAATTCACTTTTTTGATTTGTGATCCTAATTGTACACTTTTTGTGCCGAATGTAAATGATACATCCAGCACAAATCGACGGAGAGAAAGCTACAAGCACGAGACCCGCCTGAAGATCCAACCACCCGACAGCTCGGAATATAATTTCGCGACTGAGGCTTAGTTACAGAATTGAAGTTGATCGCATGCTTTTCAGGGAAATTCCTACTACTCGGTATTCCTACTGGTCGGTCATCCCTACTCTTTCCTACCAACTACCGACATAGCCGCAGGTACGAGATTGAACAAAGAGATTGAACAACATCGTACATTTCCCTCGCCATTTATATCTACAAAAATGTTGAAACGAAATGGCATTTGGTTAAGTGTTATATAGGGGAGCCAAACTGAGTTTCGTTTTTTCCCTAGACAGGCGACGATTAGATCTAGCGACTCTAGTGGAATCGATGCGAACGATGTTAGTGGAGAACCAAACAATTCATTTATCCATCTAGAAATCTTTTCAATTTATCACATTGCGAGGGTATTCTTAAATCTTCTTACGAGAGTTCCTCGCGAGTGTGATCTGTAAAACACTCGGACGACGGAATTTACCGAATTATTTGCTTGTTTTCTAAAGTATTTCTAGAGAAAATTCAACCCTTAAGAAAGTTCATTTTATTTCAGGTAGACTGTCATCAAATTAGATTAAACGTTCCTTTCACTCGCACAGCGCTCTTGGATAGTCATTGACCATTCAACGGCTGCATCTTTCTAGCTGCTTGCAAGAAACAGACGTACACTTATGTGTTTTTTTCAAATATTCCTAAACGAGGGAAGGACTCTCTTTCGTATTAGCAAAAGATAGGATTATCGACATTGTGGATAATAAGACAGGCACGCACTGATCAGGATTTCCTATGGAACTGATAATTACGTTAGAGTAAGGTACAAAAATATGCGAATACGGCACTTGCAAGTATTCGGAGACTGTGCAAGGCGACGACCTCGGCGGCTTTAGAAAACGGCTGACGAAACGATAGGAAAGATTTCGTCACTCTGTAAAGATATCGTTTCTATCTATTCCCCTATGGTATAGAGAATTCAAATCGAACGTTACAAATAACATATTACAAAACTCGATCCGAAATCATTATCGTCGAAAAGTTAACAAATTAATCAAGAGCGATCCGGAATACCTTCCACCGATCCGATTATTTCACGATAATCGTTGATATTTAACCGATCATTAAAAGAATCTAATATTCTCTATTTCTATCTCTATCTCTATCTCTGTTTCTGTTTCATCAATCGGACAATACATTGTGGTTGAACGACGTGTTGAACGACGTGTTGAACGACGGAACACAGAATCTTTTTAGGTGTACACGTTTTATCAACGTGATATTCGGCATCGTGTCTATCGTACGTCATTCCTATATGACATCGCAATTGCACGTGATTCGGACATTTTTTTCCTTCTCTTCGTGTCGCCATTATTACTGAAAGAATAGGACAGCAAATGTTTTTAAAAATCATGCGATATTATTAACAACTTTTGAGGTATTTTTTCCAATAAACAGACGTGTATCACTTCACGCTGAAAAATAAATAACAATGAATTTTAATTTTTGCAATACGTTTCAATCAGCCACGCTCAAAGTTCATGAATGACGCATGAAATTCGTGAATGACGCTTTTTTTCGAATTATCTTAACATCTGGAACAAGTAATCCAATAATTTCAAAGAAACATTTGTTACATTCTTTACGAACATAAAAAAATCAATATGGTGTTCTTGGTCGTATAATACTAAAAGTTTAACTAGAGTATACGAGTTACGAAGAAACGCTTCATACACCCAATGCATGGACGAGGAAAAAGTAACTATGTGACACGTAAAAAAAAGGGAAGAATTTTTGCGCAAGCGCCGTATTCATCCATCGTGTACGACAACGGCCAAGTAAAAAGAAAGAAAGAAAGAAAGAAAGAGGGAGGGAGGAAGGAACAGCTGGAGATCACGAAGGTCATATGGAATGACGTTTCCTACGTCATAGCTTTGGACGAGCCTTCTTCGTCGACGAATCAGCGGCCTAAATTGCGGACGATAGTGTTTCATGGTACACGTTAAACTATTCTCATTGCCACGTTGACTTTCCATTGGTCGAAACGACGATTGTTATGCGTGCGCCTTATGCGTGAGCGCGACGCTCTCGAAAACGTTCTACCGATGATGAATCGTAATAATATACATATGTGTAACGGAATTTGTTTCTTCAATTTCGGAATACGAAATTGATTATTAATACTTACGGTCGAATGTCGCCAATACTGTATAAGTTCATGGATATTCGCGCTCGGTGCATACAGCAGAAAATCTCGCCACTCATTGAAACTTATATTGAGGCTTCCATCTTTGTCCATTCTACGAATTGAATGGAAAGAAAAAAAAGGGGGAAAGAAAAAAATTATCACGTCCAAATTGTCTTAGATAATTTCGCGATAAAGCCGATCATATTATTGTAACGTTAAGTTTGATAAATCATTCGATATCTTACCGTTGTAATAACTTTGTTGCCTCACCACGATCCATTTCTATTCCTAAGTCCTTAAATGCTCTTATCAACTCTTCAAGATCGATCTTGCCTATGAATAAAACGAATATTTACAAGGATCAATAAGGAATTTGTACTTCAAATTTCCAATTTTGCTTTTAAAATAATGTTCGATAGGTCAACTTCATCAACGGTACTTTATATATTCACTTTCAAATAGATCAAAATATTAGGTATATTTGATAAGAAATCACTTATTGATCGAGTCAATATTTAGAAATCAACGCATCGACGAAACAAGATCAATCTTTTTTCTTGTAAGGGTATTACGGATCGAAAAGACAAGAAAGAAAAAAGAAAGAGACCAATAAAAATAAGCAATCGGTAACATTTTTAGAACATATATTGTTGCATGATTATTAAAACAAAAAAGAATGTTGCGCAACTATAAGTAATTATTAAAAGTTCTTTAAATGCTAATATACGATCATATAATAAACTCACCATCTCTGTTCTTATCAAGATCAGAAAATTGAAGACGAAGATTCTTCTCGTGCTCGCGAACATAATGTATAAATTCTGCCAAGCTGATGTCACCACTTTTTGTACTGTCCGATCTAGCAAGGAATTTCTGAAAGGAAAAAACAACCATATACATACATATTATCTATACGACTTAGATTAAATGAAAATAATTTTTTATGCCGACATGGAAGGGGCAGAATAAGACTATTTTCTTTAAAATAGTTTCACACTTGTTTTTGATTTACCCGGGGTACTGACGACTCGTATTTTGTCATAACGTAGAATCGGTCAACTAGGCAAAACTTTTGGTTAGACTTTTGGCAACTCTGACACATTGACGTAATGAATAGAGAGATCAATTCTTATTTATCTTTCCTCGGTGAAACCATACAAGTAGAATATTATATAAAATGCTAAACTATCGAATATACTACATCGTGCATTGTAACAAACACGTACTAGTACGTGTGCGTGTGCGTGCCAAAAGACGCTCTTGACCTACTTCTCTCGCGATGCAGTTACGACAAGGAAATAATAATGCCGGTATTATGGAAATTGCAAACTGGGCGATATCAAAGAAATACTATCGAATAATATAAATGAGGATGAAGTAACGTTTGTAGACTCGTAGAAAGTCAACAAGATCGTTAATTTAAATACGAGTTAAAAAGAAAAAAAAAAAAAAGGATTACCTCAGCATACTGCTTGTGTACGCCGACCTCGTGAAGTGCTTTGGAAAGATCGTGTACGTCGATTCTGCCGTTTCCATCGAGATCGAGCTTTTGGAATATTTTTTCGAGCCGTTCCTCGTCTTGTGCCGGCAGCTCGTGGAGGTAGTGCGGTGGCATAACACCATGCACCATGCCTCCACGAGACGCGGGCATTTTTCCGTTTACGCGATTATTCATACAACATCCATACGACAATTACGTTCCTCGTACGAACTTTGTTCGCGTCTTTGAAAGATTCTTTGATTTTTTCGCTTAGAAAATGGCTCGCTTACGAAAGTGCAAAAACGCAAAAACGTTCCTCGTGTTTGCGACGAAGATGACAATGCTCGTGTAGTTAGTATAGTCGGATATGAATCGTGGCATCGCATGCAGTCACACGCACCCACATACAAAATCACATTTAGCACGCACGCACTCTCTCTCTCTCTCTCTCTCTAACATGCACGTTTCGTACGAACGATTAGATCTCTTTTATTCGTACTACACGAAGAACGAGGCGTACGTTCTTTTTTCCTTTGCGAATCAGTCGCACGATATCCGCACTGCGGCGACCGGTACCTTCCTTCTTTTCCTGCCAAATTGAGAGGGTTGGGAGGTGGGGGAAGACAGCTAAACTAAAATCTTTCCAACGTTTCACGGTGTGGAATATACTCCACACCTAACTCTTCCCAGCCGCTCTTTCTCGAATGGCATCCTTTTGTCGGCAACGCAGACGCAACGAAGAGGCAACGAGGACGCAACCCAGATGCAACTAAAGTCGCTGTGCTCTAAATCTTTTTCCTCTACAATTCTCGTGTCGATCGAACGAATACAAATGATGATCTTAGCGCCACTTGCCGACGATTCGATCAATCACTATTTATACGTTATTCATGATTATCAATCGAACGTTAGTTTTTGTCTGAGAGCGTTATTAGCGCCACTCTTTCGTCAAATTTTACAAATGCGAATGATTCTCTAAACAAAGTCGTTACTATAGTATTTTTCTGTTTAAACAGCGATGGTCATTCGTCTAACAAATATACATTCGATCTGCGACGACTCTGTTCAAAAGCCAATAAGAAAAGTCAACGAATGGCGCGATGTTTGTCACAGTAGTACCGTTAATCACAAAAATGTATTATCATTACAAATGTTTGTACACTCTTTGCTTTGTTTTTCTTTTGTGATACCATTAAAATTGATTTTTTTTTTCAAAAATAAACTTACCGTTGAACATTATCTACTTAAATTTTTCCGCAACTTACTGTGATTTAAGTTGCATAGTTTTGCGATTCATATAAGACTATAACTTGAAATTAGCTCGACATTCCTTGATTTAAATTTGACATACTTATGTAACGCAAATAATATCGATTGTTCAGGTCCATTTAAATCGTTACGTTTTATGTCTTCGAAAAGAGATAAATTTACGTGCATGTCATAGAATAGTTCAAAATTGGTTCCATCTTGGAAATAATTCTGTATGCTTCTACAATTCCAAAAATTCTCAGAATTCTGAGAAACGTGACGTTCGATTAGTAAAGTATAAAGTAAATTGTACGTTTACATATGTGTTTACGAAATCGAATATAATATTAAGTACGATTGATTACGGTTAATTAATGTTAAGTCATTAATCAGAGCATTGTTAAGTAGTGATAAAAATACTTGAATAGGCAAATTAAAATTGGAAAAAAAGGAAAAAGTTTTAACTTAACAGCTTAGACTGTAGGGACGCTGGATCATCGACATTATTTTCACGAAATCTATTAAACAAGAAGTAACTTCGACTTGCGCATAAGGTATGCTAGAAAACGAGCCTTAAGGAAACAAATAATATACTGGATAAGAGAAGCCATAAAAAGAATAAGCTAATTATCTGTTACAATATACCAACTCCTTGTCAAGTTTACTATTAAACGAAAGAATGAAAATCGATTGAACAATTCCTGGCAAATATGTTTAGGCTACCAACTTTGTAACGAACCAAGATAAAAAAAATAATCATTTCCTCATTTATTATAAAAAGATAACAAGTAATAAGGTATATAAAAGTATAAACTTGACCAAAATTGTATCTACAGAATCAAGAATAAATATAATTGTTTTCCAAATACACATTCTTTTTTCTACAAAACATATACAGATTCTTCCAAAACACATGTAAACTCCTAATTTGTAAATAGTAATTCACAAATATATAATTCACAAACGAAAAAGTAAAAGAAATTCTTAATATTTACTACATCAATATTTCAGAAATATACCGGCAAAATGTAATTTATAAAATTTTAATTGTAAACTTCAGTATTTTGAAAGGAATAATGTAAAACCATCAAAAGTTAATAAACAATAGTTAATAGTTGAGAAATAAACCGTTAAAAGGTTACCGTATATATCAACTTATTACATATTATATATATATACGTATATATGAGTACTTTGAAAATTACGCGTCAATATCTCATCAAAAACAACATAATTTTAACAGGAACGCAGAACGATAGAGGAGTTGGGGCGCTAATTCATTAATTACTATTCGTCACGCTAGATAACATACATTCCAGCGCCAAATTTGAACCGGTATAGGGAGACAATATCTATATGGATAATTTAGTAATAACATTAAAATTGGTCACATTTAAGCATTAATGATATTCTATGGACTTGTTGAAATAATATGATATCATAAAAGTTTGTAAAACGTGCCTCATAATTAATTATTTTGTAAATAATCACATCGTCGTATTAACCTAGATACATCTCATAGATTAAAGTATAGTTTATTTAATTTCCAAGAATAAATTATAAATATTTAGATGCTACAAATGTTCTATGGACTCTCAGGATTTATACGAGCTCATAAAAGTTATTAAATAATTTATAATGATTGAGAAATTAATTATCAAAGTTCATTATAAATAGCAACGCATTCTGTATATACATATAGATAATAAATACACTCACACGCAGAAACACACGCACACACTGAGAGAAAGAAAGAGAGAGAGAGAGAGAGAGAGAGAGAGAGATGCAACATCTAAAATTAGATATCCTATTGACGCAAAAATCTTCAATTTTTAATAGGAACACAGAAAGATTGAGGAGGTCGAGCGCTAATTCATTAATTTCTAGTCGTCACGCTAGATGGCACAAGTGCCAGCGCCAAATTTGAATTGGTGTAAAGAGACAATATCTTTATTGATAATTAAAAAATAACAAAAAATTTGTCACATTTAAGTATTCATGATGTTCCACGGACTCGTTGGAGTAATATGATATCATAAAAGTATATAAAACGTGCCTAATAATTAACTATTTTATAAATAATAGCCTCGTCGTATTTACCTAGATACATGTCATTGATCAAAGTATACTTTATTTAATTTCCAAGAATAAATTATAAATATTTAGATGCTAGAAATGTTCTATGGACTCTCAGGATTTATACGAGCTCATAAAAGTTATTAAATAATTTATAATGATTGAGAAATTAATTATCAAAGTTCATTATAAATAACAACGCATTCTGTATATACATATATATAATAAGAACACTCACACGCAGAAACACACGCACACACTGAGAGAAAGAAAGAGAGAGAGAGAGAGAGAGAGAGAGAGAGATGCAACATCTAAAATTAGATATCCTATTGACGCAAAAATCTTCAATTTTTAATAGGAACACAGAAAGATTGAGGAGGTCGAGCGCTAATCCATTAATTTCTAGTCGTCACGCTAGATGGCACAAGTGCCAGCGCCAAATTTGAATTGGTGTATAGAGACAATATCTTTATTGATAATTAAATAATAAGAAAAAATTTGTCACATTTAAGTATTCATGATGTTCCACGGACTCGTTGGAGTAATAAGATATCATAAAAGTATATAAAACGTGCCTAATAATTAACTATTTTATAAATAGTCGCTTCGTCTTATTAACCTGGATACATGTCATTGATCAAAGTATATTTTATTTAATTTCCACGAATAAATTATAAATATTTAGATGCTACAAATGTTCTATGGACTCTCAAGATTTATACGAGCTCATAAAAGTTAATAAATAATTTATAATGATCGAGTAATTAATTATTAAATTTATTATATATAACAACGCATTCTGTATATACATATATATAATAAGAACACTCACACGCAGAAACACACGCACACACTGAGAGAGTGAGAGAGAGAGAGAGAGAGAGAGAGAGAGAGAGAGAGAGTGAGAGAGAGAGAGATACAACGTCTACAATTGGATGCTTATTGTCGCAAAAATCTTGAATTTTTAATAGGAACACAGAACCATAGAGGAGGTCGATCACTTATTCATTAATTACTAGATATTACGCTAGATGGCACAAATCCCAGCGCCGAATTTGAACTTGTATTGTAAACTACATTGATGAATAAACATGGGGTTAGCAATGTTATATTAATTAATTATTATACTCTTTTCGATTATTTCATATCATTTTAAATATATTTAGCAATAAATTTTTTAATATATTCCTGTTCTATTTTCTATTCTGATCTATTTATCAGAAATTGAAAATCACCGTGTCATAATAAAAAAAATCATCTTAGTCTCACAATCATTTAAATATCTTTTAATTATTTTCCGTTGCATTTCATCTACTGTTATTATTTTTTAGTTTCCCTCTGTGATAGTTTTTTAATCATATTGTTTATACATCTGTAGATAAAGACAGTCTGCAAGTCGAAGGAATTTAAATAAGTATAAAATGGTATTACACTTTACTATCGATACTTCAAAGTTTTAAAATCTTTGAATCTTTCCCTTCTAAATAATATTTTTACGTTCGCAGGTCTTCTGAACGATTTGATTTATATAATGTTTAAAAAATGACTTCATTGTCATATTCATTGATATTGTTTATCAAGTACCCGACATACTTAATCAGAAATCTGCTTCGTTTTACATTTTACTTACATATATTTCATAGCAGGTATTGTATGCTTATTAACGTTATTATACATTGTTTTCCCTTGAAGGACATACAACTTACTTATTATTTCATGTACCAGATTGTAACAGAAAGCTTTTTTTTGCAATAATACATAGTCCAAGCATCTGTAGAAAGGCAATCTTTCAAGATGTAGAAATTTAAATACATGTGACAAGGTATTACACTTCAGCATCAATACTTCAAAATTTTAGAAACTATAAGTTTTACCTTCCTAAATAATATTCTTATCTTGTTGCATGTTTTATGACAGGTTTATAGCTCAAACGATACAAAGATTTTATTATCATCCAGTTCAAGAATGGCGAACCAGTTCCAGTTATTTATCATATTTGAGAGAATCAGCATTAGACTAAATTGAAATTTTATCTGAAATGGTAATGGTAATTGAAATTTTTAATTGCAAATATCTGTAATTAGTAATGACTGGACAATAAGAATGAACTGTGAACATTCTACTAACGATACATAATACATCATTCTATTTTTTTGTTCATATTGCTGTGATTTTAGCAAGTTTTTTATGAGTATATCGATTTTGGTAAACTATTATTTCAAATAATAAGAGTATTCAATGTTTCGGGTACTTAATGTTCTATACTCATTGCAGTTTCTTTTTGAAATGTCGTGTAAGTATTCTATCGCAAAATTAGAGTAATTGTTTGACGTAGAAAGAATTTGACAACCTGTTTATTACAATTTTTATCACTGTATCAAGTATAAGAACCTGTTGTTAATGATCTAAAGAGTAGATTTAATTTTTTTCTATTATGTTTCACAAAATTCTATGATTTTATAATTTATAACTGTAAAGTTTCTTGTGTATTGAAAGCACTTGTTAGAAGAGTATCATTTATTTAATTTTTGAAAAACAAATACTTAATACACACACGCCCGCGCGCTCGCACACACACACACGCGCTCACACAAATACATATGAATCCTTACAAATTGGTCGGCAACTTCTCGCCAAAAATCTTCAATTTTTAATAGGAACACAGAAAGAATGAGGAGGTCGAGCGCTAATCCATTAATTTCTAGTCGTCACGCTAGATGGCACAAGTGCCAGCGCCAAATTTGAATTGGTGTATAGAGACAATATCTTTATTGATAATTAAATAATAAGAAAAAATTTGTCACATTTAAGTATTCATGATGTTCCACGGACTCGTTGGAGTAATAAGATATCATAAAAGTATATAAAACGTGCCTAATAATTAACTATTTTATAAATAGTCGCTTCGTCTTATTAACCTGGATACATGTCATTGATCAAAGTATATTTTATTTAATTTCCACGAATAAATTATAAATATTTAGATGCTACAAATGTTCTATGGACTCTCAAGATTTATACGAGCTCATAAAAGTTAATAAATAATTTATAATGATCGAGTAATTAATTATTAAATTTATTATATATAACAACGCATTCTGTATATACATATATATAATAAGAACACTCACACGCAGAAACACACGCACACACTGAGAGAGTGAGAGAGAGAGAGAGAGAGAGAGAGAGAGAGAGAGAGTGAGAGAGGAGTGAGAGAGAGAGAGATACAACGTCTACAATTGGATGCTTATTGTCGCAAAAATCTTGAATTTTTAATAGGAACACAGAACCATAGAGGAGGTCGATCACTTATTCATTAATTACTAGATATTACGCTAGATGGCACAAATCCCAGCGCCGAATTTGAACTTGTATTGTAAACTACATTGATGAATAAACATGGGGTTAGCAATGTTATATTAATTAATTATTATACTCTTTTCGATTATTTCATATCATTTTAAATATATTTAGCAATAAATTTTTTAATATATTCCTGTTCTATTTTCTATTCTGATCTATTTATCAGAAATTGAAAATCACCGTGTCATAATAAAAAAAATCATCTTAGTCTCACAATCATTTAAATATCTTTTAATTATTTTCCGTTGCATTTCATCTACTGTTATTATTTTTTAGTTTCCCTCTGTGATAGTTTTTTAATCATATTGTTTATACATCTGTAGATAAAGACAGTCTGCAAGTCGAAGGAATTTAAATAAGTATAAAATGGTATTACACTTTACTATCGATACTTCAAAGTTTTAAAATCTTTGAATCTTTCCCTTCTAAATAATATTTTTACGTTCGCAGGTCTTCTGAACGATTTGATTTATATAATGTTTAAAAAATGACTTCATTGTCATATTCATTGATATTGTTTATCAAGTACCCGACATACTTAATCAGAAATCTGCTTCGTTTTACATTTTACTTACATATATTTCATAGCAGGTATTGTATGCTTATTAACGTTATTATACATTGTTTTCCCTTGAAGGACATACAACTTACTTATTATTTCATGTACCAGATTGTAACAGAAAGCTTTTTTTTGCAATAATACATAGTCCAAGCATCTGTAGAAAGGCAATCTTTCAAGATGTAGAAATTTAAATACATGTGACAAGGTATTACACTTCAGCATCAATACTTCAAAATTTTAGAAACTATAAGTTTTACCTTCCTAAATAATATTCTTATCTTGTTGCATGTTTTATGACAGGTTTATAGCTCAAACGATACAAAGATTTTATTATCATCCAGTTCAAGAATGGCGAACCAGTTCCAGTTATTTATCATATTTGAGAGAATCAGCATTAGACTAAATTGAAATTTTATCTGAAATGGTAATGGTAATTGAAATTTTTAATTGCAAATATCTGTAATTAGTAATGACTGGACAATAAGAATGAACTGTGAACATTCTACTAACGATACATAATACATCATTCTATTTTTTTGTTCATATTGCTGTGATTTTAGCAAGTTTTTTATGAGTATATCGATTTTGGTAAACTATTATTTCAAATAATAAGAGTATTCAATGTTTCGGGTACTTAATGTTCTATACTCATTGCAGTTTCTTTTTGAAATGTCGTGTAAGTATTCTATCGCAAAATTAGAGTAATTGTTTGACGTAGAAAGAATTTGACAACCTGTTTATTACAATTTTTATCACTGTATCAAGTATAAGAACCTGTTGTTAATGATCTAAAGAGTAGATTTAATTTTTTTCTATTATGTTTCACAAAATTCTATGATTTTATAATTTATAACTGTAAAGTTTCTTGTGTATTGAAAGCACTTGTTAGAAGAGTATCATTTATTTAATTTTTGAAAAACAAATACTTAATACACACACGCCCGCGCGCTCGCACACACACACACGCGCTCACACAAATACATATGAATCCTTACAAATTGGTCGGCAACTTCTCGCCAAAAATCTTCAATTTTTAATAGGAACACAGAAAGAATGAGGAGGTCGAGCGCTAATCCATTAATTTCTAGTCGTCACGCTAGATGGCACAAGTGCCAGCGCCAAATTTGAATTGGTGTATAGAGACAATATCTTTATTGATAATTAAATAATAAGAAAAAATTTGTCACATTTAAGTATTCATGATGTTCCACGGACTCGTTGGAGTAATAAGATATCATAAAAGTATATAAAACGTGCCTAATAATTAACTATTTTATAAATAGTCGCTTCGTCTTATTAACCTGGATACATGTCATTGATCAAAGTATATTTTATTTAATTTCCACGAATAAATTATAAATATTTAGATGCTACAAATGTTCTATGGACTCTCAAGATTTATACGAGCTCATAAAAGTTAATAAATAATTTATAATGATCGAGTAATTAATTATTAAATTTATTATATATAACAATGCATTCTGTATATACATATATATAATAAGAACACTCACACGCAGAAACACACGCACACACTGAGAGAAAGAGAGTGAGAGAGAGAGAGAGATGATACATCTAGAATTAGATATCCTATTGACGCAAAAATCTTCAATTTTTAATAGGAATACAGAAAGATTGAGGAGGTCGAGCGCTAATTCATTAATTTCTAGTCGTCACGCTAGATGGCACAAGTCCCAGCGCCAAATTTGAATTGGTGTAAAGAGACAACATCTGTATTGCTAATTAAATAATAACAAAAAATTTGTCACATTTAAGTATTCATGATGTTCCACGGACCCGTTGGAGTAATATGATATCATAAAAGTATATAAAACGTGCCTAATAATTAACTATTTTATAAATAGTCGCTTCGTCTTATTAACCTGGATACATGTCATTGATCAAAGTATATTTTATTTAATTTCCACGAATAAATTATAAATATTTAGATGCTACAAATGTTCTATGGACTCTCAAGATTTATACGAGCTCATAAAAGTTAATAAATAATTTATAATGATCGAGTAATTAATTATTAAATTTATTATATATAACAACGCATTCTGTATATACATATATATAATAAGTACACTCACACGCAGAAACACACGCACACACAGAGAGAAAGAGAGTGAGAGAGAGAGAGAGAGATGCTACATCTAGAATTAGATATCCTATTGACGCAAAAATCTTCAATTTTTAATAGGAACACAGAAAGATTGAGGAGGTCGAGCGCTAATTCATTAATTTCTAGTCGTCACGCTAGATGGCACAAGTCCCAGCGCCAAATTTGAATTGGTGTAAAGAGACAACATCTGTATTGCTAATTAAATAATAACAAAAAATTTGTCACATTTAAGTATTCATGATGTTTCACGGACCCGTTGGAGTAATATGATATCATAAAAGTATATAAAACGTGCCTAATAATTAACTATTTTATAAATAATCGCCTCGTCGTATTAACCTAGATACATGTCATTGATCAAAGTATACTTTATTTAATTTCCAAGAATAAATTATAAATATTTAGATGCTAGAAATGTTCTATGGACTCTCAGGATTTATACGAGCTCATAAAAGTTAATAAATAATTTATAATGATTGAGAAATTAATTATCAAAGTTCATTATAAATAACAACGCGTTCTGTATATAGATATATATAATAAATACACTCACACGCAGAAACACATGCACACACTGAGAGGACGAGAGAGAGAGAGAGTGAGAGAGCGATCGAGTGACGGAGTGGGAGAGTGTGTGGGAGGGAGAGAGAGTGAGAGAGAGAGAAATAATGCGAGTGAAAGAGAGATCCAACGTCTAAAATTAGATACCGTATTGACGCAAAAATCTTAAATTTTTTATAGGAATACAGTATAATAGAGGAGGTCGTGCGCCTGTTCGACATTTTGGCTTTCATGCTAAATGGAGAATATTTAGTACCTTGAAATGTTCTTTAGTCTATTACAAATAATGTCCTGGTATGAAATGTAATAAAAAGTTCCATATAATTAAATAACAATATTTTATACGTTCTATTATTTTATTAGCGTAGTTAATATTTCCATATTAATTCATATTTAGCACGGATATTTGTACCATCTAACATATCCAACAGTAATTTCTACGGGTGTCTATCAACCTCCATTATTGTCCCATGCTCTTGTTAAGGATCCCATCTCTTTGAGTCTATAGGGTGTCGGTTATTATGCATATATAAAGATATATTGAATAGATTGATGTTATACGATGAATAACAATTTATTTCTTAATTACTATATATTTTTTATCTTATTATTCTATAACATTTCATAAAGTCTATAGAACATTTTTTATACTTAAATTTTTGAGAATGAACTTGGAAAAATCTATATCTTGAATAGGAAATACTTCTCTTCTACAATCTTTCTTTGTTGTTATTCGTTAAACTAAGGAATTGTTATCTTAATTTTATTTATTCTCTATTTACTAAGAGACTTATAAATATTTATTGCTTCCTACTATTTATAAACAATGTTATGCCATTTGTAGCTATATAATGATTATAACAGACAGTGTAATTTTTATAAAATTTATTATTTATTCTTAGTTACAATTGTTTACAACATATAAAAAAATAACAAATAGCGTAAAGTATTTTCACAGCTGAATATCTTTATAACATAATTGAAATACATAAGTAATTATGGGGAGCACTTCACAACAAGTAGATACTAATTAAATATATGTAGACACGAATGTTATACTAGTTAGGAAGTGTTGGTTACAAAGATACTTTATATATATATTTTATAATTTACATTACTTTATATATATATATTTTAATATAATTATATATATATAATATAATTAATTACAAAATCAATTATACAATTCTTATATTCTTAAAAATGTATTCTCAAGAAAAAATGTATTTACTCAATAGTAATTTACTCGATTTATAATGCAATTTATTGTTTAATTTATTGTTCATTGGAAAATTGTTCGATCTTCATAAGATAGAATATTTAGGAAATATTTATAAAATAAATTGTGGTCTTGAATCTAGCACAGTATGTACCTAAAACATATTGTAAAATATTATTATTATTGTAAATATAATTGTCTCTCTATAAAAATCAAAGTATCTAATATCATAGTAATATATAGAAGGAATAGTAATTTGTTTCACATCAATAGTAGAATTTGTATTTTATATGTTATTATTATTATGACAGCTCTATTTTTTTTTTCTTTTTTTTAATAAAACTAATATAGTTCGAATATCATTAATACTCCTATCATGTTCTTGTAGATATAAACGAATAATTTAGATACTATTTATAACTGAAAATTATAATGAAAACATATGTTATTACATATTTTTTCCTTATATTTTTAAACATTTGCTTTTCTTTTATCTGCAGAATACTTCTATCTTCAAATACATAATGAATTTTATGACGATATTTGAACGTTCGGCTGGCTGGCTGGATGTGACACAGCCGAATATCGAATTTCATCAGCTATGCCGACATCTTGCCTTCCAGGCGCCCAATTTTTATATCCGGTAAGATACCTAATAAAAATTAAAAACTTGATTTTTAATTTAGATATTGTAAAGAAATACTTAACATTATAGCAGCTGAATATTTAAATTCCTCGGTAATGACTATTCATAGCAAATTCACATTTTCAGACATTTATCACCGCATTAGACTTTTGAACGACGAATAAATCACCAGAGGCAAAACTTTAGGATCGTGAAAAGATTACTAATAAAAATGTTTTGAAATGCATAAATGCAAGAATTACGAGTGAAACTATTGCGATGATCGTAACTACGGTAAATTTATTTTCAAAGACACCTCCACGAAGCTCGAGGTTCGCCAAAGAACTGAAAGCGTCAAGTTCTTACCTTCAAAGACGTAAAGCAAGGGGCGCGTGTAAGAGGAGAACGATGCTGATGTATGTCGAGAGGGGATGAAGTTCCGTGTTTCTTCGTTTCATTGGTTGGAACAGATCGTTTGGGTCCTAACGGACCTCGTTTTCCTATGCTTTTCTATTTACAATATTAGATCCTTTATCTTATTATTATGATCTTTTCTGATTTTATAAATTACAGCTAAAATATATCGGTATCGTCTTTCCATCAGGAAGATTGAATAGGAGAAGATAGACGCAATCCAAACGGAAGATGAGTCTTTCGTCGCTTTTGCTTCCAAAGATCACATTTGGAGAGTGAATAAAAAACAGAGAAAGAAAAAGGTAGAGAGAGAGAGAGAGAGAGAGAGAGAGAGAGAGAGAGAGAGAGAGAAATACGTTGTCATATGCGTGCTTGCGTGTGTGAATTCTTCGAGTATCATTGCCAGTAGTCTCCAACACTTCGTGACTTCCGCTACCAAGGAACAAGTTGCGCGCAACAGACTCATATGTGACCATCTATAGCCGGATATGGGCAAGAATCGAGCTACCAAATCGTTAGACAGAATTGCCGCCACGTCGTGTGAAGAAATTCTTATGCGCATCACGCGTTCACGTGTACCAAATTCTGATCGTAGACCGGTGACATCATACTTATTGTATGTACCTATAGGTTGCACGTAATTACACGCACTACTTTTCAATAATTACTCTGCATATCAATCGAATATAACAAAAAGAAATTAAAAGCGATTCATTAGAAAAGAATATTTCTCATTATGTCACTGTACATCACTTCATTTTCGATTTAAACAGCGTTCAAATTTAGCAAATTAGATAACAAGAATTTGCGCATACATAATTTCACATACAGGACTTAAACTTCTTATATATATGTGTGTACGTACGTACGTACGTAAATCATTTTATTTATCTAATTTCTTTCCAAGCACGATTGCAAAAGAGCCGATTAAATAAAAAATATTTGTCTTCTGACTTAAGTAAATCTAACTGAAATGTAATTACTGCAAATTGTATTAGATGGTAACTAAATAAAAAACTGACGAGAGGACGATCATGCATCTTTCCAGAGAAAGTCTCCGGAAGGTTTGGTGACTTATAACAATGACGGACTACCGTCGTGGTCGTTGCCGTCGTTGGCATAGTATTCAAGTGACGAAGTAGAAGAGGAGGAGGAAGAAAGAAACCTGCGAAGAATAATTAATCGGTACGCGAAACACGTACGCGCACACACTCACTCATGGACATATAAAACTGTAGAAAATCGCACTTATACGAAGAACTATGGAACGCACCTACGTGTACCTTCCATCCGGTTTCGAACATTGGGATCCCCAACTTTTCTACGGCATAAATGCACGTGCATTACATTAAAAAATAAAAAATAAATAAATAAAAAGTAGAAAAGAGCAAATATTTCATATTACTTTTCTCAACTATCGGATCGTTACTTTGCTTTTAAAGTTTTCTTAATGAGAAAAATTAAATTCTATATATTATTATGTTCATAGTGAAATATGTGCCAGAGATTATCATACTGATTGTATAACTACATTAGTTAATTTTTTGTTTATTTCGTAAAACTGTCTTAAATAGTTGTAAAAACTAATGAAACTTAGTAATGCCTATCGATACAAACATTTTGGAATACTTTAAAATAATTCGTCCGTAAAAAGTTTACTTCTTTATGCTATTATAAATAACGAATAATATTCTCTTTAAGGGAAACATATCGTAGAGAATGTTTTCTATAAACTTATTGTTCTATTATCTTCAGCTACTTGCTAAATAAACTTTTAAATATATTATGTCATTAGCAAATATATCAGAAGAATTTTTATGAAATAATAGTCGAATGTGTATCTTATTTCGAAAAGTAATTAATTACATATGGACGCGCAATGGAAAGAGAACTTGAAAGAAAAGTAGAGCGTACAAATAAGATAGGCACGTTTAAGCATTGCTACGAGAGAGGATACTAATTGAAAGACAAACTATTACAACTCGGTACGAAACGAAGGAGAGTGAAAAAAGAAATGTAGATAGCGGACATTTTCTTCAACAAAAGATACGTGTGTTTTCAATTATTTTGTATATGTAAGTTGTTCAACTGTAATTAAACTTATTGTCGAAGGACATTGAAGTATCATAAATGAATATTTTTTTGTTTCGGAAACTATTCGATTTATCGGGTATATATAGCAACAAAATAAAAATGATGAAACACAACAAGAGTAAATTACTAACAAATTTTATTCAAAATTCAAGCGCAATATCAGGTCACGGTGGTAACAAGCGTGAAATGTTAATTAAAATTTCTTTTTCTAAGAAATCGCGGCCATGTGTGGGATATTTGTAGTATAACTGGTTATTATCTGTTGCAAGAGTGTGAATAATTTAAATAATAATTAACTTCGATTTGGGTGTAGATGTTAACAAGTTACACCTGGTATATTCCTAGTCAACAAAGTATTTTACAGCTAGATCTTAATTGAACAACGCTTTAATTAGTAAAATCTACGAGTTTACATTGTTTTCACTTCATTATGCCAATACGTTGGCACAGTTAACGTTATTAGTAAAATGTTGTCCCATAAAAACCCCGATGAAATAATCGTTATTTTTTTATATCTAATTGTTCACATAAATTAAAAGAAAAAATGTTCGCATGTTTACATAAAGAATGAATTACAAACCAAAATAAGATAGTAGACGGCTCGACAAATTGTCGATAAAAGCACTTAATCGTAACCATTTTCTTAATTACACACTATCGCTAAATGTGCTTTAAAGATCGATGCAACGACACGACGAAAGCTGCAACTCTCTTTAACGAAGAAAATCGTCTAGCCTTATACTATACTGGTATGTCAATATTGACACATCTCTTACGAAACAAGAGAGACCTGCGATATCGCCTATTCCCGATCTTATAATAACTTATAAACCTATCGGTTTACAGCAGGTATGTCGTGTACAAACGTATTAAAATATTTCGAATGATAAAAAAAATACATATAATAAAATAAATAAATATGTGACATTACGAATACATTCCGTGCCGTCGTTAAGCGTAATATTTTTTTTTGCATTTATTTTTGCAAAAATCGTACAACATAGAATTTATAAACAACGTATCTACGAACATGAAGTAACTTTTAATTAAATTATCTATTATTATTAGATGTCCATCGTTTTTTCAACAAAATTATACAATATAAATTTAACATAATGTTAACAGTTTTTACTATTGACTTTTCAAAAATAGTGTATCATTAAAATCTGGTAATTTAGTAATTTATAAATGTTAAAAATAATTGCTTTTACTGATTAATTTTTATTTATTTTAACTTATTTCATTTTATATACCTTACATTGTGATATATTATCCCAGATAAATAAAAGGAACTAATGATATATCTCAATATCATAAACTCTATTTTCAAACTTCATCTTTTGACTAGTATATAAACTATGAAATGATGCTCACATATTCTTAGGCTTTTTTGTTATCTAGGCAAAAGCAATCAAAGTAAATGCATTTGCTGCATTATGATATTGCCATGATAGCTTATTTGTTAAATATATATATTATTGTTAAATAATATATCACTATGATCTTTTCTCAATTAATTGGATAGATCAAAATCTAGATCTATTAGAATTCCCAGGAAGTATATGTTGCAGTCCATGGTGTTATAACAGCCCATGGTGGGAACTGAATCAAAAATTGCTTAAATCTCGAGGATCTCTGATGTTTTCCATGCAAAGTATGACCAGCCAGTGCAATAGATAAAGAAGGAACTTTTTTTAGAGAATATATCTAAAATATATTAATTAATGAATACAAAAATTCTTCAGAAAAAATTAAATTGATTAATAAAAGACTCACATTTAACTCGATAGAAAATGTATAAGGAATACAGTCAGAGGCACAAGCATAATAAATGAAATAAGTTTCTCTGCCATTCCACATAGGACCTTTTAATGGCTCCTTGTTTGATATACTCCACTTTTCTAAATGGACATCTTTATATGGAGAAAGAATTATACCTATATGATCTGGACCTAAAGATAATAAATTGTTTTTAGATTGTACTACAAATTTATATCAACTTTTTTTCTAAATGTTACACTATTACCTGTTACATTAAAGGTAAAGCTTGTAACATTATGTTTAGTAATTTTTGATATAAGATCTAATTTTGTTGGAACATTTATAAATGGTGCAGGTCCTGATATCCAACTAGTCTTCCTATAAAATCATAACTTTATTAAAGATTTTCTTATAAAGATAATTTTTAACTAATAATAATGTTTACCATAAAAATGTTGTAACTGGCATTAAATATGGTAAACCACAATATAATTCCTTCTCACAATCTTTAATTGTTGGTGTGATAGTACTAACTTCTGGTACCATAGCTTGTACACTTTGAGGACTATTCATATCTAAGTCAACCAGCCAATATCCTGTTCCAGAATATCTAAGACTACCATTAAAATTGTAATATTGTCTTTGTGTGTGCTACACATAAAGAAATAAGAAATGCTTTAATATATTGCAAATCTATATGTGAAGAATTATCACTTAATTATATTCTGGATTTTACCGCTATCATAAAACGTTGTGGTGCAGGAGATAATGGATTGCCACTATAAGGAAAACCAAGAGGTGTTAAAATTAATATACCAATTGCTATCAAAAATATTCCCGTTAATACACTTATAATCCGTTCTGCATTCTTTATTAAAATTACTATAGGCATCTGAAAACAGTATTTAAAAAAATATATTATATAATACAAAAACTATAATAAAATCGCATTTTCATTATTTATAAAAAGTTATTTATGTAATAAACATGGAATATAATAAAAATTAACTTACCATAAAACTAAATAATAAGCAAAATAATAATGACAATATGTTGGCTATAACAACTTCAGAGTTAAGACTACCACCAGAACGTCCCATTATGGGAATAAAAAGATACAAAGCACCAATTGTTAAATAAAATGATTGCATATAGGGTAAAGTCAGCATTCCTATGTGGTAACAAAGCCATTTCCAACCTATGGAATAAAATATATACATATACATATACATATAGATATATATATATATATATATATATATATATATATATATTATACAAATATATATATATAATATATATATATATATATATATTATACAAATATGTATATATTGTTTATACAATAAAATGCCTTTTGATAATAAGAATTGATATAATTTAAGATAAATCAATACCTCTCCATTTGTAGAAAAAATTAAGACGTAGTATATTTCCAATAGCAGGGAAAAAAACCCAATGTAAAGGTATAAAACCAGATTTTATCTTAAGTAAAACACACAAGAGAAGTATTACCATCCATGTAACAGAATATGCATCGCAATACATTTGATATAAAATCCACATGGAGTTTATTTCCTGTTAAATTCAAATTATTCAATACATACAATATATTTTTTTTTTGTAATTTTTACAAATATTATTATGTATATTATACAATTTCCGTAAAATTGAAAATCTTAAAAAAATGTACATTAGTTGGAAATTTAATTATGTTTTAGTTGCTTTTACTTTTAACTAGTATTACTTTTATCCATTAATAATAGCATGATCACAATTCAAAATATAAATATAATGCGATAGATACATAATCAGTCATTTACCTTCTTTTGTTGAGTTCCAACGTACAAGAATAAAATCATTGACATGAAAACAGTTGGACAAACATATAAAAAGAATAACCATGCTGGTCTTACATACCAACTCATAACTTTTCCTAATTTCGTAAGAGTTAGTGCAATTGCTGTACATGTAAATGAAGATAGGAGCCATGAACTAACAATAACAGCGATGCATATTAATAAATGCTTTAGATATGTGAACTTTTTGGCATCTGGATAATAAAATATAAATTTATATCAGTAATATAGAAAAGAATAATATCATAAAAAATCTTTTTCTAGTCTTATAGTCAATTATATCAGCACAGATATTCATATTTACCTCTGCGTGCATTTTGCATATTCATATATATAGAATATATTCCTATAGAAATACTGAAAACATTTATTGTACTTGAAATATACAGTGGCCATCTGATTACGAATGCACCCAAAAAATCAAAAAATACAATATTTTCTACTGCATTCTGTGATGTTCTATCTGGCATAAAATCCTCCAGCATTATTCCTTGAGCAAGAGCAAGAATATTATCTCCAGTTCTCTGTAAAGATCCTAATGGTATTTGATCTACTGTGTCAAATTTTGTATGATAAACATAACCATTAGATGACCAAGCAAAGTCTACACCTGGACAAAGTATATTAAATATAAATACTTTGTTGATTATATTTTTAAAATAAAAATAAGAAAAAATATATATATATATACTACCAGAAATATTTCCAAAATCTCTAAATATTCGGAAATCAGTATCTCCAGGAACAATGCCACTTTCGAATATTTCTTGAGCCAAGGATGATGCAAATGGATATGGAACTGATTTAGAATATATCTGAGAAAAAGAATTGTAGTGATAAAATCAAATATATAAAATACATGAAATAAATAGATATGAATTTGTATATATATACCTCCAAAATCCATGGAGTATCAGGACCAGCTTGAAACAATAATTCTCTACCACCTGCACCACATGCTTCTAAATTTATAAAAGTTCTGATTTCTTTAGCCCAAGAATGTTGCGTTATAAAACCATGTGAAGCCTATGAAATAAAAATTATATCTTTTTATAAATTTAATTTTGCTTAAGTTTAAATTAATTTGGAAGTACCTCTAATAGATTTTCCTCTGCTCCGTTAAATAAAAAAATAATATTATGCTTTAACAACTGTGAACTGTAAGCCATTACACGTAATATTTCTAACATCACAGCACATCCAGCAGCATCGTCGGAACCACCTATCATTATATACCATGATATTCTTTGGATATATCAAAAATAAATCAATTTCGCTTGGAAATAATGTTATTATGTTACATGAAATGTATTTACCTGGACTTTCTGGAAAGGTATCAAAGTGACAATTCATCAATAAACTATGCTTTACTGGATTATGTGGTCCAATTTTAACAACAACATTCTGAACATTTCTATATACATTTGTCATGCCATCTAAAAACTTCAATGGAAATGATCCACTATGCTTTGTTATATCAAGTGTAATTTTATGATTTTCATGCGCCTTATTAACTATTTCATTAATTGCTATTGTTAAATATTTTACAGCTAACACTTCGTTTTCGTAACTCCCAACAATTCGTGGACCAATAGATGTAAGATTTATTATATGATTACGAGCTCTCTCTGCAATAAATCTACCAGGATAAAGTTTTTCATTTTCTATCATACATGGTTCTGGTAAATTTTTCTCTAACGCAATAATAATGAAAGATAAAAATAGAAAAAAGGTAAGCACAAAAAAAAGATGTGGAGTTTCATTTGGCAGTATATCTTTTCTCTTAGAAATTATTCTATTCTCTTGTGAATTACTATCTGAATATCTGCTTGTAGTATGCTGGCGCAATCTGACCCCATCTCTCTGAAACTTAACATATTTTTATACTTCAAAAAAATTGCTAATTTTAAATAAAAAATAAATAAATGATATTATCTATAATGTTCATTAAAGTGCTCGAAAAATGAAAAAAAGCCTTACCATGTTGTTTTATTTTTTATTTGTATAGAACGTATCGTATCGCACGAAGAAAATTTTAGAAAAAATTGAAAGAAATATAACAAGGATTTCACGAACGAAATTGTGTCACGTTACTCTGCAGACTGCATAATACCGCATCAAAAGCAATTTTTGTGCTTTTTAAATAAAAAAAGTTATAAAGCACACACTGTTTCTTTCGTCGATGGTAGTTCTTCTCGTTATTTTTATTTACAAAGTCAACTTTTTAAATTATACTCTATTTTTTTGTGACACGATTATTCAAAACTGAGGAATTAAATAGTTGTACATTAGAATGTCGTTTTTTTATTATAAAGATGCAAAGGTGAATGACGATTATATCTAATCTTACTAGAATGATACGTACTTTTTTTTTCATTATTATCTCATCGTTATTGGTCTCTTTTTTATGTAATCTTATTCAATATTAATGAATCTGCTATCGCATGTATAAATTTAAATAAGGTTATGGTAAATATTTGGCATCGCCGACGAGTATATCGTTCCTTGGAGAGAAAAGAATATATTCGACATTCACTAACATTAATAAAAAAAATAAATTAACTTTCAATTAGCTTTTCCAAAGATCACGAATAGATATTAGCAAAGGAGATACCTTCCGATAACATTCGTTTATCATTAGGTATTCATGCACTTGACGGTAACAACATAGTACGGTTCATAAAGAGATAGAGGTTTTGTTGATGATACGTATGTACATATGTATGAACATGATATCTGTGTTATCATCTGATACTACCTGCATACGTATGTAAAATAATATTATGTAAAACGAAAGCATTTCTTAACAAATTCTGAAATTCTAAATTAATTTATCATTCCAAATTATTCTAAATCATAACGATATATCTTTCATCAATAAAATTATTTCCTTTTTTTCCATGTAGTTTGTTATAAAATACTGATATACGTGGTTCTAGATCATTCAATTATTATTACAAAAATGTAAATTGCTATTTGTTGATTGTTGAGATGTAATACAGTAATTTTCGTGTATTACAATAAAAGAAAATATAATTCTTCAAAACTATGCATATATTTAATGTCTGTAATCGTTGCAACGAATTTTATTATTAATTACATCAACATAGAAAGTTGTCCAGCATTTATAAGTAAATGATGAATAATGGAAGAATTAAGAGGTTAGATTGAAATGTCGTGATTATCACACTACTACAATAATATTTGTGACACAATGAAAAACGAGTAAAATTTTAACAAACATATTTTATTAGTTTTTGATACTTCTTTCACCATTGATTGTGGTGAATTTCATGTGTATCTAATCATCACATTTAATCATTTTCTCGATAAACGTAACAATTATATAGGTAAATGTCTTTTGATATTTTTATAGAAAAAGTTTTTTTACGATATATACATGACATGAAATATAATAGAAAAATGAAAATTATAATTACATCGACAATACTTAATAATTTAATACTACATCTTTTGTAAATAATGTATTTACAAATTTGTATCATTAAAAATGTAAATCAGAATTTGCAAAACATGAAAAATTCTATTTAATATTCATAATGAAAATTCAGTATCATTTTTACCATTTTAATGTGAATAAATTAAATATGTTTTAGATAAAAATAACTTAAGATTCTATGTATATAAATCTGTTTGCAATACATACCATACGTAAAAATCTTATCAAGATTGAATGTACATAGATTATAAATTTTTATGTGTAGTTATTAAACGTAATATATATTAATCAAAATATGTTTATTGTTTTATAGATATAAATATTCTTTGATAAAAATTTAATCTACACATAAAATAACCTTGGTAACCTAAAATGGAAAATATTATACTAATAAGCTGGCTAAACAAGATACTACTGTTATTCTGCATAGCAAGCATATTCTTGTGTTTAATTATTCAACAATGGGTTGGAGTTACATCTGTACCTATATATATTTCACTTTCATGGATTGCATTTGTCATGATTGTGTCGATGTGGCTTAGCTGTGTTTTACTTAGATTTACATTAAAGAGAACTGTGCCAATTAATATAGAATTTATAAAAAAATGGATTTATAAAAGATTACCAAAATGTTTAGAGTTAGAGTCTTTAAGTACAACAGAAAAACATAACATTTCAAAATTAGAAAATAAATGTAATAACAAAGTACATATAAAAGCTATCAATCTAGAAAATATGAATAGCTTATCTAGTGGAGGAGATTCCTTATTCAAAAAAAGAATTATATATGTAGATGATATAATAAGAAAAATCAATCTTGACTGTATAGATGTTTGGTACAAAAATATAAGTACTGATAAAGCATTTCCTAATGAAGCCCAAACATTATTGAAAATGTTATTAATAAAAATATTACAAAAAGTTAATTCAATAGATAAATTAAAGCTTGCTAACAAAATGGCTGATGTAGTATTATTACATTTGAAAGAATATCGTAGGTAACTATATCATGAATCTGATAAATAATATCTTATAACACCATCTTCCTTTTCTTTTATTTCAACTTTTTAAATATTTTACAGAGCATTGCGTAGAGTTGAAAAGGGTACTTCTACAAATCTAGAAGAAGCATACAGATGTTTACATCCTGGTTCTCGGAGTGTATTAACTTTGGAACATATATTTCATCGTCTAGTTACTGTTTTAGCTCAAGAATTTTTACAGTGGGAACTAACTAGTTCGCTACCTTGTAAATTATTAGTATCTATTTTAGCCAGAAAACTGTTGACAATGATACAAACAATAAGTTGTCCTAATTGGATGTTTGAATGTTTATTAAAGTTACTGCAGAGTATACCAAAAGAAGCCAACGAACAGTGGACGAAAGATGACGTAAATATAACATACATAGACATAAAATGAAACAATTCACCAAGTAATTTCTATCAATTCCAGGGCACTGTTTCTGTAGGATTGAATGATGGTATGACATCTGCAATGGCTACAGTAATTCCACATCCTCTATTGCAACCTGTACTTTCTAATAAGTCAATGACAAGATTTATGCAAGCAAATCAAAATTTATCTTTGCCTATTGATCTTGAAAAGCAATCTTTAACTTTGGAAGATTTATCGGTACAGCATAGAGGTCTTTGGGCAGATATAAATATATCAGAGGTAGACTCAGAAATTGATAATAACAGAATATCACCAATATATGAAGAACCTACAGATTTTGCAACAACTATTGCAAGACTAAGAAATTTATTACAGCAAAAGTCTACTGCAACAACACCATTGTAAGTTATGAATGCTTTCATAATATTTATATTATTCATTTAGAATTTATCATTGCAGACGTACAGAAGAAAAATCCTATGTAATATGCGAAGCTAATCAATTTATAAATTTATGTATACCGTGGACAGAATTTCATACAACAGTAGATGGTTCACAGCAATTATTATATTGCATTCAATTTGATGATGTTGAACAACGTGGAGTAGATTTATTTGAAACTACAACTGCCACAGTTAAAAGACAACATTCTGACTTTATTCAATTACATACTTCTCTAGAAGAGGTAAGATTATGTAGAATTTCATAAATTGAATCTATAAATTAATCTATAAATATAAACTTATTTATTTTTTATAGATACCATCAATAGCCAGTATTATGTCAGAATTAGAATTACCAGAAGGTGGGCGTGTTGAAATGGAAACTTATTTACGAAATCTCTGTATACGTTTAGCCAATGAATGTCCAACACAATTAAGACATTTTTTGCGACCAAGTAGTAATGCAGGAAAAAAAGCAGATATAGTTGCACCACGGTTCGATAGATTTTTAGCTAAAACTGTCAGTGGAGTATTTAATACCTTAAAAACAGTTGTACCTGGATTTGAAATAGATTCAGAGGAAGAAGTTATGCCATTACCAACATTGATACCCTTATCTGATATACCATGGAGATTCGTAGAAGATATTAAATCAGTGAGTGGATATATTATTGTGTAATATATTGTGGATATATTGTGGATATATTATGTGTACTATGAAGTAATATGAATTATAAAAAGGATTATAAAATTATAATACAAGATATATTAGATTATATTATTATTGCAGAAAAATTTAGCATACGAATTGCAGCAATTGGTAGCTGAAAGAATTGATTATTGTTCTGTAGATACAGCATACGAAGCAGTTGATAGTATAGAAAGCAGTGGAGATTCTGAGTTAATGGCACATTGGTGGGACATAGTTAACACTCCTTACGATGGTAAGAAAATTTAATCAATTATAGTTTAAGAAAATCTATAATATTTTATACCTTATAGAAGAAACGGAAGAATTAGATTCGAAATTATCTTTAACATGCGTTGTTATCGATTTAATTTGTGAAGTATTGACTGGTATCGGAAGTAATCATGTGTTACAACAAGAAGCTGTTGTTCGATGGGCTAAATTGTTATTTGGAAATGTCACTGAACCCCTTATAGAGGTAATTCTTATGCAAGTATATAAAATATATTATATACATAAAATATTATTATTTTTGTTATACATTTATATATGTATATATATATGTATATGATTATTTCCAGAAAATTATTTCGAGGTTATCAGACAGTTTAAGCAATATATCATTCGCATATAACTCACAAAGTAATGTCACAGCAGAATCTGTTGTACTTGTAAAGGATAAAATATTTGAAATATTGCAAAAAAAAATTCCAAATGATATGAAACTTATTTTTGGAGAGGAAGATACACAGAAAATTCTAAAATATTTACTTACTTCATATGAAATAAGAAAGATTAATCTGGATTTAAATATGCAAATTTTAGATGTTTTGATGTCACAGTTATTAATTTCCTGTAGAATGAATCATGATTTACATTGATTGCTATATTTTGTGTAACTTGATAAAACAGAAATTTATATAGTAGAAAAAAAAAGAATCAAATACTTCAACAATGTATTAGAAAGATGCTGTGTTAATTGCATAGTTTATTAAAAAATGAGAAATTGTGTACCTGATCATATATTTGCAATAAGAAATGCCAAGTATTTATTTAATACTATCTACTGCAGAATAATAGATAATAAGGATTGTTTATAATTTGCAAATCAGAATGATGTGTCTGTGTCAGTGTTTAACAATATAAGTATTTAATGAACCATTTTCTTGCAGTATTTTGTAATCGAATTTTAATTATTTTCAGAGTAACCTTTTTTTAACAGGTATGTGTATTGTTGTAATAGATTTTAAAATAGTATAATTTTCTGTATTGTTATTTGTATCTATATATTTCTGCAAAATATATCTATAAGATGATTGCATTGCAATATTAATCTAAAGGTTATGATTAAGTAGTCTTTCTACAAAATATATTATATATAACAAAAAAACAGTAATATGTACATTATTATAGATTTAATGTAAAATAGGGACATATACCAAAAATCATATAATTTATGAATGGATATGAAAAGTAGTTATACGATATCATACTAATAAATGTTGCAGACCATTTAATCTTCTTTCGTTGGTTCACCTTGACCTTTTTGTTTTTCTAGCTGTGCTCTAAAATTGCAATACTATATATTAAGCAATATTTGAGAAATTATAATGATTTATAACCATCAAAAATATAAATAAAGGCACATTGTAGATGTATAATCATGGGAACAAAATAATATTAACCTTAAAATATCTATTACTTGATATATACCTTAATTGTTGATTAAAATCGTCTTCAACATCATCATCGTCCCAATTATCTTCCCATACACTAATATCTTCATTATCTTCATCTTTTGCAGTCCAATCTGTTAAATGATTCAGCGAAATAAAGGTTATGTTTCGACATATATATAAACATGTTATTCAAAACATTAAAAATTTAATATATACCTTCTGCGGGGAATTCTTCAAATTCATCGTCTTCTTCAAGTAATCCCAGATCTACTTTGACTTTATCGTTTTTGCCGTCTGTCATTTTAAAGAATATACTTAATTCAATTTCAACTGTATCAAAGATCGTACAAGTTATACGAATCACGTTACGGTTGTACATCTGCGAACATAAATTCCGTATGGTGGGGATTCCCCCTCCATGCGCCCAAATTTCCCTTTCCATCATTCATACGTTTATCTCTTCGTACTTGCTCTGTGATAATAGTTTCGTAGTGATATATTATAATGACTTGAGAAATCAAATGTGTTACAAATTAAAAAGTCAGGATATTAATTAATTATTAAATTAAAACAATTATTAAAACAAAAATCGTAAATATGTTGCACATTGTATAAATAATCTACATAGATAGCATTACTCGTAATGCGATTAAATATGTGTGTTATATTACTACAGATCTTTGAGGTTATCTATGTACAATATATTTTGTATTCGGAGAAAGAGTACTTGTAAATATTGTTGAAGGAACTAAGTCTTTTCTTTTATGTGCAGAATATGTTATGTATATATTTATGTTATGTATATAATTTATTAGTATTAATATATATGTATCATTTATGTGTTTGTGCATTCCAACTATATAGTTTTTATTTTTCACAAAATAGATTATATAATATAAATATATTACATTTAAAAATAAGTTATGAATTTAATAATGTTATATAGCAAGCAGATCTATAATATTTTCATGCATGAATAAATTCATATATTAAACATCTATATATTCTAGCAGAAACATAGATATTTCTCTAGTTTTGGAATACCTTTATTTACTTTATTTATTAATAAACAAATGCCTAGTGCTTTGTACTATTTGAGCATATGTAATACTATCTAATAATGAGCATATAATAAATAATAATACTAAGATTGCAAAAGATAATACTGATAAATATCAGGAATGTTGATATCATTTTTGTTAATATCTATATAAAGTCAGCTAATTTGAAACAAGAAAAATGAGTATTTTTTTATGCAAATATCAGCACTAATTTTTTATATCTTCTATATCTTGATAAGAATATAAATGTGATTATATAAAATGACTTGTTGAAGTTTGACATTCATTTTAAATCTACATTGTTAATATTTCACAGACTTGTAGCTTTGGTTTCACTATTTTTTCTATTGTAATCCATTAAAATTTGCTTTTTTTTAATAAAAGCTTTGAACTTCTGGACTGCAAGATCTTGACGAAGCTGGAGTATTTATGTCCATACAAATATTTGTGTTACACGGTGGTTCTCGGGATTCCGAAATTTCAACTTTTTGACTTGTTGAGGTTTCATCATTTCTTATTGCACATATTATATCAGTAAGAGCAACTATATAATTCTTGGCCAATGTGAGAGTTTCTATTTTTGAAAGACGTCTTTCCTTAGTAACATGTGGAATTACTTCACGTAGAGACTAGTGTAAAAAGCAAAATTTTAGAATATTACAAATATCTTTCAAATTATTTATAATAACGAGAGTTACAAAGGAAATCAATATTTACCTGGAACGCATCATTCAAACTATGCATTCTCATTCTTTCTCTTTCATTACTTTCTAATCTACGAAGTGTCCTTTCTTTAGATGTAGACGCTCGCGGAGACTTTGATAATTTAAATTTTTCTGTCTTTCTTGATGGTCGACGTACTGTACCACTATCTTGTATTCCTTGTCCAGTCCACTTTGCTTCCCAATTACTTTCACTCGTTACTTTAGATCTCATTATATGAAGCAACTGTATTACCAAATGTGCGTATAGTCAATCTACATTCATTTATATAATTAAAAATGTATTTACCTAATGTAAATATGTTTACTTGAAATATTTATGCGTCCAATTTAATATTCATTATCATTATCAAAAGAATAAAAGATCGTATAGATAAATATTTTTTTACAAATAGATATATTAAGTGAAAACTTAAATATATAATGTATATACAAATATTTCTATATTAAAAAATTTTATTATATTTTAATAATATTACTATGTATAACAAAATAGATTTTTATTATATACTTGAAAACTTGCTAAAATTATTAAATATATGATGCACTATTATATAATTTAAAATATATACATTTTTTAAAAATATGTATAATTTTATTTATTACATAAAAAATTATTTGAAATTGCCAAATTTAAAATCACAAACCGAAGGAGACTATTTATTACAAATATTATAATAAAACATACCTTATATTTTATTAAGTGATCTTTAACAATTTGAATCGCTGTTCGAGTACCGCGTGTACTTGTTGAGCCACGCTGGAAGACTGTCGTCGCGACGTCGGGGTGCGGTCGGCGCCACCTTCCACCCCCCAATATTGCACCACCTACGGCGTGGCTAATTCTTCATCGTTAAATACCAGGATATCTTTTTAAATACTATTTATTGATAGATCACAGAAATCAAAATTTAAATATGTATAATTTGTTAAAATTTCAGATAAATTAGACTGATCGTTGTTTCGATAGGCAAAAATTTATATTAAATATGAGTGAATAATCTAAAAAAATCCAAAAGAAATCAAATGAGTTAAATTTTAAATAAAGCTCTTAGATACAGTTGTTATATTTTTTATTTTAAGTTTTTAAACTAATTTCCTTTCTCTTATAACAAATTCTTTATAGCGCGAATAGGAAAAATTTCAAAAAGAATTTGATTTTACTCCGAAAAATAAGAAGGATGTATTTAAACGCACACCCAGTATATATTATAGCGTTTGGAATCTCTACGTGTATGTTGTATATATGTGAGCGGCTACAGGTGGGCGTATGACGTAATTCGCCCACGCGGAATCTTCTATTTGCTTATTACCGCTTTACCACTAACTACGCCAGTCAAGAGCATGTATTAAGAAAAGGGTGCGCGTGTTATATCATGGATGGTTTCAGTTTTTCAAATCAAATCAATTTTATACCGTAAAATAAATTAAATCTTAATATAGTTCAAGAAAAGGAGAAAAAATTGATAAATATATATGATAAATATCTGAACATTGTTATATCTTATTAAATATTTCGAAAAATGAGCAAGACAAGCCATAATGTGATTTATTCTTTCCAAAGATAAAATCTATAAGATCTTTAATTGTAAATTTATTTAATTGTAAAATTTTAATTTCAACAAGCTCTCGCTGGAAGAATATGATTATGAATTACATTATATTTCATAAAAGATAAAGAAAAAAAAACTATTGAGATCTATTGTTATTAACGAACTATTTCCAAGCTTTAAAAAATATTTTATTTCTTATTCTCCAGTTTTACATTTACCACAACACATATTAACACGTTTCTCTAATTCAAACTCCTTATGGTTTGGAGTCCATGGGCCTAAACTAGCTGCAGAATAAAAATCCATAGGATATGCTTGATTTCTATCATACTCAGCCATCTCTAGAGCGACTGCGCCTTCGTAGGGTGTAAGAAAAGGTTTATGGAAATTAATACCCCAATCAATGCTGAGACGTGGACATGCAACCTTAAAGATATGAAAAATTACCTTCTTAAGTATCATATTTTAATGAATCCAGAAACAATGCTAATGAACTTTTTAAAATTACTTTTGAATTATATACCTGTATAAAACTATCTACATTTTTGAATAATTTAATTTTATCTGGGAATATCTCTGAAAGTAAAATAACAATGCTTTCCTTCCTTAGAGCTTTCAACTTATTTTGTAAATGATCCACAATTTTCGGATGTCCCTGCCGACCTAAAGTCCCAAGTATCATTCCAAATATTTTAGCACTCTTTGTTAGATTTATCGACAAGAGTCTTCTTTCGCGCATTTCTTTGTGATCATAGAATTCTTCTGTCATCTTTTTTTCATAAGGATCATATCTGAATGCTCGTAAATTTGGATTTGCAATCATAGCAGCTTCAAGATGAAATCTACCATCTCCTATATAAACAATAGCATCTGCACAATGTGTTTGTGGCGCAGTGCAACCTAAAATCTTTAATAATAATTTATATTAATTTAATATATAATATTATAATCTACCTAAGAGTGAAAAAAGAATAGAAAATAGAAGAAAAATCACTTCGCCTGGACTCAATGGTTTACTCTGCGGTATAGAAACTTCATATCCATTTTTTTTTAACTCTGTTGCAATAGCTTGTAATGTTCCTACAAACTGTATTGTACTAATGAGTGATATTTTTGAAATAACTAATAAAGTAGCTTTAATGCTTTCTATACAGTGTACAATGTCAATACTTATATTAACAAATACATATAGAACTTTTATTCCAATAGTTTGATCAATTGGTATTAGACAAGAGTGTCCATAATGAATCATAAAATCTGCATCTAATGCCTTAGCTGTGTAATCATCTATGCAACATGCGCCTATAAAAGGAAATATAAAACTGTAATAAAATTAATATTAAATAATATGTATATATATATATATATACACACATATTTATAATTATAATATTTTACCATACGTCACATCGCCCATAATAATAGTTTCTGCGTCAGTAAAATTTTCAATAATATCAGCTATAGTAGTTGCATACATTAATAATCCCTCAGGCATTTGCAAAACAACTTTATTAGCTTTAGTTTCTCTGATTCTCCATATAGATTTGTGTATTTCAAAGTTATAATTATTAGGCAATGCTGCAATGGCTGTATTCAATAAAGGATCATTTAAAAGTTCTTGTGGTATCTTATTAACTTTGATCGGGGCTTTAAATACTTTGCGAACTGGTTTTGCCCTAATTACAACAGCAGATTCATATTCTGCAATCATGATTATATTTTCTCCTTTTATTAAAAAATTATGTCATCACTATAACTTGTGTCATATTACTTAAGTGCAATTTTTCTTGTGTTCATTAAACAGAGCAGCTATTAGATCTTAGAGATCATTTTTGTAAGCACATTATTTAAATAGAAATGTTTTTAATTAAACTTCTTCGCTAAATTATTATCAATTCTGAAATTATTCAATTTTTATTTATACAAATCTACATCACTCTACTCATGTTTTTGTAAACGTTGGTTATGATTGAATATAATTACCAACATAATAACGATATGTGTTCAGTTAAACGTCAGTACTTGCAACTTAGTCTAATTAATAACTAGAATTGTCAACTTAATAATTATAAGATTTTTAAATGATTATTACGGATGGTAATTCGCGTTGTAATTGACTTTAAATCCTGATCATAATTGTAATATACAACGAAAATTGATTTTACTAAATTTTGATTGGATAATAGTTATATTTAAATTAGTTTAGTATGGTCCAATCAAAGCCTCATGTGGAGCATTAATTTCTCAAGCATACACATATATAAATATTCTTATTATTTTTTATCTATCGCTCCTTTATGTATTTTTTCATATATGTTTAATATTAATGACAAAGATAGAGATAATCAATTTGAATTCTTATGATCATAATGATTCATAGCATTAGGAAAAAAAAAAATTCGCGATCAGCTAAAGAGAAGGAATTTTGTTATTTGCTATTACTCTTATATTCCTTTACAGGATTGGTTGGATTTAACTTGATCTGACTCTTGCGTGTCAGCTTCTTGTGTATGTCACGTATAGATCATATGGATTACGATAGTCGGTGCGACGTCGATTTATATATTTCATTTTATTATAATAAAATGAACTTATAAAAATGTATAAATATATAACTGTTTTGGAGTGATAACATTTTTTTATGTTTTTCTTCTTTTCTTTTTATCTAACAACAATTCTTCAAAATCAATGACGCATAAGCCATTTGTAGGATGATACACAGCATCATTAATGTGACATCAAATCTGTCACGCTTACTGTACGCGATTTGAAGATATTTAATTGTTAATTCCACAATTTAAGAAACGTCGGTGAATACATTACTTGATGTTCTAATTATTTCAAAACCTTAATACGTTATAAAATGTTCGTGATCACACAATTAATTTTATTTGCATAAACTGCATGCGTAATTTTGTCGATATAACTGGTTGAATCAGTTAAATTTTTTAACTATAATGTGCGTTAATATTCTTAAAAGAAAAAGTAAATGGTTTAAAGAGAAAAATTTTCAAAGAAATCACAGTTATTGAAATGTTCAGAACATTATTTTTACGTGGTGTGCAAAGAAGTGAGATTTCTACGGTTGTTTCGTTTTAACTATGTAATTTATCTACGTGCACCTGTAACGTCCTATAGCATACATTTTATAGTGATTTTATACTTTCAAATTTGACACTTCCAAAGATGCTGGAAGTAGGTTTACGTGTTGTGCGTGGTCAAGATTGGAAATGGGACGATCAAGATGGTGGAGAAGGTCATGCTGGTACAGTAGTAGAAATTGGCAAACCACCATCTGGAACTTTAGCTTCTAGTCCTAACCCTGCTGATAGAACACCTGACAAGACTGTTATTGTTCAATGGGATCATGGTTCTAGAAGTAATTATAGAATTGGATATCAGGGAGCTTATGATTTACTTGTCTTTGACAATGCAGCTATTGGCGTAAAACATTGTAATATTATTTGTGATGGATGTAAAAAGCGTGGTATAATTGGTATGAGATGGAAGTGTACAGAATGCTCTGATTATGACTTATGCACACAATGTTATATGGCAGATATACACGATTTAACTCATACTTTTCAAAGATTTCAAACTCCTACTTCTATAGAGTTAGTAAAATTTAAGTATAAAAGCTATTACTTTTAATTCATTAACGGATTTTCCTTTTTTCTATTTGTATATATTTTTATAAATTTATGTTAATAGAATACATCTTAGTGCAAGAGAAGGTTGTACAAAAATACCGTTAAAAGGTATTTTTATTGGAGCAAAGGTAGTTCGTGGACCAGACTGGGAATGGGGAAATCAAGATGGAGGTTCAGGTAGATATATTTTAATGGTAAAATATTTTGCAATTTGAATATATGTGACATTTGCTTAATATAATTTTTATTTTGTTTTAATAGGTAAAAGTGGAAGAGTTATGGATATTCGTGGTTGGGATAATGAGAGTAGTCGTTCAGTTGCTACCGTTACATGGTCCATAGGAAGTACAAATGTCTATCGACTTGGCTATAAAGGTTGTGTAGATTTATGTTATATAGAAGAAGCCACTGCTGGTACCTATTATAAAGAACACCTTCCACTTCTCGGACAACCTGTAATAGCATATCCAGATAATAGAAATGACTCTATATTGAACAGAGGCAGTACTCCTAATGTTATTGTTTCTAGTCTTCGTCATTTGACATTTAACATTGGAGATAAAGTAAAAGTTTTAATTCAGGTTGAAGCTCTCAAAGAAATGCAAGATGGTCATGGTGGATGGAATCCACGCATGGCAGAATATATAGGGAAGGTATTGCAGAGTAATTACATTAATCTTTTATTAAATGCTTATATGTAATGTGTTAATGTATCATCTAGATCGGTACTGTTCACCGGGTAACAGACAAAGGAGATATTCGTGTACAATATGAAGGTTGTAATAATAGATGGACATTTCACCCCAAAGCTTTAACAAAAGTAACAAGCAAAGATATATTCTCTCTTGGAGATATAGTTAAAGTAAAAAACGATTTAACTACGGTAAAACATTATCAACGAGGACACGGAGAGTGGATAGACGTAATGAAAACAGTGTGTATTCGTGAAATATCGTTTCTTCTTTCTATGATACTTCTATTATATTTCTATTATATATACAATATTTGTACGCACAAAGATATATAATTTGTTCTTGCACTTTACATTACTTTTCATGCGGGGGATATATTTTTTACATAAATTGTTGGTAATTTTACAGGCTCTTGGAAAAACTGGGAAAATAATAAAAATATATTCAGATGGAGATTTGCGTGTAGCACTGGATGGTCATACATGGACATTTAATCCGTTGAGTGTATCATTAATGCCACCTGGATCACATAATGTACCTGTTATAAATGAAGACGCAGATAGAAATAGAGATCGATCAGGTATAATTTAATATAAAAATAGTATGAAATATGAGGTGAAATATAAGACAGAGAAGTATATGTTCAATTAATACTTTTGTTTTATCATATAGCAGGTGTAACAGATAATGAAGTAGAAAAATTATTACGAGATGCTGCCAGAGGCGAGGCAGGTGTTCATGCAGTAAGGGAATTTTTAAAAAAATATCCTGGTAGAGTAGATGCTCGAGCTGGTGGTCCTGGCGGTGAGAAAAAAACCTGTCTACAAGTAGCCGCGCATCAAGGGCAGCATGACCTTTGCATACTTCTTCTTGATGCTGGAGCTTCTTTACGAGCAATTGATGAAGATGGGGATACTCCGCTACATTATGCCGCATTTGGGTAAGACAGCTCTTGTTTTGATTATGATCGAAATAGGTTTGAAAAACAAAGAGTTAGTCTATGAATAATATATTATATTGCTTACTTTTTCACAGCAATCAACCAGAAATAATGGAATTACTTTTATCGCGAGGTGCGGCTATTAATGCTGTAAATAATGGTAAATGCAGTGCGCTGCATGTTGCTGTAAATAAACAGCACGTTCAGTGTGTAAAAATATTGTTACGTTATAATTGCGATGTGAATCTACAAGATTCATACGGAGACACGGCATTGCACGATGCCATTGGAAAAGATGCACTTGATATCATCGATGCTCTTTGTGCTTGTGAAAGGATAAATTTTACTCTACGTAATAAGCGTGGTTTTAATGTTCTGCATCATGCTGCCTTGAAGGGTAATGCACAGTAAGTATGCAGTAAATCGTCGTTTGTTTATATCATCACCTAATTCTTGGTTGTTTAGATTTTTCAACTTGTGGATATAAAGTTGGTTACCGTTACTGGTTTATTTGTCTAGTGCTACGGAAAGACTTGTGACACGAGCACGGCATTTAGTAGATGTGAAGAAGGAAGATGGTTTTGCAGCATTACATCTTGCAGCATTGAACGGTCATAAAGATGTGGCCGCTACGCTTCTCTCTCCAAATGGGGGCTGTGCAAAAGTAGATCTACGTAATAACAGACGACAAACAGCTTTACATTTGGCTACTTCGCAGGCACACTGGTCTCTGGTAGAGCTACTTATCGATTATAATGCAGATATTACTAACACGGATGAAGACGGAGATACAGCATTGCACATTGCTGTGGCCAAAAGTCCAAATCAACCATCAACTATACCGACGCCAGAAAGTAGCCAAGATTCACCTATTATATATGGGGTACTATATTATTTATTATCAAAAGCTTATTTGTTCCTAGATATGTAGAGGATTGTTAATGCGATGCAACAATAAAAAATCATGGTTTGTGCAGATTTGGCAGACTTTGACAAGACAAGGAGCAAAATCTGAATTAGCATTGGCTTGTTTTCTGGTAAGCGTAGATAAAACTCGTACACTTTTGGAACACGCAAAAAATTCGAAAAGTAAGACTCCTTTGGATCTTCTCAATGAGGATTCACAGGTTGGAGTACTCACAAAACTTCTAAAATCCTATGAATATCAAAGCAACAATGCTCAACTTGAGTAAGTAAATTTTGATATTTTTCTTTCTAATTTTTTTCACACATAACAAGTAGAATGATTTGTATCACTGACCAATGATTTGTAACGACCAACATTACAGAATAGGAAATAGTTCATCGTCTAGTTGCGCGGAAGCAACGATACATCATAGAACTGCCACATCGGAATCAGAATTATCTCGTGAAAATGTCAAAATTAATTCTGCCGATTCTGCTGAATGCTGTGTTTGTTCACAGTTTCTAATTAACTCGAAAGAAGAATCTCGATTTGATCCTAGTGGTAGTGTTCCTTTTGTTAGTTGTCCACATTGTAGGCACAAGCCAAACAAATCACAAATAATTCAAGGTAAAACGCATTGAAATAATCATATTGCCAAGTTTTACAATTTGATAAATGTTAATTTCTAAAGGAATAAATATATATATTCGTAATATTTTTGTCAGATGACCCAACAGCGATGGCGAATGTACCTACAATTAAAACGGACAAAAAAATAACAGACGTTTCATTGGATTATAAAATAAAAGAAGATAAGAGAGATGAAGAGAAGGAAAAGGAAAAACACCTTGAACGATTACGTTATTTGGAAACTAGAGTAGCTGATCTCGAAGAAGCGAATATGTGTAGTATTTGCATGGAACGTCGCCGCAACGTTGCATTTCTATGTGGACATGGTGCTTGTGAACATTGTGCAGCACCGTTAAAAACATGTCACATGTGTCGTAAAACCATTACTAAAAAAATTAATCTGTATTAAAGATGAAAGTTATGAAATAATTGCAAACAAAACAACATGAGAAATTAAATAAATGTCAGACTCTATAAAAAAATAGAAAAGATAAGTAGAACGTTAAGTTCCTATTTGGGACTGAAAATTATAACTGAAACTCAGTTGAATTTCAAATATACGTTTAGTTTGAGGCATGTTTCTTATTTAAAAGAAATATACAGGTAAAATCTGGCCTTTTATGTATTTTTACCCATAGAAAAAATCTAACTTTTTATATTAATATGTAAAAGTAATAAGGTATTTTAAAAATTGATTGCTAATTTATACGATGAATTTTAATATTGCAATATATGATCAACATAATTCACATTTTTACATCAATTCAGTGAAGAAAATAAAATAAATTTATCATATATATTATTGATTTACAAAAGTAAGATTAATTTGTATGAAGGGAAAGAGAGAACGAGAGAGAAAGAGAAGGAGAAAGAGAATTTTATTAGTTATCCTTTTACCTATCGTAGGCTTTTCTATCATCGAATATATACAGTGTGAATACCATAGAATGACTTATTGTTAGATAAGTAATTATAATGTAATATTTTAACAATATTTTAACTTTACTATGTTTTTACGAATGTATGGAATTTATATTATGCCTTCAATAAATACTAATTATTATAATAAAACGAATGTGAATTCAAATACAGAAGAAAATACAAATTGTGTTTTGCAATCTTTTAAATTATACATTACGTATGCATTTTCCTCCAAATTATGCATAAAGATTCAAACTGATTATATAAGATAAAAAATAGATAAGACAGTAAAGTTGTAAAAATATACAACTTAAATTGAGTTCACATACAAAAATAATTTATATTAAGTTTATAGCTATTTTACAATTGCGATTCAAATGGTACAGCAATTATGGCAAACAAACTTCTTAATATTCTGACATTTATAACAGAATTAATTAATATATATTATAACAAATAAAACTGTGCTAATAAATCATTAAGTAATGAAAAATAATGACAAGAATTCATATAGATAATATCTCAAACATTTTAATATTCCAAATGGTCTGTAAATTCTCAAGAATCATATCAGGAATTACATTTAATATTAAAAGAAACGTCACAAAGATCTTATATTAATATATATATAATAAATGGCTGATACGTAATAATCTATATATCTCATTGAATAAGAACAGAATTAATTTAACTTTCAGGGATAAATTATAAAGATTTAGAGGTTCGAAATATTCTATAGACTTTCAGTAATAATATAAAACAATAAAAGTTAATAAAGTGTATTTAATAATTGAAAAATAAATTATTAATGTTTACCGTATTCATTAAATGCATTTGATATATCTATATATATAAGTATTTAAAATTAGATGCCATATTGTCGCAAAATTTTAGATTCTTAATAGGAACATAGGACAGTGCTGGAGGTCAATCACTAAATTAATAGTTATTGTCTGTTACACCAGATGGCGCTTGTTTCAGCGCTAAATTTGAACTAACGTAGAAAAACATTAAATACATTGTTGAAGTAGTAATAATGAAAAAACTTGTTACTTTTGAGTATTCAGAATGTTTTATAAACTATTCGAAATGATATGATATCATAGAAGTTTATAAAACGTTCCTAATAATTAACTATTTTATAAATAATCGATGTGACATATTAACCAGAGTATATATCACTGATTAAAAGTATAATTTATTTAACTTCAAGGCATAAATTATGAACATTTAAATGCTCGAAACGTTCCAGACTTCCAGGAATAATATAAGACCATAAAACTTAAAAAGGAATACTTAATGATTTAAAAATAAATTATTAAAGTTCACTATATTCATTAATATATTCAATATATCTATATATATAACCATCTAAAATTCAACACCATACTGTCGCAAAAATTTCAAATTTTTAATAGGAATCTACTGTAATAGTGGAAATTGTTCGATAAAAAGCAAAGTAATATTATTCGGGTTAAATCGCTAGGTAACACCAGATATAATAAAATAAATAAATTTATAATATCAATTCTTACGCTAGATGGCGCCACGCCAAGTTTAAAGCGTCGGTATTACGGTTATTTAATACCCAGTCTAACGTTAGATAGCGCTAGGGTTATTAAAAAAAGTAAATATAGTTTTTTTTATGTATGCAACTTATAATTTTATTTATATCTTATATTTTACTCTTACGTGTGCCAACAAAGGTTATATAATTTATATAATTTCATATTTAATCGCTTGTTTATAACTCATGCGCACAACGGACAATATAACATTTTTTCTGTCACTTCATCATTAATCCTTCCAATTGTTAGAGAGCGGCGATACATATATAGTTTATTACATATAGGCAACGCTATAATGTATGATACAAAGTCTCATTTGTTAGACAGAGGACATTCGGTTTTTAATTATCGAATAATTTTAATTATAGCTGCAGTTTTACTTACTTACTTTACTTACTATAGCCGGCTGCTAGGGATATTTAGTTATCGCTATCAATGTGGATTATGACGAATTTAAATTCATCGGTATTGACGTTGTCCAATGAAAAACGTTTATCTTAATCTTTTATGGTGGATCTCTGAAAAATTAATCGAACATCGACCAAATGCTCAAGCATGACTGTCAAGCTCTATATAAGCTCATGATAAAATCGTTCATTAATAAGCACACTTTATATTGAATTATTGCAAATGAACTTACAATAGTCAATATTGATAATAATTAAATTTTGTATTTATCCCAGACGGAACTGAATGATTCTATATCATATATAAAAAGTTAATTAGTTGATGAACGTAAAATATTTTCTAAAACTACTTTAAAACGGCAAGGAAACATTTTTTTTTACTGTAGCAATGAAAGAGGACAAAGAAAAATGTCAAAAATGTATAAAATACAGAAAATATGCATACGTTGTTACAAATCATCGTTACACTACGAATGGCATGGTAATATAACGAAATTTCAACTTAAAATCGTTCAATATTATTCCTTTTATCACGTGACTGATACATATGTATATGACGAGCCAAATCTAACGAGAGTAACAGACAGATTAATAAAGTAATCAAATCCGTAGACTATCAGGTTATATCGATTATATTTTATATCTCATATTTTTATTTATATCCTTGAGTAACACTCACGTATTCGTAATTTAGAGAAACATTTGTAAAGGAGAATCAATATCAGTTGACTTTTCGCAGTAGTTATGTTAATACACTATGTTTTGAATTGTATTCTCGATGATACTATTTTTACATCTCGTTGTATAAAAGCGTACAGTTCATACAGTCTATGATCGTTAATTGTGTCTTTTTTAAAATATTCTTGCGTCAGCTAAAATTTTAACTAAACGTTACGATCTAAAAATTACGAAGCATACGAAGTTTAATTATTCTACGCAGATTATTGAGGTTTATAAGTGAAATTTCCGTATTAAGATGTTTTGTCGAATTATTTATCATATTAATCTCGTTAAACGATAGTTACCAAATCCATGTTACGAAATCGTATTGTATAAAAAAATGTACTTGGTCATTGCAAGTTAGTGTTGCTGTGTTTGTGGACGTTATAAAATGCGTCTAAAATATAATTAGCGTCGTATTATTTAGGTTAGAAAATTATGATTAGTAGATATTGTCACCATTAAGAAACTTATTTTTCAATGTCGACGTTTAGTTTTTTGAACATCGTTTAGATGCATCGTTTGCATTTTTTTGATAGAATCAGAATTAGAGTACTGCAGTCGTATAGAATATAAATGTATAAAGCAACTTTATAAAAAAACACGTAGAGACAAATTTTGTTTCAATGCCTTACGTATATTTTCAGATTTATAAGAATTTAGATGAGATCTATGAGTCGATAATGTTTGTAATACACGAATGAGATATGCAGGATCAAATCAAACAAAGACTTTCGCCTACTTTTCTTGTAACATTTAAATATAACTTGCATGTCCAAGTTAAAGATGTCTGCCGTAGAGGCACCACCTTTTATTCGAACCATAGAATGGGATATGATGGACAAAACAAAGTTCTTCCCATTGAGTATGCTGTCCTCATTTTCTGTACGATGTTGCCTTTATCCTCTTACTGTAATAAAAACCCGTCTTCAAATACAGAGACACAATGTTATGTATAATGGTAAGTATTGAATAAAACAAGGGGTCTTGGAATAAATTTAGAAAGAAAAAATTCCAGATTATTTTGTTATGGATATTTAAATTTATGTTGTATGATATAGCTTTATTGAAATATATATAGGAATTATCTAATAATTCATGCCGTTTATAGGAATGATAGATGCCTGTAGAAAAATTTATAAACTGGAAGGATTTTCTGGGCTCTACAGGGGTTTTTGGATAAGTTCCATACAAATTGTATCTGGAGTATTTTATGTATCAACTTATGAAGGAGTGCGTCACTTATTAGGAAGAGAATCTCTTGCTCTTCATATAGATTCTCGTGTAAAGGCATTAATTGCAGGAGGAGCTGCTAGTTTAGTAGGTCAAACAATAGTTGTACCATTTGATATCCTTAGCCAACATGTAATGGTTCTTGGGATCAATAACAAAAGTGGTAAAATTTATATAGATAAGGTGAGTAAAAGAAAATAAGCATAGATATTTATGGAACAGAAATGCATTTGTTATTTTTATTCTGATTTATATATCACGATTGCTTTATATTGCCATGACAGTTAGGGATGAACCCATTAGGTTTAAATCTAGAGCCTGGGAGGTCGCGTGCTCATATATCTATAGAAGTTGTAAGATCAATATATCAAAGAGACGGTTATAAAGGCTTTTATCGTGGATATGTAGCATCTTTATGCGCATATGTGCCGAATAGTGCTCTTTGGTGGGGTTTATATACAGTATATCAAGGTAATTGTTAATCCATTTTAAGACAATTACTTATTATGTATGTAATATAAAAATTAGTAACTATTAATTTTCTTTGGTTATTATAGATGAACTTATAAAGATATTTCCAATATGGTTTTCCCACTTATTCATCCAGGCAGTGGCTGGTACACTTGGTGGTTTTACAACAACTATTATTACGAATCCATTAGATATTGTAAGAGCAAGACTACAAGTGCAAAGATTAGATAGTATGTTTACTGCATTCAAGGTTTTATGGATTGAAGAAGGACTTAGAATGTTTACGAAGGGGTTATCGGCTCGTCTTGTTCAGTCAGCTTGTTTTAGTTTTACGATAATATTAGGATATGAAACTATCAAAAGAGTTAGTATCAATGAAGAATATAAAAGTTTTATCAGGTGGTGAATTTAAAATGTCCATTCGTAGAAATGTACATTTCGATAAAATAAAATGCATTTTATTAAAAGATATATTTGCGAAAGCACAGACGTGCACACAAACTTCTCTAGAAGAGAAGAAAAAGAAATTAATAAATACACACATACATATATGGATATATGGGAAATAATTGACGATTGAAAACAATAATAATAAAAAAATGAATGATAGTAGAAAGATTTGTCGATTGTACGAATATACAGAAATATTTTCAATATTTACTTATACTCACAATGAGTGTGAAATTAATGATATGTTTGAAAAAGTAAACAAGAAGCTACAAGTTAACATTAAGTAGACTATCACAAATATTTAATCATCTACTGCATAAAGTATTATAGCAAATTAGCATAAACAATTAGCTATACCAAAAACTTTTGTTAAAAATATTGAGCAGAATAGACTTCATATTATCGATATTTGTCATATTAATGAGATATCCTTTACAATAGAACATCTATAGCTATGATATTTTCAATGTCTTGTGGTAGAAGTAATTTTTAATTTAATATTATATTTATGGCACATTTATTTCTATAATCACTTACACAAATAAATTGCTGATCAACTCAAATATGCAAATAAAATGATATAAATTGCAATGACATACACACACATATACATACAGAGAGAAAGTTGTAAATATAATGCATCTTTAAGATCAACTAACAAATTTACCATGAATTTGAAAACGTCTAGTTGGTTAAAATCCAATCTGTGATAGAGGAATAATTATTTAATATAAGTAAAATTGTATTAAATACGCAATCTTGTTTCTTCTATACTGATCATTTAATTTTACTGCTCATTATGTCATAATACTCACCGAATTTCATTCTTTTTTACTCTCTATAACATAATTGCTCCTTGCGGAGGTAAGAAAACAAATGGTATAATGTGAAACATGCGGTATACCTTATACTAATATAAATATATTAAGTATAAGTTACACAATTGATTTTGTGGCAAATAAAAAAAAAATAAGATTTTAAAAATTCAAATATGTAAGTTCAAAATTTCAAAGTTGCATGACGTTATAGAGAGTTAACAAACAGTATTTCTGTTAACTATATATAAAAAATATCTATAAAGTAATTAAACATTACATATCCATGCATTAACATCTTAAATACGAAATAATTGTAATATGAATTTAATTAGTTTAGGTTTTAATTAAAAATACCAAGTTGATGCTGGTCAATGATATATGAAAAAATAATTATCCGAGCGACTGACGATTTTGGAGTCAATTTGTTGCTAGATCTCTGTGATTAAATTAGCTATATTCTCCTATGCAGATACGCTTAAATAGCAATAACGACCAAAGAGATACATGATAATGTTTATGAGCTTTCTTTCTATAGTCATCGAATCGATTAATTTTCATAGTTTGCACAAGCAAGGTATGGTTAAGAGTTTTTAAGTTTATATATCATATTTTTAATGTTTCGATATTATCATACAATAGACCAAAAAATTAAAAGCACGTGTGGGAGCCACTGCATAAGTGACATAATGCGCATGCGTGACGGTAAACTTAATTTCTTTGATGTCGCTGAATCCGACATTTTGAATTATTTTGTTGCACGTGTCGCATCCAAGCTTCGTTCTCTCGTTGATCGCAGGTAATTAGAATATTTTACTTAACGTGCACCATTATTTTATATACCGAACGAATGACAAAAACGGGATTTTCGCGGATAAACTTTGTTAACGTTGATCACTCGACTGTGAATTGTAAATTATCGTCCTGCGTTCCTTAACCTAACATAACCATATAAGCAATTATTATTTACGATTATATGATGGAAGAGCTACGACGTTCTCATTTTCGTTACCAATTCCATTTATTTACAATAAGAAATGGTGTTCGACGCACGACGACGACTAGTAAGCATTAGTTGAAAAACATTGTTATTTATTATTGCTGTAATGTTTACGTGAACATTTAGTTATACAGGCGTCAAATTGAAACGATTGATTTTCACAGTTTGGTATAGCAAGATATCCGTTTATATAGTTTTTAATTTCGTATATCATGTTTTTAATGTTCCGATATTTTCATACAAATAGATCGAAACAACAAACACGTGGGGAAGCCATTGTAAAGATGACGTAATGCGTACGCGCGACGGTCCATACCTCTCTTCCTGTCGCTTAATCCGCCATTTTGAATAGTTTCGTGGCACGCGTCGCAACCGAGCTTCGTCCTCTCGTTAATTGCAGTTAATTAGAATAGTTTATTTAACGTGTACCATTATTTTACATATCGATCGAATGTCGAAAAAGCGATATCCGCGTGTGAATTTATTAACATCGATCACGCTCGACTACGAAATAAAACTTATTCTACTGCGTTCCTTAACATAACATAACCATACAGGCCATCGTTATTTTTCATTATAGAATGGGAGAGGTACGACGTCTGGATTTTCGTCTTTAATTTTACTTATTTACAATAAGAAATGGTGTTGGACACAGGACGATGAGTGGTAAGCATTAGTTGAAAAACATTGTTATTTATTATTGCTGTAATGTTTACGTGAACGTTTAGTTATACAGGCGTCAAATTGAAATGATTGATTTTCACAGTTTGGTATAGCAAAATATCCGTTTATATAGTTTTTAATTTCGTATATCATGTTTTTAACGTTTCCATATTATTATACAAACAGATCGAAACAACAAACACGTGGGGAAGCCATTGTAAAGATGACGTAACGCGTACGCGGGACGGTCCATAGCTTCCTTCCTGCCGCTTAATCCGCCATTCCGAATTAGTTCGTGGCACGCGTCGCAACCGAGCTTCGTCCTCTCGTTAATTGCAGTTAATTGGAATATTTTATCTAACGTACGTTCTAATTTTGTATATCGATCGAACGTCGAAAACACTATTTCCACGGGTGAATTTATTAACATCGATCACGCTCAACTACGAAATATATTCTACTGCGTTCCTTAACCTAACAACCATACAAGCCATCGTTATTTTCGATGATAGAATGCGAGAGGTACGACGTCTGGATTTTCGTCATCAATTTTACTTATTTACAATAATAAATGGTGTTCGACATATAACGACGACTGGTAAGCATTAGTTGGAAAAGATTATTATTTCTCGTCGCAATAGTCGCTACATGAACGTTTAGTTATACAGGCGTCAAATTGAAACGAATAATTTTTACAGTTTGGTGTAACAAGATATCCGTTTAGATAGTTTTTAACCTCGTATATCATATTTTTAACGTTTCGATATTCTCATACAAATAGATCGAAACAACAAACACGCGGGGAAGCCATTGGAATGATGACGTAACGCGTACGCGCGACGGTCCATAGCTTCCTTCCTGCCGCCTAATCCGCCATTCCAAATCGTTTCGTGACACGCGTCGCAACAGAGCTTCGTCCGTTCGTTAATTGCAATTAATTAGAATAGTTTATTTAACGTGTACCATTATTTTATATACCGATCGAACGTCGAAAAAGCGATATCCGCGGGTAAATTTATTAACATCGATCACGCTCGACTACGAAATATAACTTATTCTACCGCGTTCCTTAACCTAACAACCGTACAAGCCATCGTTACTTTCGATTATAGAATGGGAGAGGTACGACGTCTGGATTTTCGTCTTCAATTTTACTTATTTACAATGAGAAATGGTGTTGGACACATGACGACGAGTGGTAAGCATTAGTCGAAAAAGGTTCTTATTTATTATCGCTGTAATCCGTACTCGAACATTTTATCAAATCGTAACGATTAATTTTCATTATTTTATGTAGCAAGATATCCGTTTCGATAGTTTTTAGCTTCGTACATCATATTTTTAACGTTTTGATATTTCTATACAAATAGATCGAAACAACAAGCACGTGGGGAAGCCATTGCAAAGCTGACGTAACGCGCATGCGCGACGATACAGCTTCCTTGTTGCCGCTTAATCCGCCATTCTGAATCAGTTCGTGGCACGTGTTCCAACCAAGCTTCGTCCTCTCGTTAATTGCAGGTAATTAAAATATTTTATTTAACGTGCACCATTATTTTATATACCGATCGAATGCCGAAAACGCGATTTTTCCGATAAAATTTGTTAACATCGGTCGCGCCCAACTGCGAATCGTAAATTGTACCGCGTTCCTTAACCTAACATAACCATATAAGCAATCATTATTTACGATCGTACAACGGAAGAGCTACGACGTTCGCATTTTCCTCATCAATTTTACTTATTTACAATAATAAATGGTGTACGACACACAACGACGACTGGTAAGCGTTAGTTGAAAAAGATTATTTTTTATCGTCGCAATAGTCTACATGAACGTTTAGTTATACAGGCGTCAAATTGAAACGAATAATTTTTACAGTTTGGTATAACAAGATATCCGTTTAGATAGTTTTTAATTTCGTATATCATATTTTTAACGCTTCGATATTCTCATACAAATAGATCGAAACAACAAACACGCGGGGAAGCCATTGGAATGATGACGTAACGCGTACGCGAGACGGTCCATAGCTTCCTTCCTGCCGCTTAATCCGCCATTCTAAATTGTCTCGTGCCAAGCGTTGCACTCGAGCTTCGTCCTCTCGTTAATTAGAATTATTAGTTAATTAGAATATTTTATCTAACGTTCACTCAGATTTTATATAGCGACGAATACCAAAAATGCGATTTCCGCGAGTGAATTTATTAATAACGATCACGCTCAATTGCGAAATATAACTTATTCTACTGCGTTCCTTAACCTAACATAATCATCTAAGCCATCGTTCTTTCGATTATAGGATGGAAGAGGTACGATGTTCGGATTATCAATTTTACTTACGTACGATAAGAAGTGATATTCGATACAGGACGACGAGTGGTGCGCAGTAGTTAAAAAATATTGCTATTGTCACTGTAATCTTTTTGGGAACGTTTAATTAATTCTATATTTACCTTTTCAGGGCGTAGATTCTGTAAATTTGTTCGTCAGCGTTAACAACACAGTGTGGCCCATGTTCCTAGAAAGAAGCAAGAATGATTTGGCTAGAGTTCAACAGAGTAGACGTCTTCCGTTTAAGTTTATACATTCATTCTTCGATTAAGCAGTGTTCTTTCAGCGAAACTTCTTTTAGTAATTTGCCGTCAGAGTATATTTTTTGTTCGATTGTACATTTTTTGGGAAGTGCGTTTTATATACGTGGAATAGTTGATAATTCGGAATTCATTCAAATTGATTAACGTTGATGTAACATTTCTTTAATTTTACATTAGTGGATTTTACATGGATTCTTTCAACCTTCATCGTCGTCATGTGATTAATAATCGACATCATCAGGATAGGGAGGAGTTGTGCACGGTCGTCACCGCGCAGTTGAATCTTTCTAGACGCAACCCACTTTTTATCGAGCACTTGTTTATGGTCGAGATTTGTCTCGTACCATTTTCTGTGCATTTACGCTGGTTGCTCTGCCTTCGTCCAGCATTATAAAATAACCGAGGACATTCTACTCTCCTCCTTATTTTTTAGACCTGCTTCAGATGTCGTTAATTGATCTCACGTCGAGGACGATCGATGGGAAAATCTATGTACGCGAACGCGCTTAATCTACATTATTTTAACGAGTCGACGTCCGTCTTGGAATATCACTGCGAAATAAAAATTGTAGACTTTTCGTTGATAGTACATGACAGAACGAATACTGCTTAAATCACGGAGTGGATGTATCATTCGACGGATCGTTTCCTGATTGCTGTAATGCGGTTGACAGTTCTTTAGCCGTAAGATATTTTTGAATTATTCATACTTTTACTGCAGCTGTATTTCGTTTTGTATTCTGCAGTTTATTTTATTGTGGGTTTCTCAGAAAACCGATCTCTTAATTTCATTTTTTTTTCTTTTTTTCAACCATTAATAGTGCACACCTGCACTCTACTTAGATATGATCTTAGAAGAAATTCTACAAGATATTGTATAGAAATGATCTAGGAGAAATATGTAATTGCATGCAGGCTTATGTACATTTTCCTTAAAAATATAGTTTTCACGCTTAGGAGCTTTATTTTGAGAGATATTAAATTGAAACGATTAATTTTCATAGTATGGAGTAGTCGGATATCAATTTAGATAGTTTTTAAATTCGTATATCGTATTTTTAATATTCCGATATTTTCGTACAAATAGATCGAAATGTTACAAGCACGTGGGGAAGCCATTGCAAAGGTGACGTAATGCGCAAGCGCAGCGGTCCACAGCCTCCTTGCTGCCTCAGAATCCACCATTTTGAATAATGATTGGCACGTGTTATGATCAAGCTTTTTTCTTGCAGGTAATTAGAATATTTTATCTAACGTACGCTCTAATTTTATGTACCGATCGAATGTCGAAAACGCGATTTCCACAAGTGAATTTATTAACATCGATCACGTTCAATTGCGAAATATAACTTATTCTACTGCGTTCCTTAACCTAACATAATCATCTAAGCCATCGTTCTCTCGATTATAGGATGGAAGAGGTACGATGTTGGATTATCAATTTTACTTACGTACAATAAGAAGTGATATTCGATACAGGACGACGAGTGATGCGCAATAGTTAAAAAATATTGCTATTGTCACTGTAATCTTTTTGGGAACGTTTAGTTAATTCTATATTTACCTTTTCAGGGCGTAGATTCTGTAAATTTGTTCGTCAGCGTTAACAACACAGTGTGGCCCATGTTCCTAGAAAGAAGCAAGATTGATTTGGCTAGAGTTCAACAAAGTAGACGTCTTCCGTTTAAGTTTATACATTCATTCTTCGATTAAGCAGTGTTCTTTCAGCGAAACTTCTTTTAGTAATTTGCCGTCAGAGTATATTTTTTGTTCGATTGTACATTTTTTGGGAAGTGCGTTTTATATACGTGGAATAGTTGATAATTCGGAATTCATTCAAATTGATTAACGTTGATGTAACATTATTTCTTTAATTTTACATTAGTGGATTTTATATGGATTCTTTCAACCTTCATCGTCGTCATGTGATTAATAATCGACATCATCAGGATAGGGAGGAGTTGTGCACGGTCGTCACCGCGCAGTTGAATCTTTCTAGACGCAACCCACTTTTTATCGAGCACTTGTTTATGGTCGAGATTTGTCTCGTACCATTTTCTGTGCATTTACGCTGGTTGCTCTGCCTTCGTCCAGCATTATAAAATAACCGAGGACATTCTACTCTCCTCCTTATTTTTTAGACCTGCTTCAGATGTCGTTAATTGATCTCACGTCGAGGACGATCGATGGGAAAATCTATGTACGCGAACGCGCTTAATCTACATTATTTTAACGAGTCGACGTCCGTCTTGGAATATCACTGCGAAATAAAAATTGTAGACTTTTCGTTGATAGTACATGACAGAACGAATACTGCTTAAATCACGGAGTGGATGTATCATTCGACGGATCGTTTCCTGATTGCTGTAATGCGGTTGACAGTTCTTTAGCCGTAAGATATTTTTGAATTATTCATGCTTTTACTGCAGCTGTATTTCGTTTTGTATTCTACAGTTTATTTTATTGTGGGTTTCTCAGAAAACCGATCTCTTAATTTCATTTTTTTTTCTTTTTTTCAACCATTAATAGTGCACACCTGCACTCTACTTAGATATGATCTTAGAAGAAATTCTACAAGATATTGTATAGAAATGATCTAGGAGAAATATGTAATTGCATGCAGGCTTATGTACATTTTCCTTAAAAATATAGTTTTCACGCTTAGGAGCTTTATTTTGAGAGATATTAAATTGAAACGATTAATTTTCATAGTATGGAGTAGTCGGATATCAATTTAGATAGTTTTTAAATTCGTATATCATATTTTTAATATTCCGATATTTTCGTACAAATGGATCGAAATGTTACAAGCACGTGGGGAAGCCATTGCAAAGGTGACGTAATGCGCAAGCGCGGCGGTCCACAGCCCCCTTACTGCCTCAGAATCCTCGTTGATTGCAGGTAATTAGAATATTTTATTTAACGTACACTCCTATGTTATATACCGCTAGAATATCGAAAACAATTTTCGCTGGTAAATTTATTAACATCGATCACGCTCAATTACGAAATATAACATATTTTACTACGTTCCTTAACGTAACATAACCATCTAAGTCATCGTTACTTTCAATTATAGAATGGAAGAGGTAGGACGTCCAGATTTTCGTCATCAATTTTACTTATTTACAATAATAAATGGTGTTCGACACACAACAACGACTGGTAAGCGTTAGTTGAAAATAATAGTTATTTATTGTCACTATAATATTTTCGAGAACGTTTACTTAATTCTATATCTACTTTTTCAGGATGTAGACGTGATTTCTTTCGTTATTGTTGACATTACATCGTGGCTAGTTTTCTTAAAAATAAGCAAGATGAATTTAGTTACATTCGAACAGAATTGACATCTTGACAGTACGAACGCTACTTACATCGTGGAAGGAAGCGTTCCTTGATCTAACAACCAGCTAAGGAATCATTATTTTCGATGATAGAAAGAAAGAAATATAAAGTTCAAAATTTTCGTCATCAGTTTTACTTATCTATGATAAGCAATGGTATTGGACACAGGACGACAACTGATAAGCAATAGTTGACATATATTATTATTTATTTTCACGTTACCCTTTACGATAACGTTTAGCTAATTCTACATTTATTTTTTCAGGTTATAGGCATTGCGATTTCGTCCGTTATTGTTAACAATGCATCGTGGCCCGTGTTCCTTGAAATAAGCATGGTGAATTTAGTTACAGTCGAACAGAATTGACATCTGTTTACACATTCATTCTTCGATTAAACAGTGTTCTGTTAACGATACTTTTACATCCGAGTATATTTTTCTTCCGATTACATTTTTCATTTAATATACATCGAGTAGCTGATAATTCAAAGTTTATTCAAGTTGGATAACGTTATCGTAACTTCATTCCTTTAATCGATGAAAAAATCTATTTAAGCGAACGCGTCTTAAATAACACTATTTCAACGAATCATATGGTCTCTCTTGAAATATCGCTGCGAAATAGAAACGATAGGCTTTTCGTCGATAGTATACGACAGAACGAACACTGTTTAAATCGAAATATATGTGTTAATTGGGTCGTGGATTCCCGGATAGCAGTTCCTAAGTATCACGCTCGTTAGAGCAAGATGGTTCTTTATTCTCTTGTCTGATGAGGAATACTTAACATTTTGATATTTTTATTATAACACTATTTTTATTAACTTTGTTAATTTTTTTTTTTTTTTTTTCTTTTAGGAAGCCTATGTTGTAATTTCGTTCTACTGTTTGGATACGGATAAAAGAACAATTCAACGCTCTAGTTGGAAATGGTCTTTGTAAAATTGCGACTCATGGTTAGCATTGTTTAATGATATTTTAGTATTTTTTATCGCCATGTACTTTATTATAGGTTTCAATACTGCATTTTTATTATTTTCCTAAAATAGGAAAGCCTCCTTCCTCTAGGATCTATCATGAATATGAAGATGAGAAAGGAAAGGAAAGGAGCCAGGAAGATGCGATGGAAGCAATAACGAAGGATGGAATCTTGAAGAATCTTCCATTGGATTAAAATCAGCAGGAAAACAACGCTTCCTTCATTTTACCGAACCGAAAGAAGACTCGCCTCTCCTTCGTGCGTATTGCTTCTTTAAATCTGCTTAAGCTCCAACGTTCTACGTAATTCTCGGCGATTTTGCGCACCCCTAAGCGTTTCTGCGTGACACCCTAAGCGATCCTGCGATACCCTAAGCGTTTCTGCGATACCCTGAGCGTTTCTGCGATACCCTGAGCGTTTCTGCGATACCCTGAGCGTTTCTGCGACACCCTGAGGGTTTCTGCGACACCCTGAGCGTTTCTGCGATACCCTGAGCGTTTCTGCGACACCCTGAGGGTTTCTGCGACACCCTGAGCGTTTCTGCGACACCCCCGAGCGTTTCTGCGACACCCCCGAGCGTTTCTGCGACACCCCCGAGCGTTTCTGCGACACCCCCGAGCGTTTCTGCGACACCCCCGAGCGTTTCTGCGACACCCCGAGCGTTTCTGCGACACCCCGAGCGTTTCTGCGACACCCCGAGCGTTTCTGCGACACCCCGAGCGTTTCTGCGACACCCTGAGCGTTTCTGCGACACCCTCAGCGTACCTGCGCAATCCCTAACGTCGTATTCTGTTCAATTCTCAGCGTTTTGCGTAACCACCAGCATTTCAAACGATTCCCCTGCTTTAGTCTTGCGCATAATTGCGATGTTTTACGAAAAATTACAAGATAGAAACAAATTTGTTAGAATCATTGTTATAATATTGTTGGAGTTTATAGAGCGTTGAAAAAATGAAACTTCAATTGGAAGGTAGTACATCAGTTGATTTTTTCTTTCCGGAATGTTAACATAAAATTGTTTTATACTTCACAAGATATTACGTGCGGTGCAACGTTTAAGCGGTTGTATTATTGTTTAAATCTTATTTTATATCGACCAATCGTATATTATAGATTCTTTAAATAATTGTAAAGTGATAGAAAGCATACATAAACTTGGGTGCGTTAAGAAAACTATTATTTAAGTATAATTTTATATCGAACAAACGTATATTGTAAACCGTTTAAATAATTATATAGTGATAAGAAGCGTATATAAACAATGGTGCGTTGAGAAAAATATTTAAATATAATTTTAACTCGAGTAAACGTATAGTATAGAATGTTCAAATAATTAGTTAAACTAATAGAAAGTATACATAAATTCTGATGCGTTGAGAGAATTATCGTTTAATTATAATTTTATACCGAACAAACGTATATTGTAAAATTGTTTAAATAATTGTAAAGTGATAGAAAGCATACATAAATTTGATGCATTAAGAGAATTTTAGACCACCGTTGGGCGTATCGAAAACCGTCGTCCAGTATTTATCCGTAACAACAAACATCTTTTTAGACAATTCTTAGGATATCGCGTGACCCCAGCTTCGCGAATAATTGAAATGCTCATATACTAAAAAAGAAAAAATATTATTTTTATCATTGTAATAAGAAAGCGTCGAAAAAAAGGAAGGCAGTATGTAAGCAGATTTCTGTTCTGCGAAACGTTCGATTAAAATTATTTTCTACGTACTACGAGCGGTATAAAGCTTGAGCGGCGGGGTTGTATTCTGTAAATATTAGTTTGATACTACCGAGCGTACATATGTAGCGTACATTGCTTAAATGATTGTAAAACTACAAAAAATAAAAATGATCTAGGTTTAGCGCGGTTCAACGCGGTCCAACGCGTGTACCGGAAATTTTAGGGCATGGTAGAGCGTTTCAACTACCGTGAATCCATTCGTGCGTAATTAAGCGTGTTGCGTAATTCCGAACAGATTGGCGTAACCCTTAGAAATATTGCGTAAACCCCTAACCCTTATTTAGGTAAATTCTCTGGCTCTGCCAGACGCAACGCAGCGATTTCGCCCACTACGTGGTTTGGCGTAAGTATCCATTTGGCAAGGTATGGTTTTTTTACACGTAAGTCCTATCGATTTTTCGTAACGTCCGACGTGGACACCCAGAGTTTTGTCTTTTTCAGGTTATCTGCAACCTCGGAGTTATTCATTTACCTACATACTATCGAGATTACTGAAGCGATGGTATTTTTTTGCATAATGTTAAGGGCATTGCGTCGTTTTGAACGAATGCGCGTAATCAGTAGTTTCTTTTTTTTTTTGTATGAAGCCCACCGTATCTATATAATCCTTACAAATTTTGTGTAAACCTTTGCGTGTATTCAGCCGAACTTCTGTGGTCTAACTTCGGTGTAATCCAGACGCGACCCAACGATTTGCAGTAAGTATTTTTCTCACTTAAATGCCTTTATGTTCGTTCCGTAATTCTACGCGTGTTGCGTAAATTGCATAGTATCTGCAACCCGCAGCTCATTTTCCTAGGTACCAGCGGAGTTATTTAAACTGCGGCATTTTTTTTTTTCATAGTTCGGGATATTTTCGTTTTATCCGAAGAATCCGCGTTTTTATATAGCCTAACGTCTCTGTGTAAACCGTGGCGTGTATTTAGCTTCATTTTAGCGTGTCTACTTAACTCTAACGTTTCCACATTATCACTTAGTTATCGACCGTATTTTTTTTTTTAACGTGATCTCTATTCGTCGCGTAATTCTTCGCGTATATAGTAATTTGGAAGGTATTTAGAGCCCTAGCTTATTTTCCATGATACTTGATGGGTTACTTACCAGACAGAATATTTGCATAGTCCCAGGAGTACTTCCGATGAATCGTTGCAATGTCCAACTTCTTTACAACGCCAAGCGATTTTGCGAAACCTTTGCACGATTTGAAAGCCCTAGTGTAACGTAACGTAGCGTAACGTATTTTTACATAACGATCCCGAGATTTGTCGAAAGTACTTGTTTTTTCTTTTTTCATAATGGTTGTCGGAGGTTTTTCTTTTTGACATTCTTAACAGCTGCGTTATTCGTAGAATACTCTAAGCAGCTTATTTTCGTAGATACTAGCTAGGTTATTGAAACGACAGCATTTTTTCTTTTTTTCTTTTTTATAATTCGTAGGGCACTCGTTAGATCCGACGAATCTGCCTAAATACTAGGATTTTACTCGTAGATGACCGTGTACTTTCATGTGTATCTGCAACTATCAGCTTATTAATCGAAGATATTACCGAGGTTATATGATCGACTGTATTTATTTTGCGTAATCTGTGGGGCACTCGCGTTATTTCCGAAGAATCTGCGTAAATACTAGGGTTTTCAGGAAATGCAGCGTTTCTGTGTAATCCTTGTAGATTTGGCGTCGGTAATAGGGCGTATTTAGGTAGCCTCCGAGAGTGCGGCGTAATCCGATTGTTTCCGCGTTACCACCCTGTGATTTCGCGTAAGTACTTGCATTTATACGTAATACTTGTGTAAATTCCTGTCGGTTTTCGATAACTCGTGGATGACCGTGTAGTTCCCGTGTATTTACAACTGTCGGCTTATTAATCGAAGATATTACCGAGGTTATATGATCGACTGAATTTTTTTTTGCATAATCTGTGGGGCACTCGCGTTATTTCCGAAGAATCTGCGTAAATACTAGGGTTTTCAGGAAATGCAGCGTTTCTGTGTAATCCTTGTAGATTTGGCGTCGGTAATAGGGCGTATTTAGGTGGCCTCTGAGAATGCGGCGTAATCCGATTGTTTCCGCATTACCATCCTGTGATTTCGCGTAAGTACTCGCCTTTCTACGTAATACTTGTGTAAATTCCTGTCGGTTTTCGATAACTCGTGGATGACCGTGTAGTTCCCGTGTATTTACAACTGTCGGCTTATTAATCGAAGATATTACCGAGGTTATATGATCGACTGCATTTTTTTTTGCATAATCTGTGGGGCACTCGCGTTATTTCCGACGAATCTGCGTAAATACTAGGGTTTTCAGGAAATGCAGCGTTTCTGTGTAATCCTTGTAGATTTGGCGTCGGTAATAGGGCGTATTTAGGTGGCCTCCGAGAATGCGGCGTAATCCGATTGTTTCCGCGTTACCACCCTGTGATTTCGCGTAAGTACTTGCATTTATACGTAACACTTGTGTAAATTCCTGTCGGTTTTTCGATAACTCGTAGATGACGTGTAGTTCCCGTGTATTTACAACTGTCGGCTTATTAATCGAAGATATTACCGAGGTTATATGATCGACTGCATTTTTTTTGCATAATCTGTGGGGCACTCCCGTTATTTCCGACGAATCTGCGTAAATACTAGGGTTTTCAGGAAATTCAGCGTTTCTGTGTAATCCTTGTAGATTTGGCGTCGGTAATAGGGCGTATTTAGGTGGCCTCCGAGAATGCGGCGTAATCCGATTGTTTCCGCATTACCACCCTGTGATTTCGCGTAAGTACTTGCATTTATACGTAACACTTGTGTAAATTCCTGTCGGTTTTTCGATAACTCGTAGATGACGTGTAGTTCCCGTGTATTTACAACTGTCGGCTTATTAATCGAAGATATTACCGAGGTTATATGATCGACTGCATTTTTTTTGCATAATCTGTGGGGCACTCCCGTTATTTCCGACGAATCTGCGTAAATACTAGGGTTTTCAGGAAATTCAGCGTTTCTGTGTAATCCTTGTAGATTTGGCGTCGGTAATAGGGCGTATTTAGGTGGCCTCCGAGAATGCGGCGTAATCCGATTGTTTCCGCATTACCACCCTGTGATTTCGCGTAAGTACTTGCCTTTGTACGTAATACTTGTGTAAATTCCTGTCGGTTTTCGATAACTCGTAGATGACCGTGTAGTTCCCGTGTATTTACAACTGTCGGCTTATTAATCGAAGATATTACCGAGGTTATTTAATCGACTACATTTTTTTTGCATAATCCGCGGGGCACTCGTTATATCCGACGAATTTGCGTAACTACTAGCATTTTCATAAAGTCCGGCATTTCTGCGTAACCTACAGATTTTACAAAAATCTAAGTACGCAATCTACAGCGTGGGACATAACCCCACTGTTTTCGCTTTACCATCCGGTGATTAGAAGTATTTGTCCGTTTTCTTTTTAGGTAATCCCTCGGTTTTTCAATAGTTCCTAACGTACCGACGTAGTTCCTAGGTTTATCAGCAATACCCAGGTTATTTTTTTAGATACTAGCGAGGTTACTTAAACGACATTTTTGGCCTCCGAGCTTTCTCCGTAATCTCATTTTTTTCCAGGATATCTGTAACGATCAGCTTATTAATTCTAGATATTAACGAGGTTATTTAGTCGATAGCATTTTTGAATAGTCCCTGAGGCGGTTGCATTATTTACGTAGACTATACGAACTACCAGCATCTTTATAAAGCTCATCGTTTCTGGGTAACCCTTACAGATTTTGGCTTATCCGACTGGCGATTTGAAGTAAGTATTTGTGCTTTATTTTTTATTCTTATGTAATATCTGTCTTCAATAATTATTAATATACCGACGTAATTTCTAGGTTATCCGTAGTACCCATCTTATTTCCCTAGATTCTAGAGAGGTTACTTAAACGACAACATTGTTGTATAATCCCAGGGGCATATTCGTTATTTCTTACGAATCAAGTAACGACCAGCGTTTTCATAAAGTGCAGCATTTCTGTATATTCTCATAGATTTGTCGTCAATCCCAGAACGTATTTAGGTGGCCTCCGAGCGTCAGGCGTAACGTCATAGTGTCTGCATAAGCGAATAAATTTGTTTTTACCTAATGCTTGTCAAAATGCTTGTCGATTTTGCATAATTCCTAGATGTCCGTGTAATTTCCACGGTATCTTCATCCACCAACTTACTAATCCTAGATATTAACGTAGTTATTTAATAAACAGCAATTAGCATAGTCCGTGGGGCGTTTGCGTTATTATCGAAAAATCGGCGTAACCACCAGCATTTCCATAAAGCTCGTTTCTATGTAACCCTTACAAATTTTGCAAAAATTCTAGTACGTATTATGGTGGTTTACAGTGGTTCGACGTAATTCCACAGTAATCGCATAAAAACCATCCAGTGATATGAAGTAATTATTTTTCTTATGTTCCTCTCTCTTAGGTAATCGATTGGTTTTTCCTGTTTATCTGTAATACCTAGCTTATTTTTCTAAATATTACGTAGAATCGATAAATGACAACATATTTGCATAATCCCAGGGGGACCGCCATATGGGTGTGAACGTAAGTGTGTACGTACGAATGAGAGCGTAGAGTGCCTCTACCGGCCATTTTCTAAAACAGGTAGCAGGCCTCCGTAATTTCCGTGTAATCAGTCTCAGACTGATATTACTGTATAATATTTGTTTCATTTTATTGTATACTATTTGCCTGATTTTATTGTATAATATTTGTCTCATTTTAATATATACTATTTGTTTAATTTTATTGCATGATATTTGTGTGATTTTATTATATAATATTAAACAGCGGAGAAACTATAAGTAGACATCAGAATTTGAATGTTTGTGATTGATCATTTATACGACGCCTTTGAATAATCGTCTAAAAAGAAAACGGTTACATCAAGCTTGCGTCTTTATTGAATAAGAGACACGACTGAGCTTCGATGACATTCCGCCTGCAGTACGTCTGATTTGCGTTCAGTATTCTATCAGACTTCCTTCTGTTTCATGTTAAATTATGCGGCATAAGCTGTGGAAAGATTGTAAAAGAGACGTATAAGAACTGTATGAGAGTTGTGCAAAAGTTGTGTGAGATGTGCAAAATGTGTGTACAAGTTGTGTGAGACTTACGTAAAAGGTGCGTAAAACTTGTGAGAAAATTCTGTAAAAGTTGTAGAAAAAGTATTGTCTGAAGGTTGTGTCTGAGGTTGAGTCTGAGGTTGTGTCTGAAGGTTGTGTTTGAAGGTTGGGTCTGAGGTTGTGTCTGCAGGTTGTGTCTGAAGGTAGTGTCTGAAGGTTGGGTCTGAGGTTGCGTCTAAAGGTTGTGTCCGAAGGTTGCGTCCAAAGGTTGGGTCTGAGGTTGTGTCTGCAGGTTGTGTCTGAAGGTAGTGTCTGAAGGTTGGGTCTGAGGTTGCGTCTGAAGGTTGTGTCCGAAGGTTGCGTCCGAAGGTTGTGTCTGAGGTTGCGTCTGAAGGTAGTGTCTGCAGGTTGTGTTTGAAGGTTGTGTCCGAGGTTGCGTCTGAAGGTTGTGTCTGAAGGTTGCGTCTGAAGGTTGCGTCTGAAGGTTGTGTCTGAAGGTTGTGTCTGAAGGTTGTGTCCGAGGTTGTGTCTGAAGGTTGTGTCCGAGGTTGTGTCTGAAGGTTGTGTCCGAGGTTGTGTCTGAAGGTTGTGTCCGGGGTTGTGTCTGAAGGTTGTGTCTGAAGGTTGTGTCCGAGGTTGTGTCTGAAGGTTGTGTCCGGGGTTGTGTCCGGGGTTGTGTCCGAGGTTGTGTCCGGGGTTGTGACTGAAGGTTTTTTCTGCAGAGTAGGTTGCGTCTGGGTTGCGTCTGGGTTGCGTCTGGGTTGCGTCTGGGTTGCGTCTGGGTTGCGTCTGGGTTGCGTCTGGGTTGCGTCTGGGTTGCGTCTGGGTTGCGTCTGGGTTGCGTCTGGGTTGCGTCTGGGTTGCGTCTGGGTTGCGTCTGGGTTGCGTCTGGGTTGCGTCTGGGTTGCGTCTGGGTTGCGTCTGGGTTGCGTCTGGGTTGCGTCTGGGTTGCGTCTGGGTTGCGTCTGGGTTGCGTCTGGGTTGCGTCTGGGTTGCGTCTGGGTTGCGTCTGGGTTGCGTCTGGGTTGCGTCTGGGTTGCGTCTGGGTTGCGTCTGGGTTGCGTCTGGGTTGCGTCTGGGTTGCGTCTGGGTTGCGTCTGGGTTGCGTCTGGGTTGCGTCTGGGTTGCGTCTGGGTTGCGTCTGGGTTGCGTCTGGGTTGCGTCTGGGTTGCGTCTGGGTTGCGTCTGGGTTGCGTCTGGGTTGCGTCTGGGTTGCGTCTGGGTTGCGTCTGGGTTGCGTCTGGGTTGCGTCTGGGTTGCGTCTGGGTTGCGTCTGGGTTGCGTCTGGGTTGCGTCTGGGTTGCGTCTGGGTTGCGTCTGGGTTGCGTCTGGGTTGCGTCTGGGTTGCGTCTGGGTTGCGTCTGGGTTGCGTCTGGGTTGCGTCTGGGTTGCGTCTGGGTTGCGTCTGGGTTGCGTCTGGGTTGCGTCTGGGTTGCGTCTGGGTTGCGTCTGGGTTGCGTCTGGGTTGCGTCTGGGTTGCGTCTGGGTTGCGTCTGGGTTGCGTCTGGGTTGCGTCTGGGTTGCGTCTGGGTTGCGTCTGGGTTGCGTCTGGGTTGCGTCTGGGTTGCGTCTGGGTTGCGTCTGGGTTGCGTCTGGGTTGCGTCTGGGTTGCGTCTGGGTTGCGTCTGGGTTGCGTCTGGGTTGCGTCTGGGTTGCGTCTGGGTTGCGTCTGGGTTGCGTCTGGGTTGCGTCTGGGTTGCGTCTGGGTTGCGTCTGGGTTGCGTCTGGGTTGCGTCTGGGTTGCGTCTGGGTTGCGTCTGGGTTGCGTCTGGGTTGCGTCTGGGTTGCGTCTGGGTTGCGTCTGGGTTGCGTCTGGGTTGCGTCTGGGGTGCGTCTGGGTTGCGTCTGGGTTGCGTCTGGGTTGCGTCTGGGTTGCGTCTGGGTTGCGTCTGGGTTGCGTCTGGGTTGCGTCTGGGTTGCGTCTGGGTTGCGTCTGGGTTGCGTCTGGGTTGCGTCTGGGTTGCGTCTGGGTTGCGTCTGGGTTGCGTCTGGGTTGCGTCTGGGTTGCGTCTGGGTTGCGTCTGGGTTGCGTCTGGGTTGCGTCTGGGTTGCGTCTGGGTTGCGTCTGGGTTGCGTCTGGGTTGCGTCTGGGTTGCGTCTGGGTTGCGTCTGGGTTGCGTCTGGGTTGCGTCTGGGTTGCGTCTGGGTTGCGTCTGGGTTGCGTCTGGGTTGCGTCTGGGTTGCGTCTGGGTTGCGTCTGGGTTGCGTCTGGGTTGCGTCTGGGTTGCGTCTGGGTTGCGTCTGGGTTGCGTCTGGGTTGCGTCTGGGTTGCGTCTGGGTTGCGTCTGGGTTGCGTCTGGGTTGCGTCTGGGTTGCGTCTGGGTTGCGTCTGGGTTGCGTCTGGGTTGCGTCTGGGTTGCGTCTGGGTTGCGTCTGGGTTGCGTCTGGGTTGCGTCTGGGTTGCGTCTGGGTTGCGTCTGGGTTGCGTCTGGGTTGCGTCTGGGTTGCGTCTGGGTTGCGTCTGGGTTGCGTCTGGGTTGCGTCTGGGTTGCGTCTGGGTTGCGTCTGGGTTGCGTCTGGGTTGCGTCTGGGTTGCGTCTGGGTTGCGTCTGGGTTGCGTCTGGGTTGCGTCTGGGTTGCGTCTGGGTTGCGTCTGGGTTGCGTCTGGGTTGCGTCTGGGTTGCGCCTGGGTTGCGTCTGGGTTGCGTCTGGGTTGCGTCTGGGTTGCGTCTGGGTTGCGTCTGGGTTGCGTCTGGGTTGCGTCTGGGTTGCGTCTGGGTTGCGTCTGGGTTGCGTCTGGGTTGCGTCTGGGTTGCGTCTGGGTTGCGTCTGGGTTGCGTCTGGGTTGCGTCTGGGTTGCGTCTGGGTTGCGTCTGGGTTGCGTCTGGGTTGCGTCTGGGTTGCGTCTGGGTTGCGTCTGGGTTGCGTCTGGGTTGCGTCTGGGTTGCGTCTGGGTTGCGTCTGGGTTGCGTCTGGGTTGCGTCTGGGTTGCGTCTGGGTTGCGTCTGGGTTGCGTCTGGGTTGCGTCTGGGTTGCGTCTGGGTTGCGTCTGGGTTGCGTCTGGGTTGGGTCTGGGTTGCGTCTGGGTTGCGTCTGGGTTGCGTCTGGGTTGCGTCTGGGTTGCGTCTGGGTTGCGTCTGGGTTGCGTCTGGGTTGCGTCTGGGTTGCGTCTGGGTTGCGTCTGGGTTGCGTCTGGGTTGCGTCTGGGTTGCGTCTGGGTTGCGTCTGGGTTGCGTCTGGGTTGCGGCTGGGTTGCGTCTGGGTTGCGTCTGGGTTGCGTCTGGGTTGCGTCTGGGTTGCGTCTGGGTTGCGTCTGGGTTGCGTCTGGGTTGCGTCTGGGTTGCGTCTGGGTTGCGTCTGGGTTGCGTCTGGGTTGCGTCTGGGTTGCGTCTGGGTTGCGTCTGGGTTGCGTCTGGGTTGCGTCTGGGTTGCGTCTGGGTTGCGTCTGGGTTGCGTCTGGGTTGCGTCTGGGTTGCGTCTGGGTTGCGTCTGGGTTGCGTCTGGGTTGCGTCTGGGTTGCGTCTGGGTTGCGTCTGGGTTGCGTCTGGGTTGCGTCTGGGTTGCGTCTGGGTTGCGTCTGGGTTGCGTCTGGGTTGCGTCTGGGTTGCGTCTGGGTTGCGTCTGGGTTGCGTCTGGGTTGCGTCTGGGTTGCGTCTGGGTTGCGTCTGGGTTGCGTCTGGGTTGCGTCTGGGTTGCGTCTGGGTTGCGTCTGGGTTGCGTCTGGGTTGCGTCTGGGTTGCGTCTGGGTTGCGTCTGGGTTGCGTCTGGGTTGCGTCTGGGTTGCGTCTGGGTTGCGTCTGGGTTGCGTCTGGGTTGCGTCTGGGTTGCGTCTGGGTTGCGTCTGGGTTGCGTCTGGGTTGCGTCTGGGTTGCGTCTGGGTTGCGTCTGGGTTGCGTCTGGGTTGCGTCTGGGTTGCGTCTGGGTTGCGTCTGGGTTGCGTCTGGGTTGCGTCTGGGTTGCGTCTGGGTTGCGTCTGGGTTGCGTCTGGGTTGCGTCTGGGTTGCGTCTGGGTTGCGTCTGGGTTGCGTCTGGGTTGCGTCTGGGTTGCGTCTGGGTTGCGTCTGGGTTGCGTCTGGGTTGCGTCTGGGTTGCGTCTGGGTTGCGTCTGGGTTGCGTCTGGGTTGCGTCTGGGTTGCGTCTGGGTTGCGTCTGGGTTGCGTCTGGGTTGCGTCTGGGTTGCGTCTGGGTTGCGTCTGGGTTGCGTCTGGGTTGCGTCTGGGTTGCGTCTGGGTTGCGTCTGGGTTGCGTCTGGGTTGCGTCTGGGTTGCGTCTGGGTTGCGTCTGGGTTGCGTCTGGGTTGCGTCTGGGTTGCGTCTGGGTTGCGTCTGGGTTGCGTCTGGGTTGCGTCTGGGTTGCGTCTGGGTTGCGTCTGGGTTGCGTCTGGGTTGCGTCTGGGTTGCGTCTGGGTTGCGTCTGGGTTGCGTCTGGGGTGCGTCTGGGTTGCGTCTGGGTTGCGTCTGGGTTGCGTCTGGGTTGCGTCTGGGTTGCGTCTGGGTTGCGTCTGGGTTGCGTCTGGGTTGCGTCTGGGTTGCGTCTGGGTTGCGTCTGGGTTGCGTCTGGGTTGCGTCTGGGTTGCGTCTGGGTTGCGTCTGGGTTGCGTCTGGGTTGCGTCTGGGTTGCGTCTGGGTTGCGTCTGGGTTGCGTCTGGGTTGCGTCTGGGTTGCGTCTGGGTTGCGTCTGGGTTGCGTCTGGGTTGCGTCTGGGTTGCGTCTGGGTTGCGTCTGGGTTGCGTCTGGGTTGCGTCTGGGTTGCGTCTGGGTTGCGTCTGGGTTGCGTCTGGGTTGCGTCTGGGTTGCGTCTGGGTTGCGTCTGGGTTGCGTCTGGGTTGCGTCTGGGTTGCGTCTGGGTTGCGTCTGGGTTGCGTCTGGGTTGCGTCTGGGTTGCGTCTGGGTTGCGTCTGGGTTGCGTCTGGGTTGCGTCTGGGTTGCGTCTGGGTTGCGTCTGGGTTGCGTCTGGGTTGCGTCTGGGTTGCGTCTGGGTTGCGTCTGGGTTGCGTCTGGGTTGCGTCTGGGTTGCGTCTGGGTTGCGTCTGGGTTGCGTCTGGGTTGCGTCTGGGTTGCGTCTGGGTTGCGTCTGGGTTGCGTCTGGGTTGCGTCTGGGTTGCGTCTGGGTTGCGTCTGGGTTGCGTCTGGGTTGCGTCTGGGTTGCGTCTGGGTTGCGTCTGGGTTGCGTCTGGGTTGCGTCTGGGTTGCGTCTGGGTTGCGTCTGGGTTGCGTCTGGGTTGCGTCTGGGTTGCGTCTGGGTTGCGTCTGGGTTGCGTCTGGGTTGCGTCTGGGTTGCGTCTGGGTTGCGTCTGGGTTGCGTCTGGGTTGCGTCTGGGTTGCGTCTGGGTTGCGTCTGGGTTGCGTCTGGGTTGCGTCTGGGTTGCGTCTGGGTTGCGTCTGGGTTGCGTCTGGGTTGCGTCTGGGTTGCGTCTGGGTTGCGTCTGGGTTGCGTCTGGGTTGCGTCTGGGTTGCGTCTGGGTTGCGTCTGGGTTGCGTCTGGGTTGCGTCTGGGTTGCGTCTGGGTTGCGTCTGGGTTGCGTCTGGGTTGCGTCTGGGTTGCGTCTGGGTTGCGTCTGGGTTGCGTCTGGGTTGCGTCTGGGTTGCGTCTGGGTTGCGTCTGGGTTGCGTCTGGGTTGCGTCTGGGTTGCGTCTGGGTTGCGTCTGGGTTGCGTCTGGGTTGCGTCTGGGTTGCGTCTGGGTTGCGTCTGGGTTGCGTCTGGGTTGCGTCTGGGTTGCGTCTGGGTTGCGTCTGGGTTGCGTCTGGGTTGCGTCTGGGTTGCGTCTGGGTTGCGTCTGGGTTGCGTCTGGGTTGCGTCTGGGTTGCGTCTGGGTTGCGTCTGGGTTGCGTCTGGGTTGCGTCTGGGTTGCGTCTGGGTTGCGTCTGGGTTGCGTCTGGGTTGCGTCTGGGTTGCGTCTGGGTTGCGTCTGGGTTGCGTCTGGGTTGCGTCTGGGTTGCGTCTGGGTTGCGTCTGGGTTGCGTCTGGGTTGCGTCTGGGTTGCGTCTGGGTTGCGTCTGGGTTGCGTCTGGGTTGCGTCTGGGTTGCGTCTGGGTTGCGTCTGGGTTGCGTCTGGGTTGCGTCTGGGTTGCGTCTGGGTTGCGTCTGGGTTGCGTCTGGGTTGCGTCTGGGTTGCGTCTGGGTTGCGTCTGGGTTGCGTCTGGGTTGCGTCTGGGTTGCGTCTGGGTTGCGTCTGGGTTGCGTCTGGGTTGCGTCTGGGTTGCGTCTGGGTTGCGTCTGGGTTGCGTCTGGGTTGCGTCTGGGTTGCGTCTGGGTTGCGTCTGGGTTGCGTCTGGGTTGCGTCTGGGTTGCGTCTGGGTTGCGTCTGGGTTGCGTCTGGGTTGCGTCTGGGTTGCGTCTGG